>NC_090657.1:207157026-207757026 GCF_040937935.1 Hyperolius riggenbachi | reverse complement strand
TTGAATGAGGAAGTGCGCTTAGTAAGTCTTGCAACGCATCCAATAGTACCCATAGAGGACTTATACTTATGGGTAAGTAACCCACTCTTCCAGCCACACACCTGAGGCAATCAAGCCTCATTTTAATCACAGATTTGATTAGCTCGCTACTCGTGAGCTCATCACTGTTGACTGCTATTGACATAAAAGGAGAAAAACACATGGTGTGGCCCCCATCCTTCCCTGACCTCAATCCTATTTAGAACCTTTGGAGAAACCTCAAGCAAAAGATCTATGAGAGTGGGAGGCAGTTTACATCCAAACAGCAGCTGGGGGGGGGGGGTTATTTTAATATTCTGTAAAGAAATTAAAACAGAAACTCTCCAAAAATTCACATGTTCAATGGATGCAAGAATTGTGAAGCTGCGTTCAAATGTAACTTGACCTGTTAAGATGTTTTTGATTGAGTTAGCTTTTGATTTCAGTAAATATGACCTTCTAATGATGCAAATTTATAAAATGACAATTTTTAGTTCTTTACAACTCGTAAAATGTTTTCAAACTCTATGGTGTAGTAGTGATGGAATTTGGAACAGTGCATTTTATTAAAAAAAAAAAAAAAACAGACCATTAGTAGAGATTTTGCGAACCTCCGATTTTCGGTTCGTGAACCCCGCTAAAATAGCACCCCACAACAGCTCGTTTGAGAGCTAATCTTGTTCTTATGATCTGTTTTTTTTTCCTGTGTATCCTACTGACACTTGTGTTGCATAGACAGCCTTGCTAATTCATACTGTGTGTGTGCCACTGCCAGCCAGGTCCAGCACATTCAGTGACTACCTGTGTGTGTGACAGATGCACATTGTAATACCCATTACTGCATATACCTACCTGTTGTGTTCAGTGAACCCACCCCCTCACTGCATATACCTACCTGTTGTGTTTAGTGAACCCCCCTCCTCACTTCATATACCTACCTGTTGTGTTGAGTGCACCCACCTCATCACTGCATATACCTACCTGTTGTGTTCAGTGAACCCACCTCATCACTGCATATACCTACCTGTTGTGTTCAATGAACCCACCTCATCACTGCATATACCTACCTGTTGTGTTCAGTTCACCCACCTCCTCATTGCATATACCTGCCTGTTGTGTTCAGTGAACCCACCTCATCACTGCATATACCTACCTGTTGTGTTCAGTGCACCCACCTCATCACTGCATATACCTACCTGTTGTGTTGAGTGCACCCACCTCATCACTGCATATACCTACCTGTTGTGTTCAGTGAACCCACCTCATCACTGCATATATCTACCTGTTGTGTTCAATGAACCCACCTCATCACTGCATATACCTACCTGTTGTGTTCAGTGAACCCACCTCATCACTGCATATACCTACCTGTTGTGTTCAGTGCATGCAGTGTGATATACTACCTACGTGAGTGCACGCAGTGTGATATACCACTCCTTGCATACCTGTTAACTGCACCTGTGTGACTGCACATTGTATTAGTCAAGTCAGTGCATACCTTTCATTTCATATTCCCCCCTGATATGGACAAAACAGTAGAGGAAGAGGTAGAGGAAGAGGTAAGGGAGAGCCAGAGGAAGGCCACCCGGCAGGTCTGTGCGAGGTCGTGTTGATGTGATTTTGTGCGGCCCTGGCCCAAAGTACAGTGCTCAGAAGAAGACATGTGCCATCAACTCCCAAGATTGTCAGCATGTGGTTGAATATTTAACACAGAACACTTCCGCAGCCACCAGCACTACTACAAGCACTGCATCCGCTGCATTTGACATTTCGCAGGAGTTATTTGGTGGTGAAATCACTGACTCACAGCCACTACTGCAACAACAAGATGAAGGCGCTAAGCAAGTTACACCACCTCATATGTGTGAGTTAGGCAGCACTATGGACGTAATGTGTGAGCAGGAGGATGATGAAGTACCTGCTGTTGGTGCAGTTTTGGAGGTGTCTGAGACAAGAGAAGCTGGGCAGGATGACTATGATGATACGGATCCCACATGGGTTCCTAAGAGACAAGATGACCAAGGGGACAGTTCAGAGGGGGAGTCAGAGAGGAGTAGGAGGAGATGAGTTCCTGAAAGAAGCAGGAGGATTTTGTCGTCGGAAATAGCTGGTGGCAGTGTCCGGCGCCATGTATCGCCACCTATGTACAGCCAGCCAACATGCCCTTCAACGTCAGCTGCTGATGCCACCATAGTGCCATCACCCCAGGGGAGCTCAGCGGTTTGGAAATGTTTTCATGTGTCTGCCTCAGATCAGAGCAATGCCATCTGTTGTCTCTACCTCCAAAAATTGAGCCGTGGAAAGGCCAACACTCACGTAGGGACAAGTGCCTTATGAAGGCACATGGAGAAAAGGCACAAACTGCAATGGGAAGAAAAAAAGCAGCACACAAAAGAAAATCCACCCTCCTTCTCCTCTTCCTCCTTCAGGTGCAACATTTACAGCTGCTTTCTCCCTTGCACCTTCACAGCCACCCCCCTCCACTCCACCTCTGCCCTTGAGCGGTTCCTGCTCCTCTGCCCACAGCAGCAGCCAGGTGTCCGTGAAGGAAATCTTTTAGTGGAAGAAGCCAATTTCAGACAGTCACCCCCTTGCCCGGCGCCTGGCAGCTGGTGTGGCGGAACTGTTAGCTTACCAGCTGTTACCATACAAGCTGGTGGACTCTGAGGCCTTCCATAAATTTGTGGCCATTAGGACACCGCAGTGGAAGAAGCCAGTAGTGATGCTCAAATACCCCTTTTCAAAATTCGAGTTAGGTCGAATTCGAATAGTAAATTATTCGAGATCAGTCGAATATTCGAGTCGAATAATTTTTACTATTCGATTCGACCTCGGAATTCGAGCTCACTATTCGAGTCGGTATTCGAGCTCATTATTCAAGCTGACTATTCGAAATGGCCTTAAATAGCTTCCAACACTTGTTTTGAGGGTGAATGATGCAAGAAACCTCTTTTTTTCCAAGTAACAACAGCAAGTGATTATGTGGGGATGTTCCTTTAAAAAAAAAAAGTTGGAAAGAGAAGTTGTGTCCAGAAATTTGTTCAGTACTGTATATACTTCTTCTTCTTCTTCTTTATCTTCTATATCGTCTTCTTCTTCTTCTTCTTCTTCTTCTATATCTTCTTCTTCTATATCTTCTTCTATATCTTCTTCTTCTATATCTTCTTCTATATCTTCTTCTTCTTCTTCTATATTGTCTTCTTTTTCTTCTTCTTCTTCTTCTTCTTCTTCTTTTTCTTCATCTTCTTCATCTTCTTCTTCATCTTCTTCATCTTCTTCTTCTTCATCTTCTTCATCTTCAACTTCTTCATCTTCTTCTTCTTCTTCATCTTCTTCATCTTCTTAATCTTCTTCTTCTTCTTCTTCTTCTTCATCATCATCTTCTTCTTCTTCTTCTTCATCTTCTTTTTCTTCATCTTCTTCATCTTCTTCATCTTCATCTTCTTCATCTTCTTCTTCATCATCTTCTTCTTCTTCATCTTCTTTTTCTTCATCTTCTTCATCTTCTTCTTCTTCTTCATCTTCTTCTTCATCTTCTTCATCTTCTTCTTCATCATCTTCTTCTTCTTCATCTTCTTCATCTTCATCTTCTTCATCTTCTTCATCTTCTTCATCATCTTCATCTTCTTCTTCATCTTCTTCTTCTTCATCATCTTCATCTTCTTCTTCATCTTCTTCTTCTTCATCATCTTCATCTTCTTCTTCATCTTCTTCATCTTCTTCATCTTCTTCATCTTCTTCTTCTTCTTCATCTTCTTCATCTTCAACTTCTTCATCTTCTTCTTCTTCTTCATCTTCTTCATCTTCTTCATCTTCTTCTTCTTCATCATCTTCTTCATCATCATCTTCTTCTTCATCTTCTTCTTCTTCTTCTTCTTCTTCATCTTCATCTTCTTCTATATCGTCTTCTTCTTCACTTATTTCTCTTTTCAAATTTTTTTTTTTAAAGAAATGCAGCTATTTTTGAGCGTAACAAATAGCTGGTGGCGCACGCATGTTGGAAGCGCCATTGTATGTGCTCCCTGGCAGTGGAAACACACAGACAGCAGGAGGTAAATTCAGCAGCAGGAGGAGGAGGATGAGTGTGTGGCAGCAGGCAGTCAATGAGGCAGGCAGCATGACATAATAGCCCTGGTACCTAGCGGTGATACCAGGGCTGTAAATAAACACAGCAGGCAGGAGGTCCCAGACAGCGGTCGTGCAGCCCACATCGTGTCCAATACACAACTGGGACAACACAGTTTTCAACCCGGGCACCTCAGAAAAATTAACCTTTTTTTTTTTTTTTGGTTTTTTTTGTTTTGTTTTTACAACAAATTACACAGATATAGCTATTTTTTGACGTAATAGCTGGTGGCAGAGTGGCAGCAGAAGGTAAATCTGTGTACCCTGGCGTTGGGAAACACAGACAGACAGACAGCAGCAGCAGCAGCAGGAGGAATGGAGGAGTAATGTGAGCAGCTATTGTTTGACGTAATAGCTGGTGGCAGAGTGGCAGCAGAAGGTAAATCTGTGTACCCTGGCGTTGGGAAACACAGACAGACAGCAGCATCAGCAGGAGGAATGGAGGAGTAGTGTGAGTGTGGCAGCAGGCAGGCAGCATGACATAATAGCCCTGGTACCTAGCGGTGATACCAGGCCGTAAATGAACACAACAGGAGGTCCCAGAAAGCGGTCGTGCAGCCCACATTGTGTCCAATACACAACTGGGACAACACAGTTTTCAACCCGGGCACCTCAGAAAAATTAAACCTTTTTTTTTTTTTATGGTTTTGTAGTTTTGGTTTTACAACCAATTACACAGACAGATATAGCTATTGTTTGACGTAATAGGTGGTGGCAGAGTGGCAGCAGAAGGTAAATCTGTGTACCCTGGCGTTGGGAAACACAGACAGACAGACAGCAGCAGCAGCAGCAGGAGGAATGGAGGAGTAATGTGAGCAGCTATTGTTTGACGTAATAGCTGGTGGCAGAGTGGCAGCAGAAGGTAAATCTGTGTACCCTGGCGGTGGGAAACACAGACAGACAGCAGCATCAGCAGGAGGAATGGAGGAGTAGTGTGAGTGTGGCAGCAGGCAGGCAGCGTGACATAATAGCCCTGGTACCTAGCGGTGATACCAGGCCGTAAATGAACACAACAGGAGGTCCCAGACAGCGGTCGTGCAGCCCACATTGTGTCCAATACACAACTGGGACAACACAGTTTTCAACCCGGGCACCTCAGAAAAATTAAACCTTTTTTTTTTTTTTTATGGTTTTGTAGTTTTGGTTTTACAACCAATTACACAGACAGATATAGCTATTGTTTGACGTAATAGCTGGTGGCAGAGTGGCAGCAGAAGGTAAATCTGTGTACCCTGGCGTTGGGAAACACAGACAGACAGCAGCATCAGCAGGAGGAATGGAGGAGTAGTGTGAGTGTGGCAGCAGGCAGGCAGCGTGACATAATAGCCCTGGTACCTAGCGGTGATACCAGGCCGTAAATGAACACAACAGGAGGTCCCAGAAAGCGGTCGTGCAGCCCACATTGTGTCCAATACACAACTGGGACAACACAGTTTTCAACCCGGGCACCTCAGAAAAATTAAACCTTTTTTTTTTTTTATGGTTTTGTAGTTTTGGTTTTACAACCAATTACACAGACAGATATAGCTATTGTTTGACGTAATAGCTGGTGGCAGAGTGGCAGCAGAAGGTAAATCTGTGTACCCTGGCGTTGGGAAACACAGACAGACAGCAGCATCAGCAGGAGGAATGGAGGAGTAGTGTGAGTGTGGCAGCAGGCAGGCAGCGTGACATAATAGCCCTGGTACCTAGCGGTGATACCAGGCCGTAAATGAACACAACAGGAGGTCCCAGACAGCGGTCGTGCAGCCCACATTGTGTCCAATACACAACTGGGACAACACAGTTTTCAACCCGGGCACCTCAGAAAAATTAAACCTTTTTTTTTTTTTTATGGTTTTTTGGTTTTGTTTGTAAAACAAATTACACAGATATATAGCTATTGTTTGACGTAATAGCTGGTGGCAGAGTGGCAGCAGAAGGTAAATCTGTGTACCCTGGCAGTGGGAAACACAGACAGACAGCAGAAGGGCAGTACACAGCAGCCCACTGTAGGTGTAAAATGTGTGGCTGCAGGCGACGTAATAGTCAAAGTGAACCAGGCTGGCTTAGTGAGCAGGAGCCAGGAGGTGGTAAAGGGTGGTAAGGCACATTAACGATGGTTCTTAGCCAGTTCATGTCCCCCTCTCGCCGACAACAGGGGCCAGGAACTCGCCTTCCACCCACGCCTGGTTCATCTTGAGAAACGTCAGTCTGTCCACAGACTTGTGAGACAGACGTGAGCGTTTCTCGGTGACCACACCACCAGCTGCACTGAAGCAGCGCTCGGACAGCACGCTGGAAGGGGGGCAGGACAGCACTTCCAGGGCGTACTGCGCCAGCTCGCTCCAGATCTCCAGGCGCTTGACCCAATACTCCATGGGATCAACAGGGGCATCGCTGTCAAGCCCGCTGTAGGACCTCATGTAGTCAGCCACCATGCGGGTCAGGCGCTGGCTGTGACCGGTGGAGGATGCTGCTGCATGCACCTCCTCTCTAGAACTGCTGCCGGAGCCTCTACAGTCCTGTAGAGCTCGTGGCTGAGAGACAGCAGGTCTGTGGGGCGCTTGCTGCTGGATGCAGGCACCTGCTGCTGCCTCTGTGCTGGCTGCTGGACAGTGGGGGTGGAAGGCTGGGGGAAGGCTTCCTCCAAGCGCTCAACAAGGGCCTGCTGCAAGCTCCTTATTTGTTGCGCTGGGTCTCCTCCTGCAGGCGGCAGGAACTGGCTCAACTTCCCCTTGAGGCGTGGGTCCAACATCATGCTGATCCAGATGTCCTCCCTCTGCTTCATCTGGATCACCCTGGGGTCTCTGCGCAGGCACGTCAGCATGTGCGCTGCCATTGGGAAGAGGCGGGCCACGTCTGCTGGCACATCGACGGCAGTGCTGCTGTCCTCATCCTCCTCCTCTGCCTCGTCAGCCTCATCCTCTCTCCACCCCCGCACCAACTCAGCTGCACTGTGCTGATCCCCCTCATCAGCAGCAAGGTCAGGGACCTCCACCAAGTCCTCCTCCTCCTCCCCCTCAGAGGTGGACTGTGCAGCTGCTTGCCGCTCCTGCTGGTCCAAGGCTGCCGCTCCCTGTTCCAGCAAAGCATCGAGGGCCCTGTTCAGCAGACAAACCAGGGGCACCCACTCGCAGACCATAGCATGGTCCCTGCTCACCATGTTAGTGGCCTGCAGAAAGGGAGCCAGCACTAAGCACACCTGCTGCATGTGCCTCCAGTCATCATCGGGGACGATGGACGGGATGTTGCTGGTCTTGTCCCTTCTCTGAGTGGCGGAAACAGTGGCCAGGGCAAGGTACTGTTTGACAGCGCGCTTCTGTTCAACCAGACGCTCCAACATCGCCAGGGTGGAGTTCCAGCGAGTCGGAACGTCAAGGATCAGCCGATGGCGTGGCAGATCCAGCTCCTTTTGCACGTCTTCCAGGCTCGCACAGGCTGCAGCCGAGCGCCGGAAGTGACGCACAACGTTCCTTGCCGTTTCCAGCAGTTCGCCCATCCCCTGGTAGGTGCGCAAGAACTTCTGCACCACCAGGTTCAGCACGTGGGCAAGACAGGGGATGTGGGTCAGGTTTCCCCTGTCTATTGCGGCAACCAGATTGGCCCCATTGTCGGCCACCACCTCTCCGACTCTGAGGCCTCTGGGGGTCAGCCAAATCCTCTCCTGCTCCTGGAGTTTGGCCAACACATGGGTTGCCGTCAGCTTGGTCTTCCCAAGGCTGACCAAGTGCAGCAGCGCTTGGCAGTGGCGGGCCTTCACGCTGCTGCTGAGGCGGGGGGTTTGGCCAGGTGTGCCGGAGGATGGCAGAGGATCGGAGGAATCTGCTGCAGTTCCCCTGACCCTGCGGGGTGGCACCACCCACTGTGTTGCTGCTGCTGCTGTGCCCGCTGCTGCTCTCCCATCCTCACCCCCTTCCACCAAGCTGACCCAGTGGACAGTGAAGGACAGGTAGCGGCCTGTCCCGAAGCGGCTGCTCCAGGAGTCCATGGTGACGTGGACCCTTTCACCAACCGCGTGCTCCAGCCCTCGCTCCACATTGGCCATCACAAAGCGGTGCAGTGCAGGAATGGCCTTGCGGGAGAAAAAGTGTCTGCTGGGGAGCTGCCAGTCTGGGGCTGCGCAAGCAAGCAGCGCACGAATGTCGCTCCCCTCCTGCACGAGCGTGTACGGCAGGAGTTGGGAGCACATGGCCCGTGCCAGCAAGCCGTTCAGCTGCCGCACGCGACGGCTGCTGGGAGGCAGAGCCCTAACCACCCCCTGGAAGGACTCGCTCAAAAGGCTCTGGCGTGGCCTTTTGCTGGCACGGGAATCAGCAGACACAGCGGAGGAGGCCACTGAGGACTGGCTGCCAGAACAGGCCTCAGTGTCGGCGGCAGGAGTTGCAGAGGGGGGAGGAGCAGTGCGTTTCCGCACTCCTGCTGGTGCTGCTGGAGGAGCAGGAGGGCAGGTGGCTGCTGTTGCTGCTGCTGCTGAAGGCTGTGCAGTGATGGGTGTGGTGCCACTGCCAGCACCAGATGCCTTCAGCCTCTGGAACTCCTCATGCTGGTGGAAATGTTTCGCAGCAAGGTGGTTGATGAGCGAGCTGGTGCAGAACTTTAAGGGGTCTGCACCTCTGCTCAACTTCCGCTGACAGTGGTTGCAAGTGGCGTACTTGCTGTACACAGTGGGCATGGTGAAATATCGCCAGATTGGTGACTTAAACATCCCCCTACGGCATGGAAGCGCTGCTGCCTGTCTCCCTGTGGTGGTTGGGGGGGGGGCTTGGGGGGCTTGGGTGCGGCTGGTGGTGGTACTGGCAGATGCTGCTGCTGCTGCTGCTGAGCCTGAGACACCAGCAGGCTGTGGGACCTGCCTACTGCTGCTGCCAATGCTTGCAATGATGCGCCTCCTTGCAAGGCCCACAAGAGCATCCTCCTCCTCCTCCTCAGAGCTGCTGAGGACGACATCCCCTGGAGGTGGTGGCACCCAGTCTCTGTCTGTCACCGGGTCATCATCATCCTCCCCCTCCTGAAACATGTCCTGCTGGGATGAGGACCCCCCCAAACTCCTCTCCTGATGCATGGATGGGCTGCTTGACTGTCGCCACAGTCTTGCTGTCCAATCCCTCATCCCCCAAAGTGCCCATCAGCATCTCCTCCTCAAAATCGCCAACAACAGCAGACAATTGACTCATGATGCCTGGGGTCAAAAGACTGCTGAATGACAGGTCGCCAACTGACGGTGAACTG
Organism: Hyperolius riggenbachi; assembly: GCF_040937935.1. Taxonomy (NCBI): domain Eukaryota; kingdom Metazoa; phylum Chordata; class Amphibia; order Anura; family Hyperoliidae; genus Hyperolius; species Hyperolius riggenbachi. The sequence goes on along the minus strand of NC_090657.1, from coordinate 207,747,672 downwards.
GCCTCCTCCCCAGGCCCTGCTGGGCGGCTGCTGCGAACAGGGGTGGTGGTGAGGGTGGAGGCCTCGGATGCAGAGCTGATGGCGGGCTGCTCATCCTCCGTCATGAGTTGCACCACAGTGTCTGCATGCTTTTCCTCAATGGGACGTTTCCGACCCGGCTGGAGGAAAATCGGAGCAGGTGCTACACGCTGCTGCTGTGTCTCTGCAGCGTGAGTTGCAGATGCTCCTGCTGGGCGGCGCCCAAGGCGTCCACGGCCAGTGGCTATGGGAGGAATGTTAGCCACTGACGCTGCTGCTGCGGAACTGTGCATGGTGGCGCGCCCGCGCCCGCGGCTTGCCACAATGCTGCTCCCTCTCCTCCTGATTCCCTTGCTGCCCTTCCCCTTGCCCAAACCGCGCTGGCTGCCACTTCCAGACATCTTCGATGTTTTGGGCGTATAGACAAAAGTTTTTTAAAAGGGCGGTTGAAAAGTGGGGTACTTTAATGGAGTGGGTTGGTGGTTGAGGTGACTGAGTGAGTGTCCCTAGTACAGTAAGTAAGTAGTAACAGTCAGGAAGTACAACTAGCAGTTACAATAATCAGTAGTAATCACAAGTAAATTTAGTGTGTGTACACTACAGACAGTGAGTGCACGCACGCGCAAACACGCGCAGGAGCTAGCCTATGAACAGTGACTGAGTGTCCTAGACTCCTAGTACAGTAAGTAGTAACAGTAAGTACAACTAACTAATTACAATAAGCAATCAGTTATCAGAAGGAAATAGAGTGTGTGTAGTGTGTGTACACAGACAGTGAGTGCACACACGCAGGAGCTAGTAGCCTATGAACACAGTGACTGAGTGTCCTAGACTCCTAGTACAGTAAGTAGTAACAGTAAGTACAACTAACTAATTACAATAATCAATCAGTTATCAGAAGGAAATAGAGTGTGTGTAGTGTGTACACAGACAGTGAGTGCACACACGCAGGAGCTAGTAGCCTATGAACAGTGACTGAGTGTCCTAGACTTCTAGTACAGTAAGTAGTAACAGTGAGTACAACTAACTAATTACAATATTCAATTACAATAATCAATCAGTTATCAGAACTTGGAAATAGAGTGTGTGTAGTGTGTACACAGACAGTGAGTGCACACACGCAGGAGCAGCTAGTAGCCTATGAACAGTGACAGTGAGTGTCCTAGTACAGTTACAGTATATAACTACAATACTAATACAATCAGTAGTAAAGGACAGCAGAAATACTGGTATAGATGAGAGAAATAAACAGAGGACAGGAGGACAGCTGCCCACACAGGCAGGCCCTGAGGCCTAAAGCTGTAAGCCTGCAGCAGCTGGCCTGTCTCTTTGTAACACAAAAGCTACTAACTAAAATACAATGTCTAACTAACTAACAACAATATAGGTGTGTATAGGAGGTGTATGTGAGCAAAAACGCTAGGTAAATGACCACAATAAAGCTCTTGCTAAGCCAAAGCACAAAGGAGCAACTCTCTCTCTATGCAAGTCTCAGGCAACGGAGAAACGTAACATGGCGGCCGCTATTTATAGGGTAGGGGCTGGCCATGGTCCCCCTCTGTGATTGGCTGCCGTCAGAGGGCCTGGGAGCCCTCTGATTGGCTCTAAGGACATCAATCTGGGCTATGACGCTATTCGAGCTCGGTACCGAGCTCGAATAGCGCCGTTTGCTCGAATAGCTCGAATAGTGAATGGGCTATTCGAGTGTACGCGAATAGCCCATTCGAATAGCTACAGCTATTCGGAGCTCGAATACCGAGCTCGAATAGCTGGAAAAGAGCTCGAATATTCGAGCTACTCGAATATTCGAGCTCTGCTGAGCACCACTGGAAGCCAGGCCACAATTATTTCTCTCTCTAAAAAGGCGATACCCAAACTGCACCGTGAAGTGGAGAGGCAAGTGGTGTCATCTCTGGCACACAGCGTTGGGTCAAGGGTCCACCTGACCACGGATGCCTGGTCTGCCAAGCACGGTCAGGGACACTACATTACTTACACAGCCCATTGGGTCAACCTGATGACCGCTGACAAGCAGGGACCAACATCAGCAACTTGATCCTGTACGCTTACTTCCTGGAGCGTGCCGTGCGTAGAGTGGTGGATCAAGCTGTGGAGGAGTGTGAAGAGGAACAGTTACGGCAGGAACAGTTGCAGGAGCAATTTTCATCAGAACCAGATGTTTCCTCAACACCTGCGGCAGCACGCACAGAGGGGGGGGGGAGGAGGAGGAAGAGTTGTGTAGGAAAGAGGAGTCAGACTCAGATGATGAGGAAGGTGTTTCTTTGGAGGAGGAGGGGGTGGCAGCAGAAGAACAACCGCAGCAGGCATCGCAGGGGGCTTGTGCTGCTCAACGTTCCCGTGGCATTGTTCGTGGCTGGGGGGAGGAGGAGGACTTACCTGACGTCACTGAGGAAGAGAAAGAGGAGATGGATAGTACGTCTGGATCCAACTTTGTGCAGATGACCTCTTTCATGCTGTCCAGCCTGTTGAGGGACCCCCGTATAAAAAAACTTAAGGGGAATGACCTGTACTGGGTGGCCACGCTACTAGACCCTCAGTATAGGCACAAAGTGGCGGACATGTTACCAACTCACCTGGTACCACTGCCAGTAATCCTTCTCCCATGCAGGCAAGGACAGGACGCTCCAGCGATCTCATGGTGATGTCAGACATGCGGACATTCTTTAGTCCAACGCCTCACCTTTGCCCTTCCGGATCCACCATCCACCATGCCTGGACTGGCAGGTAGCCGACTACCTGGCCTTAAGTGTGGATGTAGACACTGTAAGCAGCGATGAACCCTTGGACTACTGGGTGTGCAGGCTTGACCTGTGGCCAGAGCTGTCCCAATTTGTCATCCAACTTCTATCTTGCCCTGCCTCAAGCGTCCTGTTAGAAAGGACCTTCAGCGCAGCTGGAGACATTGTCACTGAGAAGAGAAGTCGCCTAAGTCACAAAAGTGTTCAGTACCTGACCTTTATCAAAATGAATGAGGCATGGATCCCGGAGGGCTACTGCCCGCCCAAAGACTAAGTCAGTCCCCACACACAGCATCTCGGCCTGCACCCTGTGTAACTGGCTGCCTGCCCCAAGACTAGTGTTGGGCGAACAGTGTTCGCCACTGTTCGGGTTCTGCAGAACATCACCCTGTTCGGGTGATGTTCGAGTTCGGCCGAACACCTGACGGTGTTCGGCCAAACCGTTCGGCCACATGGCCGAACTAAGAGCGCATGGCCGAACGTTCCCCGAACGTTCGGCTAGCGCTGTGATTGGCCGAACGGGTCACGTGGTTCGGACCCGAACGCGCTCTGATTGGCCGAACTGTCACGTGGTTCGGGTAAATAAATACCCGAACCACGTCATATCTCCGCCATTTGTCTGTGGGTTTAGCTTTGGGTAGGCAGGCAGGGTAGTTCGCGCTCCAGCCACGCTAGCCAGGGTCCCCCAAGTCATTGTGTCGCTGCTGGGAATAGTAGTACACCGCTCGCTCAGCCACACTATATAGCATTCTGTTTACTGCCACTCTGTGTACCTCGCTCAGCCACACTATATAGCATTCTGTTTACTGTTCTGTGTCTGCTGGGAATAGTAGTACACCGCTCGCTCAGCCACACTATATAGCATTCTGTTTACTGCCACTCTGTGTACCTCGCTCAGCCACACTATATAGCATTCTGTTTACTGCCACTCTGTGTCTGCTGGGAACAGTAGTACACCGCTCACCCGCCACTGTATAGCATTGTGCTCTGTGTCGCTGCTGGGAATAGTGGTACACCGCTCACCCGCCACTGTATAGCATTTCTGTACTGCCACTGTACTGCTGCCAGTCAGCGTGTACTTTAAGGATAAGTGAAATGAGGAAGAAATCTGGTGAAAGAGGGAGGGGCAAGGGAAGAGGTGTTTCCCCTGACGGTTCACGTACAGGCCACAGGGGAGCACCCAAGAAAACCCACTCAATACCGCCCATGTTGTCCAGGACAACAACCCTCACAAATCCAAAAGAACAGGACCAGATAATTACTTGGATGACCTCTCAAGCGTCCAGCAGTGGGTTAAGCAGCACCAGCACATCACGCACGAGGTCCGAGTCCTCAGCCAGTTACAAGGAGCCAGTGGGCACAAAGCTGACACAACCGGCAGCGACACCACGCACACAACTGCCAGATAACCAGTCCGATGAATTACCTCAGGACACAATGGGGTATTCGCAGGAGCTATTCCCAGCCCAACAAACTTCCACCTTTCAAAGGTCAATGGAGGAACAGCCAGAAATGTTGTGCCCGGATTTACAACCATTAACTGTGGGAAATGCACCGCGCACTGAAATACAAGGCGAGTCCGAGGAGGACTCGGAAACCCAAATCCCAGAGCAAGTTGGGCAGGAGGGGTTGCAATTGCAGGAGGTCGGCCGACAAGATCTGGAAGACGACGTTGGAGTGAGCTGTGCAGAGGTTGTTCTGGGGAGCTCTACTCCACGGCGGCGGCCCTGACAATGACATATGACGAGTTTGAGGAGATGGAAGAGGAGGGTATGGACAATGTGGGCAGAGACCCAGATTTTTTTTGTGAACGAGAACATCGCCGTCGTAGCAGCAGCACATATGAGTCTGTTGAAGAACCCACTGCTGCACGAGTTCGCCTTGTGCCACAAGGTAGGCGGCACACAATTTCAGGCACCACAAGTGTGGAAGTTCAAGTGAGAGGCAAAAGAGGCGCAAACAGAAATCGCCAGCAAGACAGGTGCTCCAAAGTCTGGGCTTTCTTTGAAGACTGCACTGAGGATGGTACTATGGCGATTTGCAAGGTGTGCAAGACCCGCCTGAGCAGGGGGAAAAGTATTAACAACCTCTCCACCACCAGCATGAGCCGCCACATGCTATCCAAACATCCCACTCTGTGGGCAAACGTGGCAGGACAGGGTACCAGCAACACTGCCTCCCTTGGGGTCACCAGACTCACCACCAGACCCGCCTCAGCAGCAGCAGTAGCCCAGCCATTGCGTGGTTCACAACATTCACAAACATCAGACGCTGACACTGTCACTTTCCGGAGTAGTGCTCTTGAGGTCTCCCAGTGTTCATCAAACACAACAACCAACAGCCCTTCAGTGTGCAGCCCTACGATTCAGTTGTCTGTCTCGGAGATGTTTGATCGCAAGAGGAAATTGCCAGCAAATGACCCCCGGGCCGTGGCAGTAACAGCCAGCATAGCCAAGCTTCTGGCCTGCGAAATGCTGCCATATCGAGTGGTGGAGACAAACAGCTTCAAGGGCATGATGTCAGTGGCCATCCCACGCTACATGGTTCCCAGCCGCTACCACTTTGCGCGCTCTGCAGTGCCTGAGTTGCATGAGCACGTGGTCAGCAAAATAACCCGAAGCTTGAAGAATGCCGTTGCCTGCAAGGTTCACCTCACTACTGACACCTGGATGAGTGCGTTCGGCCAGGGTCGATACATCTCCCTTACCGCGCACTGGGTGAACCTTGTGGAGCTTGGCAGCGATTCCTCACCTGCTACGGCGCGGGTGTTGCCCACGCCGCAAACAGCTGCACCGCCGTCCCTCCCACTGGATAACAACAGCAGCACCTACCTCTCTGACTCCTTCTCCTCCAACGCATCTCAAAGCTGTACCTCATCCGGAAACGCTAACCCAGCAGCAGTAGGATCGTGGAAGCAGTGCAGCACAGCTGTTGGCATGCGTCAGCAAGCGTTGCTGAAGCTGATCTGCCTTGGGGATAAGCAGCACACAGGGGAGGAAATTTGGAGGGGAATAAAGGAACAGACGGATTTGTGGCTGGCACCGCTGGACCTGAAACCGGGCATGGTTGTGTGTGATAATGGGAGTAATCTCATTCGCGCTTTAAGGTTGGCTAAGCTGACACACATCCCTTGCCTGGCGCACGTGATGAACCTAGTAGTTCAGCGGTTCCTGAGGACATACCCAGGCGTGGCCGATCTTCTGTTGAAGGTGCGACGAGTGGCCAAACATTGCAGAAATTCCAGTACTGCTTCGGGGGCACTCGCCAAGATGCAGGAGCGCTTCAATCTCCCCCACCATCGCTTGCTGTGTGATGTCCCTACGCGCTGGAATTCTACGCTGCACATGCTAGCCCGCTTTTGCGAGCAGAAGAGTGCAGTGGTCCAGTACATGACGGCGCAGTGCCGAGGCACATCCGGACAGCTGCCAAGCTTCTGTGGATCCGATTGGGCCAACATGTTGGACCTCTGCCAAGTCCTCTAAAATTTTGAGCAGTCCACGTTGCTTGTGAGCAGTGACAACTCTTCAGTCAGCATTACCATACCACTGCTGTGTTTACTGAAGAGGTCAATGTTGAAAATCAAGGAAACAGCTGTCATGATGCAACTGGGGGAATCTAAAGGAGAAAACGATCAGCGTGATGGTACCAACATCAGGCCATCCGCCTCAGGAAACGCTGGCCCCAGCAGCTATGACGAAGAAGAGGACGAGGAACAGCTGGAGTTGGAGCAGGAATTTCCTGCCACCTCTGACGAGGGCCAGAGCGGTGTACGTTGGACTTCCACAATTCAGCGCGAATGGTCAGCAGAAGCAGACCAGGAAGAAGGTGACGACTATGATGCATCACAACAACTATCACAACGCTCACAAGAGGATGATGAGGATTCTGGCAGGACTCTGGCACACATAGCTCAATTCATGCTAGACTGCATTGAACGTGACCCACGAATTGTGCGCATTCTGGACAACACCAATTACTGGGTTTATACCCTTCTGTATCCACGGTACAAACACAATGTTCCAAAACTGCTTGAAGAAAGAGTCAGACAGGTCAAAATGGAAGAATACCAGCAGGCCCTTGTGGAGACTTTAGAGAGGAGATTGACATCCTCCCCCTCCTCTAGCCAGTTGTACGCCGACAGACTGACTTCCGCAAACCCAGGACGACCAGGAGGGCAGCAAACAACACAAGCCGCAGCTAGTGCCCAAAAGGGAATGGTATCGGCAGTGTCCTTGGAGTGGGAAAATTTTATGACATCCATGCAGCAGCAGCCCACAGAACAGCAAGCGTGCAGATCCACCTCCAACACCGATCGCCTGGAGAAGATGGTCAAGGACTACATGTCAGATGGCGTAGCTGTGTTGAACAATCCATCTGCACCCTTCAACTATTGGGTATCGAAGCTAGACACCTGGCACGAACTGGCAATGTACGCAATAGAGGTGCTGGCTTGCCCGGCAGCCAGCGTTATGTCGGAACGCTGTTTCAGTGCTGCCGGAGGCATCGTCACAGATCGGCGTATCCGCCTCTCCACAGAAAATGCAGACCGTCTGACTCAAATTAAAATGAATCAATCCTGGATTGGAAACGACTATGCAACACTCCCGGACCCCAACCAAGTAACATGAACAATGACCATCTGTGATGGGTTAGCGTTGCCGGTCCCTGTTTATTGAACCTCTCATCTTTATTACATTTATGACTGCATGGCGGCAAAAAGCATTGCTATATCCGCACGCTTTTTGTCCTCATGCAAGGCCTGGGTTGTTGTGTCTCAAAACGTGGCCTTCTCCTCCTGCGCCTCCTCCTGTTACATCACGTGTGCTGCTGCTGGGTTAGCGTTTCCGGTCCCTGTTTATGGAACCTCTTATCTTTATTACATTTATGACTGCATGGCGGTACAAAGCATGCTATCCGCACGCTTCTTGTCCTCATGCAAGGCCTGGGTTGTTGTGTCGCAAAAAGCGTGGCCTTCTCCTCCTGCGCCTCCTCCTGTTCCATCACGTGTGCTGCTGCTGGTTTAGCGTTGCCGGTCCCTGTTTATGGAACCTCTCATCTTTATTACATTTATGACTGCATGGCGGTAAAAAGCATGCTATCCGCACGCTTCTTGTCCTCATGCAAGGTCTGGGTTGTTGTGTCTCAAAGCGTGGCCTTCTCCTCCTGCGCCTCCTCCTGTTCCATCACGTCTGCTGCTGCTGGGTTAGCGTTGCCGGTCCCTGTTTATGGAACCTCTTATCTTTATTACATTTATGACTGCATGGCGGTACAAAGCATGCTATCCGCACGCTTCTTGTCCTCATGCAAGGCCTGGGTTGTTGTGTCTCAAAAAGCGTGGCCTTCTCCTCCTGCGCCTCCTCCTGTTCCATCACGTGTGCTGCTGCTGGTTTAGCGTTGCCGGTCCCTGTTTATGGAACCTCTCATCTTTATTACATTTATGACTGCATGGCGGTAAAAAGCATGCTATCCGCACGCTTCTTGTCCTCATGCAAGGCCTGGGTTGTTGTGTCTCAAAGCGTGGCCTTCTCCTCCTGCGCCTCCTCCTGTTCCATCACGTCTGCTGCTGCTGGGTTAGCGTTGCCGGTCCCTGTTTATGGAACCTCTCATCTTTATTACATTTATGACTGCATGGCGGTAAAAAGCATGCTACCTGCACGCTTCTTGTCCTCATGCAAGGCCTGGGTTGTTGTGTCTCAAAGCGTGGCCTTCTCCTCCTGCGCCTCCTCCTGTTACATCACGTGTGCTGCTGCTGGGTTAGCGTTTCCGGTCCCTGTTTATGGAACCTCTCATCTGTATTACATTTATGACTGCATGGCGGCAAAAAGCATTGCTATATCCGCACGCTTTTTGTCCTCATGCAAGGCCTGGGTTGTTGTGTCTCAAAAAGCGTGGCCTTCTCCTCCTGCGCCTCCTCCTGTTCCATCACGTGTGCTCCTGCTGGTGCTGGGTTAGCGTTACCGGTCCCTTTTCCTGGAACCTCTTCTCTGTATTACATGTATGACTGCATGGCGACAAAAAGCATGTTACCTGTGCAAAGAAACATGACATTTTCCACATTTAAAAGACAGTTTTTCCTTTGAAACTTTACAATCAATTTTCTCAAAAACTATAAGCTCTTTTTCAAATATTTTTTTTCCTCTTGTACCCACTCCCAAGGTGCACATACCCTGCAAATTTGGGGTATGTAGCATGTAAGGAAGCTTTAAAAAGCATGAAAGTTCGGGTCCCCATTGACTTCCATTATGTTCGGAGTTCGGCGCGAACACCCGAACATCACGGCGATGTTCGGCGAACGTTCGCGAACCCGAACATCTAGGGGTTCGCCCAACACTACCCAAGACTAAGTTGATCCCCACACAGCATCTCTGCCTGCAGCTGCAGGTCACTTGCCTTCTCCGCCACCACCAACAGGGTCCAGGACTTCAGGTGGATTCCTGAATTTTAAGGCCACTGCTAGCAGCGGCCGCTATACTGATTTTTCTGGTGCATGTACATGCCTTCCTAATTTTTCTGGCTGCACTGCAGCTGCAACAACAAAACAAAAGGCATGTACATGTGCCCATTCCTATTCGTGATCATTACCTTGCCGCGGTGAAGGGGCTTACGTATCACAATGAAGAAATGACCGCCTGCTATGTGAGGGTGTCTCGGAGGGTGGCGTACCAAAGATAATAAGGTCGTTGCTTCATTGTGGACAGACCAAATTTGATCAGCTGGACAGTCACTGTTGTTCTATCATTGAGCTACCACAGCCCGGCAACCATATGGGCTTGAAAACCGCCACGGCCTGCATTCTCGCCATGGTGGGCACCAGTCCAGCATGGCCGTCACTACGCAAACAGCTGTTTGTGGTGCGTTACACAGTGAGTTTGGTGTGTCAGTGTGAAGCAGTACTCTAATTACACTCCCTGATTGATGTATACACATGCAAGATGTTTTAAAGCACTTTAGGCCTGCAATTTAGCATTCAATGTGATTTTTGCCCTTAAAACGCTGCTTTGCTTCGAATCTAGATTTTTTTCCCCGGGACTTTTGGCATGTATCCCACTCTGCCATGCCCCCCTCCTGGTGTTAGACCCCTTGAACAGAGATGCTAGGGTAGTACTTTTTAAAACCCGAATTGATCCGGGTACTCAGATATCCGGATCCGATTCAGATATCTGAATCCAAACTTTTAGATATCCTCATGAACGCGGATATCCGAATGCATTATCCGCGGATATCCGACCTATTCGGATATCCAGATAGAGAAACCGGAAATGCCTTTCAAAATGCTTTAAAAACATTTCTAACCTTTAAAAACACCTTTCTTCGCCATTACTCCCCTTCTCCAGAGGAGTGTCTGGTCTTCCCAGGATTTGTAGGATGTCAAAAGCACACTCACATACATTAACCAGGAATCAAACCCAGGTCAACTGCGTGGAGGGCAGCTATGCTCACCACTATACTACCAACACTACAGGCTGAAGCCAGCCTAGCTGGCCTGGGAAGGATGAAAAGCTAGGTGGCCATGCAACCATTCCTTCTAACCTAAAAAACTTACTTGTGTCTTACAACACATTAGCTTAAGACTTTACCAAATCCAATGCTCCAATATGGGGAAGCTTCTCTGTTTGCTGTTTTTGTGGGTTTTTTTTTTAAGTGTGGTGTCACAGTTCACTCATCTATTCAACAAGGCCCAGGAGTAGTTACCCGGATATCCGAAATCTGGATGAGCATCCCTGCCCTTGAAACATCTTTTCCATCACTTTTCTGGCCAGCATAAGTGTTTCTAGTCTTCAAAGTTCGCCTCCCCATTGAAGTCTATTGCGGTTCGCGAAAGTTTGCGCGAACCGAACCTTTCGCGGAAGTTCGTGAACCTGGTTTGCGAACCAAAAATCGGAGATTCGGGCCATCTCTAGATTAGCTACATGCTTGTTTCAGGTGTGTGATTCAGCCACTACTGCAGAGAGATCAGAAGAGATCAGCAGGACATCCAAGCAACTGGTATAGTTTAAAAGGAAACATCCTTATTCCTCTCAGTTAAGGTTCCTTTTAATGAAGCTTCCATAAATAACTCACCTCACTGTGTAAAGAGCCAAAGTTTTGAGCGCCTTTCTGGGGCAGCTGACAGCTCTATGTCATTATGCTGGTGTCACTTCGTCGGCCATTTTAGAAAATGGCAGATTCAATGTAAAACTGCCAGGAGATGAAATGTAGTAAAAGGAGCTAATGGAAAGCCAAAAAAAGTATATAAAAACACTGAGGAGGCCACCAGGGGGGGAGGGATGCAGTAGCAAGTAAATATTACAATATACGCGCTAAATGAATAGCAAGTGAAGCATGTGTGAAGAAAAGCCTTACAGTGACATGAGATGTGCTATGGATTATGTATGTGCACACTCACATACACATAGGACAGTCTCTCCAACCCCCCCGCCACCCCCAACAGCGCATGCCCCGCTGGCAATGAGTGTCTGCGTTACATGGAATCCAGCTCGCTGAGACACCATATCCCCACCATATCATCATTTTGTTCCTGTACATACACTATAGACAGCATGCACCCACAGTGTGCGCTAGAAATGTGCTAATTGTCCATTTATTTATTTTTCAAACAAAAGAAAAAAACAGGGCACCGAGAGCCCAATAGTGCAATATAGTTTTAACAGAGGAAATCTGTCTAGATAGTTTGTGCAGAATTATACTCACAAAAAAGGGTCACCAGCAGGCAACCACTTGAAAGACAGGTGGGGAGAATTGGTACCCGACCCCACTCAGGTATAAAAGGCGCTCTCTGTAGATAGGAAAAAAAGGGGGCGTACCCCTCCACCAAGGGTGGATAAGTAATATGTATCAAACGCAGATAGAACAGAGGCACCAAAAAGAGTAAAAACACTATTACTTAAAAACAGTAAAAAGAGGGAAGGTAAGGTGGACTTACCTCCCTCTAGCAGTGGACAACAAGACTCTGAGGTAGAGTAAAATGCATTTATTAAACAGTGTCACTCCTAAAGATGCAACGCGTTTCGCGGGCCACAGCACCGCTTCCTCAGGCTATACAGGAGTTCAAAAAAGCTGTAAATGGGACATATACATAAATCAACAAAAAAGCATCAAACACTGACAGAGGCATACAGCTGCAACATTGGAACATACATTTCCGAATGTACATGTGTAAAGATTCTTACATTAACTAGAATAGAGTGACCCTCTCAGCCCGATTAGCTGCATTGAAAGCAAGCTCAGGCAGAGTAGGATCACCTAGGATATGTGCTGTATAACACTAAGTGCTTATAAGTAACAACAAGATATTTACCAAGTGCTTGCTATAAAATTAATGGCAGTGAAAGAACGATGTGCAATAAGGTGGAAATGTCTACTACCAGTGGAACAAAAAAGCGAGGAGCTGGCTGTTAGCCAGTGGGTGACATACCTGTATCCGATCCAAGTATTGAATGAGCACCTCTGTGCGGGCGCGCTCCATAGAGCCCCCATTTGTCCTTAGCTAGGAAAGGTGGGGGCCAATCAGTGCGCGCCATGCGCCGAGAGAAGTACGCCCACGATCGGCCAGGCCAATGGGGAGATCCGGTGGAATGCATACAAAATGACGCCTATATGGCGGTCGCCATCTTGTGGGTTTGAATAGGAATGTCTCAAGAATCTTTACACATGTACATTCGGAAATGTATGTTCCAATGTTGCAGCTGTATGCCTCTGTCAGTGTTTGATGCTTTTTTGTTGATTTATGTATATGTCCCATTTACAGCTTTTTTGAACTCCTGTATAGCCTGAGGAAGCGGTGCTGTGGCCCGCGAAACGCGTTGCATCTTTAGGAGTGACACTGTTTAATAAATGCATTTTACTCTACCTCAGAGTCTTGTTGTCCACTGCTAGAGGGAGGTAAGTCCACCTTACCTTCCCTCTTTTTACTGTTTTTAAGTAATAGTGTTTTTACTCTTTTTGCGCCTCTGTTCTATCTGCGTTTGATACATATTACTTATCCACCCTTGGTGGAGGGGTACGCCCCCTTTTTTTCCTATCTACAGAGAGCGACTTTTATACCCGAGTGGGGTCGGGTACCAATTCTCCCCACCTGTCTTTCAAGTGGTTGCCTGCTGGTGACCCTTTTTTGTGAGTATAATTCTGCATGAACTATCTAGACAGATTTCCTCTGTTAAAACTATATTGCACTATTGGGCTCTCGGTGCCCTGTTTTTTTCTTTTGTTTTACATATTGATATGCTATTTCATGTCTGATCAGCTCAGTATTGCTAGACAAAACATTAGCCACACTCAGCATATCAATGTATTTTCAACAGTGTCAAATATTTCTGACAAGCTGATAAGCTGATATTTGCAGGTCAAAACATTTCCCACACTCAGCATTTCAATATGTCCTCTAACAAGCATCAGATATTTCATGTCTGATCAGCTTATTATTGCAGGTCAAACCATTTCCCACACTCAGCATATTAATGTCTTCTCACCAGCGTCAAATATTTCAGCACTGACAAGCTGATAGTTGCAGATCAAAACATTTCTCACACTCAGCATTTTAATACATCCTCTCATGAGTGTCAGATAGTTTAGCTATTACAAGCTAAGTTCCTGGTCAACACATTTCCCAATCAGTATATCAATATGCATCTTACCAGTGTCAGATATTTCATGTCTGATCAGCTGATTGCAGGTCATCTTCTCACCAGTGTCAGCCATTTCAGCTCTTACAAGCTATTTGCAGGTCTAAACATTTCCCACACTCAGCATTTCAATATGTCCTCTAACAAGCGTCAGGTATTTTATGTCTGATCAGCTTATTATTGCTGGGCAAAACATTTCCCACTTTCAACATATCAATGTATTTTCAACAGTGTCGGATAGCAATAATCAGCTGATCAGACATGAACTATCCAACACTGTTGAAAATACATAGATATGCCGAGAGTGGGAAATGTTTTGCCCTGCAATAATAAGCTGAACAGACATGATATATCTGACGCTTGATAGAGGACATATTGAAATGCTGTGTGGGAAATGTTTTGGCCTGCAAACAGCTTGTAAGAGCTGAAATAGCTGACGCTGGTGAGAAGATGACCTGTAATTATCAGCTGATCAGACGTGAAATATCTGACACTGGAAAGAAGCATATTGATATGCTGAGTGTGGGAAATGTTTTGACCAGCCATCGCTGAACAGACATGATATATCTGACGCTTGTTAGAGGACATATTGATATGCTGAGTGTGGGAAATGTTTTGACCTGCAATAATAAGCTGATCAGACGTGAAATATCTGACACTGCTGAGAAGACATATGGATATGCTGAGTGTGGGAAATGTTTTAAACAGCAATAATCAGCTGATCAGACATGAACTGTTTAAAACATTTCCCACTCTCAGCAAATCAATATGTCCCCTCACCAGTGTCAGATATTTCAGCTCTGACAAGCTGATTACTGCTGGTCAAAACCTTTCCCACACTCAGCATACCAATATGTTCTCTCACCGGTGTCAGCTATTTCAGCTCTGACAAGCTGTTTGCTGGTAAAACATTTCCCAAACTCAGCATGTCATTATGTCCTCTAACAAGCATCAGATATATCATGTCTGTTCAGCTTATTATTGCTTGTCAAAACATTTCCCACACTCAGCATATCAATATGCTTCTTTCCAGTGTCAGATATTTCACGTCTGATCAGCTGATTATTGCAGGTCATCTTCTCAACAGTGTCAGCTATTTCAGCTCTTACAAGCTGTTTGCAGGTCAAAACATTTTCCACACTCAGCATTTCAATATGTCCTCCAACAAGCATCCAATATATCATGTCTGTTAATCTTTTTATTGCAGGTCAAAACATTTCCCACTCTCGGCATATCAATGTATTTTCAACAGTGTCAGATAGTTCATGTCTGATCAGCTGATTATTGCAGGTCAAAACATTTCCCACACTCTGCATATCAATACATCCTATCATGAGTGTCAGATATTTCAGCTCTTACAAGCCAAGTTCCTTGTCAAAACATTTCCCAATCAGCATATTAATATGCTTCTTACCAGTGTCAGATATTTCATGTCTGATCAGCTGATTATTGCAGGTCATCTTCTTACCAGTGTCAGCTATTTCAGCTCTTACTAGCTGATTATTGGCGGTCAAAACATTCCCCACACTTGGCATATCAATGGGCTCTATTTGCAAAGGGCAGTTCGGTAAAATAATTTTGGTATTTTACACTGTTTTTTTCCAAATTCACTAAAGATTTTCCGCATGAGGCAGAAGTTTGGTAATTTACTGAACAAACATGCTTCAATTCTCTAAGCCCTACTCTGTAAGTGTCACTTACCAGCCGTGGGGCAGGGAGCTGCGTGTATGTGTCGGAGGTTTTCTCTGCAGGTTTTCTCTCCCCATCATCCCTTTAGATGTGCTGCAGACACCAGGGGGAGCTCTTCAGTATGGCAGAATACAGATTTTCACATCTTAAGGGATGCAGAAAAGCCCCCTAAAATGCCATCTTCCTCTGCTACAGTGAAAGACCCACCCGATACCCAATCACATGTAATCAAATTGAGAAGCAGGACCGTGTGGCTCTCCCTATTGGCTGCCTGGTTCTCCCTAAAGGCTGTCTGTCAAATCTACCACACAGAGAGATCATGAAGGAAGTGAGGTTATCGGTTGCTATGAGCTGGAGAAAAATACTAAACACTTTTGCCCGGTATATCGAATGCGGAAAGCTTTGTGAATTGTAATTTCTTGACATTTCCTGAGGCATTTATCACACAAGTTGGTATTTTAACTCACTAGTTGGTAATATTAATTTTCAGTCAGTAATTCAGTCATAATTAGGGAAAGTGATCTGTAAAATCAGCTGTTTTCAGCATTACCAAATGCAGTAATGCTTTGTGAATAGAGCCCAATTTGTCCTTTCTTGAGTGTCAGATATTTCAGCTCTTACAAGCTGATTATTGCAGGTCAAAACATTTCCCATGCTCATCTAACAATGGCAAGAAGACATATTGATATGCTATTTTATGTCTAATCAGCTTACTATTGGAGGTTAAACCATTCCACACTCAGCATATCAATATGTCCTCTCACCAGTGTCAGATATTTCAGCTCTGACAAGCTGATTACTGCTGTTCAAAACATTTCCCACATTCAGCACATCAATATGTCCTCTGACCAGTGTCCTATAATTCATGGCTGATCAGCTTATTATTGCAGGTCAGAACATTTCCCACACTCAGCATATCAACATGATTTCTCACCAGTGTCAGATATTTCCCATTTGCTGGTTGAAATATACCCCACACTCATCTGACACTGATGAGGGGACATATTGATATGCTATGTCTTGTCTGATCAGCTTATTATTGCAGGTCAAAAACATTTCCTACATTTAGCATATGATGTCATCAGTTTATTTTCCCCTCTGGTTTCCTTTAAGTAATACAGACCTATATATAATACAGACCATTATATAAGACCCGAAACAGACAACTGAGGAGAATAGAAGGATGAGAGACAACGGGGTCATATGCAGACCAACAGCTCAGTGCACCAAATAATGTCTGATCGGTTTTCATTCCTGTTTGGCCTTCTGTTTCTTACAGGCAGCATGTTGGAGCTCTCGGGCTACTTCTTGCCATCTCACTATCAATGTTCCCCTATGTAACATGACTTTACATCTACGTCAGCAAGGAGATGACATCATGGCCAATCAGTACTATAGAGAGAGGAGGATTGCCGCAGGAACGCCACATTACTGCAACTTGTCATTTTATCCCAATCACAGAACTCGGAAGCATTGGCCCAATCAAAGCATGGAGAATTATTTCAGCGGAAATCCTATTACAACTTGTGGTGATTTGCTCAGCTGCCTGTGCAGGCAGGCAGCTTTTTGACCATTGTGTAGGTTTGCATGCTGCAGGACTCTGGAAAGAAGAGCTTCTGTCAGTTTTGCAGCTTGTGCTTGCTGAGGAATTTGCATACATTGTCATGCAAATTGCCTGGCCACATTCATTGGAGGCATTGGTGTTTCCCACAATGTTTGGCTGGTCATATGGATTCCTTCCTGTGAAACACTCTGGAGAGTGTCAGCCATGCTCTTTGTTTGAAGATCAGCTTAGAGTAATTCCTGGAAACTGTTCTAGGCAGATTCCCTAGTGCAGTTAGGATTGTTTATCTGTTTTGTTTGTCTGTTGCGATTGTCTTGTCTCAACGGTGGTCGACAGGAAGTCGTTCTGATCTCTGTTCTTGGAGCATAGCTGGTGCAGCGGTTGCTACCAGCTATCTCTTCTGTTCTACCTCTCTGGATCACACTAGCATCCTGCGCTAGTGCTGTGGATCCTTCTGTTCTGCCTCTCTGGATCGCACTAGCATCCTGCGCTAGTGCTGTGGATCCTTCTGTTCTGTTACTCTGTCCCTGGATCGCACTCGCTTTGCGCTAGTGCTGTGGATCCTTCTGTTCTGCCTCTCTGAATCGCGCTAGTCACTTTCGCTAGTGCTGTGGATCCTATCTCCCACCTGTTCCTGTTTTCGTGTGTCTGTCTTGTCTGCTACGAGCGCTTGCTGGAGGCTCGGTGAGGTAACCGTTAAGCAAGCGTTCGCGACCTCTGTTTCATGTTTGTCTGTAGATGGTTAGATAGGCGTGCTTGTCTCTATTGTGCTTATCACGTGGAGACCACGCATAACCGCGTGCACTGTTGCGAATGAGTGCGGTGTTCGCGGTTAGCTAGCGTTTGTTATTTTCCGCATCTCCTCATTGTATGATTTGCTGTGCCTTTGCTATCCTCGTATTCTGTTCTGATCTGCCTTGTGTCACTTCTGGCAATCGCCTTTCTTGCGGTTGCGTTTCTGTTTCGTATCTGCTGTTGTGTGTGCGCGGTCGCGGGGTGGCGACTAGATTGGCGCACACACATACAACCTGTCCCTTTGCTCGTTCTCATTCGCAATCGCTTCTCTTGCGATTGCGTTCTGCGCTTCGTACAATTCCTGTCTGGCATTTGTGGAGGTACAGAGGATTGGTTCCTCTGCACTCCCCAGCGCCATCTGCCGACAGGAATTTCCCTCTACGGGTGCGTAGCCCCTTTTGCTGGGTGCCTGCAATTATACACTTGTGGCGGATTTCTGCCTTATCAGCGCACGCGTTGTGCGCTGCTCACGGAGAAAGTTCCACAATCGTTACACTATGAACAGCCAAACCCAAAACCCCAGTGTAGACGGAATTTCTGATTCATACGATTTTGTCGAGTTTGGGTCCTGTGTCTTTAAGAGCTTTCAAAGGCTAAATTCAGAGACCAAGGCGGAATTTCTTTCTGAATGTGTGAGGTTTTGTCTGAATCCCACCTTTCAGATTTCTGATCCGTCCACGTCGGCTCTTCTGTTTGCCTATGTGCTCTTAAAAGACGATTTGTTCACCTGGGCGTATGATCTGTTAAAAATCAATTCCTGGAATGATAATCTGTATCAGTTTCTTGCAGTGATATTCTCTCACTGGTTTAAACTGCCTGGCTTGCCACCTGCTCTGATTGAGTCTGTAGCTGCTGATAGGTCAGCTGATCTTTCCCTTCCATGCAAAACTTTTCAGTATGACAATCAGTTCAATGTGTCTGTTGCCACTTCAGGTTTTAAACAGCAGACATGCAAAGTTGCAAAAAAGGGAAAAATTAAAAAGCGCAAGTATCTGAATAAAACACTCCCTAATGATGTGTATGATGATGTTGCTCAATCTCCAGGTTTTTTGCCCCAATCCAAAGCTTATGTGGATCCTGCTATAGGTAGGATCGCACACTATATTAAAGCAGTTAAAAAAATCTGTTCTTGTTCCTGAACTCCACCCATATGGAGATTATCTAGATACTGGCTTGTTCGAACCTCCATTTGCCTCATGGGATGTCGGGGCCTTATTGGAGGAATTTGATTTTGATTGGAAAGCCTTTTGTGATTTTTACATCGCAAAAAGCGAAGATGTCTTGAATGCTTGTCTCGATTCTATGTACCTTCTGATTGATTCCGATGAATTTGACAAGGATGATGTGGATCTGGTGATCTATGTATGGCAAACGATTTTGGATGAGTTGCACACACACCAACCAATTGATTCCAATAAAGAGACATCGTTGTCGGATGATTGTTCCTGCCTTTCTGGGGTAAAGCATGAGAGTCTTGACTTTGTGCAATCTGAAATGAATGAGTATGCCGCTGTGGTTGATTCCTGTGCGAATCCTGAAGGATTCTCTCCTGACAGTGTGCAGTTTGAATCTGTGCGATCTGATGCCTGTTTCTCGGATGTTCCTGCAGATTGTGATCGGCATGAGTCTGCCGGTTTCCTCAAGGATGTGTGGGATCCTTTTTCATTTAGAAACAGATCTTTGAGATCTTCCGTCTGTGACCCTGCTATGGGGAAAATTTCTCGACTATGCAGCGTCAAAAGTAAAATTAATATGTCTAATAAAGTTTATCATGCTGATGTCGCTATTTCTTCGGCAAATGAGTCTCTGTCTCACCCTGTTCTCACCTGTAAGGGCCCGTTGTCTGGGGACAGTTGCTCCAGCGTTTCGGTCCTAGATGCCTTGCAGTCTGCTCCGCAGATCGCGGAGGTTTGCGCTATGGAAGCGTCAGTTTCACAACCTAAAGTGATTTTTGATTCGCAGGGTTTTGCGTCCTGGCTCCTCGGATTTGACATTGCTGGCCGAATCTAAGAGGGAGACAGCGCTTCGGTTTTGCGAATCTGACTCTGAAACATTTTTGCTGGGTCCAGAGAGAGTTTCTCTGAGCCTGCCCTGTACCATGAATAACAATATGATGTCCAATCACACTGACATTTGTGAGTCCCTTTCTTGCTCTGAGGGAAGTGCTGATTCTGCACCCTGTACTCTGGATGAGTCAATGTGGCCTTGCTTAGAATCCCATGCAGTGTCTCTAGAGGCTCGTCTGGGTATTGCCACTATACTCACCTGTCTTTCTGCAGTTTTGGAGTTGCAAGCTAGTTTGACTGCTACGCAGAATTCTGGGTGCAGCGAGATTAAAGTTAGGGAGTCAGTGTGTGGTCCAGTGAATATTCCTGTACGTTCCGCTCATGATGATGAAATTCAGTCTCAGTTTATGGTGGAACCTTCCCTGGGACATCTGCCCTGTTCACAAAATAAAGTTCCAGTTTTGCCCTGTAACATGGATACTACAGAATCCTTCTTCGAAAACTTGAAAAATGATGTTCCTGAGGTCTTGTTTGATGTTCTGGAGGTCTCTGAGTTCCTCCCAAAGGGTGCAGAACTTGTAGGAGATGTCTCCTACCCCCCAAGTCCTTCTGAGGTGTTGCCCTCTTCCGTAGGCATTGCTGCCTTGCTGGCTACCTTTTCAGCTCTGGTGGAGCTGCAGTCATGCGTAGTCAATGATGATATTGCAGTCACAGAAATTTCCGAATTTGAATCCGAGTCTTCTTTTGAAAGTCCAGTGCTTGAGACCATTGCTCGTGATGATTCTCTGCCCGGTCCTGGTTTTGGTTTCCTCGTGTCGGACTCTAAAGTTGGCAGTTCCCCAACATGTCCTGAGGTTTCTCCTGTGCTGGTGTACCCCAATGTGCTCTGTGACCCAGAAAGCCCAAGTGTGCCTCGGTTACCAGCATACTCAGATGCTTCCTCGGTTGAGACATGTTCTAATTTAGCCTTCCTGCTTGCATGCCCAGAAGTGGTCCCTGAAAGTCTTGATCTTGATGGGTGTCCTCGTAATTCTGAGTCTGGAATTGTCATTGGTTCCATAGGGGTTCTTGATAGTTCTCCATGTGAGCCTGGTGATTGTTCTGCCCTCTTGGGATCTCTGTGGAGCTTCAAAAGGTTCTGGGAGATTCCGGGAGAAATTTTGCTTGGTACCCTGGATAAGATCAACGGTGGCTTTTGTGTTGTAAGGGACACTTTGAACAGGTTTTGTGGCAGATTTGGTATTTTCGGACGCTCCTTGGAAGGTGGTGGGTATTGTCTGGAGGGTTTCGGTGGCTTCTTCTCTGGTATCCACAGTCCTGATGGGTGTTATGCTGAGACTTGTAGTGCTGCTGGGCATGTTTCGGTGGCTTCTGTTTCCGATGAGGTCGGTTTCGGGTGGACTGACTCTGGAATTGGACCTTGTCGGGCTTTCCCGACCTTCATGAGTCTTCAGTTTGAGTCTGTTGCTAATAGCACTTTTGAGGGTCGTCTGGAATTCGACCCTGGAGGGGGGGGGGGGGGGGTACTGTGATGATTTGCTCAGCTGCCTGTGCAGGCAGGCAGCTTTTTGACCATTGTGTAGGTTTGCATGCTGCAGGACTCTGGAAAGAAGAGCTTCTGTCAGTTTTGCAGCTTGTGCTTGCTGAGGAATTTGCATACATTGTCATGCAAATTGCCTGGCCACATTCATTGGAGGCGTGTACTATAAGTACTATGTGTTTCCCACAATGCTTGGCTGGTCATATGGATTCCTTCCTGTGAAACACTCTGGAGAGTGTCAGCCAAGCTCTTTGTTTGAAGATCAGCTTAGAGTAATTCCTGGAAACTGTGCTAGGCAGATTCCCTAGTGCAGTTAGGATTGTTTATCTGTTTTGTTTGTCTGTTGCGATTGTCCTGTCCCAACGGTGGTCGACAGAAAGTCGTTCTGATCTCTGTTCTTGGAGCATAGCTGGTGCAGCGGTTGCTACCAGCTATCTCCTCTGTTCTGCCTCTCTGGATCGCACTAGCATCCTGCGCTAGTGCTGTGGATCCTTCTGTTCTGCCTCTCTGGATCGCACTAGCATCCTGCGCTAGTGCTGTGGATCCTTCTGTTCTGCCTCTCTGGATCGCACTAGCATCCTGCGCTAGTGCTGTGGATCCTTCTGTTCTGTTACTCTGTCCCTGGATCGCACTCGCTTTGCGCTAGTGCTGTGGATCCTTCTGTTCTGCCTCTCTGGATCGCGCTAGTCACTTTCGCTAGTGCTGTGGATCCTATCTCCCACCTGTTCCTGTTTTCGTGTGTCTGTCTTGTCTGCTACGAGCGCTTGCTGGAGGCTCGGTGAGGTAACCGTTAAGCAAGCGTTCGCGTCCTCTGTTTCATGTTTGTCTGTCGGTGGTTAGTTAGGCGTGCTTGTCTCTATTGTGCTTATCACGTGGAGACTGCACATAACCGCGTGCACTGTTGCGAATGAGTGCGGTGTTCGCGGTTAGCTAGCGTTTGTTATTTTCCGCATCTCCTCATTGTATGATTTGCTGTGCCTTTGCTATCCTCGTATTCTGTTCTGATCTGCCTTGTGTCACTTCTGGCAATCGCCTTTCTTGCGGTTGCGTTTCTGTTTCGTATCTGCTGTTGTGTGTGCGCGGTCGCGGGGTGGCGACTAGATTGGCGCACACACATACAACCTGTCCCTTTGCTCGTTCTCATTCGCAATCGCTTCTCTTGCGATTGCGTTCTGCGCTTCGTACAATTCCTGTCTGGCATTTGTGAAGGTACAGAGGATTGGTTCCTCTACACTCCCCAGCGCCATCTGCCGACAGGAATTTCCCTCTACGGGTGCATAGCACCTTTTGCTGGGTGCCTGCAATTATACGCTTGTTGAGGATTTCCGCCGTATCAGCGCACGCGTTGTGCGCTGCTCACGGAGAAAGTTCCACAATCGTTACACAACTGTTATTTTACATGTGACACAAGACTCTGATATTACCCAATATTTCATGAGTCATTTGATTGGCCTAAAATTTCCATGGTATTCCGATTACTGCAATAAAGTTCAACATTCTCTGATTGGTCCAATACTCAAAAGTATTATAATTAACTAATTTTATTAACAAAATGACAAAAAAAACCCTTTCATCTGAAATGGGTAATCTACATTTTTAGCAGGATTTTTTTTTCCTAGAATCGGAAATCTCCATTTCCGACCATCTCTAAGAAACTGGCAATCAGGTCCTTTCAACCACGAAGCAGCCTTATTAAGCACTGGAATACACCCATCACAAACATGTCAGTTTTCTTTTTCTTCTGAAACTAATGGCAGACTTGACTGGAGAATAGCAGCAAGGGAAAACATGGGGGGGGGGGGGGGGGGGGGGGGGGGTCATATTAACTCAATGGATGTTTATTTATTTTTTTGCATACATTAAAAAAGAGCACTGGGGTAATTTGGGGGCCAGAGAAAGCTGCTAGTGAAATATTGGAAAAAAATTACCAATAATCCACTACTTAATTTGGATATGAATAGATCAGTCATTTTCACCTAACCTTGTTATCAAGCGAGCTGTCCCTCTACCGATCCCCCACCACAAAATGCCTAATCAACCACCCAAGTGATGCCTAACCCTAACTGCCCGCTCCACCAACTGCAATTCCCCCCCACCCATAATATAAAATGTGACAGCCCGAATCCCTCTTTAAATTCTATGATTTTAGATGTGGGGATTCATCATTCTCTTTCTAGACCCTTATCTTGGCTACAGCACCTGTTAGGAGGATATATATATATATATTTGCAACCATATATGGTATATTTCTTTATAAAAGGCTTGGTTGTCTGTTACAACACCATTTACTTTTGTCACTTATGTATTTTGCTAGGAACAAAGATACCTGAAGAATTAGTGGAGATTTTGAAATCCGAGTCCTTCCATTCCCACTCTGAGGGACTTCAGTCTGAAGAGAATGGCTGGTTTACATGAAGATGACTTATATGGATCCTTAGAGATGCAGATCACACCTCATTTCTGATAATATAATACATGATACACTAAACATTCCTGTTGTGCGGACAAGTCCAGGGTAATTGGTATCATCCCGATTCAATACTTCTGAATTAAGAGATAAAGGGAAGACCATAAGACCAAAGTGAGTAAAGTATGTAGGGTGTCAAGCCCTCATCAATTACTTCATGCAGGTGCGAAGGATCTCATTTAATCAGAAGCTCCCACTTTGATACCCGACTCACTGGATCTGGCAGCTAGATGGAGCCGAATGCACATCAGGGGTATAGGACACCCCTATGCCTCTCTGGCAATCTGCACGGCACTTTGTAATCCCGATCACCTCGTCATCAGTGAAGCCAATAGCCAGCTGTTGCTGCTGCTCAAGCTGGGGCCCCACTGAATCCTAGCTCCACCCCTAATTAACCAAAGTGCTGCTGAAAACTGTTAATTTGTTTAGCATTTTCACACATTTAAAGGCCGGTTCACATGGGCGCTAAAGGAAGGGGCTTTGTGCTCCTCGCTTAAAGAGAACCTGAGATGAGAAGCGTCTCACATTCCATACTTACCTGGGACTTCCTTAAGCCCCCTTGAGGCCACTCGTCCCTCACAATATCCCCTGGTGGCTCTGGACCCTGGCAATTCAGCCCTTCATTGGGCATGCGCGCCCCAGCATGCTCCTCCGTCATGCTCCTGTCCCTCAGCCACAGGAGCGCAATGTGCTCCTTTTCCCTCTTCCTGTACATGGTAAATAAAATGGTGCTCACTGGACTTGTACTAAGTCCACACTGCATCTGGTCTGCTCTTCCTCCTGACATCTGCAAGCTTTATGCCGAGATCCTCCGACTTCTGATGCATGTCGTGTCATCATGAGCCTCCGGGGGCAGCATACAGCACAGAGGAAGAGTAGATCAGATTCAGAGTAGACTAGGTAAATAAACTGCACTTTACAAGGAAGGGGAATCTGGTCATGGTGCGGGGTGGGGGTTCTACCATGATGCTTCTGCTGGTGGCCCGGGCCACTGAAGTTCTGCCCATGTGGCTTTACAACCAGTTAAAGTGAAGCTTCCTCTTGTACCTTAGAACAGTGTTCCCCAACCCTGTCCTCAAGTACCACCAGCAGTGCATGTTTTGTGGAAATATACACAGAAGTATTTAATCAGCTCTGCTGAGACACTAATTACCTCACTTGTGAATATGTGCTATTTCCTGCCAAACATGGACTGTGGGTGGGCCTTGAGGACAGGGTTGGGAAGTCCGGCCCTATAATATTTATATCTAAGGCAGGGAACACAGTAGATGCGATTGTGCATGTGTCCGGACGGCAAAACGCACACAATTCCACAGGCTATTGAAGTCAATAGTCAATAGTCTTGCTCTGGAAAACACTCATCGTGTCTTGTGTTTGCAATTTTCCATGCATTTTTAAATCGCACATCTTTCTGCTTTTTCCTGCATTTGCATACAGTATATTCTGCCAGAAACGCAGAATAAGAGACCATAGCGGCAAAACTTTAGCAGAAAACGCAAACGTAAAAGCCAATAGAGACCTGGAAATTGATGGGGAAAATGGCCCTGCAAGTGTGTTCCCTGCCTAAGCAGTGGAGAGGACTATTGTAGTCAATGTTATGACTACTCACAATGCACAGAAACTTACAGACTGTGACAGGGAGGGGAGCCAAAATCAGAATGGAAACTCTGGCCATACACAGTACTATCCAACTGTACCACAAAATGGCCATACACAGTACTATCCAACTGTATCACAAAATGGCCATACACAGTACTATCCAACTGTACCACAAAATGACTGAATAAATAGTACTATCAAATCAGTCAGTTAATTGATTGATGAAAACATTATTTGATGAAGAGAAAAGTTTCAATCTTTTCTATGAGAAAATTGCTGCCATTTCAGTGTGTGCTCTACCTCCGTGTCTTATTTGGTATTACAATTTGAAGGTTTTTTTATGCTTAAACATGTGATGCACCACCTCTGTTCACATTGCTAGTAAAAATAAACAACATTTCTTGTTTCTTGGTAATAAAAGAAAATGTAATAATGTGAAAAAAAAAACATTTAAAAAATAAAAACCATGAATAAAATGTTTTAAAGACGATGTACCTTGTTGGTGGCATTCAATAATGAAACTAAATCACCCTTGGGCCTGCCTTACATTGTCCGGGGCAGATCTAGATGAGAGTTTAAAAATGATGGGGTTATATTTCTTTACTCCCAATTCTAGTTTTTGCCTTGAGCCATATTAGGTTGCCTGGATGTGAGTTCCTGTCTTTAGGTTGATGTAGATTTCTATGTGATTGACAAGGTTGGTTTTAATTGGAGTATTGTCCATATGTTCATTGATGCTATGCAGTAAAGTGAATCTGAAGCATAATTAAAATAAAAAAATAGATACTTATCTGAGGGGGAACGCTCTGGGTCCTATAGAGCCTTTCCGTTCCCCTCCTCATCTCCGCATTCCCCCGCAGGCTCCTCTGTTTAAATCTCCACCGTGGGAGGTTTTGGGAGTCTTTGGGAGCCAGAGTGCTTTGGAAGACTCTGTACTGCACACGTGCGAGAGATGGTGCTCGCTCATATGTAGTGTGGAGCGGCCTGTCTTCTGGAGCCCGAGTGCTCCTAAACACTTCCGAAGCCCACCCACAGCAGAAGAAAGCAGTCTCCCATTGGTCATGGGTTGGAGACTGCTAACTGGGGAGCCTACGGAGCAACAATGGGAGGAGGAGAGGAATGGGAAGGCTCTATAAGACCCTCTCCTTAGGTAAGGATCTGTTCTTTTTTCTTGTTATACTATAGACTCCCTTTAAAGGGAACCTAAAATGAGTCTTCCACATTTATTTCCTTTTAAGCAATACCAGTTGCCTGGCTGTCCTGCTGCTGATCTCTATGGCTGCAGTGGTATCTGAATCACACCTGACTCAAGGAGCTTATCCAGTCAGACATCAGTCAGAGCACCTGATCTGCATGCTTGTTCAAGGTCTATGGTTCAGGCCACATGTACAGTGGTGTGTTGTGGTGTAGCAGCTGCTTTGTAATGGGGCTTACTGCACTGCAATGCAATAAATATGCGCTGTTAACAGTGCGGTAGTAGGGTTGTGGTGTGGTAATGCACTGCATGCAGGTTAACAGGTACAGTGTAGTACACTTTTCATTGACTATATGCAACGCTTTGTGCCCATAACGTGCAGTACTACCATTCCATTCTGTTGCTTTCCTCTTATACAAGGAATACAGCAGAATGTCCCAGTGTGAACACGGCCTCAGGAAAGGATCACGGTGGACAGAATCCCTAGCGTTGTGGAAACCCTATGCTTTTTTTTGCCCACAATGAAAGTCTATGGGCTGTATTGCAAAATCTATATATCTTAATTTTACAAATGCATGGAAAAAGCAGCACATAAGGTATTTCAGTAGAGATGCAGAGGACTGTTTTTACATGCATTTTTTATGTGTTTCTGATTATATGATGCTGTATTTTACTCCACTGAAATCGGGAAATGCACTAAAAATGCATGAAAAATGCAGTTTCACACATAAACGCACGCAAAACTGTACAAACACAAAATGTATAAAACACCTGGTTTTCTGCACTGCCTGGCGTGCTCCTAGCCTCACAGTATTAGAGACACAGGATCAAGGGAACAGCCAGGCAACTCTCTCTGTAACAACCAAGGTACATCTTCTTGCACGGCTATCAGTTACAATAAACAATTACCGACTTCAACTCATAGCAGACAGCAGAGATGGAAAATATGTTGGCAAAACAAATCTGGCTTGCATGCAAAAATTGTATGCAGCTTGAATTTAACCAAATGCACCTCCTGCTGAACTTGATCGGCCCAGTTCCAAGCTGCCTACATATCGGGGGCGGTCCTTCCATAAAGCAACATGAAACGCAGGCTTCAGGGTGGCAACAATTCTCGGTTGGCCTCTCACCAAACGTCCCCCTCCTCACACTGCCCATCTCCCCCTCCCTAGGTGCACAGCACCGCTTCACTCAGCGTTCCAGCGATGGGATCTCCATCCACCCATCCAGCGTCCTGTATCCATGGCTACAGGTCGGGTCACATGAGGCGCTGCTGTAATCAGAGAGGAAGCAGCACTTCACGTGTGGCTGGTGAACCCATCGCTAATCTGCTGGGGGTGGGTGGATGAGGTGACGTGCAGCACATACCTGGCATCCTGGGAATCAGATGCTGCAGGCCAACAGGGAGGAGATGCTGTCTTGGAAGAAGCAGAGGAAGGTAAGCGAGTGCCAGTGCCTGCAATGTGCAGCCTGATGTGCCTCTCCTGGGGGGTGGCAGGTGGGGATTAGCAGCTAGGAAAATCTCTGGCAAAGCATAGAAAACCCAAGTTCCAGCCTTCTTGGCTTTTACTGAGTTAGGACTTCCTTCTACCAGTGAAATATGATGGACTCCAAGTATACTGCTGAAAGACCTAAGTTGTAACTCCTCTGAGTGGAGGCCTTGTGGCCATGGACAAGCCACCTGCGTCACAGAATTGTATGAAACTGGCCATTGCTTGGTGGTTTGTACATCTGACAATGTTTTTATTTGGCTGCTTTGCTCAGGGCAGCCAACTACAAAAGTTATAAAGATTAGTCAGCTACATTTTTTTTTCTTCATATATAACATATAACTTTAACCCGGTCGATCAATAGTAAATTTGGAACCACAGGGCTTAGAACCAACAATTCTTCTATGACAGGCCAGAGCAGCAACTGTCTGAGACACCAGCTCCTTTTGTACTTGAACCTGCTCTTGGTTTGGGTTAGTGTGGTGCTATATGGGTACTCAGGCTGTAGCTTTGGAGACCTGGGTTTGAATCATAGTGGTAGCAGTGTTTTACTCCTTAGGTATGTATATATTTGATGATCCATGAGAAATATATCTCCTGGCCTTTAGCTCAAGTGATTATCAGCTAGTAAGCGCATTTGGAAGGTGTTGAAAGCTCATTCATTTTTTTCTACTGGTATAGTATGATGAATGAGCATGTGTGGTTGGAAGAAGGAGATAGCTTAGTGGTATAGGTCTCTGCCAGCAGTGCTGAGAAGCCTGAGTTTAATCCTGGTGGAGATGCTTGCTCTAATCTTGTTATCTCTTTCTCAAGCTGTTCTACTTGTGAAATACGGATGGACAAGCACATATGGCTAAGAGTAGGAGATAGCTCAGTGGTATGGGTCTCTGACAGCAGTGCTGAGAAGCCTGAGCTTAATCCTGGTGGAGATTCCTGCTCTAATCTTGTTATCTCTTTCTCAAGCTGTTCTACTTGTGAAATACGGATGGACAAGCACATATAGCTAAGAGAAGGAGATAGCTCAGTGGTATGGGTCTCTGACAGCAGTGCTGAGAAGCTTGAGTTCAATCCTGTTGGAGATTCCTGCTCTAATCTTCTTATCTCTTTCTCAAGCTGTTCTACTTGTGAAATACAATGGACGAGCACATATGGCTAAGAGAAGGAGATAGCTCAGTGGTATGGGTCTCTGACAGCAGTGCTGAGAAGCCTGAGTTCAATCCTGGTGGAGATTCTTGCTCTAATCTTATCTATTTCTCAGGCTGCTCTACTTGTGAAATATGATGGACGAGCACATATACTCAGGAGAAGGAGATAGCTCAGAGGTAAGGGTTTCTGACAGCAGTGTTGAGAAGCCTGGGTTCAATCCTGGTGGAGATTCTTGCTCTAATCTTATCTATTTCTCAGGCTGCTATACTTGTGAAATATTATGGACGAGCACATATGGTCAGGAGAAGGAGATAGCTCAGAGGTAAGGGTTTCTGACAGCAGTGTTGAGAAGCCTGGGTTCAATCCTGGTGGAGATGCTTGCTCTAATCTTGTTATCTCTTTGTCAAGCTGTTCTACTTGAAATATGATGGACGAGCACACATGGTCAGGAGAAGGAGATAGCTCAGAGGTAAGGGTCTCCGACAGCAGTGCTGAGAAGCCTGAGTTCAATCCTGGTGGAGATTCTTGCTCTAATCTTATCTATTTCTCAGGCTGCTCTACTTGTGAAATATGATGGACGAGCATATATGGTCAGGAGAAGGAGATAGCTCAGAGGTAAGGGTTTCTGACAGCAGTGTTGAGAAGCCTGGGTTCAATCCTGGTGGAGATGCTTGCTCTAATCTTGTTATCTCTTTGTCAAGCTGTTCTACTTGAAATATGATGGACGAGCACACATGGTCAGGAGAAGGAGATAGCTCAGAGGTAAGGGTCTCCGACAGCAGTGCTGAGAAGCCTGAGTTCAATCCTGGTGGAGATTCTTGCTCTAATCTTATCTATTTCTCAGGCTGCTCTACTTGTGAAATATGATGGACGAGCACATATGGTCAGGAGAAGGAGATAGCTCAGAGGTAAGGGTTTCTGACAGCAGTGTTGAGAAGCCTGGGTTCAATCCTGGTGGAGATGCTTGCTCTAATCTTGTTATCTCTTTGTCAAGCTGTTCTACTTGAAATATGATGGACGAGCACACATGGTCAGGAGAAGGAGATAGCTCAGAGGTAAGGGTCTCCAACAGCAGTGCTGAGAAACCTGAGTTCAATCCTGGACTCTGACAGCTCTGTTGAGACACCTGAGATCAACCCCTCTGAGTGAAGACCTTGTGGCCCATGGACAAGCCACCACAGCTCCTGAGTCCCAGGTATGACAGGGGTGCCTGTAACATGTGTCAACGACACCAGATAGCTTGGGGCCTCTTCCCCCTACCCCATGTCTATGTGGTCTATCCATCTGACAATATTTGGGGTGGGCTGTCTTGCTCAGGACAGCCTACTTTCATACTTAGTAAAAATTTCCCCCAACCTTTTTTTTTTTTTTTTTTTTTCCCTCCACCACCACCTTCTCCCTATCTAGGAAGCCCACCTAATAATGTACCTTATTGCCTTCGAGTTAAACTTGCCTAGTAAGGGATTTGAACTCAGGTCCCCAGCACAGCAGGTCAGACCTCCAACCACCTGAGCCACCAGCTCTGGTCATACACAGATCTCGTCGTCCATCATACTTCACATCTTCCCTTCAAATCTAACTGCATATCCAGAAACTCCGAGAGGCAAATATCCAAGAAATAAAGCCATTTTCATCTAGAGGGACTTGAATTCATTTTTCACTGCACCAGTCATGGGCTGAATAAGTCAGAGATAAAACCTCACAACTAACATTCAGTTAGTGAAGCCGCCCAGGGCGTTAGTAATCAGGAGATAATATAGCAGTGTGATGGATACCCTGGTTCTAGTCCTGAAGACTCTTTATTGATTTGTGAAATATGATAGACAAGCACATGTGGTTAGGAGAAAGAGATGGAGGTAAGAGCTCTGACAGTAATGCTGAGAAATCCTGATATCAACCCCTCAGAGTGAAGACCTTGTAGCCCATAGACAAGGTATCACAGCTCCTGTGTCCCAGGCTCAAGTGGGGTGCCTGTAATGTGTGTTGGAAATACTTGTTGTATATCTGATATTTGGAGTGGGCTGCTATGCTCATGGCAGGCCAATCTAAAAGCTGTATTTAGTCAAATGTTACCCCTTATATTACTCTTAACTTCAGTACAAACCACTTTTGTTTGACACATTCCACCAACAGGTCATATAGAACCACTTTGGGTCCTCTGAGGGGTAAAGTGCTCAGGTCTACAGGAGCAAGGATGAGCAGAAACTACACCAGTGCGAATTTACACATCGTAGTTCACATCTACGCATCGTAGTTTGTCGGTGAAGTTTAAAAACTATGCTTATAAATTTACGTGTCGTGAAATACCCCTACGCGTAGCTTACGCCCACTATGTGTAGTTAGCGTGTATTGCGTAGTGAACTACGAATGCGTTACTCGCTTCAAATTTTCCGTGTGCAATTGTATGCTTAGAAATTTACGCATTGGAAAGGGGAATGTACGCATAGAAGAGTTCCCGTTATAAGCATTTAAAAAGAGGTATTAATACGTAAAATTTTCTGCATACCAGCATAAGCATCCGCATACACTACGCTTCACACTATGCATAATTGCATATTTTAATTCATATTCTATGAAATGCATGAGAAGCAAATATTTGATTTCGAAGCCATAGTCTGGCGATGTGTTATTGCGTAAAACTACACGTAGTTTCAGCGTAGCGAAGTTGGCCGACTACGACCATCCCTGTACAGGAGAGATTGGTCCCAGGACTCCCCCATACTGTGGTCAGAACAGTAACCACTTGAGGCACCAGCTGTTCTCATGCCAGTGTATGCTTGTCAGTGGAAAGTATAATGATACTCCACATATAGAATAATTAAAAAAGCCAGCAACAAGCAAGCATTTGGTGGATGTAACAGGATAACCTAAGCCTTAGTATGCACAGAGGATAGCAATGTAGAGAATGCAAGGATACAATTATGTTTATTTTTCACAATTATATACAGTATATAAGTTTTGCCTTGTGTCTGCAGGAAACACTGACAATTGCCTGTGAGATGTTTTCTGCACGATATGTGTGTTTGTCTGCAAATGAACCCAGCATGGGCATCCACAACTCCCCCAGGCTAACAGCAGCCCCCCAGGCCAAACAAACCAGTAACTTCAGGGGTGCAGGCATAGCTCAGGTGCCATGCCTGCCCCTGTCCTGTGCCACCACCTCTGCCTCCTTGTGTGTGTCCGCCTGCTGTGTCCCATCCCCGTCAGACCTCAGATCAGCCAGCAACCAGTGCGAAACATCATATGTCACTTAAGCAGTGGGGTGTCCACAGGGGGTACCATGAGCCTGCTTCTCTTTGGTCGTTGGCTGATCGGAGGTCTGAGTGATGCTGCCTGTTACATGATAAGGATAGGACACGGCAGGGGGGCGGCGCTGATCCGAGGTCTGACATCACAGTGAGTGGGGTGTGGGTCCCTGTCACTACCTAAACTTGGAGCATATTGCATAATTGCGAAACGCTGGTGTCAGCGATAGCGATTCATGATGTGAACAAGGCCTTACAATGTTTTATGATCATCATTAAAAGTGTAATATTATAACCTAATCCAAGGTGTGTGTCAGCATACATATAACAGCAAGTGGCAGTAGAACAATCACAGATATCTGCACACTTGAGGAAAAATCAGTTCATTCTGCTGATAGGGGTTTGCGATAATATAGTTTGGATGTTTAAACCTCCCATCTTCTGAAGCCAGATATTATTAAAGTGGGGCATAGTGTCTTTATAGGTGGCAATTTTTTTTTTTTACTGCACTGACCAGAGAGAAACCTCAAAAAGCTCAGGTCAGACTTATACAGTACCTAGTACACACTTTAATGATGGTTGGCCAATCACTGACCAATTTTACCACCTTAATGTAGTAGGATTGTTAACAGACATTTAATACTATGAGCAGATTGTGTAGGTACACAACACTGGCTCCCCATCAGCTTTAGGATCAATTTCAAAATCCTGTGCTTGGCCTACAAATCAGTGCACAAGACCTGCCCGACCTACATCTCTGATCTGGTCCACAGGCACATACCAGCCCGCCCCATCCGATCCTCCAATGACCTGCGCCTAGTCGCACCTCGCATAACTCAGTCACACGCACGTTTGCAGGACTTCACCAGGGCTGCCCCTACTCTCTGGAACTCTCTCCCACCAGCCGTCAGACTCACCCCCACCTTTAATACCTTCAAACAAGCTCTCAAGACTCACCTCTTCACGTTCGCATACCCCCCTACACCAGCATCATAATATGTTCTGTTAGACCCCCTCTTAAAAGACGCACCTATTGTCTCCACCCCACCCTTTAGATTGTAAGCCTCTGGCAGGGCCATCCTCCTTAGTGTATCCAGCTTGATTATGCAATCATACTCACAACCACCCCTCTTGTAGACTCGAACAGTCTCTATCTTGACCTATGACACTGTATTGTTATCAAATCATTTGCATGATCTTGTTTTGTTGTGAGTTTCCGTTTGTTCTACCTGTATGTTAACCCATTTATCTATTGCGCAGCGCTGCGTAATATGTTGGCGCGTTATAAATACAATAAATAATAATAATAATAGGTAAGCTCTTATGCTGGGAGTACACGGGTCAATCCCCGGTGGCCGATTAGCTGCCGGATCGACCCCAGCCGCGTCCCCGCCAAGACCCCGCGTATCGATTACCGCTCGTCCCCGCCGGCGCTTCCGTATCAGCGCTCAATTCCCTGCCATTCTCCACGGGCAGGGGTCGAGCAGCTTGATCAGGCCAGCTAAATATTATCAGCTGGTCGATACACGGTACAGAAAGGTACCGTGTGTCCCCAGCATTATACTACATGGAGGTAGTAACATTGTTCAGTGATTGTTCAATCAAAATTGGATGTGTATGCACCCTAAAGCCTAGTACACACTATCAACTATAACTGGCCAATCAATGACCAATTTTACCACCTTCATGTAGTATGAGGGTCACCAGATTTAGAGTACTCTGAACAGATACTGTAGGTAAGCTCTCATACTGCATGGAAAAGTTAATATTGGCCAATCAAAATCGGATGTGTGTACACACCCTTAAGCCATTGACAGGCAATTTGGGGTTTTGATGCTACTGCAATAAAATGCACTAGCTCAGGTAGTAGGCCGACGCCCTCACAGTAGAAGTTTGGGATCTGACCGATTTAGTCATTAACACTTATCAAATTAAAGAACATACTTCCAACCAAAATGTGCATGGATATGGATATGGATCAGGATACCAGAAGAGGAACAGCTCCTAAAGCAAGGTGGGGAGTTTGTCTTGTCCAATCTGTGCAATCTACCAGGGACCATAAATGTTGTATATAAGGGCCAGTGCACACCAAAAAGCGCTAGCGTAATTGCAAACGCTGAGTGCTTTTTGAAGTGATTTTCCTAGGTGATTTGAGGCATGTGCCTAGTGATTTTTCTAATCATGCCTCACGATTTTTGGAGCATTTTGGTGTAGCGGTTTTTATTTTTTTTTTTATTACAGTAGAGCTGTAACTGGACAGCTTCTGTAACAAAAACGCTTGGAAAATTGCTCTGATCTAGCGCTTTTCAGAGAGATTTTCCACTTTCCTATACTTAACATTTAGGCTTAATCGCCTCAGAAATCAGCAGAAATGCTGCAGACTTTTATCCTAATGTAAAGCGCTAAACCAGAGGGAGTTCAAAGGTTCACAGTAAGTGTCTACTGCGGGTAAACAATCACAGCCCCAGGCTGCATTCAGTGTCTATCAGTGTCCTCTATGTTCCTCCTGCGTATGCGCTCTAAAATGGGCTCAGCGTTGTCCCCTTCAATACAGTCTGTGGTTAATCAATAGAAAGCGCTCCGCTGTCACATCATATGCATAAATTGTCCCTTAGGAATTGCACTCACCCTTCCAGAATGACCACTGTTAGACTGGTCATAGATGGCTCTGCGTCCAGCCCCCGGTCCACGGGTCGGCTGTATAGACGTTCTGTCTTTCTCCTCTCCTTGATCAGGATATTCCCAGTGCTGTGTTTGATCTCAATACCTCGTAAAAAACAGAGGTACCATAGCGTAATCCAGTATTTTAAAATGCAAAGTTTATTAAAAAATGCTACTCACACTTTGTAGCAGGGTTAACAGTGTTTTAGAGTGTTAACGGGCTCTCCCCCGTGCCTCCCGGTCAGGCTCGTAGGAACTCCCTTCGCCGCCGCCAACACCGCTCAGTGCGTACTTCCTCCTTGTCCAAGGCACCACCCTACGCGTTTCATCACACGCGTGACTCATCAGGGGAGTGGCCGGGAGGCACGGGGGACAGCCCGTTACCACTATAAAACGCTGTTAACCCTGCTACAAAGTGTGAGTAGCATTTTTTAATAAACTTTGAATTTTAAAATACTGGATTACGCTATGGTACCTCTGTTTTTTACGAGGTATTGAGATCAAGCACAGCACTGGGAATATCCTGACCAAGGAGAGGAGCAAGACAGAACGTCTATACAGCCGACCCGTGGACCGGGGGCTGGACGCAGAGCCATCTATGACCAGTCTAACAGTGGTCATTCTGGAAGGGTGAGTGCAATTCCTAAGGGACAATTTATGCATATGATGTGACAGCGGAGCGCTTTCTATTGATAAACCACAGAAATGCTGCAGGCCCGCATTTGCGTTTTGGAGAAAATCACATCGCTCTGGTGTGATCCATCCCATTCAAATACATTAGCCAAGCGCTTTTCAAAGCACTGGTGTTTTTAAAAGTACTCAGAAGCACTCTTGGTGTGCATCAGCCCTAAGAGGCAATTAAACCTCCACATGAGAAGTCTACCTCCTTATTTAACTCACATTTCCTCCTAAGTCCTCTTTCAGACAGACGACTGAACTGCACGCTTGCTGAACAGTTCAGCATCCTGTCTGCCACCCACGTGTGTAATTTCGAGTACAATTTAAATGCAGCTGTAACACCACACGTGGCAGTGATTAACACATGGTGGTGTTACCCAGCAGCAGGAGACCACAACATGTTGCGCCTGAGCACTGCTGTGACATCAGTACACAGTGCTAAAAAGGAGAGCAGCTTGCAGGCGGTGAATTAACCGCCTTTCAGCTGTCCATCTGAGGACAGTTTTACACCTGGCCTGTGCGTTTGCGGGGCAATGTCCTGGCCCCTTTGCAGAGTGCACAAACAGGGTTATGTAAGCATAGTACTGGCCCCCCGCACACCCCTCGCCCAGCAACATACCCCCTGCTGGGGTTCAGGGCAGTTTCTAGGCTAAATTTCACCCAGGGCGAGGGTGTAAAAATCGCCCCCCCCGCCCCACCGTGGAGCCAGGTATAGGTGCCCACAGTATAGGTTAGCTATGTAGGTGCCACCAGTATGTGTTAATTAGCCAGGTGCCTGTAGTATAGGTTAGATAGGTAGATGCCCCCAGTATAGGTTAGATAGGTAGGTGTCTGCTGCATAGGTTAGGTAGGTAAGTGACTGCAGTATAGGTTAGATATGTAGGTGACTGCAGTATAAGTTATATAGGTAGGTGACTGCAGTATAGTTTAGGTAGGTAAGTGACTGCTGTATATGTTAGATAGGTAGGTGCCAGTATAGGTTAGATAGGTAGGTGAATGCAGTACAGCTTACATAGGTATGTGCCAGTATAGGTTAGGTAAATGACTGCAGTATAGGTTAGGTAGGTAGGTGCTGCAGTATAGATTAGGTAGCTGGGTAAGTGCTGCAGTATAGATTAGGTAGGTAGGTAGGTGCTGCAGTATAGATTAGGTAGGTAGGTGCTGCAGTATAGATTAGGTAGGTGCTGCAGTATAGATGAGGTAGGTAGGTGCTGCAGTATAGGTTAGGTAGGTAGATGCTGCAGTATAGGTTAGGTAGGTAGGAAGGTGCTGCAGTATAGATTAGGTAGGTAGGTAGGTGCTGCAGTATAGATTAGGTAGGTGGGTAAGTGCTGCAGTATAGATTAGGTAGGTAGGTAGGTAGGTGCTGCAGTATAGATTAGGTAGGTAGGTGCTGCAGTATAAATTAGGTAGGTAGGTGCTGCAGTATAGATTAGGTAGGTGCTGCAGTATAGATTAGGTAGGTAGGTGCTGCAGTATAGATTAGGTAGGTGCTGCAGTATAGGTTAGGTAGGAAGGTGCTGCAGTATAGGTTAGGTAGGAAGGTGCTGCAGTATAGGTTAGGTAGATAGGAAGGTGCTGCAGTATAGATTAGGGAGGTGCTGCAGTATAGATGAGGTAGGTAGGTAGGTAGGTAGGTGCTGCAGTATAGATGAGGTAGGTAGGTAGGTGCTGCAGTATAGGTTAGGTAGGTAGGAAGGTGCTGCAGTATAGATTAGGTAGGTGCTGCAGTATAGATTAGGTAGGTAGGTGCTGCAGTACAGATTAGGTAGGTAGGTAGGTGCTGCAGTATATATTAGGTAGGTAGGTGCTGCAGTATAGATTAGGTAGGTAGGTGCTGCAGTATAGATGAGGTAGGTAGGTAGGTGCTGCAGTATAGGTTAGGTAGGTAGGTGCTGCAGTATAGGTTAGGTAGGAAGGTGCTGCAGTATAGGTTAGGTAGATAGGAAGGTGCTGCAGTATAGATGAGGTAGGTAGGTAGGTGCTGCAGTATAGGTTAGATAGGTAGGTGCTGCAGTATAGGTTAGGTAGGTAGGTGCTGCAGTATAGATGAGGTAGGTAGGTAGGTGCTGCAGTATAGATGAGGTAGGTAGGTAGGTGCTGCAGTATAGATGAGGTAGGTAGGAAGGTGCTGCAGTATAGATGAGGTAGGTAGGAAGGTGCTGCAGTATAGGTTAGGTAGGTAGGTAGGTGCTGCAGTATAGATGAGGTAGGTAGGTAGGTTCTGCAGTATAGGTGGGGTGGGTAGGTGCTGCAGTATAGATTAGGTAGGTAGGTAGATGCTGCAGTATAGGATAGGTTAGGTAGGTAGGTAGATGCTGCAGTATAGGATAGGTTAGGTAGGTAGGAAGGTGCTGCAGTATAGATTAGGTAGGTAGGTAGGTAGGTAAGTGCTGCAGTATAGATTAGGTAGGTGCTGCAGTATAGATTAGGTAGGTAGGTGCTGCAGTACAGATTAGGTAGGTAGGTAGGTGCTGCAGTATAGATTAGGTAGGTAGGTGCTGCAGTATAGATTAGGTAGGTAGGTGCTGCAGTATAGATGAGGTAGGTAGGTGCTGCAGTATAGGTTAGGTAGGTAGGTGCTGCAGTATAGGTTAGGTAGGAAGGTGCTGCAGTATAGGTTAGGTAGATAGGAAGGTGCTGCAGTATAGATGAGGTAGGTAGGTAGGTGCTGCAGTATAGGTTAGGTAGGAAGGTGCTGCAGTATAGGTTAGGTAGGTAGGTAGGTGCTGCAGTATAGATGAGGTAGGTAGGTAGGTGCTGCAGTATAGATGAGGTAGGTAGGAAGGTGCTGCAGTATAGATTAGGTAGGTGCTGCAGTATAGATTAGGTAGGTAGGTGCTGCAGTACAGATTAGGTAGGTAGGTAGGTGCTGCAGTATAGATTAGGTAGGTAGGTGCTGCAGTATAGATTAGGTAGGTAGGTGCTGCAGTATAGATGAGGTAGGTAGGTAGGTGCTGCAGTATAGGTTAGGTAGGTAGGTGCTGCAGTATAGGTTAGGTAGGAAGGTGCTGCAGTATAGGTTAGGTAGATAGGAAGGTGCTGCAGTATAGATGAGGTTGGTAGGTAGGTGCTGCAGTATAGGTTAGATAGGTAGGTGCTGCAGTATAGGTTAGGTAGGTAGGTGCTGCAGTATAGATGAGGTAGGTAGGTAGGTGCTGCAGTATAGATGAGGTAGGTAGGTAGGTGCTGCAGTATAGATGAGGTAGGTAGGAAGGTGCTGCAGTATAGATGAGGTAGGTAGGAAGGTGCTGCAGTATAGGTTAGGTAGGTAGGTAGGTGCTGCAGTATAGATGAGGTAGGTAGGTAGGTTCTGCAGTATAGGTGGGGTGGGTAGGTGCTGCAGTATAGATTAGGTAGGTAGGTAGATGCTGCAGTATAGGATAGGTTAGGTAGGTAGGTAGATGCTGCAGTATAGGATAGGTTAGGTAGGTAGGAAGGTGCTGCAGTATAGATTAGGTAGGTAGGTAGGTAGGTAGGTAAGTGCTGCAGTATAGCTTAGGTAGGTGCTGCAGTATAGATTAGGTAGGTAGGTGCTGCAGTACAGATTAGGTAGGTAGGTAGGTGCTGCAGTATAGATTAGGTAGGTAGGTGCTGCAGTATAGATTAGGTAGGTAGGTGCTGCAGTATAGATGAGGTAGGTAGGTGCTGCAGTATAGGTTAGGTAGGTAGGTGCTGCAGTATAGGTTAGGTAGGAAGGTGCTGCAGTATAGGTTAGGTAGATAGGAAGGTGCTGCAGTATAGATGAGGTAGGTAGGTAGGTGCTGCAGTATAGGTTAGGTAGGAAGGTGCTGCAGTATAGGTTAGGTAGGTAGGTAGGTGCTGCAGTATAGATGAGGTAGGTAGGAAGGTGCTGCAGTATAGATGAGGTAGGTAGGAAGGTGCTGCAGTATAGGTTAGGTAGGTAGGTAGGTGCTGCAGTATAGATGAGGTAGGTAGGTAGGTTCTGCAGTATAGGTTAGGTAGGTAGGAAGGTGCTGCAGTATAGGTTAGGTAGGAAAGTGCTGCAGTATAGGTTAGGTAGGTAGGTAGGTGCTGCAGTATAGATTAGGTAGGTAGGTGCTGCAGTATAGATTAGGTAAGTAGGTAGGTGCTGCAGTATAGATGAGGTGGGTAGGTAGGTTCTGCAGTATAGGTTAGGTAGGTAGGTGCTGCAGTATAGATTAGGTAGGTAGGTAGGTGCTGCAGTATAGGTTAGGTAGGTAGGTGCTGCAGTATAGGTTAGGTAGATAGGAAGGTGCTGCAGTATAGATGAGGTAGGTAGGTAGGTGCTGCAGTATAGGTTAGGTAGGTAGGTGCTGCAGTATAGGTTAGGTAGGTAGGTGCTGCAGTATAGATGAGGTAGGTAGGAAGGTGCTGCAGTATAGGTTAGGTAGGGA
Organism: Hyperolius riggenbachi; assembly: GCF_040937935.1. NCBI lineage: Eukaryota > Metazoa > Chordata > Amphibia > Anura > Hyperoliidae > Hyperolius > Hyperolius riggenbachi. Next base: position 207,707,819 of record NC_090657.1, on the reverse strand, counting down.
GGTGCTGCAATATAGGTTAGGTAGGTAGGTGCTGCAGTATAGGTTAGGTAGATAGGAAGGTGCTGCAGTATAGATGAGGTAGGTAGGTAGGTAGGTGCTGCAGTATAGGTTAGGTAGGTAGGTGCTGCAGTATAGGTTAGGTAGGTAGGTGCTGCAGTATAGATGAGGTAGGTAGGAAGGTGCTGCAGTATAGGTTAGGTAGGAAGGTGCTGCAGTATAGGTTAGGTAGGTAGGTAGGTGCTGCAGTATAGATTAGGTAGGTAGGTAGGTGCTGTAGTATAGATGAGGTGGGTAGGTAGGTTCTGCAGTATAGGTTAGGTAGGTAGGTGCTGCAGTATAGATGAGGTAGGTAGGTAGATGCTGCAGTATAGGATAGGTTAGGTAGGTAGGAAGGTGCTGCAGTATAGATTAGGTAGGTAGGTAGGTAGGTAGGTAGGTAAGTGCTGCAGTATAGCTTAGGTAGGTAGGTGCTGGGAGCGGGCATAATAGTAATAACTCACCTTCGTTCAGCAGAATAGCCGATCTCATCCCACGCTGCTTCAATGTACTTCCTTTCTCGGCATCTGTCTCAGTAACAGCTCCCCCTGTGTTGACATGCGGAACATCAACACAGGGGGCGCTGTTACTGAGACAGATGCCGAGAAAGGAAGTACATTGAAGCAGCGTGGGACGAGATCGGCTATTCTGCTGAACGAAGGTGAGTTATTACTATTATACCGGCTCCCACCGCCACAGCGCCCCCCTCAGGCCGCAACAATACAGCGCCTCGGGCGATTGCACGCATCGCACGCCCATAGAAACGGGGCTGCAGGGGTTCCCAGGTTTTCCCGTTGTTCCACGCATTTGTGCCGCACTGCCAACATGTTTAACATTTCTGCATCGCCCATTGACTTACATTTCTCCCTCCGCCACTGCGTCATTGCAGAAGTCAGACAGTAACTATGACTTTGCAATGGCTCAGCAGCGGATTTCCAACGCAACACTTTAAGTGTGCTAGACCCCATTGCCTTGCATTGCAATTGCATTACTTTACAGTTAAGCAGGGCAACACAACACAGGTTTGCAGGGCAAGTGTAAAATGGGCCTTAGTTTTCTCCTAGGTGATCATTTTTCATCTTTTGCTTTAAATTACCTTCTTGCTTTTTGGTGGCTTAACCAGTTCACCACTAAGGGGGATTTCCCCCAATGGACCAGAGCAGTTTTGACCTGTCAGCATTCCTCCCTTTCACTTGAGAATAACTTTATTACTACTTACCACATCAAAATGATCTATACCTTGTTTTTTTCTCTACAAATTGCAAGTAGGCCTTTTGTGGGTGATACTTGTTTTCAGTAATTACTTTATTTTATATGCATTTTATAGAAAAAAAGAAAAACAAATACATACACAGACAAGGGGGTATACAAACTCCATGCAGATGCTGAGTGCCCTGGCTTAGTATTCGATTAAAAATCAAGTGCTGCAAGTAAAATGTGCTAGGCAGTATTGCTTCCGTGGTGCCCATGCTGCAAGACATTGCTATTCATAGGTATTTTTGGCTACTAGATTGCAACACAGGAGACCTACAAAGACACTTGGGAGAGATGGGTGGGATATGCAAACTAGAAGCAGAAAGTAGGTGGCTTGGCTGGGATTTCCTCCATGGACCCACTGCAGCAAGAACATGCTAGGCACTTCTGCCAGCTTTCTGCCCACTAGAATGCTGCAAGCATTCCCTATTTAAAGGTTTTTGACTATTGGAAGGCAAAGGAGAAAACCCTCATAGATAGACAAGGAGGCAAACAAACTCCATGGTGATGCTTAATGCCCTAGTTGGGATTACCACTAGAGAAGCAGTGTTATAAGGCAAATGTGCTAGGCACGTCTGTCACCCTTCTTCCCGCTATAATATTGCCAGCACTCCCAATTTATAGGTCTTTGACTACTGGAAGACAACAAAGTACACTCTAATAGAAAAGAGGGCATACAAATGCCCTGGGTTGGATTCCCACCACAGTACTAGTGCTAGAAGGCAAATGTGCTAGGCACTTCTGCCACCTTGTGGCCCCAAAAAATGGTTCCAGTATTTATGGGTCTTTGATTACTAGAATGCCCCACAAACTCCATGCAGATGCTGAGAGCCCGGGCTTGGTATCCAACTAAAGATCAAGTGCTGCAAGGCAAATGTGCTAGGCAGTTTTGATTCCTTGGTGCTCACTTAAATGCTTCAAACCATTGCTATTTATAGGTCTTTTTTGCTTGTAGAATGCAACACAGGAGACCTACAAAGACAATAGGGAAAGTTGGGTGATATATGCAAACTACACAAAAGAAAGTAAATGCTTTGGCTAGTATTCCCTCTATGGACCCACTGCTGCAAGTCAAAATCCAGGCAGAGGTCAGCGCAGGCAGCAGACGGAGAGTAGTCAAAATCCAGACAAACGTCAGTGCAGGCGGCAGGCAGCAAGTAGTCAAAATCCAGGCAAACGTCCGTGCAGGTGGCAGGCAGAGAGTAGTCAAAATCTAGGCAGAAGTTGGTTAAGGTGGCAGGCAGAGAGTAGTCAGAATCCAGGCAAAAATCGGTAACAGTAAGGCAGAACTACTTAGCTCAAAAGCAGTTGGGAACCAAATGGCTATATTGTTAACAGCCTGTGCTTTCAAATGAGCTTCTCTGCCATGGCAGTGAGGTAACACAGGGGAGTGATCAAATTGCAACTTGTGATTGGAGACAAATGAGGAGAAATTAACAGGCTATACTATCTATCTATCTATCTATCTATCTATCTATCTATCTATCTATCTATCTATCTATCTATCTATCTATCTATCTATCTATATACACATAAACACCTACCTACCTACCTACCTACCCATCCATCCATCCATCCACCCACATATCTATTCATCAATCCATCCATCTAAGCAGCTCTGGGGATCAGTTACAGGGCACAGATCTGATTTCCTTCTGCCATGTGCAAAAAAGTTTGGGTCTACTTTAATGTTTACCCCGATGACGTCACGCCGCCTGACGTCACGCCACACACCACCGTTCGGCCATCCTGATTGGATACCAGGATCACTGGAAAAAGAACAAGGTAATAGGAATCACGGTGGCCGGAGGGAGAAGTCTGGGTCCTGCTAATCGTGTGTGGGATCCAGGAAAGCAATGTGCGTGGCAGTTTGGCCCTAAGCTTCTTTATCTCAGCCCGAGCTCAGCTCAGGATTACTGGCAGGGAGATTAAATAACATTCACTTTGGATATTTATCCTGCAAGGGTCGAGACCTATGTGGACCAGTGCTGGTCGTAATGGAGAAAGCTACGCTTACGGATCATTACGCGTAATTTTACGCTATTACGCATTACGAAATTACGCTTACGGCATAGACAGTCACTTTCGGTACATGTCTATAATTACGCATAGCACTTACGCAATTACGCGTAAGTATACAGTAATTCGGGTTATTACGTTATAGGTTTACGCGTAAAATCCTACTAGCAATTAATGCGTAAGGTCATGCGGCCAAGCGGAAAAGTTGACGCATGGATCAATGTTAGGTAGCCGCCGACTTTAAGGGTTAATAGCAAAGCCCCCTTAAGTGCTAAGAGCCTCAAATTTGGAGAATATATTAAGGAGATCAGAAGGAATAAGAGGAAAAAATTTTTTTGCAAAAAGACCTTATAGTTTTTGAGAAAATCGATGTTAAAGTTTCAAAGGAAAAATATATACATTTAAAAACCCGCCGACTTTAACGGTTAATAGCAAAGCCTGCTTAAAATTTAGGAACACCAAATTCACAGGGTATATTAAGGGGATCAGTGGGAATAAGAGGAAAAAAAATTTTTTCAAAAAGACCTTATAGTTTTTGAGAAAATCGATTTTTAAGTTTCAAGGGCGAAAATGTCTTTTAAATGCGGAAAATGTCAGTTTTTTTTGCACAGGTAACAATAGTGTTTTATTTTCATAGATTCCCCCAAGTGGGAAGAGTTTTACTTACTTCGTTCTGAGTGTGGGAAATATAAAAAAAAACGACGTGGGGTCCCCCCTCCCAGACCTCTTTAACCCCTTGTCCCCCATGCAGACTGGGATAGCCAGAATGCGGAGCACCGGCCGCGTGGGGCTCCGCACCCTGACTATACCAGCCCGCATGGTCCATGGATTGGGGGGTCTCGGAAGGGGAGGGGCAGCCAAGCTTTCCCCTCCCCCTCCGAGCCCTTGTCCAATCCAAGGACAAGGGGCTCTTCTCCACCTCCGATGGGCGGTGGAGGTGGAGGCCGCGATTTCCTGGGGAGGGGTTCATGGTGGCATCTGGGAGTCCCCTTTAAAAAGGGGTCCCCCAGATGCCCACCCCCCTCCCAGGAGAAATGAGTATAGAGGTACTTGTAGTACCCCTTACCCATTTCCTTTAAGAGTTAAAAGTAAATAAACACACAAACACATAGAAAAAGTATTTTAATTGAACAAAAAACATAACCACGAAAAAAGTCCTTTAATATTCTTAATTAACCATTAATACTTACCTGTCCCTTTAAAAGTCAGTTCCCACGCAATATCCTCGGAAATATACTAATCAGTTACAATGTAACAAAGTTATTACAATGTAACAACTTTGTTACTTTGTAACACCACCGCACCCGACGTCACTCGCCGCTCACCCGCCGGCCGCCGCATACACGCTAGTCCCCGCCGGCTCCCGCCGTCCACTCCGCCCACACCTGTCACTCATATACATGCTGGCACCCATGGGTGCCAGCATGTATATAGGTGACATGTGGGAGAGGCGGGGAGGGCAGCGGAGCCGGCGGGGACTTAGCGTCCCTTCACCCGACAGAGCTCTGAGCTATATTAGCTCAGAGCTCTCGAAAGCATCTTTGTATTTGGGCTCCAAGGAGCCCCATTGGTCCTTAGCAGACCAATGGGGTTCCTTCAAATCAGAAGGAACCCCATTGGTCTGCTAAGGACCAATGGGGCTCCTTGGAGCCCAAATACAAAGATGCTTAGAGAGCTCTGAGCTATAGCTCAGAGCTCTGTCGGTCCGTGCAGCGCAGACGCGGTGGCGGCGGCGGCGGTGAGTGACGTCGGGTGCGGCGTAGTTACAATGTAACAAAGTTGTTACATTGTAATAACTTTGTTACATTGTAACTGATTAGTATATTTCCGAGGATATTGCGTGGGAACTGGCTTTTAAAGGGACAGGTAAGTATTAATGGTTAATTAAGAATATTAAAGGACTTTTTTCGTGGTTATGTTTTTTGTTCAATTAAAATACTTTTTCTATGTGTTTGTGTGTTTATTTACTTTTAACTCTTAAAGGAAATGGGTAAGGGGTACTACAAGTACCTCTATACTCATTTCTCCTGGGAGGGGGGTGGGCATCTGGGGGACCCCTTTTTAAAGGGGACTCCCAGATGCCACCATGAACCCCTCCCCAGGAAATCGCGGCCTCCACCTCCACCGCCCATCGGAGGTGGAGAAGAGCCCCTTGTCCTTGGATTGGACAAGGGCTCGGAGGGGGAGGGGAAAGCTTGGCTGCCCCTCCCCTTCCGAGACCCCCCAATCCATGGACCATGCGGGCTGGTATAGTCAGGGTGCGGAGCCCCACGCGGCCGGTGCTCCGCATTCTGGCTATCCCAGTCTGCATGGGGGACAAGGGGTTAAAGAGGTCTGGGAGGGGGGACCCCACGTCGTTTTTTTTTTATATTTCCCACACTCAGAACGAAGTAAGTAAAACTCTTCCCACTTGGGGGAATCTATGAAAATAAAACACTATTGTTACCTGTGCAAAAAAAACTGACATTTTGCGCATTTAAAAGACATTTTCGCCCTTGAAACTTAAAAATCGATTTTCTCAAAAACTATAAGGTCTTTTTGAAAAAATTTTTTTTCCTCTTATTCCCACTGATCCCCTTAATATACCCTGTGAATTTGGTGTTCCTAAATTTTAAGCAGGCTTTGCTATTAACCGTTAAAGTCGGCGGGTTTTTAAATGTATATATTTTTCCTTTGAAACTTTAACATCGATTTTCTCAAAAACTATAAGGTCTTTTTGAAAAAAATTTTTTTCCTCTTATTCCTTCTGATCTCCTTAATATATTCTCCAAATTTGAGGCTCTTAGCACTTAAGGGGGCTTTGCTATTAACCCTTAAAGTCGGCGGCTTTTTTATATTATACGGGAGCGTAATATTACGCGATTACGGCAGACTGTGTAATTGCAATGGGAGTTTACTGTCTTACGCGTAATTTGTTACGCGTAAAACGTAACCCAACGGTCTATGCGTAATTAATTACGCGTAATACCGTAGCCTTACACGTAACGCTTACGGTGCATTTGTAGTGAATTACGATGCGTAATTACGCTAATGCGTAATTTCGGCCCAGCACTGATGTGGACGTTCTACACGCCTCATCCAAATGTCAGGCGTGTGTACAGCGGCCCCCGACCCTGCTCCACAAGTGATCTACCTCGAGGATCAACTTGGCCGAGTGGCCAGTGAGCCTTTGTTCACAATGCTGCTCCACCGCGTGATGTCATGTACACATCACTCTGTCGTCCCTCTTCCTCCGCATAGCAACAGAACGCATGGCCAGCTACACATCTTATGCGTCTGTACAGGATGGCCCAGCGATGTTACCCAAGGGTATACAGAAGTGGTTATTGGGCCTCTCACACAGGAGGCTGGAGGCAGTGAATGCACCACCTGTCACCTGCTCCCGTGCACCGGTAGGGTGCTTGTTTGCTCTCAGCATGGACAGTGAATAGTCACCTGCACAGCCCCACTCAGGCTCCACACAATGGAGGTTTATTGCTGCCAGGTAACTGCACTGTGTGTCCATGCACTACCACCCATGGGTACAAAAAGCTGTCATTTGGCTTGAGTAAGTTGCAGCCAGAAGGCAAGCAGATGGGACAACCACCCAGTGCAGTTTACCGGGTGAAAAGGGCATAAGGGAGGCATCACACGTGCAGTTCAGTAGTGATTTACCACAATGTAAATTCCTATGCGACAACACATAATGATCTTCTGTGGGGCCGCTGCCTTTTCAGGAGGCATCTGCTAATCTGCGTAGCGTTCCAATTAAGATGCTGTAATCAAAAAAGCTTGCATTAAACCACAAATGCAAATGCACATACAGCGCAGGAAGATCCCTCCCATATGCCTGGTACACACTAATCCATCATTTCACATATGTCCGATCTGCTCCCTAATGAAAATGGGACACATTTTCAGATCACTACTATACAAAATCAATTCTGTTCTTAATCGGGAGCAGATTGGACACGTCAGAAATGATTGATTCAACCCATCAATCTGATGAGGAACTGCTTTGTGTGTATCAGGCATTAGTATGTGTACACACATCCAGTTCTGATTGGCCAGATTTACCACCTCCGTCAATAGCGTAGCTAAGAAGCTGTGGGCCCCAGTGCAAGTTTTGCATTAGGGACCCCTAAGCTTGCTATGAATAACAATCAATCAAGGACAACCACAGTGTCAGACGTGCAACAAGGGGATGGGAAGCAGTGCGTTAATGATCACTACTATTCAAAGCACCTATAGAAGTGATTATAGCAAGCACAGGGCCAATAAATAACTAATAATGTGGTTGAGGGTGGGCCCCAAGGTGTCTCTCTAGCCCAAGGGCCCCTATGTGGTCACTACCTCTGAACCCCCTATTGCTACGCCACTGATCTCCATGTTGATTGAGAGCTTACCTACACAATCTGCTCATAGCATTCACAATCTGTTGGCCTTCACACTGCATGGAGGCCGTAACACTGGCAAATCATTGGCCAATCCAAACTAGATGTGTGTACCAGGCTTATTGGACAACTGAAGTGAGAGGGATATGGATTATTTAAGCAATACCAGTTGCTTGGCTGTCCCGCTGATGCTCTGCCACTAATTCAGTGAGCCATGGACCCTGAACAAGCATGCAGCAGAACAGCCGTTTCTGACATTATTGTCAAATCTGACAAGATTAGCTGCATGCTTGATTCAGGTGTGATTCAGATACTACTGCAGCCAAATAAACCAGAAGGCCTGCCAGGCAACTGGTATTATATAAAAGGAAATAAATGTGGCAGCCTCCATATCACTCTCACTTCGGTTGTCCTTTAATACTGCAGCAAACAACCTTGTGCTACGTGAAATGAGGTTCACCTGTAAGACTTGTACAGTAATTAATGAGGCCAAAGCTTTTTATCAGTCTTGTTCTGTAGAAGCCTTCATCAGAATCAAAAGCCGGAAGCTTACGCTTATATATTTTTCAGTTAGCCAATAAATGGTATCATCATCCCGATTCGAAACGTCTTGCTTTTACTGATGGCCAACGCAGTACAATATTCTACGGCTACTATAGTGATAACTGGTTTCTTTAGCTTGTTCCTCCATCCATAATAAAATTTAAAAAAAATAAAAAAAGAGTCCGTTTTAGTCCTGGTCATGTCTAGGAGAACTCACAGAGAAGCATGTGATTTGCTGCTTGATCAGCTGATAGATTTGCAATGTTCTGATTTGCTGTGATCACCTCATGATTTAGCACATGATCTTGACTAGCAAATCAGAGACTTACATATCTATCACCTGACCAAACGGATCACATGCTTCTCCATGAGTTCTCCTAGACGTGATCATCACTAGTCAGTGGTCTCCTCACTTGTTGATCTGAGTGACGTATTTGCTTCATCTCCTTCAGTGCCACACCCAGCTTGTTGAAGAACTGCAAATAGGAGTCCTGGATCTCCATGTCATCGTGTTTCTGTGGGAAGCTCAGACCATTCTCCTCCGGGCTCATCCCTCCATTCATCTGAAAGAAGCTGCTGTCCTAGAAGCTTCTGTTCATCCCATCCGGCTCTTCTGTTCTCGGACACCTCCAGGCCGGGGCCGCCATGCTGGAAATGCAGTGCCGGGAGTACAACATGGGACTCAAACTGCACACTAGAAAGAGAAGAAAGGACTGTGGAGAAGAAATATCTCCAATCTAGAAGTCCCCCCTCACACCAACTGCTGATGTGTACCAAAGAATTCACTGTCTACCCAGTAGCTGTCAACCTTAGCACTAGGGCACCCTTTTTTCCAGCAAGTGGTTCCTGTCTACCACATTTCCTTAAGTGGAACTAAACTCAGAACAACTTCTCTGCTCTAAAATATTAGCCACAGCATGATGACCTTTATGTAAAAAATGTCTCCATTGCAATTTATAGGAATCTTAAAAAAAAGTGAATTTTTACTTGGATTCACTTTCGCAGGGACCACTGCAAGGATTAAACCTCAGTGTTTACTATCTAAGAGCAGCCTTGGCAGAGCTGTCCTGCAGTCTATTCACAGCTACACTGATAAGAACTAACTAGAAACTTGGATATGTCTAAAGAAACAGTTCACATAGAAGTAATTTTCTTCAGCAACTATATGTGGAATAATGACTTTTCATTGTGTGCTGTACAAGAGTTTGGGTATGCTTAAACCTCATCATATAACAATAGTTCCCTCACAAAAGGATAAAACTTAACATTTATTATTACATTAAAAAACTAAGATTACTGTCATATTAGTATCTACATAGAAGGTTGACATAGTAGGTAATAATATAAAGAGTCAAATACTCCTCCCACTGTCAACCAGATAATAACTGTTTACAAAAGACCCCCCACCATACATGAAAAACCCAACATGTTTCACTTCCTAATTGGAAGCTTTCTCAAGGGAAAAGTGCAGTGCATTAAGTGCATATAGTGTTAGGATGCATTACAAAGTTATTAAAAGCATTATCAAAGTAGCATAGCGTATAGGCTTATGACAGCAGCCAAGCCATTATGGCGTCTTCGCCCTCCTTTTATACTGATCAGAGGTCACATGGGGTATGGGTGGGGCTGCATTAGCTCACTCCCCCACAAACCCCATAAATGATTGGTTTAGAACTCTGTCAATCATATTTCATCCAATCAATGGAGGGCTCCATCTTTATACATGGGACTCAAAAGAGGCCCTTAGAGAGAGATGAGCATGGAAAAAGGGATATTGGTGCACCTTAGTTCGTTGCCTACCTCATGTAGAAAACTGATAACATCATTTGTCCGTGCGCTAGGCTAAAAACCTTATTTTCCTCCACGCCGACATTCCAGGGCGCTCATTGGTCGCCAGAGGTCACATGGCGCCTCCCAGCCTCAGCCAATGACAGCGCGCGGTTCCCCCCATCAAACACAGAGGGCGACGGTGATTCGTCCAGATACCAGTAGCCAATCCGCAGGACACATATGCGGAGGTAAATCCGCACAGTCCTCCGCTATAGGCTCACAGCGCAGCGTGGGAGGGAGGGGAGGGGCCAAGCGTGCGTCATTGAAGACGGCTAATGTTACCAATGTGCAGGCCATGATAAGCCGGCTACAGATGACGCCCGTCTCGCTGCTATAGGTCAGACGCAGCAGGGGGCGTATCAATCCAGTGTAAACAAACCCTCCTTCATCCTAATACAATCCCTCTCCTCAGTGTGTTTATTTGTTCACATGACTACCAGCCAAATCCCACATCAGGACGATTCAATAGAGGCTAGAGGCCCATAGAATAAAGTAGTGCTGACATAAGGTCACAACCCCTATTGTCTATTACACACACAAAGATATATATCAGCTATTAGTATCTATGTTGACTAACAAACATATATCTTAAAGGGGCACCATTCTCCTCATTATTAGAACAACAAAAAACAGACAGCAAACAGACAAAGATGGATAAATATATCTGCTGCAAACGACAGGATAATTTTATTGTCACCCTCCTTGATCCAAGTAATCCACATGTACATAGTAAATAAAGAGGGAATAAACAAAGATCATTAGCGACGAGGAATCTCCAGAACAAGTGTTTTCAGACACCTTGAAATCCAACAGGTCATAGAAGGTGAGTATTCTTATTTTTTATCTGTGAAGGTCCTCAGGGGCAGATGGTCATTAGACATCTCAGAATGTAACCCAATATGGAAGGTGAGTATTCTTATAGATATTCTTATAAAAATGGGGTATATGTAAACCCCTCGTTGAGGCCACCCGGGGACAGAGTGCCCATCCTATATATCCATTGGGCCTCAATTTGCCTCAATTTCTGGTCTAAGTTACCACCTCTCGGGCCCATCCTCCATTGTTGAATCACCCAGTATCTCAGTCCCCCAGGATCACCCTCGTGACATTCCAAAAAATGTCGGGCAACTGATGTGTTGCGTTTGTGTTTAATATCACCTATGTGTTCTAAGATCCTTGTTTTCACTGCTCTCGTCGTTTCACCAATATATATGTATGAACAAGGGCACTTCAAAGCATACACAACTCCTTCCGTATCACAGTTATAGAAGTCCCAAATGTCGAAGAGTCTACCATTTTTTGGGGCCCTAAACTGTTTGCATTTTTCCACAAAACCACATGCCTTACACTTTCCACACCTGTGCATACCATTTAAATCTGTACTCAGCCAGGTTCTCTTCTTTTTTTGTGCTTTTTTAGTTTGTGACAGGAAGGAGTGTGTTAATGAGTCACCAAGGTTTCTGCCTCTCCTGTAAGTAAATTGTGGAAACGTTGGTAAAATTTCTTTTAATTGTGGATCTAGCATCAGTAACGACCAATGTTTTTCCATGATCCTCTTGACATTTTGGGATCTATTAGAAAACGTGCTAATAATTCTTGTCTTCCCCCCATTTGTCTTTTCTCTCTTTCTTGGAATGAGGAGTTCCTGTCTTTCAGTCTCTCTTGCTTTCTCCTCTGCTTTTAATACATGCGTCTCATGTGGTTTTCTGGGGCCGTTTCATTGATGATATATTCATTTTGTGGGACGGCCCCAGGGATATGTTCATAGATTTCGTGTCCCTGCTTAATAGTAATCAAATTGGTATGTTCTTTACTCACGAAATTGATCGAAATGAAATTAACTTTCTGGATGTGCAGATCCGAAAAAACCAGGATGGTGGCCTTGATACAAAAATCTATCGAAAAGCCACATCCACAAATTCCCTTCTTGCATGGGACAGCTACCATCCTGAACCTTTAAAGAGGGGTATTCCAAAGGGACAATTTTTACGAGCAAAAAGAAATTGCTCGAACCAAAGGGATTTTAATAATGAATGTCGTAATTTGAATAGAAGATTCCAGGCAAGAGGATATCCAGAGCATGTTTTATTAAAAGCAGAGGAGAAAGCAAGAGAGACTGAAAGACAGGAACTCCTCATTCCAAGAAAGAGAGAAAAGACAAATGGGGGGAAGACAAGAATTATTAGCACGTTTTCTAATAGATCCCAAAATGTCAAGAGGATCATGGAAAAACATTGGTCGTTACTGATGCTAGATCCACAATTAAAAGAAATTTTACCAACGTTTCCACAATTTACTTACAGGAGAGGCAGAAACCTTGGTGACTCATTAACACACTCCTTCCTGTCACAAACTAAAAAAGCACAAAAAAAGAAGAGAACCTGGCTGAGTACAGATTTAAATGGTATGCACAGGTGTGGAAAGTGTAAGGCATGTGGTTTTGTGGAAAAATGCAAACAGTTTAGGGCCCCAAAAAATGGTAGACTCTTCGACATTTGGGACTTCTATAACTGTGATACGGAAGGAGTTGTGTATGCTTTGAAGTGCCCTTGTTCATACATATATATTGGTGAAACGACGAGAGCAGTGAAAACAAGGATCTTAGAACACATAGGTGATATTAAACACAAACGCAACACATCAGTTGCCCGACATTTTTTGGAATGTCACGAGGGTGATCCTGGGGGACTGAGATACTGGGTGATTCAACAATGGAGGATGGGCCCGAGAGGTGGTAACTTAGACCAGAAATTGAGGCAAATTGAGGCCCAATGGATATATAGGATGGGCACTCTGTCCCCGGGTGGCCTCAACGAGGGGTTTACATATACCCCATTTTTATAAGAATATCTATAAGAATACTCACCTTCCATATTGGGTTACATTCTGAGATGTCTAATGACCATCTGCCCCTGAGGACCTTCACAGATAAAAAATAAGAATACTCACCTTCTATGACCTGTTGGATTTCAAGGTGTCTGAAAACACTTGTTCTGGAGATTCCTCGTCGCTAATGATCTTTGTTTATTCCCTCTTTATTTACTATGTACATGTGGATTACTTGGATCAAGGAGGGTGACAATAAAATTATCCTGTCGTTTGCAGCAGATATATTTATCCATCTTTGTCTGTTTGCTGTCTGTTTTTTGTTGTTCTAATAATGAGGAGAATGGTGCCCCTTTAAGATATATGTTTGTTAGTCAACATAGATACTAATAGCTGATATATATCTTTGTGTGTGTAATAGACAATAGGGGTTGTGACCTTATGTCAGCACTACTTTATTCTATGGGCCTCTAGCCTCTATTGAATCGTCCTGATGTGGGATTTGGCTGGTAGTCATGTGAACAAATAAACACACTGAGGAGAGGGATTGTATTAGGATGAAGGAGGGTTTGTTTACACTGGATTGATACGCCCCCTGCTGCGTCTGACCTATAGCAGCGAGACGGGCGTCATCTGTAGCCGGCTTATCATGGCCTGCACATTGGTAACATTAGCCGTCTTCAATGACGCACACTTGGCCCCTCCCCTCCCTCCCACGCTGCGCTGTGAGCCTATAGCGGAGGACTGTGCGGATTTACCTCCGCATATGTGTCCTGCGGATTGGCTACTGGTATCTGGACGAATCACTGTCGCCCTCTGTGTTTGATGGGGGGAACCGCGCGCTGTCATTGGCTGAGGCTGGGAGGCGCCATGTGACCTCTGGCGACCAATGAGCGCCCTGGAATGTCGGCGTGAAGGAAAATAAGGTTTTTAGCCTAGCGCACGGACAAATGATGTTATCAGTTTTCTACATGAGGTAGGCAACGAACTAAGGTGCACCAATATCCCTTTTTCCATGCTCATCTCTCTCTCTAAGGGCCTCTTTTGAGTCCCATGTATAAAGATGGAGCCCTCCATTGATTGGATGAAATATGATTGACAGAGTTCTAAACCAATCATTTATGGGGTTTGTGGGGGAGTGAGCTAATGCAGCCCCACCCATACCCCATGTGACCTCTGATCAGTATAAAAGGAGGGCGAAGACGCCATAATGGCTTGGCTGCTGTCATAAGCCTATACGCTATGCTACTTTGATAATGCTTTTAATAACTTTGTAATGCATCCTAACACTATATGCACTTAATGCACTGCACTTTTCCCTTGAGAAAGCTTCCAATTAGGAAGTGAAACATGTTGGGTTTTTCATGTATGGTGGGGGGTCTTTTGTAAACAGTTATTATCTGGTTGACAGTGGGAGGAGTATTTGACTCTTTATATTATTACCTACTATGTCAACCTTCTATGTAGATACTAATATGACAGTAATCTTAGTTTTTTAATGTAATAATAAATGTTAAGTTTTATCCTTTTGTAAAGGGAACTATTGTTATATGCTGACTAATTCAGGTTCTGTGTTGTTTATGCTTAAACCTCCTCAGTGTTCAGTTTTCCCTGGATTTTTGTGCAAAAAGTGTTTCAGTTAATTTTCATAACCTTTTTTCCTGTAACATACCAAATCATGCCAGGTCTAGTATACGTTTTGAGTTTAATATAAGCTTGAAACATAAAATCAAATCAAAACTAAAATTTCAGACTGAGGCCCGGTGCACACCAAAACACACTAGCAGATCCGCAAAATGCTAGCAGATTTTGAAACTCTTTTTGTTATTTTTCTGTAGCATTTCAGCTAGCATTTTGCGGTTTTGTGAAGCTTTTTTTGGTGTAGTAGATTTCAGATATTGTTACAGTAAAGCTGTTACTGAACAGCTTCTGTAACAAAAACGCCTGGCAAAACCGCTCTGAACTGCCGTTTTTCAGAGCGGTTTGCGTTTTTCTTATACTTAACATTGAGGCAGAAACGCATCCACAATCCAAAAAATGCCTCACCCCGGGAGTATGCGTTTCTGCAAAACGCCTCCCAGTCTGGTGTGACCCACCCCATTGAGATACATTGACCAAGCGTATCCGCAGCCGCAAGCAGCTGCAGAAATGCTGAAAAAGCCGCTCGGTGTGCACCAGCCCTTACTCCCCATGATAAATCTCTGATAATTTATACTTCCAAGCTGCAGCTGCTCAACCTGCACTAATACAAATGTAAAGGTGGCCATCCATCTAGCGATGGGTTGATTCATCCAAGAGAAATCTCTCTCTGATCAAATCTAATTAGAGAAAGATCTATCGACTACCCATACACCACAGGCTGGTTTCTGATCGATTTCAGCATGAAATCTCTTGGGAATCGGCAGATCCCGCTGCCTCGTAGCTGCCCCGCATTGTATAAATGTACCCCTGTGTGTGCATTTACATATTACCTGTCCTGTGTCGCCCACCGCATGGTGCCCATCCATCTTAGGAATCCCCCGCAGGTTATTGCATCAAATTCAATACAAAAATCTAAATAAATTACTTTGCCGCCAGATGTTGATGCTGCTGCGTGACCCTGGTGTCAATAACACTGATCGCCAAGGATCAACACATCAATGGGGAGTATAAGCCGACTCAATTATAAGGTTTAGGTGTTCAGTATAGGAAGCCAGGTACAGGTGTGGCCACTATAGGTAGCCAGGTTTAGGTGATATTCTAGTATAGAAAGCCAGATACAGGTGTGGCCAGTATAGGTAGCCAGGTTTAGGTGATATTCTAGTATATAAAGCCAGATACAGGTGTGGCCAGTATAGGTAGCCAGGTGTAGGTGATATTCTAATATAGAAAGTCAGATAGAGGTGTGGCCAGTATAGGTAGCCAGGTTTAGGTGATATTCTAGTATAGAAAGCCAGATACAGGTGTGGCCAGTATAGGTAGCCAGGTTTAGGTGCAGTGGCGTACCTGGAGCATCTGACACCCGGTGCAGGGTATTATAAGACACCCCCCCTAAAATGGGTGTGGCCATAACCTGTAGCGCGAGAAGCACGTATGGCAAAGAAATGGGCGTGGCCATGACCAGATGAGGGCAGAGCTAACTGCAATTTAAAGTGAACCTGGGGTGAGAGTGATATGGAGGCTGCCATATTTACTTTCTTTTAAACAATACTAGTTGCCTGGCAGCCCTGCTGATCTCTTTGGCTGCAGTGGTTAACTGAATTACACCAGAAACAAGCATGCAGCTGATCTTGTCAGTTCTGACAATATTGTCAGAGAACCCTGACCTGCTGTATGCTTGTTCAGGGTCTATGGTTGAAAGAATTAGAGGCAGAGGACAAGCACGGCAGCCAGGCAACTGGTATTGCTTAACCTTCCTGTCGGTAACCCCGGTGGTGACGTCATCCCACCCCGTCGCCATGGCGATGGGGGAAGCCCTCCAGGAAATCCTGTTCTTTGAACGGGATTTCCTGATCGGAGATCGCCGAAGGCGATCAAAGTGGGCGGGGGGGATGCCGCTGAGCAGCGGCTATCATGTAGCGAGCCCTGGGCTCTCTACATGGTTTAAAAAAAAAAAAAAAACTGCTGCGCTGCCTACTGGCGGAATTCATTAGACCGCCAGGAGGGTTAAAGGGAGATAAATATGGCAGCCTCAATATTATTCTCACCTCGGGTTCCCTTTAAAAGTGCAACGCAAAGACAGTGGGCCCAAGTTTTGGTGACCCTTTCCCCAGAAAATTCAGATAATTGTGCAGGTTTTCTCAAGAAAATACCCATAATGTCGGCAGATTTGACCAGAACAGACGTGCAATCCAGTCGGCAGATTTGACCAGAACAGACGTGCAATCCAGTCGGCAGATTTGACCAGAACAGACGTGCAATCCAGTCGGCAGATTTGACCAGAACAGACGTGCAATCCAGTCGGCAGATTTGACCAGAACAGACGTGCAATCCAGTCGGCAGATTTGACCAGAACAGACGTGCAATCCAGTCGGCAGATTTGACCAGAACAGACGTGCAATCCAGTCGGCAGATTTGACCAGAACAGACGTGCAATCCAGTCGGCAGATTTGACCAGAACAGACGTGCAATCCAGTCGGCAGATTTGACCAGAACAGACGTGCAATCCAGTCGGCAGATTTGACCAGAACAGACGTGCAATCCAGTCGGCAGATTTGACCAGAACAGACGTGCAATCCAGTCGGCAGATTTGACCAGAACAGACGTGCAATCCAGTCGGCAGATTTGACCAGAACAGACGTGCAATCCAGTCGGCAGATTTGACCAGAACAGACGTGCAATCCAGTCGGCAGATTTGACCAGAAAATACGTGCAATCCAGTCGGCAGATTTGACCAGAAAATACGTGCAATCCAGTCGGCAGATTTGACCAGAAAATACGTGCAATCCAGTCGGCAGATTTGACCAGAAAATACGTGCAATCCAGTCGGCAGATTTGACCAGAAAATACGTGCAATCCAGTCGGCAGATTTGACCAGAAAATACGTGCAATCCAGTCGGCAGATTTGACCAGAAAATACGTGCAATCCAGTCGGCAGATTTGACCAGAAAATACGTGCAATCCAGTCGGCAGATTTGACCAGAAAATACGTGCAATCCAGTCGGCAGATTTGACCAGAAAATACGTGCAATCCAGTCGGCAGATTTGACCAGAAAATACGTGCAATCCAGTCGGCAGATTTGACCAGAAAATACGTGCAATCCAGTCGGCAGATTTGACCAGAAAATACGTGCAATCCAGTCGGCAGATTTGACCAGAAAATACGTGCAATCCAGTCGGCAGATTTGACCAGAAAATATGTGCAATCCAGTCGGCAGATTTGAACAGAAAACACGTGCAATCCAGTCGGCAGTTTTGAACAGAAAATACATGCAATCCAGTCGGCAGATTTGAACAGAAAATACATGCAATCAAGCCGGCAGATTTGACCAGAAAATATGTGCAATCATGTGGCAGATTTGACCAGAAAATACATTCAATCATGTGGCAGATTTGACCAGAAAATACATGCAATCATGTGGAAGATTTGACCAGAAAATACATGCAATCCAGTCGACAGATTTGACCACAAAATACATGCAATCCAGTCGGCAGATTTGACCAGAAAATACGTGCAATCAGGTTTCAGATTTGACCAGAAAATACATGCAATCATGTGGCAGATTTGACCAGAAAATACATGCAATCATGTGGCAGATTTGACCAGAAAATACGTGCAATCCAGTGGCAGATTTGACCAGAAAATACATGCAATCCAGTGGCAGATTTGACCAGAAAATATCTGCAATCATGTGGCAGATTTGACCAGAAAATCAAGCAATCATGTGGCAGATTTGACCAGAAAATATGTGCAATCATGTCAGCAGATTTGACCAGAAAATTCATGCAATCATGTGGCAGATTTAACTAGAAAATACATGCAATCATGTCGGCAGATTTGACCAGAAAAAACGTGCAATCATGTCAGCAGATGTGACCAGAAAATACGTGCAATCGTGTGGAAGATTTGACCAGAAAAAATGTGCAATCATGTGGCAGACCTGACCAGCAAATACACCTGCTAATATAAATAAATAAAAAAAAAACATTTACTCACCTGCAGCAGACCTCTTGTCTCGGCCTCCGTCCGGCGACAGCTCCCACGATCCTCTGCAGCCAGCAACTGAAACTCCCGCACAGAGAAAGGCTACAGGAAAATTGCGCCCAAAGCCCTGTACTGCAGACTCAAAGTCTCCAGAGCAGGGCTTTGAATGCCATTTTACCGTAGCCCTGCTCTGCCGCTGCCGGAGCTGCAGGCTTCCGATGAACTGACACAGCGCCAGCTTTTACATGCTTCCCAAAGTCCACAAAGAGGGGAACCCAGGCAGGCCCATAATCTCAGGGAATGGAACTCTCACAGAGAATATCTCAGGGTGGTTGGAAAACATTTTGAAGCCTCTAGTCTGTAAAAGACCCAGCTACATACAGGATACTACACACCTCCTGAACCAACTGGCAGCCATTGGCCCAGTGCCTGGAGGCACCATTCTTGCCACTATGGATGTAGAGTCTCTGTACACCAACATTCCCCACAATGGGCTCTATTCATAAAAGGTCACCGCAAGTTTTCCGCTCAAAACAGCGGATTTTCCCGTCCATTTAGCAAAGTGGGCATTCATAAAAGCTGTTCCCGCATGAAAATCTACAATCCCCCAGCAGAGCGAGAAATTTCCACCTTCTCCAGTGTTTTTCTAGATTTATCTAGAAAAAACTAACAAAATGGCCATTCATAAAGTTTAGAGGAAGCGGTATGTGGACGGGAAATACCGCTTCCTCTGATTTTGCGGATTACATACAAGTGAATAGGACAGACCTCCCAGAGAGAGCAGTGCACGGAGGGACTCTGCCGGCTGAAGTGTTTCCTCATGCCTTCCGACAGCTTACCGCCAGCTTTCAGCGGGAGATCTCCGCTCTTGCATCGCAGCTGGCAAGATTTTTTGAATGACCACCCAGAAATGTAAAATACCGCTGCGGTATTTTACCTCTACGAGTATTTACGCCACAAGTTTTTTATGAATAGAGCCCAATGATGGTATTGCGGCCTGTCGCAAATATCTTCAAGGTTTGGGCACACATATAAACTCAATTGCTGGACTAATGAGATTCGTTCTCACCCGCAATTATTTCACTTTTGGGGAAGACCTCTATTTACAGCAAATGGGAGTGGCAATGGGCTCGCGGTTTGCACCGCAGTACGCAAATCTCTTCATGGCAAAGATTGAAGAAGAATACCTGAATACTTGTCATATAAAACCCATGGCCTACTTCCGTTTTATCGACGACATCTTGATCATCTGGTCTGAAAGTGAGGAGGATCTTATCCAATTTCGCAGGAACTTCAATGCCTTCCATCCCACAATCAAACTGAAATTGAGCTTCTCTCACAGGGAGATTAATTTTCTTGACACCACCATATACATCAGAGAGAACAGCTTACAAACATCCATGTACCGCAAACCGATGGATCGTCCCACATACCTCAGGTATGACAGTTTCCACCCCAAACATATAAAGAATTCCATAATTTACAGCCAGGCAATAAGATACAAT
This sequence comes from Hyperolius riggenbachi, assembly GCF_040937935.1. Taxonomy (NCBI): domain Eukaryota; kingdom Metazoa; phylum Chordata; class Amphibia; order Anura; family Hyperoliidae; genus Hyperolius; species Hyperolius riggenbachi. The sequence continues at coordinate 207,687,810 of NC_090657.1, read as the reverse complement.
CGGATCTGTTCTGACAAGGATGACAAAGACAAACACCTGGATTACCTGAAGAAGAATTTCATAAAACAGGGATACAATCCTCTAATGGCTGAGACCCAAATCAAGAAAGCTAACAACATCCCTAGGACTCAGCTCCTGGAGTACAAGCAGAGCCAGGAAGAGAGCTGTGTCCCACTGGTAGTAACCTACAACCCACGCCTGGAAATCTTAAGGAAGATTGCAAAAGAACTTCATCCTGTTCTACACAAGGATCAGAGACTAAAAAAAGATATTCCCTGAACCTCCCCTCCTAGCGTTCCAACAGCCACCCAATCTTAAGCAGATGATAGTGAGGAGTGCCTTAAATAGGCAAGAACAGAATGGAACATTCCCCTGCCGAGGGAAAAATTGTGGGACCTGTAAACACATACATTCCACTGACAGGATGCTAATATCAGGTACACAACAGGAATACAAAGTACAAGGCACCTTTTCCTGCGACTCATCTAATGTGGTATACGTGATCATGTGTGCAAAATGCCCCAAAGGAATGTATGTGGGAGAAACAAGTCAACCACTGCGTGATCGCATGACACACCACAGATCCACTATTAACAGCAGGAAAAAGGAAATTACAAAATATACTGATCTCCCAATACCAACACAATTTTGTTTACCTGGACACAGTTTAAGCGATTTTCGAGTCACTGTATTAATGGGTGGTTTCAAATCGGGAAACATGAGACTAACACAAGAAACTAAGTTTATACATTGGTTCAAAACTGTAGAAGATGGTTTAAACAAGGACTCTAACTTCTTGTGCTGGTACGATGGGTTTTAAAGTGACTCCGAGCTCAGACTAAAAATAAAATTTGAACTTACCCGGGGCTTTCTCCATCCCAGCCCTGGTCGGGACGTCCCACGCCGGCCTCCTGGCTCTTCTCCCGGCGGCTGTCCGCATAGCGCGTACAGGCCGGTCCCCCGGGCGACACTGGCGAGTGTCGGGCCTTCTCCTTCCTTATACGTCATGAATGACGTCATGAACGCGGCCGGCGTGACAGCACGGCGCATGCGCGGTTTAATCGCACATGCGCCGTGCTATCAGCCGGCCGCCGTCATGACGCGCGGCGGCCGGCGTGTGACATCATTCGTGACGTATAAGGAAGGAGAAGGCCCGACACTCGCCAGTGTCGCCCGGGGGACCGGCCTGTACGCGCTATGCAGACAGCCGCCGGGAGAAGAGCCAGGAGGCCGGCGTGGGACGTCCCGACCAGGGCTGGGATGGACAAAGCCCCGGGTAAGTTCAAATTTTATTTTTAGTCTGAGCTCGGAGTCCCTTTAAATGCCACAATTCTTTTAATATTAATTTTTCTATCTTTTCATTCATTTTTGTGCCATATGCTGTGTGATGGAATTCACTGTCACTATTCATTTTATTTGCTTTCAGGTGCTGGCTTTAAATGCCACAATTCTTTTAAGCTTAGAATTAATGGTGCATGTAACCAGCCCAGTTACCATTTCAACTCAGAATTTACGATGTCTCCCCATCACCAGAGTCTGCTTTGTCATGTTGAGGATTCTATTGATCTTATAAATGTAATTAGATGCCTTAACTGTTACTGAGGAGGCTTTCCCAGGCATCCCATCTAAATTGATGTTTGCTAAAGAATGTTTCTCCTCTGTATGTCAGTATTATAAGCTGTGTTTTTCAGTTTTGGTCAGGAACCAGCCCGACGAAGGCTGCATTGGTTGCTGCATTGTTCACTTGGAGGTCTCGTGGTTGCTGTATTGGTCACTATGAGGCCTTGTGATTGCTGTATTGGTCACTTGGAGGCCTCCTGGTTGCTGCATTGACCACATGGAGGCCTTGTGGTTACTGTATTGGTCACTTGGAATCCTTGTGGTTGCTGTATTGGTCACTTGAAGGCCAGATGGTTGTCCCATTTGTCATTTGCTTGCAATCTCTTAATTCCTCGGCATAGCTAGTCTAATGATCTTGATTAGTACTGTTATTACCCCCACATTATTTTTATTTTTTATAGCAGTGATATCTTCTGCAGCACTTTACAGAATATATAGTCATGCCACTAACTGTCCTCAGAGAAGCTCACAATCTAATCCCTAGTGTAATGTCTCACCATTGCTAAGTTCATGTAGATTTGGCTCCACCCATGGCCACACCCAAATACATGACCACATCCATTTTCACCACGGCACAATAAACATCGTCTTTTCTTACAAAATTTTTTTGTGGACGCCCATGAACATGGCCTCCTTGTTCACCTGATCTGAACCCCATTGAGAACCTGTGATCTATCATAAAATGTGAGATTTACAAGGAGGAAAACCAGTACACTTCTCTGAACAGCGTGTGGTAGGCTGTGGTTGCTGCTGCACGCCATGTTGATGGTGAACAGATCAAAACACTGACAGAATCCATGGATGGCTGGCTTTTGAGTGTCCTTGCAAAGAAGGTGGCTATATTGGTCACTGATTTGTTTTTGAATGTCATAAATGTGTATTTGTGAATGTTGAGATGTTATATTGGTTTCACTGGTAAAACATAATAATTGAAATGGGTATCTATTTGTTTGTGTATGTGACTTACTGTGCATAATTATTAGGCAACTTAACAAAGATATCCCCTAAAATAGCTAAAACTAAAAACAAACTAAAAACTACTTTCAAAAACATTCAGCTTTGATATTAATGTTTTTTGGGTTCATTGAGACCATGGTTGTTCAATAATAAAATTATTCCTCAAAAATACCACTTGCATAATAATTCTGCACTCCCTGTAATATGTTTTGGGGTGTATTTTTACACATACCCATGCTGGGTGGGAGAAATCTCTGTAAATGACTTTTACACACACGTCCATTTACAGAGCTATTTCTCCCACTCAGCATGGGTATGTGTAACAATACACTGCAAAACACAAGTTTGTGAAAAAAATAAAAAAATCAATTTCCGCTAACTTGTGACAAAAAATAAATTCTATTAACTCACCATACACCTAACTGAATACAAAATGGGGTCATTTGTGGGGTTACTATACTGCCCTGACATTTAAGGGGCCCTAAACTGTGAGGAGTAGTCTTGAAACCAAACGTCTCAAAATGACCTGTGAAATCCTAAAGGTACTCATTGGACTTTGAGCCCCTTAGCGCAGTTAGGGTGCAAAAAAGTGCCACACATGTGGTATTGCCGTACTCAGGAGTAGTAGTATAATGTGTTTTGGGGTGTATTTTTACATATACCTATGCTGGGTGGGAGAAATATCTCGCGATCGCCGCATAACCACGCCCGCCGCCGCTGGGCGTATTGCACTGTGGGCGGTCGGCAAGTGGTTAAAGAGACTCTGAAGAAAAAAAACTAAACTCATTAAAAAATGAGATTTCAATTGATTTTTATTGAAATTTTCCACAGTTTACAAATCCAAAATAAAGGTAATTAGTATCATTCATTTTCAATAATTCTTTAGTTGAACAATGAATTGGAAAACACCTCTCTCTCTCTCTCTCTCTCTCTCTGAGGTTCAAGTAGATCTAGTCTGTCCTGATAGTAGGACCTGCTAAGTCAAGCGGAAAGGAGATGGGGGGGGGGGGGGGGTTATCATTAGTTTAGGATCTCCATGACTGCCCTTGGGACCAGCCTATTCTGTGGAAGGGAATTACTAGTTTTAACTGTTTACTTACATATTGTTAGAGGGTGACCTTATGGGTTTAAGTTCCAGTCAAATGACCATGTGTGTTGCCATACTTTGGAATACCTGTTAAGATCCAGAAACAATTTGAGGTTATATTCTGTTAGGTGGACTACCTGAGTGATGGAAGGTGTGTTAATTGTGTTCCAGTTTGTCAAGAGTAGATGTCTAGCTGCACATAGGATGTGCGTTATTCCCAATCTGAGATGTGGCTGAAAATTATCTATGTTGAGAAGAAATAAAGCTAGGGTTGGTGAGGGGAGTACTTGTGTTTTGGTGATGGAGGATATTAATTTGAAGATGGCTGCCCAGTATGTGGTGAGTTTGGGGCAGTCCCATAGTACATGGGAGAGTGTGCCCATCTTTCAACACTCTCCAACAATTTGGAGAGTGTTGTAGGGACATCTTGGCTAGGATTCTGGGTGTAAGATACCATTTTCATAGTATTTTTTTTGTGGAGTATTTTAGGTTGCTTAGTGCTCTTTTGAGGTCTTTTATAGGGATTGCGCCTTTTAGGTCGTACTCCCATATTTTAAGATATTTCAGGATGGGAGAATGTGTTGGGGCGTTTAGTAGATTGTACCAAAAAGATATCCCCCCCCCCCCCCTTGGGTGAGAATTTGGGTTTAAACAAAAAGTCCCATACTGCTTGAGGGAGTTTCGTTTTTAAATAAAATCATGTTTAGCATTACCTGAGCTGCAATACTTAAGCAAAACAAGTGTTTCTTCCAGCGCTGTGGAGTCAGAGCAATTCTTTTTTCCGCCTCCAGGTACCCAAAAATTGCTCTGACTCCTATTAAAGTTAAACTAATTAACCACCCTGGCGTTCTGATTAAATCGCCAGGGTGGCTGCGGGAGGGTTTTTTTTAGATAAAAAAAAAAACTATTTCATGCAGCCAACTGAAAGTTGGCTGCATGAAAGCCCACTAGAGGGCGCTCCGGAGGCGATCTTCCGATCGCCTCCGGCGGCAAGAGATAACACGGAAGGCCGCAATGAGCGGCCCTCCGTGTTTCGCTTCCCTCGTCGCCATGGCGACGAGCGGAGTGACGTCATTGACGTCAGCCGACGTCTTGACGTCAGCCGCCTCCGATCCAGCCCTTAGCGCTGGCCGGAACTGTTTGTTCCGGCTACGCTGGGCTCGGGCGGCTGGGGGGACCCTCTTTCGCCGCTGCACGCGGCGGATCGCCGCGCTGCAGCGGCGATCAGGCAGCACACGCGGCTGGCAAAGTGCCGGCTGCGTGTGCTGCTTTTTATTTGGTGCAAATCGGCCCAGCAGGGCCTGAGCTGCAGCCTCTGGCGGTGTGGACGAGCTGAGCTCGTCCAGACCGCTCAGCAGGTTAAAATAGAAAATATGATAAAATATTCTATTTCTCAGATAATGTCCAAAAAAACAAAGCTAGAGCACCACAAAGACCACACTACACAAAGTATTAGCAAAAATATTCAAATTAGCTTTATTATCATATTACATTACACAAGAATAAAAACAAAACCAGAGATGTCCGGGTATCACACATAATGAATGAATCAAGATATACATATCAATAGTAAGCCCAACCCTTCCTCTATGCAAAATAATGCATACAATGCAGTATGGGGCAAGTAAAGTGACCTAGTGCTAGCAGCAAACCATCTATGAAGCAAAAGTGCATGGGTTACAATAAAGCGCATAAAACGGAGTGAAATAGTGCAAAGAGAAACTGAATAAGGTGCATAGGCGGATGTAATAACCCCCAAGATGAAGGGTAGATCAGCGCGAGTATAGAAGTCCAATAACGGACCAGCAATGTGAAACACCCAGAGAGTGTGAAAGGAGGCACTCACCACACAACAGCAGCAGGAGAGGAAAGGCCGTGTGAACCGGACACTGCCTTCGCGATTTGCCTCTCTCAGCCCCTTCAGCTGGGCATATCCTTAAATAGGAAGTGCGACATCAGTAGGGGGCGGAACGTTGTCAGCTGGTGTGCGTGGCCACATACACGGAAGAAGGGAGCCACGATCACTTGGAGCACAGCGCCCTGTCCCCTAAAGAAAGTCACAAGTCAGGTGGGGGCGCCGGTGTTGTGTCCGATTACGCTGCCTTTGGATTTGTGCTGCCCCGCATGCGCAGTAGGAGACTGTGCGGCCACAGTTCCTATTTAATTATGCTGCTGATGGTAAAATACTAAATATCTCTGCTTCTTCACATCCTACACGCCCCAAATTTAAGGGTAGGGAGGGGACCCCCCGAACTGCCTCTATGCCAAATTGCGGCCCCCGAGACCCATTGGTTCCCAAGATAGGTTTCTCTAATGCATCTCCTGAACCAGCGGGGCTCGGGGGCTGCAATTTGGCATAGAAGTCATTTGGGGGATCCTCTCCCTACCCTGAAAATTTGGTGAGTTCGATGTGTGGAATCGGAGATATTTATTATTTTACCATCAGCAGCATAATTAACTTCACACTGAGCATGCGTGGTGCTCAGTGTTGAAGGGAGCTTCCGGGCAGCGCAATCAGATATTACACCGTCATAGTAACCTAATACAACTATGTAAAGCGCAAATGCATAAGGGAGGAGAGGATCAGAAAAAAAACTGGAACCATCTAGTGATGGGAAAGCTTAACAGGAGTGCCAGAGCATGACACCAAATACAATTATATATGAAATAGATACATGAATGAATATGCAAAAAATTTAATAGACATTAAATAAATATCATTCAGAAATGGATGCTAGGCCAACATAATTGTCTTTTGACCACTAGATGGCTCCCTCTGCCTACTCCTTTAACACAATAGATAATTGAGAAGGATGCATTCAGATCCCGCCGAATCCGGAGTCACAATCAGATGGCAATCCAATAAAGGTTGTCAACAACGTCATAGGAAGGAAGTACACATTACTAAAAGAAAACAAAAGACAAGAAGTGTAAGTTAACAAATAAACCTCACGCAATGTCTGCAGGGCTGGAAGCAGCAATAGCCATTTGACCTTGTTGCACTGCTGCTTGCCCATTTTTGAGGTGTAACCATTTCTCAGATAAATCATAAATACATTTATATATACACAGAAATAGCTCTGCTTAATGAAATAAAATAGTTATTTGTGCTGCTTCTATAAAGCAGTCCCCGTATTTTTAAAGTCAGATATACATATCTGATTGTGACTGTATATAATTTGTACACAGGAATCTCATATATACTAAACATCTATGCTGTAAGAATAAAGCCTGATGTGTGTCAGTAATAGAGATGGTAAATGACATGCAAATAATTCTGTGCTGATGCTGGTTTATGCAAATTTATGCACTCCCTTTGCTCATGAAATCAAATTTGATATGTTGAAAATGTAGTTTGACTATTAAAGGGTACCTGAGACGGATGAAAAGAAAAGTTTTATACATACCTGGGGATTCCTCCAGCCCCCCTTTAGGCCTGTTCAGTAAGCCAGCACCTATTCAGTAGGAGACCTTAGGCAAGTCTCCCTAACACTGCTACTGCCTATAGAGCGCGTCCTAGTGGCTGCAGCTCTGGCACTTTGAGTCCGCAAGCAGAAAAGCACGATATAAATGTTCTGTGTCTTGTCTTGAAAGGGGCTGGAGGTCGCCCCAGGTATGTACTACTGCCACTAGTCTACTACTACCACCAGATATATATAGTAAAATTGTACTGAGTTAGCTTAATTTAATTGCAGTACTGTTAGACAGTGTGTCAGTGTCTGCTACTCTGCTGTCACTGTTAGTTGAAGTTCTACTACTGCTACTATCTACTACCATAGCCCCCAACCGTCCCATTTGCATTGGGATGGTCCCGATTTGGGGGGGGGCTCTCCCGCGCTGCACCCCCTTGGTCCTGGCCACTGGGGAGAGGAAAAAAAAAAAAAAAAAAAAAAAAAAAAGGAGGCACCAGCCGCCTCCATTAAATTTCTCCCTCCCTCCTAATGTGCCCCCAGTGTCTTCGTCCCCCAGCAGAGTAAAATGCAGAGCGGGCTGTAAATCTTTACCATCCCCTCTCCGTGCGTACCAGGATCTCATCTGGTCTTCTCGCTTCCTGCTTCTTGTAACGTCACAGGAAGCCGAGAAGACCAGATGAGATCCCGGTGTGGAGAGGCAATGGTAAGATTTACAGCCCGTTCCGCTGCACATTTTTTTTCTCTGCAGGCAGGGGGGGGGGGGGGGGCACACACTCAGGGCACATTAGGAGGGAGGGAGCGAGAAATTTAATGGCGGCGGCCATCCATGCTGCATAGGCATCCCCGGGGCTGGTGCCTCAATAGTTTTTTCCCCCTCTCTGCCCACCCGCGGCAACCCTCACCCTCCTCCCAACCCACTGTCACCCTCACGTGCCTCCCCTTTCGGGAGTAATTTTTATTAAAAATATTTATTTTAATTTTTTTTTTGGGTGGGCGTGACTAGGGGGATGGGAGTGTGGTTTAAGTGTACCGCTTTCTAAAAGTCAAATGTTGGGAGGTATGTCTACTACTGATTTGAATAAAATACAAGTACCCCACTTCATTTGGACACAAAGTTGTACTATGTCTGCTGGCACTGGCAGCTGGGGAAGGGCAGCATGAAAAGAAAGTGCAACAGGAGAGGGAGCAGCATTGTTGCCACTAGTGTTGGGCGAACATCTAGATGTTCGGGTTCGGGCCGAACAGGCCGAACATGGCCGCGATGTTCGGGTGTTCGACCCGAACATAATGGAAGTCAATGGGGACCCGAACTTTTGTGGTTTGTAAAGCCTCCTTACATGCTACATACCCCAAATTTACAGGGTATGTGCACCTTGGGAGTGGGTACAAGAGGAAAAAAAATTTAGCAAAAAGAGCTTATAGTTTTTGAGAAAATCGATTTTAAAGTTTCAAAGGGAAAACTGTCTTTTAAATGCGGGAAATGTCTGTTTTCTTTGCACAGGTAACATGCTTTTTGTCGGCATGCAGTCATAAATGTAATACATATAAGAGGTTCCAGGAAAAGGGACCGGTAATGCTAACCCAGCAGCAGCACACGTGATGGAACAGGAGGAGGCGCAGGAGGAGAAGGCCACGCTTTGTGAGACACAACAACCCAGGCCTTGCATGAGGACAAAAAGCGTGCGGATAGCATGCTTTGTACCGCCATGTAGTCATAAATGTAATAAAGATAAGAGGTTCAATAAACAGGGACCACGCGGCAACGCTAACCCAGCAGCAGCAGCAGCAGCAGCACACGTGATGGAACAGGAGGAGGCGCAGGAGGAGAAGGCCACGCTTTGTGAGACACAACAACCCAGGCCTTGCATGAGGACAAAAAGCGTGCGGATAGCATGCTTTGTACCGCCATGTAGTCATAAATGTAATAAAGATAAGAGGTTCCATAAACAGGGACCGGCAACGGTAACCCAGCAGCAGCAGCAGCAGCACACGTGATGGAACAGGAGGAGGCGCAGGAGGAGAAGGCCACGCTTTGTGAGACACAACAACCCAGGCCTTGCATGAGGACAAAAAGCGTGCGGATAGCATGCTTTGTACCGCCATGTAGTCATAAATGTAATAAAGATAAGAGGTTCCATAAACAGGGACCGGCAACGGTAACCCAGCAGCAGCAGCAGCAGCACACGTGATGGAACAGGAGGAGGCGCAGGAGGAGAAGGCCACGCTTTGTGAGACACAACAACCCAGGCCTTGCATGAGGACAAAAAGCGTGCGGATATAGCAGCAATGCTTTTTGCCGCCATGCAGTCATAAATGTAATACAGATGAGAGGTTCAATAAACAGGGACCGGAAACGCTAAACCATCCCAGATGTTCATCGGTCATGTTACTTGGTTGGGGTCCAGGAGTGTTGCGTAGTCGTTTCCAATCCAGGATTGATTCATTTTAATTTGAGTCAGACGGTCTGCATTTTCTGTGGAGAGGCGGATACGCCGATCTGTGATGATGCCTCCGGCAGCACTGAAACAGCGTTCCGACATAACGCTGGCTGCCGGGCAAGCCAGCACCTCTATTGCGTACATTGCCAGTTCGTGCCAGGTGTCTAGCTTCATGCCCGGTTTCAGGTCCAGCGGTGCCAGCCACAAATCCGTCTGTTCCTTTATTCCCCTCCAAATTTCCTCCCCTGTGTGCTGCTTATCCCCAAGGCAGATCAGCTTCAGCAACGCTTGCTGACGCATGCCAACAGCTGTGCTGCACTGCTTCCACGATCCTACTGCTGCTGGTGCTGGGTTAGCATTTCCGGATGAGGTACAGCTTTGAGATGCGTTGGAGGAGAAGGAGTCAGAGAGGTAGGTGCTGCTGTTGTTATCCAGCTGTTTGCGGCGTGGGCAACACCCGCGCCGTAGCAGGTGAGGAATCGCTGCCAGGCTCCACAAGGTTCACCCAGTGCGCGGTAAGGGAGATGTATCGACCCTGGCCGAACGCACTCGTCCAGGTGTCAGTGGTGAGGTGAACCTTGCAGGCAACGGCATTCTTCAAGCTTCGGGTTATTTAGCTGACCACGTGCTCATGCAACTCAGGCACTGCAGAGCGCGCAAAGTGGTAGCGGCTGGGAACCACGTAACGTGGGATGGCCACTGACATCATGCCCTTGAAGCTGTTTGTCTCCACCACTCGATATGGCAGCATTTCGCAGGCCAGAAGCTTGGCTATGCTGGCTGGCTGTTACTGCCACGGCCCGGGGGTCATTTGCTGGCAATTTCCTCTTGTGCTCAAACATCTCAGAGACAGACAACTCAACCGTAGCGCTGCACACCGAAGGGCTGTTGGTTGTTGTGTTTGATGAACACTGGGAGACCTCAAGAGCACTAGTCCGGAAAGTGACAGTGTCAGCATCGTCTGATGTTTGTGAATGTTGTGAACCACGCAATGGCTGGGCTACTGCTGCTGCTGAGGCGGGTCTGGTGGTGAGTCTGGTGAACCCAAGGGAGGCAGTGTTGCTGGTGGTACCCTGTCCTGCCGCGTTTGCCCACAGAGTGGGATGTTTGGATAGAATGTGGCGGCTCATGCTGGTGGTGGAGAGGTTGTTAATACTTTTCCCCCTGCTCAGGCGGGTCTTGCACACCTTGCAAATCGCCATGGTAACATCCTCAGTGCAGTCTTCAAAGAAAGCCCAGACTTTAACTGGCTGAGGACTCGGACCTCGTGCGTGATGTGCTGGTGCTGCTTAACCCACTGCTGGACGCTTGAGAGGTCATCCAAGTAATTATCTGGTCCTGTTCTTTTGGATCTGTGAGGGTTGTTGTCCTGGACAACATGGGCAGTATTGAGTGGGTTTTCTTGGGTGCTCCCCTGTGGCCTGTACGTGAACCGTCAGGGGAAACACCTCTTCCCTTGCCCATCCCTCTTTCACCGGATTTCTTCCTCATTTCACTTATCCTTAAAGTACACGCTGACTGGCAGCAGTACAGTGGCAGTACAGAAATGCTATACAGTGGTGGGTGAGCGGTGTACCACTATTGTCAGCAGTGACACAGAGCACAAAGCTATACAGTGGCGGGTGAGTGGTGTACTACTGTTCCCAGCAGACACAGAGTGGAAGTAAACACAATGCTATATAGTGTGGCTGAGCCGTGTACACAGAGTGGCATTAAACACAATGCTATATAGTCTGCTATATAGTCACCCCGAACAGGGTGATGTTCTGCAGAACCCGAACAGTGGCAAACACTGTTCGCCCAACACTACTGGGAGGGAACGCAGATTTTAGTACCTAAACACACGATACAACATGTTTTCCGGGGTCGGACTCTGAGGCACATACAGATGGTCCCGATCATCATCCTCATCATACAACTCTTCTCCTGAGTCTGACCCACCCACCACCTCTGCCACCCCAACATCCCCAGACACAGACCCCTCATCGTCCTCAACATTAACTTGGGATGCTGGCCTGAGCCAGACCTCCTCCTCCACATCAGGCCCCATCATCTCCTCAATGGCAGCCCTCATTAATCGCTCTGGCGACGGACTGATGGACACAACGTTCTCCTCCGGGGAGGGCTGCTGCTGACCACTGGCTGCTGGGGTGGATGTTATAGCTTGCGTGGGGCGTTGGCTGTTGCTGTTGTTGGGAGTGCTGCTCACAGCGGAGGTCTCTGGGGAACTCATGTTGAGCTCATATAGTGGTTGACGGTGAGTGGAGTATTACTGATCCCAGCAATATACACACTGACTGGCAGAGTACGCAATGCTATATAGTGTGGCTGAGCGGTGTACACAGAGTGTCAGTAAACAATGGTATATAGTCTGGCTGAGCGAGCGGTGTACTACTGTTCCCAGCAGAATCAGAGTGGCAGTAAACAATGGTATATAGTCTGGCTGAGCGGTGTACACAGAGTGTCAGTAAACAATGGTATATAATCTGGCTGAGCGGTGTACACACAATGCTATATAGTCTGCTATATAGTGTCAGTAAACAATGGTATATTGTCTGGCTGAGCGAGCGGTGTACTACTGTTCCCAGCAGAATCAGAGTGGCAGTAAACAATGGTATATAGTCTGGCTGAGCGGTGTACACAGAGTTTCAGTAAACAATGGTATATAGTCTGGCTGAGCGGTGTACACAGAGTGGCAGTAAACACAATGCTATATAGTCTGGCTGAGCGAGCGGTGTACTACTGTTCCCAGCAGAATCAGAGTGGCAGTAAACAATGGTATATAGTCTGGCTGAGCGGTGTACACAGAGTGTCAGTAAACAATGGTATATATAGTCTGGCTGAGCGGTGTACACAGAGTGGCAGTAAACACAATGCTATATACTCTGGCTGAGCGAGCGGTGTACTACTGTTCCCAGCAGACACAGAACAGTAAACAGAATGCTATATAGTGTGGCTGAGCGAGCGGTGTACCACTATTCCCAGCAGACACAGAACAGTAAACAGAATGCTATATAGTGTGGCTGAGCGAGCGGTGTACCACTATTCCCAGCAGACACAGAACAGTAAACAGAATGCTATATAGTGTGGCTGAGCGAGCGGTGTACCACTATTCCCAGCAGACACAGAACAGTGAACAGAATGCTATATAGTGTGGCTGAGCGAGCGGTGTACCACTATTCCCAGCAGACACAGAACAGTGAACAGAATGCTATATAGTGTGGCTGAGCGAGCGGTGTACCACTATTCCCAGCAGACACAGAACAGTGAACAGAATGCTATATAGTGTGGATGAGCGAGCGGTGTACCACTATTCCCAGCAGACACAGAACAGTAAACAGAATGCTATATAGTGTGGCTGAGCGAGCGGTGTACCACTATTCCCAGCAGACACAGAACAGTGAACAGAATGCTATATAGTGTGGCTGAGCGAGCGGTGTACTACTGTTCCCAGCAGAATCAGAGTGGCAGTAAACAATGGTATATAGTCTGGCTGAGCGGTGTACACAGAGTGTCAGTAAACAATGGTATATAGTCTGGCTGAGCGGTGTACACAGAGTGGCAGTAAACACAATGCTATATACTCTGGCTGAGCGAGCGGTGTACTACTGTTCCCAGCAGACACAGAACAGTAAACAGAATGCTATATAGTGTGGCTGAGCGAGCGGTGTACCACTATTCCCAGCAGACACAGAACAGTAAACAGAATGCTATATAGTGTGGCTGAGCGAGCGGTGTACCACTATTCCCAGCAGACACAGAACAGTAAACAGAATGCTATATAGTGTGGCTGAGCGAGCGGTGTACCACTATTCCCAGCAGACACAGAACAGTGAACAGAATGCTATATAGTGTGGCTGAGCGAGCGGTGTACCACTATTCCCAGCAGACACAGAACAGTGAACAGAATGCTATATAGTGTGGCTGAGCGAGCGGTGTACCACTATTCCCAGCAGACACAGAACAGTGAACAGAATGCTATATAGTGTGGATGAGCGAGCGGTGTACCACTATTCCCAGCAGACACAGAACAGTAAACAGAATGCTATATAGTGTGGCTGAGCGAGCGGTGTACCACTATTCCCAGCAGACACAGAACAGTGAACAGAATGCTATATAGTGTGGCTGAGCGAGCGGTGTACCACTATTCCCAGCAGACACAGAACAGTGAACAGAATGCTATATAGTGTGGCTGAGCGAGCGGTGTACCACTATTCCCAGCAGACACAGAACAGTAAACAGAATGCTATATAGTGTGGCTGAGCGAGCGGTGTACCACTATTCCCAGCAGACACAGAACAGTAAACAGAATGCTATATAGTGTGGCTGAGCGAGCGGTGTACCACTATTCCCAGCAGACACAGAGTGGCAGTAAACAGAATGCTATATAGTGTGGCTGAGCGAGGTACACAGAGTGGCAGTAAACAGAATGCTATATAGTGTGGCTGAGCAAGCGGTGTACTACTATTCCCAGCAGACACAGAGTGGCAGTAAACAGAATGCTATATAGTGTGGCTGAGCGAGGTACACAGAGTGGCAGTAAACAGAATGCTATATAGTGTGGCTGAGCAAGCGGTGTACTACTGTTCCCAGCAGTGACACAATGACAGGGGGGACCCTGGCTAGCGTGGCTGGAGCGCGAACTACCCTGCCTGCCTACCCAAAGCTAAACCCACAGACAAATGGCGGAGATATGACGTGGTTCGGGTATTTATTTACCCGAACCACGTGACCGTTCGGCCAATCAGAGCGCGTTCGGGTCCGAACCACGTGACCCGTTCGGCCAATCACAGCGCTAGCCGAACGTTCGGGGAACGTTCGGCCATGCGCTCTTAGTTCGGCCATATGGCCGAACGGTTTGGCCGAGCACCGTCAGGTGTTCGGCCGAACGCGAACATCACCCGAACAGGGTGATGTTCTGCAGAACCCGAACAGTGGCGAACACTGTTCGCCCAACACTAGTTGCCACCATCAGCAGTTCTGCCGCGACAGTGTCCATTCCGCCACTAGCCACTGGCCGTGGACGCACAGCTGTTAGGGGGAAGTCACGCTGCAGAGGCTCAGCAGCATGTAGTGGCCATTTTCCAGCAGAGTAGTAGGCGCAAATTGGAGGAGAAAGATGCTGAGCCTGTGATGGAGCTGATTGAGGATGAGCAGGCCACCACCAGCTCTACAACAGAGACCTCCACCCCCACCAGCACTCCTGTTCGCAGGAGCAGCATCAGCCGCCAAGCACAGACTTTAAAAGAGGTCATCATATCGACCCCAGCGGGCAGCCAACCCTCAATAAGTGTGCTTTTCACCCCAGGCACCGTGAGCGCAATCAGGGCTGTTACCAGCGGCTTTGAGGAGGATATTCTGGGTGCAATGGGCTATGTGGAGGAGTCACAGATGCCGATGGTGGTTGTTGGGAGGGGGGGGGAACCTTGCATAATGTGTCAGCAGAAGGTGTTGGGGGGTCATCATCTCAGCACTTGTTTGGGGGGGGGGGCGAAGAGTATAATGAAGTTGGTGACGAGGTGAAGGGCCGCAACTACCATCCACAGAAGGGGGATGTTAGCTCGGAGGAGGATCTATCAGTGGATCTGGCATGGAGGATCAGCATTGCAGACATTGGCAAGAGCAGTGGGCATGGAATGCAGGACCCACAGCCTGCTGCTTCATCTTCTGCCACTACCACCAGCCGCACCTCTCAACCCCCCCAACCACCACAGGGAGAAAAGCAGCAACAGCATCCCATTCAGGCCACAGGGGAAGTTCTTATCCCCAATCTGGCATCTTTTCACTGTCCACAGTGGACAGCAATTTTGCCACATGCAATGTCTGCAATCTGAAACTGAGCAGATGTGACCCCTACAAACTTGGCACCTCCAGTTTTATTACTCATCTGACAAAAAAGCATTTGCAAGAGCATGAGGCGTTCAAGAGACTGGAGGAAGCTGGCAGTGGTCAGACTCCGAGCAGCACCAGAACCCCCTTTGGCACTCTTGCCGACACTGAGGCCTGTTCAGGCAGCCAGTCCTCAGTGGCCTCCTCTGCTCCCTCCTCTGCTTCCCATGCAAACAAAAAACCCTGCCAGACCCTGCTGAGCGAGTCCTACCTAGTCAGGGCTTAGCCTTCCCACTAGGGTTGCTCGCTGGATTCCGCAGAATTGAGATTTCCACGATTCTGGTTGGAAATTGGCGATTTTGTTCCGTCACATCGGAACGGAATTGCTATAGCACTAAACAGTAATTTCGGAATGGCTATGCAGAGTTCCATCGGATTGCATTTTTTTTTTAAGCCAATCAGAAGGAAGACCCTAGACTGAAGTGAAAACAGGATTTCTGCTAAAATAAAAAAAATAAAAAAAATTCAGAATTTCTGCACCAATTAGTCTTAATTTTATTTAAAGAATAACCAACCAATCCTACGTTAGCAACCAGCTCCCTAGCTACCTATCCCACCCATTTTGTATATAGGAGAGGTGTGCAGTAGTGTTGGGCGAACACCTGGATGTTCGGGTTCGGGAAAGTTCGCCGAACATGGCCGCAATGTTTGGCATGTTCGGGCCGAACCCCGAACATCCCGCTTTTGGGGGCCCTATGGGGTTGCAGGCATAAGGGGGGAGCATACCCCGATCGCGGGGGGGTTGGAAATTCCCCCCACCCCCTCCGCTAGCGCTCCCCCCTCTGCCCGCTTCCCCACACAAAAGTTTCAGGAAGTACCGGTCCGGTGGTAGTGGGTGGCTGGCAGTGGGCGGCACTGTGAAGTGAGTGACTGAGGAGGAAGAGTCCGGAGAGTGACGCGTTGAGGGAGGCTGGGCAGCGGGCGGTTCAGCAGTAGTACGGTACTACTGCTGAACCACCCGCTACCCGGCCTCCCTCAACACGTCACTCTCCGGACTCCTCCACCTCAGTCACTCACTTCAGTGCCGCCCACTGCCAGCCACCCACTACCACCGGACCAGTACTTCCTGAAACTTTTGTATAGGGAAGCTGGCAGAGGGGGGAGTGCTAGCGGAGGGGGTGGGGGAGAATTTCCGACCCCCCCCCCCACGATCGGGGCATGCTCCCCCTTATGCCTGCGACCCCATAGGGGGGCAGTATTCGGCCGAACAGGGCCCTGTTCGGCGGCCAATTAGTAGTTCGGGGCGAACCCAAACTTAAAAGGCCGAACACCATCAGGTGTTCGGCCGAACTCGATCACCCGAACAGGGTGATGTTCTGCAGAACCCGAACAGTGGCGAACACTGTTCGCCCAACACTAGTGTGCAGTCACAAAGCTTGTGGGTTTTAGTCTGGCGTTTTGGTGAGAGGAGACAGACCCATATTAGTTTTTACATAAACAAATTTTTTTAAAGACTGTATATAAACCAAATATATTTTTAAAGACTGAGAGAGTTAAATAGAGTATGCGCTATAGTACTAGCTAGGTGAATCTGTGAGAGAATGACAGATTGTTAGTTTGAGTGATAGATTGTAGTGTAGTGTACTAGTAGTTGGTGTGGAGGGTTAGACAGAGCCAGCCAGGCCACAGGCTTAGTGTTTGACAGAGAGAGTGAGTTAGGTGATTCACTTTTTTCTTTCTAATTTTTTGTTTTTTTTTTATTGATTTTCTTTCACCCCCTTATTTGCTGATCTGTTCTGTTGCTCATACCCCTTCCCCAATAAAGTTTTTTGCCCCAAAATAATGGAGCGAGAACAGCAGCAATTTCCTGCCACTCCTAAAAGGAAATGGAGTGATGGTGGTGTTGGTGGATCACGTCAAGTACGTGATCAGGTTGAGGGTGGCAGCAGGAAGCGTTCCCCACTGGTCAGAGATGTCTCCCCTGTGTTCGCAGAACGCAGGATGATTTTGACAGAGCAGGAGGTGAAGAGAGTTGTATATTTAGATCAGTAACCCTCTACCCAGTATGAGGAACTTGAAGCTAGTTGCCAGGTGTGGCCGCCAGGTTCCTCAAGACCAGATCCCGACCGCAGCTGCTTCTCTTGACGAGGTTTCTTCCTCCCAGTACTCCACTCCAGAAGTAAAGCACACCTACATCGCTGAGAGCGATGTGGAGAAGGTTTGGGACTCGGGAGGAGGCATTGGAGGAGACCATGAGACCAAGCTCCCAAGAAGTGGTGGGTTCTTCTGTGGGGACAGAAATGGCCACTGTTTTCTTCATCCAGTGTCACCAGTCATCACCACCACTCAACTACAGAGGTGTTTGGTGGCCAGGCGGAGGGTCCAGAAGAGTCAATTATTGAACTGAATGATATTTTGGCTGATGAAGTGGCTGATCGAATGTGGTTGCCACCTGTTGGTTTAGGCACTAGCAGGCGTGAGCAGCTTGTAGAAACAGAGCAGACGGTTGGCCAGCAGCCTGCAAGTGCTTTCCTGTCTGTCAGTACCCGTCACCAGTCCAATGCTGAGCATCACGGTGCTAGAACAGGGCGCACCACTTTTCCACGTGCACACAAGTCCCCTGCATGGAATTTTACGGTTTTGGTAGAGGATGAATCCAGGGCACTCTGTTCTGTATATTCAATCAAATGAGAAGGTTGACTGGCACTAGATATAGATGGGAGGCAGACTGACCCTGCACCGGATTACAACACAGCAATTATGTGCGCTTCAAAGTAGATTATGTTGCATATGCAGTCTGTTCTGTGTGCCATAAATCGGTGAGCAGAGGCAAAATCGGGCGCTGGGTTTGGCACTTCAGGGCTGATAAGCCATCTGCGCAACCACCACAGACATGAGTTTGAAATATGTAAAAAAAAGTTACAATAAGATGGGTGGAGGAAAAGCATCAGCAACAGGTCCCTTTTCTTCTACGCGTCCTGTCCCTAGCCAACCTGCTCAGTCCCATTCTACTTCAAATCCCTCTGCATGCCCGGCTGGTAAAGGACTCCAGACCTCAGCAAGCACCTCATCACCACACTTGATTGTTTCCTCTGAATCACCAGCGTTCCAGCGTCAGACCTCTGTGCCAGAAATATTGCAGCAGAAGCGGATGCTCCCTGCAACTGATACTTTTGTTAAAAATAATGCACTCCTGGCAAGGCTGTTGGGCCAACAGCTGCTGCCCTACCAGCTTGTGGACTGTTCCCCCTTCCGCAGACTGATGAACAGTGTTGCTCCACAGTAGTGGATCCCCAGCTGCCATTATTTTGCCATATGGTGCTGCTGAGGAGGGTGCAAGATCTGGGGCATCTCAGCTGGTGCTGCCACGTGGGTTGAAGGGGAGGCCTGTTCTACTTCCCTCTGATACCTGTTCTGTCCAAGGCCAAACTGCTGTTGCTGAGCCTCCCAGCAAGTGGTCCTGCTCCTACACTAGTCTGCAGCAGCATCAATGCCAAGCAGTGCTGAAACTGGAATCCATGGATGAGAACAGGCAAACCGGATCTGTAATCCTTACAGTCTTACACGATCAGATTCAGCAGTGGCTTTTGCCCCGTAAACTGGACACAGGTGTAGTGGTGTCTGATAATGGTGCCAACATGCTGGCAGCCATTTCAGAAGGTGGCTACAGTCACTTACCTTGCTTGGCCCACATCTTCAACCTTGTAGCCCAGAAATTTCTATGAACTTTTGATGGGTTGAAGGACGCTGTGGCCCCAGCACAAAAAAGTGTCAGCCCACATCCGTCACTCCGCAACTGCCACCGTGGCCATGAAATTGCTGCAGCACCGCCATAGCCTGCCGCAGCACAGGCTTATTTCCGATTGTCCGACGCGGTGGAACTCCACCCTCCACATGCTGGAGAGGTTGTGGGAGCAGCGCATGGCGGTCAGGCTATACTGTCTCAGACATTTTCCACCAGAACAGGGCCACTGGACTACATTATTGGGGACTAGTGGCAGCTGATTGGACAGGTGTGCAAAGAGTTGGAGCAGTTTGAGCAGGCAACAAAAGTGGTCAATGAGGAGCACTGTAGCATATCATAGGTGCTCCCTTTTGTCTTCATGCTGGACAAGGCTCTTGACAAACTGCTTGTACAGGGGGAGGAAGCCCTACTGAACAGTGCTCAGTCAAGTGGGGGAGTGAGTGAGCATGCTCCAGTCCTGGATGAGGAGGCAGAGCTTGTGGAAGAAGATTCTGATGATGTGGAGCTGGAGCATGACGACAGTTCTGACAGCCAGGAAGAGGTGATAAATGGCAGACATCTCTTCCCTATGGCTGCACAAACGCTCCAGTGCCTCCGTAAGAACCCCTGGATTAAAACTAAAAATCCAGGCTCGACATGTGGGTGGCCACCATCTTAGAGCCCCGGTGCAAGGGGAAAAAAAGCGTCAGTTCATACCCCCCTCCCAAGCAGACACCAGGATGAGCCACATCCAGGATGCCTTTCTTCGTTGGGTAGAAGATGCGTTTCTTGCACCTGTAGCCCAAGCCCAAGCCTCATCACACTCAGCAAAGGTCTGGTAGTCCCACTCCCAGCAGAACTAATAGCCAATCTGGGAACCTGCTGAGTATGCTGAAGGAATTTTACCAGCCAATGCCAGATACTCCTAGCAGCAGCACCACCAGCAGACAAAGTGGTTACCACCAGCGGCTGGCCCGTATGGTGAATGATTTGGGGTCGGCTAGTGCTCCAGACAATATGGAGTGTAATGATGACCCCATGGAGTATTGCACTGGAGGTTCTTGCATACCCCACCGCCAGTGTTCTTTCTGAGCGAGTATTTACCGCTGCAGGTGGGTTGGTCACCGACCAACGGACCAGTCTGTCCACAGACAGACAATGTGGACATACTAACGTTCATAAAAATTAATGAGTCATGGATCAGTGACAATTACAAGGCCCCTCTCATTGATTCATAAGATGACTACTACAATACAATAAAATACTGACTACAAGAATTGGCCTACGACAACTCCTGCTGCTCAAAAATTACCAGTGAAACAGCCACTGGGTCCCATGGGCTACGAGGTTTAAAAAAAAAAAAAAAAAGAAAGAAAAAAAAAAGAAAAAAAAAAAAAGGGGTTTCAAATGAGATAACTGAATTTGTACCACTGGAATTCCCTCGGAATGTAACGTCATGGGATTTCATTCTGTCGGAATTCCAGATTACCGCAGAGCCGGAAATTGCACTTTCCGATCATCCCTACTCCCCGCAGCCATCGCATCTGCCAGATGAACGGCTAGCTTGCACGGGCCATGTCCTCCCAGCTCCTGCCATACTCGGAGGAGGGGAGCGACATGCGTGCGCTCCTGCAATGTGCAGCGCCGGATTGGCAAATCCCCAGCCGGCACTACTTTGCACACATGGCCATCCTAGCACTGCACCACTGGCCAATGTCGAACGTGGGCTGCATCATGCAGTGGTTGAACAGGTCCATGTGACCATGGACTCCTGGAGCAGCCAGCTCGAGACAGGCCGCTACCTCTCCTTCACCAAGCATTGGGTCAGTTTGGTGGAAGGGGGTGAGGAGGGGACATCAGCATCAGGCACAGCAGCAATCCAGTGGGTGGTGCCACCCCGCAGCAGGGTCAGGGGGAAGTGCAGCAGGTTCCTCTGATCCGGTTCCATCCTCCGCCAAACACCCCCGCCTCAGCAGTAGCGTGAAGGCCCACGCATTGGGTCAGTTTGGTGGAAGTAGCTGATGAGGGAACACAGCAGCATCAGGCACAGCAGCAACAATCCAGTGGGTCGTGCCACCCCATGGCAGGGTCAGGGGAAGTGCAGCAGGTTCCTCTGATCCGGTTCCATTCCCTGCCAAACACCCCCACCTCAGCAGCAGCATGAAGACCCGCCACTGCCAAGCACTGCTGGAGATGGCCAGCCTGGGGAAGGCCAAGCTGACAGCAGCCCACGTCCTGGCCAAACTCCGAGAGCAGGAAAGGATTTGGCTGACCCCCAGAGGCCTCAGAGTCGGAGAGGTGGTGTCTGACAATGGGGCCAACCTGGTTGCTGCCATCGACAGGGGAAACCTTACCCACATCCCCTATCTGGCTCACATCCTGAACCTGGTGGTGCAGAAATTCCTGCACACCTACCAAGGGATGGAAACTTGGTAGAAGCAAGGAGAACCGTGGGTCATATCTGCTGCTCAGGTGGTGCCACAGCATCCCTGGAAGCCCTGCAGCTGGAGCTGAACCTCCCATGGCACCAGCTGATCGATGTTCCAACACAATGGAACTCCACCCTGGCGATGTTGGAGCATCTGGTTGAACAGAGGCAGGCTGTCACTGTGGCCGCAACCATGTCTGGTACCAGCACCACCAACCTCCCACCCCTCATCCCCAGTGCTGACTGGGGAAAAATGCAGCAGGTGTGCTTGGTGCTGGTGTGCGTGTGCGATGCTGGACAGGGCCTTCTATGCTCTGCTAGAGGAGGGAGATGCAGCCATGACTCAGCAGGAGCAGCAGCCAGCTGCACAGCCACAGTCCACCTCTGTGGGGGAGGAAGACTTGCAGTTGGAGGTGCCTGACCTTGAAGATGAGGGGCACAGCAGAGTGCAGCTGCAGTGGTGCGGAGGTGGAGATAACAGGAGGCGGCTCAGGAGTCAGGAGGAGAACAGCACTGTCTGCTTTGGGGGTGCCGATGATGTGTCAGCAGAGATGGCATCCCTCTTCCCGATGGCAGTGCACATGCTGTGGTGCCTGCACAGGGACCCAAGGGTGATCCAGATGCGTACTCGGGAGGACATGTGGATCACCATGATGCTGGATCCATGGCTGAAGGGGAAGCTGGCTCAGTTCCTGCCTGCAGGAGAAGACCATGTGTGCCGATTGAGGGAGTTGCAGCAGTCCCTGGTTCAGCACTTGGAGGAAGCCTTCCCCCAGCCTTCCACACCCCCTGCTGCCAGGGTCCAGCCAGCATAGCTGCAGGTGCCTGCGTCCAGTAGCAGCAGGTGCCCAACACACCTGCTGTCTGACAAAAGGCGCTCTACACCATGCCGGTACAGCTGCCTACAGAGTAGGTGCTTGCAGCAGCATCCTCCTCAAAGCCAGAACCAGCGCCTGACCCAGATGGCGGAAGATTGCATGGGGTCCTACAGCGGGCTTGACAGACACCCCTGGAGTACTGGGTCAAGCGCCTGGATATCTGGAGCGAGCTGGCACAGTACACCCTGGAAGTGCTGTCCTGCCCGCCTTCCAGTGTGCTGTCTGAAAGGTGCATCAGAGCGGCTGTGGCATGGTCACCGAAAAGCACTCGCCTGTCCACCCAGTCTGGACAGACTGACGTTTCTTAAAATCAACCAGGCTTGAGTGGTTGGTGAATTCCTGGCCCCTGTTGGCAACAGGGGGACATGAAGTGGCTGGGAATCGCTATGCCTGCCTTACCACCACAACCTCCTGGCCTGGTTTATAGTTTTACAGCAGTGTTACCAATGCTACGTGCCATGGTACAATCTCCTGCATGCTCCTGGCACACGTTACACCTGCTGCCTGTGCTGCTCCCACCGCCGGGGTGCCACACAGACCACTGCTGCTGCTACCCATTATGCACAAGAAAATGGCTTTGTAATTGTTTTGAAGGTGTCTGGGATGTAAACTGTGCTGTCCAAGTTGTGGGAAGGCCCCAACTGAGTGGGTGCCCCTGGTACGACTGCTTCCTGGTACACCACAGTTCTGGTTTGTGTGCCGTGGCACCGCCAGGCTCTACACAGAACAAATCTTCTGCCACTGCCAGTCTGCCACCACCAGCTATTACGCCTCTACAATAGCTGTATTTTGTTGGGGGGGGGGGGGGAATTGAGATGTTTGGGCTGAAAACTGAAGTCCCAGTTGTGGATTGGACACAATGTGGGCTGCATGACCACTGTCTGGAACCTCCTGATGTTAATTTACAGGTAGCTTTGTTTTTTTTTCTTTGTTTTTTTTTGTTTTTTTTTTAAACATGATGCTTCATACATCATTTACTATAAAAGACGTTTTTGAAGCAATTTAAAAGGCCAGTTCCGGATTTCAGTTCTGATACCGGATTTCTGGATAATGGGTTTGGATATCCGGATCGACTGATATCAAAAAGAGCTACACATACAATTCATCTCAAGTTTATTTTCACTTTAGATTCCCTTTAAAAGGAAACCTGTAGTGAGAAGAAAAGGGAGACTGCCATTTATTTCCTTTTAAACAATTCCAGTTGTCTGCCAGCCCTGCTGATCTATTTTGCTGCAGTAGTGTCTGAATAACACCAGAACCAAGCATGCAACTAATTACTCAGATCTGACAATATCAGAAACGCCTGATCTGCTGCATGCTTGTTCAAGGTCTGCAGGGCATAGTTTACCCAGCGCTGGGTTAGTCCATCTCCCTGGCTTTTCTGTATAGTGAACTCATTGAAGTGTAGTTGCTATGCTAAATCCAACTGCCAGAAAAGTGTGAAAAATAGTTGGAAGGGTCTTCGTATACATATTTTCAAGGGAGTGCTTCTGTAAAAGTAAAGGTAGAGAACCCACCATAAGGAGATAGACTAGTCTTGGCCTCTTTTCCAAGTGCAGTTGAACTGTGTGCTCAGCAAGCAGTTACCAGGCAGCAGCAAGGAATTTCAAAATTCACTGCCCATCAACTGCTTATGGAAAAGAAGCAAAAAGGGATCGGTCAGAGGTTTACTACCGATTGTGACCTAACAAAAAGAGCACATCACTCTGGGATAAATATATGTCTGTTGACGTGCATTTAAAATTTTA
Source organism: Hyperolius riggenbachi (assembly GCF_040937935.1). Classification (NCBI taxonomy): domain Eukaryota; kingdom Metazoa; phylum Chordata; class Amphibia; order Anura; family Hyperoliidae; genus Hyperolius; species Hyperolius riggenbachi. Next base: position 207,663,688 of record NC_090657.1, on the reverse strand, counting down.
TGGTATTAGTCCTTTAACCACTTCAGGGCTAGAAGTATCTGGCCCCTTAAGGACCATAGACTTCTGGGTAAAAAAAAAACATTACCTTCATCTACCCTTGTTGGATGTTGAGGTGGCCACAAACAATTTGCTGAACTTTTACTAACTATTCTTTGTATAAAAGATTGGAAATTATTGTTTGGGACCGCTAATAGACAAAAATGTAACCAATCCTATTAATAAAATCAATCGGATTTCTGGATCGATCCCGTCAAACTGATCAGATCGGTTAGGAGATTTGTCCACTAGTGGTCCCAAACATTCATACCAAAAAACAGCAACAAAAACCTGATTTCAGTGAAAACTACTGCTTAAAATATGCAAGTCCTGCCATAAAATAGAGAGCATACCCTGTACTTTCAATTGCTTTAACTTACCAATGAAGGCAAATCATCCTTGAAACCAAAGGCAGGAAAAGCTTCTCAGGTTCAGAAACTGTCCTCAGGTTCAACCTCAAATGGAGCTGGAGGCAAAACTTCCTCATCAGAATCAATTGTGATCAAGCTGGTCATGTGACAATTTCTCTCATTTGCAATTGTGTTTGTTGTAAGCTGTGGGGCGTTTTCTTCAACAGGGTCATCAATTGCTACACTCGCCTGACCATTTTTCATTTGACAAGTCTCTTTCGACTGAATCAGGAGACTGTTCTTCAATGATCATACTGTTCATTTGACAGCAAACAGATGAAATGTCTTCTTAGTTCAAAACCACAGGTGCCTCCTGAACTTGTAGATTTACCAGAAAACTGTTCTTTAGGCTTTTCAGAAGCAACATTTTGTCGTAGCCAAGCTCCTTCAGATCGGCTTCTTATATGCTCCATTAGCTGTTCATTCATCTGAGACTCCATTTGTCAAATATCACAACACGATCATCTGCAGTCAGGGTTAACCCAACCCCTCCAACCTGGGTGGTTAACAAAAGAACAGAATAGTTAGCACTACTCTGAAACATTTGTATCCTTTTTTCCCGGTCTAGAAGGGTAACCGTTCCGTCAATGCGCATAATCTTAAAACTTCTGTTCACCAAAATTCGAGCTATCATGTCAAGCATTTTTCTTGACCGGGAAAAGACTAGGGTTTTGTGGCCTTCATCTCTGAGTTTATGAAGCAGCTCCAGAAGAAGCTCAAGTTTCCCAGATTCTTTAATAAGGATTTCATCAGAGAGGTGATCAAATTTTGAAACTGATGGAAGATCACCCTTTTGCATCTCATCAGCCTCTAATGCCAGGTAAGAATCAGCACTTGGTCACCTCATCTCCCTCCAGCCCAAGCTTAACACATGCTCTAGCTGACAAGAGTCTGGGATGGTCACACAAGGCTTTCAAAACAGTCAGCTGTGCTAGGGGGAGACTTTGTGGTTGTTAGCAACTCCTTAATTTCATCCAGAGATAGAAATTTTTTGTATACCTCTTCTTGAACTTGTGATAGATACACCCACAATACAAAGTCATTTTTTCAGGTAAGAGAGGGCTTGGTGAGCGTTTTAGAATCAGTCTCATTTACAATCTTCCCTTGAGGTTTTGTTCTGTACATCTTGTTTTGTTCTCCTTAGGAAATAGGATTGTATAATTTTTAATATTTAACTGCTGTCAGGCTATTAGTTTTGAAATTTGACCTTTAAGCTTCTGACTTAGTTGTATTGTGTTGGCTCTTTGGCAACCTCTTGAAATCTATTGAATATTTTCACTTTTGGCCTCTTCCTTGCCTTTCTGCACATAACAAAAAAAAAATACAATTCCTTACTATAGGCATACAAGGCAAGCTTCATGATACATTAAAGATTAGTAAATAGTCAGTACAATTTCATAGAAATTCCTTGTACACGTTAGATGGGAGCTGCCTCTGCTGAGAAGCGACATTTGTACAGGAGCCAACGATCCCCTCTGTGAGTCAGCAAAAGATCAGCCTGGCAAATTGCAGGCCCAGGGCATTGGTGCTCTACTCCCCCTGCCAACTGTCTTGGCATCATACCTCCTCCCTATCAGCAGTACACTTTGTTAGCATAGACTCTAGAGAAGCGTCTGTACAGCATTGGGCCCCAAACTACTGCTCAAGCTCCGGTGTGTATAAGGGTTAAGGGAGAGGTGGCAGGTCTACTTTTAGTTAAAGCATGCCCAGTAAAACATGTACAAGCACTTCCCTGTCGAGACACTAACATGGCCAGTAGCAGTCAGAAGATGGTCTTGGGCCATGAAACTCATGTCCAACCTTCCCACAAAGTACAGTTGCTCCTGATGCCCCGCTCTAACCTCAACTACTTTACCACTGAAAGGTGTTTCCCCTACTGGACCAATGCAATTTTAAAATTTCAGCGTGTCTACTATTCATTTGCTAATAACTCACTAATCACCACCTCTAAATGATCTATACTTGTCTTCACCACAAATTGGGCACTTTGGGTGGTGCTTCTTGCTAAGAATTATTTTATTTGCCTTTTAACAGCAATTATAGTTTTAAAGTTTAAAAAAAAAAAAAAAAGTGACTAGATAAAACCCCACACATTTTCCCAATTTCTCCGCTATTACCACATTGTCATACATAATTTCAATTTGTAAGGTTTATTTTTTATATTTTGTGTTTTAGTTCTTATCGAGTCAGATGGGTTGGCACCACCAAAACGTATAATGGCTCTGTAAAGTAAATCTTAAGAAAAAAAAAACAAAACAAAACACAAACACTTATGCTCAATTAAAGGAGATGAAAGGCTATTGAGCAGTGTTTCTCAACATTTTATTGGTATGTGCCACCTTTAAAAACCTTGTACTCACCAAGTACCCCCAGCATAGTAACCACCACAAGTACCCCTTGACTAGAAAAGCAAATTTCCTTGCGCTCCTGCACGAGGGGTACAGTCACAATCACAGTCACAGTCCTCCCAACTCCTTAGTAAATTGCATGTGCTGCTCCAAATGGCAAGGCAATGTGAGAAAGTCTAAAAGAAAGGAGATGGAGCGCACTATAGTGCATTACCTAGGCTGGGCTTTATTCGCAAAATAAAAGTTACTCACAAGATAAAAAGTGTAAAATGCGCCTCTCAGCGGTACAGCCAACCGCTACACTCTCTGGCAGTATGACGACAACGCGCTGTGGCCAGCAGCGTGATCTCCGATGGACAGGAAGGCCGCCTCGCTGTAGGAGTGGGTGTGGCTGAGGGTTAGCGTGCGTACGACGTCATGACGCGTTACGGCGCCTTCATCAGATGACATCAGTACACACAGCACGCTCTTTTAAATGAGTTATCTGAGCCGTGGTCATGGCTACAGGGAAGCTCTTGAATTAGAAGATCTTTATTTAGAAATGGACAATAAGTATCAAGCGGGGCAGAAGCCTCCTGATAGAGTTTGCAGAGGTGGGGCATTACATTAGATTTCCTCTGTGCATGTCATTTTTAAAGCGGATACGTTTTAGGGAATGGCGTACTAATTATAAGGCGTGCTGACTCGCAGCGCGCAGTCGTCACACCTTCCAGGATTCATCAGAGATTAAAAAAAAAAAAAAAAAAAAAAGTGTATATAAGAAAAAAAGAAGAAAACCCAAGGGAATATTACAAAATTACATACATTATACAGATATGAATGGGTACCTAATTAAAAATAAGAGTCAAGAATTTACATAAAATCATCCCTGTTCATCAGTATGAACATTAGCGCTGCACCAGAATATATGTGCAGTACAGACTTGGGATGTAAAATATACATACATCAACCTAAATAAAAAAGATCATTAGGAAGAGAACGGGTTGTGGTGTTAATTTTGGAACTCAGATTATCACCATTTCCCAAAAAGTATGGCTGTTAGAAAATATTTATAACAAAAATTCATAACCAAAATTACGTAATGGGGGTCCTGGATTTTTAATGTGTGGGTATGGACATCTTCAATATGATCAGAGGGTATGGTGCCTCTGCCCCCACAGGAATTTTAATGACCATATACTCCGATATGACTACTTCTATTGCACATACCCTCACCTGTAAAATAGTCAGGGATAGTGGCGGGTCCACCTGGGGGGGGGGGGGGGACATTGAAAACAAGGGTGATGTGGAAAGGTGGAGGGGGGGAAAAGGGGGGTGGAAGAACGAACAAATGAACAATATGGGAAAGTAAGGAATGGGAACAGGAGGGGGGGGGGGGGAATAGTGGTTTACCCCTTGACTAGGCCTGAATGATTTTAGAAAGATTGAATTGCACGATTTCTGTCAGAAGTTGGGATTTTGATACAATTTAATACACGAAGGATCAGAACGCTCTGACCATCCTTTACAAAACCCCAATGTGTGTCAAACTATATAAACCATAAACTCCCATATTGTGCAGCTTATTACTCCTGGAAGAAAATAGTAAGTTATAAGGTACCTGTAATCATTTCAGAGAAACCCTGGACATGTCAGTGGAAATCCTGCTTGGTGTACACAGCCCCATGGCAGACTACAGTTAAATCTATATGTGTGTATTTTCTACACTGGACAGACAGAGAGGGGACACCAGCAATAGTTGTTACTGACTGTACGCCCTGACTTCTGCACCCTTATTTCCCTCTTTCACCTATAGAGCCTTCCCATTCATCCTACAGTTCCTTCAGTCTAGTGCCGTGTCTCCAGTTAGCAGTGACAACCAAATATCACAAAATATCTATCTTTATGTTCTATATAACCACATATTATACTTTGGCATAGGACAAAGGAGCAATGGCCTTTTCATTTTTAATTGCAGTGCAATACACAGTTGTACCTGCCTAAATTTGAGAAGAATTCCTAGCAAAGGGGTGGTTTTTTCCTACACTACAAATTTTCATTGAATGATCAGTGCCGTTTGCATAAATCATAGTGCTGTAACACTTACATTGGGGAATGGGAATGTGTTCAAAAATCCAATCCATAATCTAACCAGGGCTGTGGAGTCAGAAATTTTGGGTACATGGAGTCATTTTTTTGTACCAACTCCACTTGCCTATTAAGTAGATACCAGGTCCCCCGCACGTCAAAAGCAGGTACCAGGTCCCCCGCACGTCAAACAGTTACCAGGTCCCCCGCACGTCAAACAGTTAACCAGATCCCCCGCACGTCAAACGCAGATAAAGTGTCCCCCACAGGTCAAATGCAGATACCATGTCCCCCGCACATCAAACAGATACCATGTCCCCCCACAGGTCAAACTTCGGATAGTTCATCAGGTATGTAATCATGTAGGGACTTCAAAACAAATTTTATACGATAGTAAATTTATCAACACTTCCAGCAGCATGACAAGTTGTGGCTGCATCATGAATATTGAGGAGGCTAATAACTTGGACAGCAACAGCAGACAAACTGAACACCACATGGAGTAGCAGCAGCAGATTAACACACTAATAACAGAGAGCACTGCTTATCACCTGTTGCTCTGATCCTGCATTTCATGATGTCACCCTGCTGGCAGCTCTGATTAAATCACCACGTTAGTAGGGGCTGGCCAGTGAATGAAAGAGGAGGTGTAGGATGTTGGAGGATGCATGCAGACTGTCTGGAGCTGTGTCGGCTGCCCACCATCTGTTCTACTCACTCCTCTCCCTCCAGCTGCTGTCCATCATTCAGTCCTCGGCAGCACTGCACCGGCATTAGATTTAGTGGGCATGCCGGGCAGTGGCACAGGTTAGGTCACGTGGCCGGACTGGTGCTTGAACTTCTGGCCAGTTGGAAGGGCGGCATTAGGGGAGGTGGAGCAGCATGCAGAAAACTTTACAGGGCATGAGGGAAGGTGGTGAGTCAGAGCACATTTGCTCTGTTTCAATTAGCACTGTCGTTTTAACCATGGTAAAGTGTGGTGTTGGAAATGTATTTTTAACAGGTGCACTACAAGCTCCAGCGATTCCACCCTTGACTTCAATGCTGCCCCAGGCAAATGCTTGTAGTGCCTGTGCCTTTGGGCGCCCCCACACACACACACAGAACTGCTGTGTATTCACAGCAGTCTTTCTCCCTCTGTGCTGCTGCCTTCCAGGGCTCTGTGTTGCTCGTGCTGTGGGGGGGGGGGGGGGGGGGGGGGAGGGGGTGTACCTCTACTTTACAGTGTAATGTTTACACTCATCTCTCCTGCCAGGTCAAAGAGTCCAATACCATGGCAGGGGGAGAGAGCAGGATAGCTGGGCAGCAGTGACAGCCATGGGCGTCTACACGGCTGGCAAAATGGGGCATGTGCACTCCCCTGGCCAGCTGCTGCCCCCCCCCCCCCCCCCAGCCACCTGAACCCGGAAGTGCCACCCTGGAGTGGGACCGGAGAGACAAAAGGAAAGGTGTGTGGATGGCGATAGAAAAGGGGGAGTCCCCCCTCCCCCCTTACCTCACCTTTGGGGCTCCCTCTCCCCATTTTAGAGTGAAGTGATACGGGCAGCAGTGGCGGGACACTTATGTTATTAACAGGCGCGCGAGTGACTGAGCTGCTGCACTGGTCTGGACTAGACCAGAGCAGCGGCGCACAGATACAGAGAGTCACTCACGCCTGCCACATTTCCGATTTCCCTTTCGATTGACCTTTGTCTTCCAATATACTCCAATGGTTAAGGACATCAGAAAAAGCATTTTGTGAAATTGGAAAATAATAAGGAGAGACCCAATACTGAGCGAAATCTACAAGAATCCACCTTTGGTAACCTTTAAAAGAGCACCAACAGTAGGTAGTAAGGTCACAAACAGTGAATATAGAACATTTAGATCAAATAATTGGTTAGAAATGTGCCAACCGAAGGGAAATCGGAAGTGTGGACAGTGTTCTGTTTGCCCATTAATGAGACAAGGGAATAGCCTGAAGGTGGGCCCTGTGGAGAACAGACCTAGAATGCTGATCACATGCCAGACAAAGAATGTTTATATTATCTGGTGGTCATGCCTCAGATTTTACATTGGCATGACCACCAGAAAGCATAAAGAAAGAATACATTCAAGATTGATTTCTGCAGGAAAAGGTAGTCCCCATTTGATAGAACATGTAAGGGCAGAACATCAGTGGGGTGGGGTGGGGGGGGGGGAAATAGGGAAAGGCTCTTTCTTAGAAGGGAAACAAAGTGGATAGTAAAAAACAGATGCCATGGGAGCCTTGGGTCTTAATGACTATGTGGATATGGCTTGTTTCTTGGACCCTTAGTGAACTGAACTTCCCGTGGCTTGGGACCCATAAGTATGGTCTCAGAATATGTTACAAGTAGGGCTTATGTATTTATATATGAGCTTCCTCTGGAATCTCCTTTTTTCTTAGTGGACATTCATACTATGTAATTGAGAGAATTTGGTCTGTCCATATTTACCTTATGTTTGTGATCTTTGCTTTAAATAGAGTTTTTAATTAAATATAAGTGGATTGAAGTGAGCTTTAGGTGGTTTAATTTGAAATGTGGTATTTGGGGTCATTTTTTGCTAAAGATGTATAAGAGGGAACAAATGAGCAAAAATGTTTATTTTGCTGGGAAAATTTAACATATTCAATGTAGTTTCCCTACTTATCTAGCTATATTAGGAGAGTCCAATGAAAAGGTTCCACGTGATGTCTGTACAGCGCTCACTCCTCACAGTCATATACCCACAGGTTGATCACACACAGTTCCACATAATGCCGCTTTGTCCAATCTCTTGCAAAAATATGCTCTCACCAATGTGTAGGGGCTGATTTACCACAGATCAGCTAAATACGCTTTTCATCAAACTCCAGATCTGCCCTCCTCATACTGGCATCTCCGCTTCAGTTGCACTTGTTCCTCAAAGAGAAGAGAAGGCCAATGTACATAGCATAAATCTGTTATGGTCCACAGTGCTTCCAAACTCTATGTAGTGCAGAGTGAATACACCTCCATACAGTGGCAACAAACTCCACACCTTGTGACCGTGCCTACAACTGCCACCAGACCAACAGATACCCCTAACCGCTCACCAGATATTTTGCTGACCTCACAAGGACCAGCAATCAGCGCTTTTGGTGTCAGTTTTGGAGCTTTCCGTTGGATGCTATTGTGATACCTGCAGAGCTGATATATAACTCACATAGCGTAATAACGTTTTTATTCCATCATAAAAGCTTAAAAGTTACACTCACATTTGATAAAATAGTATGCGCATATCATAAAATTCACTTGGACGTCCTCACCGCCGCTCAGTAAGCGTCTTCCTGTCTGCCGCTTGAAGCCACGCCCTACCGGTTTCGTCAGAATGACTCATCAGCCCCTGATGAGTCATTCTGACGAAACCGGTAGGGCGTGGCTTCAAGCGGCAGACAGGAAGACGCTTACTGAGCGGCGGTGAGGACGTCCAAGTGAATTTTATGATATGCGCATACTATTTTATCAAATGTGAGTGTAACTTTTAAGCTTTTATGATGGAATAAAAACGTTATTACGCTATGTGAGTTATATATCAGCTCTGCAGGTATCACAATAGCATCCAACGGAAAGCTCCAAAACTGACACCAAAAGCGCTGATTGCTGGTCCTTGTGAGGTCAGCAAAATATCTGGTGAGCGGTTAGGGGTATCTGTTGGTCTGGTGGCAGTTGTAGGCACGGTCACAAGGTGTGGAGTTTGTTGCCACTGTATGGAGGTGTATTCACTCTGCACTACATAGAGTTTGGAAGCACTGTGGACCATAACAGATTTATGCTATGTACATTGGCCTTCTCTTCTCTTTGAGGAACAAGTGCAACTGAAGCGGAGATGCCAGTATGAGGAGGGCAGATCTGGAGTTTGATGAAAAGCGTATTTAGCTGATCTGTGGTAAATCAGCCCCTACACATTGGTGAGAGCATATTTTTGCAAGAGATTGGACAAAGCGGCATTATGTGGAACTGTGTGTGATCAACCTGTGGGTATATGACTGTGAGGAGTGAGCGCTGTACAGACATCACGTGGAACATTAGAAAGAGGGGAATTGCTATCCCCACTGTATAGCGATCCATCCAACAGTGTATATAAAATTTAAGGAGTGGACATTGTGATAATTTGAGGAGCGCCCATACCACCCCCCTTGATACCAATGAAAAGGTTACTTGTCTGCCACCCTTTCCACCTGTATAATTGATTTTAGATCGATTATGGTTTGATTTTTACAAACAAAAAGTTCTTTCTAGTTCCAAAAAGTTCGCTCTCTATGGGTAGTACAGTTTAGGAGTATATTTATCTGCTTGCATCCAGCTGCTGATATATGCTACTTTGTTCCTCCTTGGGACTTTGCTTCACCTAGTGGCTGCCTGGTCCAGAACTACGCGCGCTTTGTGTGCACAGGACCGTCAACCACAGTAGATTCCCCAAACTTCTGGTGGACGTGTTGACGTCATGTACCAGAAGTGGCGGGCGACGGCCTGCAGCGCACCGGGAGCATTGGGATTTCCCTTATTTAAGCAGTCAGCACGGAATGACCGGCGTGCGCAGAGCCTCAGAAGATGCTCATACGAGCGAAACGTGTGTCAGGCTCGCCACCGCTCCCACTTCACCCCACCAAGCACAGGATCAGGTAGGAACTTGCCACAAATTGGAATTTTTTTTTTTCCCTATGATGTACAGCCAGATTCAATAAAGCCGTTCGGCAAGATGGATGGACACGGCCTGGAGTCCGACACCGGACAGGTAATGTATAAATGCACACACAGGGGAGCTCATTTACACATTGCGGCAGGGGTTTCATCATTCATCCCAAAATCATCCACCATACCGCCACACTCCCAACCAACCTCATCCCGACATCTTGCAGCATGCGCAATCAAATTCCAACCAATTTCAAGTTAGTCACTTTGTCAGGCATGCATTTGGCAGCACCAATTTTCATCCAAATCAGCCACCTGAAGTACGGCCACCTTTAGGGCCCATTCACACTAGGGCAATTAGCAGGAGATTCCCACATAGCGTTAGCATTTGTTAAAGACATTAGCGCTATTCTACCCTATGGCAGTGTTCTCACTGCCGCAATTGGTGCCAATCACAGGCGTTTTTTGTGATTAGCGCCAATCACAAAAGCATTACCTGCTGACGTTTTGAGGCAATTCTGGAGCAATCGCGATACAGTGCCATTAAAGCATTGACCGCAATCACTTTGAAATTGCAGACGTGTCCAGTGATTTTTTAACATGAGGCTTCATACATCATTTACTATAAAAGACGTTTTTGAAGCAATTTAAAAGTCCAGTTCCGGATTTCCGTTCTGATACCGGATTTCTGGATAATGGGTTCGGATATCCGGATCGACTCGGATATCAAAAAGAGCTACACATACATTTCATCTCAAGTTTATTTTCACTTTAGATTCCCTTTAAAAAGGAAACCTGTAGTGAGAAGAAAAGGGAGACTGCCATATTTATTTCCTTTTACACAATACCAGTTGTCTGGCAGCCCTGCTGATCTATTTTGCTGCAGTAGTGTCTGAACACCAGAAACAAGCATGCAACTAATTACTCAAATATGACAATATCAAAAAACGCCTGATCTGCTGCATGCTTGTTCAAGGTCTGGCTAATAGAGGCAGAGGATCAGCAGGGCATAGTTTACCCAGCGCTGGGTTAGTCAATCTCCCTGGCTTTTCTGTATAGTTAACTCATTGAAGTGTAGTTGCTATGCTAAATCCAACTGCCAGAAAAGTGTGAAAAATAGTTGGAAGGGTCTTTGTATACATATTTTCAAGGGAGTGCTTCTGTAAAAGTAAAGGTAGAGAACCCACCATGAGGAGATAGACTAGTCTTGGCCTCTTTTCCAAGTGCAGTGTAACTGTGTGCTCAGCAAACAGTTACCAGGCAGCAGCAAGGAATTTCAAAATCCACTGCCCATCAACTGCTTATGGAAAAGCAAAAAAAAAAAAATAAAAATAAATAAAATAAAGGGATCGGTCAGAGGTTTACTACCGATTGTGACCTAACAAAAAGAGCATATCACTCTGGGAGAAATGTATGTCTGTTGACGTGCATTTAAAATGTTATGGTATCTGGCCCCTTAAGGACCGTAGACTTCTGGGTAAAAAAACATTACTTTCATCTACCCTTGTTGGATGTTAAGGTGGCCACAAACAATTTGCTGAACTTTTACTAACTATTCTTTGTATAAAAGATTCGAAATTGTTTGGGACCACTAATAGACAAAAATTTAACCAATCCGATTAATAAAATCAATCGGATTTCTGGATCGATCCCGTTAAACTGATCAGATCGGTTAGGAGATTTGTCCACTAGTGGTCCCAAACATTCATACCAAAAACTGCAACAAAAACCTGATTTCAGTGAAAACTACTGCTTAAAATATGCAAGTCCTGCCATAAAATAGAGAGCATACCCTGTACTTTAAATTGTTTTAACTTACCAATGAAGGCAAATCATCCTTGAAACCAAAGGCAGGAAAAGCTTCTCAGGTTCAGAAACTGTCCTCAGGTTCAACCTCAAATGGAGCTGGAGGCAAAACTTCCTCATCAGAATCAATTGTGATCAAGCTGGTCATGTGACAGTTTCTCTCATTTGCAATTGTGTTTGTTGTAAGCTGTGGGGCGTTTTCTTCAACAGCGTCATCAATTGCTACACTCGCCTGACCATTTCTTTCATTTGACAAGTCTCTTTTGACTGAATCAGGAGACTGCTGTCAAATGAACAGTATGATCATTGAAGAACAAACAGATGAAATGTCTTCTTAGTTCAAAACCACAGGTGCCTCCTGAACTTGTAGATTTACCAGAAGACTCTGTTCTTTAGGCTTTTCAGAAGCAACATGTTGTCATAGCCAAGCTCCTTCAGATCTGCTTCTTATATGCTCCAATAGCTGTTCATTCATCTGAGACTCCATTTGTCAAATATCACAACACGATCATCTGCAGTCAGGGTTAACCCAACCCCTCCAACCTGGGTGGTTAACAAAAGAACAGAATAGTTAGCACTACTCTGAAACATTTGTACCCTTTTTTCCCGGTCTAGAAGGGTAACCGTTCCGTCAATGCGCATAATCTTAAAACTTCTGTTCGCCAAAATTTGAGCTATCATGTCAATCATCTATCATTTTTCTTGACCGGGAAAAGACTAGGCTTTTGTGGCCTTCATCTCTGAGTTTATGAAGCAGCTCCAGAAGAAGCTCAAGTTTCCCAGATTCTTTAAGGATTTCATCACAGAGGTGATCACATTTTGAAACTGATGGAAGATCACCTTTTTGCATCTCATCAGCCTCTAATGCCAGGTAAGAATCAGCACTTGTCACCTCATCTCCCTCCAGCCCAAGCTTAACACATGCTCTAGCTGACAAGAGTCTGGGATGGTCACACAAGGCTTTCAAAACCGTCAGCTGTGCTAGGGGGAGACTGTGGTTGTTAGCAACTCCTTAATTTCATCCAGAGATATAATTTTTTTGTATACCTCTTCTTGAACTTGTGATAGATACACCCACAGTACAAAGTCATTTTTTCGGGTAAGAGAGGGCATGGTGAGCGTTTTAGAATCCGTCTCATTTACAATCTTCCCTTTTGAGGTTGTTATGTACATCTTGTTTTGTTCTCCTTAGGAAATGGCAGTAAACTATTGAAAATTATACAACCCTGTCAGGCTATTAGTTTTGAAATTTGACCTTTAAGCTTCTGACTTGGTTGTATTGTGTTGGCTCTTTGGCAACCTCTTGAAATCTATTGAATATTTTCACTTTTGGCCTCTTCCTTGCCTTTCTGCACATAACTGAAAAAAAAAATACTATTACTTACTATAGGCATACAAAGCAAGCTTCATGATACATTAAAGATTAGAAAATAGTCAGTACAATTTCATAGCAATTCCTAGTACACGTTAGATGGGAGCTGCCTCTGCTGAGAATCGACATTTGTACAGGAGCCAACGATCCCCTCTATGAGTCAGCAAAAGATCAGCCTGGCAAATTGCAGGCCCAGGGCATTGGTGCTCTACTCCCCCTGCCAACTGTCTTGGCATCATACCTCCTCCCTATCAGCAGCACACTTTGTTAGCGTAGACTCTAGAGAAGCGTCTGTACAGCATTGGGCCCCAAACTACTGCTCAAGCTCCGGTGTGTATAAGGGTTAAGGGAGAGGTGGCAGGTCTACTTTTAGTTAAAGCATGCCCAGTAAAACATGTACAAGCACTTCCCTGTCGAGACACTAACATGGCCAGTAGCAGTCAGAAGATGGTCTTGGGCCATGAAACTCATGTCCAACCTTCCCACAAAGTACAGTTGCTCCTGATGCCCCGCTCTAACCTCAACTACTTTACCACTGAAAGGTGTTTCCCCTACTGGACCAAAGCAAATTTTAAAATGTCAGCGTGTCTGCTATTCATTTGCTAATAACTCACTAATTATCACCTCTAAATGATCTATACTTTTCTTCACCACAAATTGGGCACTTTGGGTGGTGCTTCTTGCTAAGAATTATTTTATTTGCCTTTTAACAGCAATTATAGTTTTAAAGTTGAAAAAAAAAAAAAATATTGACTAGATAAAACCCCACACATTTTCCCAATTTCTCCCAGTTATTACCACATTGTCATACATAATTTCAATTTGTAAGGTTTATTTTTTATATTTTGTGTTTTCGTTCTCATTGAGTCAGATGGGTTGGCACCACCAAAACGTATAATGGCTCTGTAAAGTAAATCTGCAGAAAAAACAAAAAAACACAAACACTTATGCTCAACTAAGGAGATGAAAGGCTCTGGGTCCTATTGAGCAGTGTTTCAACATTATATTGGTATGTACCAAGTACCCCCAGCATAGTAACCACCACAAGTACCCCTTGACTAGGCCTGAATGATTTTAGGAAAAGATTGAATTGCACGATTTCTGTCAGAAGTTGCGATTTTGATACAATTTAATACACAATGATGGATCAGGACGCTCTGACCATCCTTGACAAAACCCCAACGTGTGTTAAACTAGCCTTAGCCCAGGTATAGAACTTTATAGGCTCCCATATTGTGCAGCTTATTACTCCTGGAAGAAAATTAAATGATTACAGGTACCTTTATAACTTAGCAGAGAAACCCTGGACATTTCAGTGGAAATCCTGCTTGGTGTACACAGCCCCATGGCGGACTACAGTTAAATCTATATGTGTGTATTTTCTGCACTGGACAGGCAGAGAGGAGACCCCAGCAATAGTAGTTACTGACTGTAGGCCCTGACTTCTGCACCCTTATTTCCCTCTTTCACCTATAGAGCCTTCCCATTCATCCTACAGTTCCTTCAGTCTAGTGCTGTGTCTCCAGTTAGATATTTTGTGATATTTGGTTGTCACTGCTATCTTTATATTATATATAACCACATGTTATACTTTGGCATAGGACAAAGGAGCAATGGCCTTTTTATTTTTAATGGCAGTGCAATATACAGTTGTACCTGCTTAAAATGGAGAAGAATTCCTAGAAAAGGGGTGGTTTTTTTTCCTACACTACAAATTTTCATTGAATAATCAGTGCCGTTTGCATAAATCATAGTGCTGTAACACTTACATTGGGGGATGGGAATGTGTTCAAAAATCCAATCCGTAATCTAACCAGGGCTGTGGAGTCAGAGCAATTTTGGGTACATGGAGTCATTTTTTGGCGTACGTTAAAAACAGGGCGCTGGGAAAAAAGGGCGCGGGGTTTTAAACGATAAACATGGATAACGTTTAAAAATATAATGTACTATATTTTTTTAAAAAATAATGTTTTATAAAGTTATAAATCATTAAATAATGTTCATGAAATCGTCAATTGTGAAAACGTTCATCTTCCGTTTAAAAAGTGAAATGTATAATAACGTTTAAAAAAAAATTAGTAAGTAACCCTCCCTGTACCTACCCCTAACCCCTAGACCCCCCTGGCGGTGCCTAAACCCAAGACCCCCCTGGCGGTGCCTAAACCCAAGACCCCCCTGTGATAACCATTGTTTAAAAAAAAATAGTGCGATTTTTCGTTTAAAAATATTAAAAAATGTATAAATCATTAAATAATGTGTAATCATGAGAAGCAGTTATAAAACATTAAGTCTCCGGGCGCCGCTTTTAAAACGTTATTTTTCTCCGGCGCCCTTTTTTCCTGTCGGGCGCCCATTAACCGATATTTATTATGGGAGTGAATGGCGGTGCCCGATTTGTCCACTAGCCTCCTGCGCCCTTTTTTACTGTTACCCATTTTTTGTACCAACTCCCACTTGTCTGTTAAGTAGATACCATGTCCCCCCGCAGGTCATACGCAGGTACCATGTCCCCCCGCAGGTCATACGCAGGTACCATGTCCCCCGCAGGTCATACGCAGGTACCATGTCATCCGCAGGTCATACGCAGGTACCATGTCCCCCGCAGGTCATACGCAGGTACCATGTCCCCCGCAGGTACCATGTCCCCCGCAGGTCATACGCAGGTACCATGTCCCCCGCAGGTCAAACGCAGGTACCATGTCCCCCGCAGGTCATACGCAGGTACCATGTCCCCCGCAGGTCATACGCAGGTACCATGTCCCCCCACAGGTCAAACTTAGGATAGTTCATCAGGTATGTAATTATGTAGGAACTCCAAAACAAATCTCATACGGTAGTAAATTCACCAACACTTCCAGCAGCATGACAAGTTGTGGCTGCATCATGAATATTGAGGAGGCTAATAACTTGGACAGCAACAGCAGACAAACTGTACACCACCTGGAGTAGCAGCACATTAACACACTAACAGAGCACTGCTTATCACCTGTTGCTCTGATCCTGCATTTCATGATGTCACCCTGCTGGCAGCTCTGATTAAAGGATACCACAACTGAAATGTGACATAATGAGACATATGTATGTACAGTGCCTAGCACACAGATAACTATGCTGTGTTCCTTTTTTTTTATTTCTCTGCCTGAAAGAGTTAAATATCAGGTATGTAAGTGGCTGACTCAGTCCTGACTCAGACAGTAAGTGACTACAGTGTGACCCTCACTGATAAGAAATTCCAACTATAAAACACTTTCCTAGCAGAAAATGGCTTCTGAGAGCAAGAAAGAGGTAAAAAGGGGAATTTCTTATCAGTGAGGGTCACACTGTAGTCACTTCCTGTCTGAGTCAGGACTGAGTCAGCCACTTACATACCTGATATTTAACTCTTTCAGGCAGAGAAATAAAAAAAAAAAAGGAACACAGCATAGTTATCTGTGTGCTAGGCACTGTACATACACATGTCTATCTCATTATGTCACATTTCAGTTGTGGTATCCTTTAAATCACCACATCAGTAGGGGCTGGCCAGTGAATGAAAGAGGAGATGTAGGATGTTGGAGGATGCATGCAGACTGTCTGGAGCTGTCGGCTGCCCACCATCTGTTCTACTCACTCCTCTCCCTCCAGCTGCTGTCCATCATTCAGTCCTCGGCAGCACTGCACTGGCATTAGACTGAGTGGGCATGCCGGTCAGTGGCACAGGTTAGGTCACGTGGCCGGACTGGTGCTTGAACTTCTGGCCAGTTGGAGGGGCGGCATTAGGGGAGGTGGAGCAGCATGCAGAAAATTTTTTACAGGGCGTGAGGGAAGGTGGTGAGTCAGAGCGCATTTGCTCTGTTTCAATTAGCACTGTCTGGGGGAATGTATGAAGGCTGTGCTGCGGCGGCGTTTTAACCATGATAAAGTGTGGTGTTGGAAATGTATTTTTAACAGGTGCACTACAAGCTCCAGCAATGCCACCCTTGACCCCAATGCTGCCCCAGGCAAATGCTTGTAGTGCCTGTGCCTTTGGGCACCCCCTTACACACACAGAACTGCTGTGTATTCACAGCAGTCTTTCTCCCTCTAAGCTGCTGCCTTCCAGGGCTCTGTGTTGCTCGTGCCGTGGGGGGAGGGGGGGGGGGGGGGGGAGGAGTACCTCTGTACTTTACAGTGTAATGTTTACACTCATCTCTCCTCTGCCAGGTCAAAGAGTCCAATACCATGGCAGGGGGAGAGAGAGCAGGATAGCTGGGCAGCAGTGACAGCCATGGGAGTACACGGCTGGCAAAATGGGGCATGTGCACTCCCCTGGCCAGCTGCTGCCCCCCCTAGCCGGAAGTGCCACCCTGGAGTGGGACCGGAGAGAGAAAAGGAAATGTGTGTGGAGGGCAATGGAAAAGGGAGAGTCCCCCCCCCCTTACCTTTGGGGCTCCCTCTCTCCCCATTTTAGAATGAAGTGATACAGGCGGCAGCGGCGGGACACTTATGCTATTAACAGGCGCGCGAGTGACTGGGAGCTGCTGCGCTGGTCTGGACTAGACCAGAGCAGCGGCGCACAGATACAGAGAGTCACTCGCGCCTGCAACATTTCTGATTTCCCTTTGGATTGACCTTTGTCTTCCAATATACTCCATGGCTAAGGACATCAGAAAAAGCATTTTGCTAAATTGGAAAATAAGGACAGACCCAATACTGGGCGAAAACTACAAGAATCCACCTTTGGTAACCTTTAAAAAAGAGCACCAACAGTAGGTAGTAAGGTCACAAACAGTGAATATAGAACATTTAGATCAAATTGGTTAGAAAGGTGCCAACCGAAGGGAAATGGGAAATGTGGACTGTGTTCTGTTTGCCCATTAATGAGACAAGGGAATAGCCTGAAGGTGGGC
Source organism: Hyperolius riggenbachi (assembly GCF_040937935.1). Taxonomy (NCBI): domain Eukaryota; kingdom Metazoa; phylum Chordata; class Amphibia; order Anura; family Hyperoliidae; genus Hyperolius; species Hyperolius riggenbachi. The sequence goes on along the minus strand of NC_090657.1, from coordinate 207,646,126 downwards.
CCTGTGGAGAATGCTGATCACATGCCAGACAAAGTATGTTGTTTATATTATCTGGTGGTCATGCCTCAGATTTTACATTGGCATGACCACCAGAAAGCATAAAGAAAGAATACATGCAAGATCGATTTCTTCAGGAAAAGGTAGTCCCTGTTTGATAGAACATGTAAGGGCAGAACATCAGTGGGATCCGAATTGCCTCAATTTTGCAGGTTTAGAGCAAGTTCCCCTACCGTCGGGGGGGGGGGGGGGGGGGGGGGGTACGGGGAGATAGCGAAAGGCTCCTTAGAACGGAAACAAAGTGGATAGTAAAAAAAGGATGCCATGGGAGCCTTGGGTCTTAATGACTATGTGGATAAGGCTGGTTTCTTGGACCCTTAGTGAACTGAACTTCCCGTGGCTTGGGACCCATAAGTATGGTCTCAGAATATGTTACAAGTAGGGCTTATGTATTTATATATGAGCTTCCTCTGGAATCTCCTTTTTTCTCCTTTTTCTTAGTGGATCGAAGTGAGCGGTAGGTGGTTTAATTTGAAATGTGGTATTTGGGGTCCTTTTTTGCTGAAGATGTATAAGAGGGAACAAATGAGCAAAAATGTTTATTTTGCTGGAAAAATTTAGCATATTCAATGTAGTTTCCCTACTTATCTAGCTATATTAGGAGAGTCCAATGAAAAGGTTACTTGTCTGCCACCCTTTCCACCTGTATAATTGATTTTAGATCCATTATGGTTTGATTTTTACAAACAAAAAGTTCTTTCTAGTTCCAAAAAGTTCGCTCTCTATGGGTAGTACAGTTTAGGAGTACATTTATCTGCTTGCATCCAGCTGCCGATATATGCTGCTTTGTTCCTCCTAAGGACTTAACTTCACCTAGTGGCTGCCTGGTCCAGAACTATGCACGCTTTGTGTGCACAGGACCGTCAACCACAGTGGATTCCCCAAACTTCCGGTGGACGTGTTGACGTCATGTACCAGAAGTGGCGGGCGACGGCCTGCGGTGCGCCGGGAGCTTTGGGATTTACCTTATTTAAGCAGTCAGTGCGGAATGACCGGCGTGCACAGAGCCTCAGAAGCCGCTCATACGAGCGAAACGTGTGTCAGGCTCGCCACCGCTCCCACTTGACCCCACCAAGCACAGCATCGGGTAGGATCTTGCCACAAATTGGATTTTTTTTTTTATTTTCTATGATGTACAGCCAGATTCAATAAAGCCGTTCGGCAAGATTGATGGACATGGCCTGGAGGCCAACACTGGACACCGGTAATGTATAAATGCACACACAGGGGAGCACATTTACACATTGCAGCAGGGGTTTCATCATTCATCCCAAAATCATCCACCATACCGCCACACTCCCAACCAACCTCATCCCGACAACTTGCAGCATGCGCAATCAAATTCCGACCAATTTCAAGTTAGTCACTTTGTCAGGCATGCATTTGGCAGCACCAATTTTCATCCAAATCAATTATAATAATTGAATGGTTAATCAGCCACCTAAACTATGGCCACCTTTAGGGCCCATTCACGCTAGGGCAATTAGCAGGCGATTCCCACATAGCGTTAGCATTTGTTAAAGACCTTAGCGATATTCTACCCTATGGCAGTGTTCTCACTGCCGCAATTGGTGCCAATCACAGGCATTTTGTGATTAGCGCCAATCACAAAAGCATTACCTGCTGACGTTTTGAGGCAATTCTGGAGCAATCGCGATACAGTGCTATTAAAGCACTGACCGCAATCACTTTGAAATTGCAGAAGTGTCCAGTGATTTTTTAACATGAGGCTTCATACATCATTTACTATAAAAGACATTTTTGAAGCAATTTAAAAGTCCAGTTCCGGATTTCAGTTCTGATACCGGATTTCTGGATAATTGGTTTGGTTATCAAAAAGAGCTACACATACAATTCATCTCAAGTTTATTTTCACTTTAAATTCCCTTTAAAAGGAAACCTGTAGTGAGAAAAAAAAAAGGGCGACTGCCATATTTATTTCCTTTTAAACAATACCAGTTGTCTGGCAGCCCTGCTGATCTATTTTGCTGCAGTAGTGTCTGTTTCTGGTGTTATTCAAGCATGCAACTAATTACTCAGATAGGACAATATCAAAAACGTCTGATCTGCTGCATGCTTGTTCAAGTTCTGCAGGGCATAGTTTACCCAGCGCTGGGTTAGTCCATCTCCCTGGCTTTTCTGTATAGTGAACTCACTGAAGTGTAGTTGCTATGCCAAATCCAACTGCCAGAAAAGTGTGAAAAATAGTTGGAAGGGTCTTCGTATACATATTTTCAAGGGAGTGCTTCTGTAAAAGTAAAGGTAGAGAACCCACCATGAGGAGATAGACTAGTCTTGGCCTCTTTTCCAAGTGCAGTTGAACTGTATGCTCAGCAAGCAGTTACCAGGCAGCAGCGAGGAATTTCAAAATTCACTGCCCATCAACTGCTTATGGAAAAGCAGCAAAAAAAAAAAAAATAATAATAACTAAAGGGATCGGTCAGAGGTTTACTACCGATTGTGACCTAACAAAGAGCATATCACTCTGGGAGAAATGTATGTCTGTTGACGTGCATTTAAAATTTTATGGTATTAGTCCTTTAACCACTTCAGGACCAGAAGTATCTGGCCCCTTAAGGACCATAGACTTCTGGGTAAAAAAAAAACATTACCTTCATCTACCCTTGTTGGATGTTAAGGTGGCCACAAACAATTTGCTGAACTTTTACTAACTATTCTTTGTATAAAAGATTAGAAATTATTGTTTGGGACCGCTAATAAACAAAAATTTAACCAATCCTATTAATAAAATCAATCGGATTTCTGGATCGATCCCGTCAAACTGATCAGATCGGTTAGGAGATTTGCCCACTAGCGGTCCCAAACATTCATACCAAAAAACTGCAACAAAAACCTGATTTCAGTGAAAACTACTGCTTAACCACTTCCCAACCGCCTAAAGCACAGGGGCGGCCGGGAAGTGGAGCCTGCAAGGACCAGCTCACCCACAGAGGCGGCGGTCCTTGTAAGGGCATGGGCGGAGCGATCGCGTCATCCGTGACGCGATCCTCCGCCGGCGCCTGTCACCGCTCACCCGCCGCAACATCCCGCCGGCCATACGGAAGCACCGGCGGGATGTTAACCCCGCGATCGCCGCATACAAAGTGTATAATACAGGCTGCCTCCTGCCCTGGTGGTCCCAATGTCTGAGGGACCACCAGGGCAGGCTGCAGCCACCCTATGTCGCACCAAGCACACTGATTTCTCCCCCTCTGCCCCAGATCACCCACAGCACCCCTCAGACCCCCCCCTGCCCACCCCCCAGACCCCGGTTTGCACCCAATCACCCATCAATCACTCCCTGTCTTTATCTGTAAACGCTAATTTTTTTTTTTCACAAAGTGTCATTTTTCACTAACTTGTGACAAAATAAATTCTATGAACTCGCCATACACCTAACGGAATACCTTGGGGTGTCTTTCTAAAATGGGGTCACTTGTGGGGTTCCTATATTGCCCTGGCATTTTAGGGGCCCTAAACCGTGAGGAGTAGTCTAGAAAACAAATGCCTCAAAATGACCTGTGATTAGGACGTTGGGCCCCTTAGCGCACCTAGGCTGCAAAAAAAGTGTCACATGTGGTATCGCCGTACTCAGGAGTAGTATAATGTGTTTTGGGGTGTATTTTTACACATACCCATGCTGGGTGGGAGAAATCTCTGTAAATGGACAATTGTGTGCAAAAAAAAAAAAAAAAAAAAAAAATTGTCATACAGAGATATTTCTCCCACCCAGCATGGGTATGTGTAAAAATACACCCCAAAACACATACTACTTCTCCTGAGTACGGCGGTACCACATGTGGCACTTTTTTACACCCCAAGTACGCTAAGGGGCCCAAAGTCCAATGAGTACCTTTAGGATTTCACAGGTCATTTGTTTCAAGACTACTCCTCACGGTTTAGGGCCCCTAAAATGCCAGGGCAGTATAGGAACCCCACAAATGACCCCATTCTAGAAAGAAGACACCCAAGCGTATTCCGTTAGGAGTATGGTGAGTTCATAGAAGATTTTATTTTTTGTCACAAGTTAGTGGAAAAATGACAATTTGTGAAAAAAAAAAACCAATTAAAATCAATTTTCGCTAACTTGTGACAAAAAAATAAAAAAACTTCTATGAACTCACCATACTCCTAACGGAATACCTTGGGGTGTTTCTAAAATTGGGTCATTAGTGGGGTTCCTATACTGCCCTGGCATTTTAGGGGCCCTAAACCGTGAGGAGTAGTCTTGAAACAAAAATGACCTGTGAAATCTTTATTATAAAAAATTTTATTTGAGCAAAGTACATATAGTACATACATTTAGCTTAAATGTTAAAACGTGGATATAAACTTGATGTACAGTTGTACACAAAGGTCGTACTATAATAGGCGATTTCTGGCTCGTCAAATATGTTGATATAACAGATGATATAACAGTATAGTGTAACAAATGAGTACATTACGCTCCTACTTAAATTGTCTTTTATCAGTTTTATCATAACCTGGATCCGGTAACAACTGATTTTGTCGACATTACCATAGGTATTGAAAGTGAGGGCTAGGAGAGCCCATGATACCTGGGGTTTGAGTATCTTACTGGAGGCGTGGAGCTTGTTTATGAGTTTAGTACACTTTGAAACTAGTGTAAAACAGAGGGAGGGGGGGGGGGGGGGAAAGAAACGAGTACTGACATAACATATCTTCCAACCCTTCCAATGGGGTGGTTGGGGCTCGGTTATTCTCTCTTGGGGAGGGAAATGGTTTTCTGGGGTGGAAGTGGGGAAGATTGACCCCCAGGCAGGGGAAGTGTGATTTAAATGAATGACCTGTGAAATCCTAAAGGTACTCATTGGACTTTAGGCTCCTTAGCGCAGTTAAGGTGCAAAAAAGTGCCACACATGTGGTATCGCCGTACTCAGGAGAAGTAGTATAATGTGTTTTGGGGTGTATTTTTACACATACCCATGCTGAGTGGGAGAAAGATCTCTGTAAATGGATAATTGTGTGTAAAAAAAAAAATTTAAAAAAAATTGTCATTTACAGAGATATTTCTCTCACCCAGCATCGTTATGTGCAAAAATAAACCCCAAAACACATACTACTTCTCCTGAGTACGGCAATACCACATGTGTGGCACTTTTTTGCAGCCTAACTGCGCTAAGGGGCCCAAAGTCCAATGAGCACCTTTAGGCTTTACAGGGGTGCTTACAAATTAGCACCCTCAAAATGCGAGGACAGTAAACACACCCCACAAATGACCCCATTTTGGAAAGTAGACACTTGGAGGTATTCAGAGAGGGGCATGGTGAGTCCGTGGCAGATTTCATTTTTTTTTTTTGCAAGTTAGAAGAAATGGAAACTTTTTTTTGTCACAAAGTGTCATTTTCCGCTTACTTGTGACAAATTAATATCTTCTATGAACTCACTATGCCTCAGTGAATACTTTGGGATGTCTTCTTTCCAAAATAGGGTCATTTGGGGGGTATTTATACTATCCTGGAATTCTAGCCCCTCATGAAACATGTCAGGTGGTCAGAAAAGTCATAGATGCTGGAAAATGGGAAAATTCACTTTTTGCACCATAGTTTGTAAATGCTATAACTTTTACCCAAACCAATATACACTGAATGTTTTTTTTTTTTTTTAATCAAAAACATGTTTGTCCACATTTTTCGCGCTGCATGTATACAGAAATTTTACTTTATTTGAAAAATATCAGCACAGAAAGTTAAAAAAAAATCTTTTGCCAAAATGCATGTCTTTTTTGATGAATATGATTGCTCCTGCGATTTTTACTTTTTATCAAATAGCACCAAAAGAAAGCTTTATTAGTGACAAGTAAAGGAGCCAAAATTCATTTAGGTGGTAGGTTGTATGAGCGAGCAATAAACCGTGAAAGCTGCAGTGGTCTGAATGGAAAAAAAAAAAAAAAGTGGCCGGTCCTTAAGGGGACACTTAAGTAAAAAAAAAAACCTTTACTCACCTGGGGCTTCCAATAGCCCCCTGCAGCTGTCCGGTGCCCTCGCCGTCTCCCTCTGATCCTCCCGGCCCCGCCGGCAGCCACTTCCTGTTTCGGTGACAGGAGCTGACAGGCTGGGGACGCGAGCGATTCTTCGCGTTCCTGGCCACAATAGCGCCATCTATGCTGCTATAGCATATATCATATACCATATAGCAGCATAGAGGGTGCTAATGTGTGTAATTGGGAATGCGAAGAATCACTCGCGTCCCCAGCCTGTCAGCTCCTGTCACTGAAACAGGAAGTGGCTGCCGGCGGGGCCAGGAGGATCGGAGGGAGACGGCGAGGGCACTGGACAGCTGCAGGGGGCTATTGGAAGCCCTAGGTGAGTAAAACTCATTTTTGTTTGACTTAAGTGTCCCTTTAAGGGGGGGGGGGTAAAGCCCACGGTCCTCAAGTGGTTAAAATATGCAAGTCCTGCCATAAAATAGAGAGCATACCCTGTACTTTAAATGGTTTTAACTTACCAATGAAGGCAAATCATCCTTGAAACCAAAGGCAGGAAAAGCTTCTCAGGTTCAGAAACTGTCCTCAGGTTCAACCTCAAATGGAGCTGGAGGCAAAACTTCCTAATCAGAATCAATTGTGATCAAGCTGGTCATGTGACAATTTCTTTTATTTGCAATTGTGTTTGTTGTAAGCTGTGGGGCGTTTTCTTCAACAGGGTCATCAATTGCTACACTCGCCTGACCATTTCTTTCATTTGACAAGTCTCTTTCGACTGAATCAGGAGACTGTTCTTCAATGATGATCATACTGTTCATTTGACAGCAAACAGATGAAATGTCTTAGTTCAAAACCACAGGTGCCTCCTGAACTTGTAGATTTACCAGAAGACTGTTCTTTAGGCTTTTCAGAAGCAACATTTTGTCGTAGCTAAGCTCCTTCAGATCTGCTTCTTATATGCTCCATTAGCTGTTCATTCATCTGAGACTCCATTTGTCAAATATCACAACACGATCATCTGCAGTCAGGGTTAACCCAACCCCTCCAACCTGGGTGGTTAACAAAAGAACAGAATAGTTAGCACTACTCTGAAACATTTGTATCCTTTTTTTCCCAGTCTAGAAAGGTAACCGTTCCGTCAATGCGCATAATCTTAAAACTTCTGTTCTCCAAAATTCGAGCCATCATGTCAAGCATTTTTCTTGACCGGGAAAAGACTAGGGTTTTGTGGCCTTCATCTCTGAGTTTATGAAGCAGCTCCAGAAGAAGCTCAAGTTTCCCAGATTCTTTAATAAGGATTTCATCAGAGAGGTGATCAAATTTTGAAACTGATGGAAGATCACCCTTTTGCATCTCATCAGCCTCTAATGCCAGGTAAGAATCAGCACTTGTCACCTTATCTCCCTCCAGCCCAAGCTTAACACATGCTCTAGCTGACAAAGTCTGGGATGGTCACACAAGGCTTTCAAAACAGTCAGCTGTGCTAGGGGAGACTTTGTGGTTGTTAGCAATTCCTTAAAGGGGCACTATGGCGAAAAATTATAAAATTTAAAATATGTGCAAATATAAAGAAATAAGAGGTACATTTTTTCTAGAGTAAAATGAGCCATAACTTACTTTTCTCCTATGTTGCTGTCACTTACAGCAGGTAGTAGAAATCTGACAGAAGCGACAGGTTTTGGACTAGCCCATCTCTTCATAGGGGATTCTCATGGATTTATTTATTTTCAAAAGCACTTAGTGAATGGCAGTTGCTCTGTCCAACTGCCAAAAAACTGTAGTGTGCAGGGAAGCTGGCCAGCATCATTGTTTAAATGTTTTTAAGGGAATATCTTTATAAAGAATAAAAACCTTGCTGAGAATCCCCTATAAAGAGATGGACTAGTCTAAAACCTGTCGCTTCTGTCAGATTACTACCAACTGTAAGTGACAGCAGCATAAGAGAAAAGTAATTTATGGCTCATTTTACTCTGGAAAAAAAAGTACGTCTTATTTGTATACATTTGCACATATTTTAAATTTTGCAATTTTTCGCCATAGTGCCCCTTTAATTTCATCCAGAGATAGAAATTTTTTGTATACCTCTTCTTGAACTTGTGATAGATACACCCACAATAGAAAGTCATTTTTTCGGGTAAGAGGGCATGGTGAGCGTTTTAGAATCCGTCTCATTTACAATCTTCCCTTTTGAGGTTTTGTTCTGTACATCTTGTTTTGTTCTCCTTAGGGTTGTATAATTTTCAATAAACTGCTATTTCCTATCAGGCTATTCGTTTTGAAATTTGACCTTTAAGCTTCTGACTTGGTTGTATTGTGTTGGCTCTTTGGCAACCTCTTGAAATCTATTGAATATTTTCACTTTTGGCCCCTTCCTTGCCTTTCTGCACATAACTGAAAAAAAAAATTACAATTACTTACTATAGGCATACAAAGCAAGCTTCATGATACATTAAACAAGATTAGCAAATAGTCAGTACAATTTCATAGCAATTCCTAGTACACGTTAGATGGGAGCTGCCTCTGCTGAGAATCGACATTTGTACAGGAGCCAACGATCCCCTCTATGAGTCAGCAAAAGATCAGCCTGGCAAATTGCAGGCCCAGGGCATTGGTGCTCTACTCCCCCTGCTAACTATCTTGGCATCATACCTCCTCCCTATCAGCAGCACACTTTGTTAGCGTAGACTCTAGAGAAGCGTCTGTACAGCATTGGGCCCCAAACTACTGCTCAAGCTCCGGTGTGTATAAGGGTTAAGGGAGAGGTGGCAGGTCTACTTTTAGTTAAAGCATGCCCAGTAAAAAATGTACAAACACTTCCCTGTCGAGACACTAACATGGCCAGTAGCAGTCAGAAGATGGTCTTGGGCCATGAAACTCATGTCCAACCTTCCCACAAAGTACAGTTGCTCCTCATGCCCCGCTCTAACCTCAACTACTTTACCACTGAAAGGTGTTTCCCCTACTGGACCAAAGCAAATTTTAAAAAATTTCAGCGTGTCTGCTATTCATTTGCTAATAACTCATTAATTATCACCTCTAAATGATCTATACTTTTTTTCACCACAAATTGGGCACTTTAGGTGGTGCTTCTTGCTAAGAATTATTTTATTTGCCTTTTAACAGCAATTATAGTTTTAAAGTAAAAAAAAAAAAAAAAAAAAAAAAAAAGTGACTAGATAAACCCCCACACATTTTCCCTATTTCTCCCAGTTATTACCACACTGTCATACATAATTTCAATTTGTAAGGTTTATTTTTTATATCTTGTGTTTTAGTTCTCATTGAGTCAGATGGGTTGGCACCACCAAAACATATAATGGCTCTGTAAAGTAAATCTGAAGAAAAAACAAACAAAAAACACCACAAACACTTATGCTCAACTAAGGAGATGAAAGGCTCTTGGTCCTATTGAGCAGTGTTTCTCAACATTTTATTGTTATGTACCACCTTTAAAAACCTTGTACTCACCAAGTACCCCCAGCATAGTAAACACCACAAGTACCCCTTTACTAGGCCTGAATGATTTTAGGAAAAGATTGACTTGCACGATTTCTGTCAGAAGTTGCGATTTTGATACAATTGAATACACAATGATGGATCAGAACGCTCTGACCATCCTTGACAAAACCCCAATGTGTGTCAAACTAGCCTTAGCCCAGGTGTAGAACTTTATAGGCTCACATATTGTGCAGCTTATTACTCCTGGAAGAAAATGAAATGATTACAGGTACCTTTATAACTTACCAGAGAAACAGTGGACATTTCAGTGGAAATCCTGCTTGGTGTACACAGCCCCATGGCGGACTACAGTTAAATCTATATGTGTGTATTTTCTACACTGGACAGAGAGAGGGGACCACAGCAATAGTAGTTACTGACTGTACACCCTGACTTCTGCACCCTTATTTCCCTCTTTCACCTATAGAGCCTTCCCATTCATCCTACAGTTCCTTCAGTCTAGTGCTGGGTCTCCAGTTAGCAGTGACAACCAAATATCACAAAATATCTATCTTTATATTATATATAACCACATATTATAGTTTGGCATAGGACAAAGGAGCAATGGCCTTTTCATTTTTAATGGCAGTGCAATATACAGTTGTACCTGCTTAAAATGGAGAAGAATTCCTAGCAAAGGGGTGATTTTTTTGCTACACTACAAATTTTCATTTAATGATCAGTGCCGTTTTCATAAATCATAAATGACTAGTGCTGTAACACTTACATTGGGGGATGGGAATGTGTTTAAAAATCCAATCCGTAATCTAACCAGGGCTGTGGAGTCAAATTTTGGGTACATGGAGTCATTTTTTGTACCAATTCCACTTGCCTGTTAACCTCCTTGGCGGTAACCCCGAGTGAGGCTCGGGATGGAAATCCACAGCTTAGAGCAGTAATACCGAGTTGGATCCATTAGAGATGTGGAATGTGCAGGGCTGCCCCAGATCTATCTAGCGGTATGATTTTTAGGGTCTGAAAGCTGGAGAAAAAAATTGCACCGCTTTTGGAAAAAAAAAAAATCTGGAAATAATCATACCGCCAGGGAAGTAAAGTAGATAACATGTCCCCCGCAGGTCAAACGCAGATAAAATGTCCCCCACAGGTCAAACGCAGGTACCATGTCCCCCGCATGTACCATGTCCCCCGCAGGTCAAATGCAGGTACCATGTCCCCCGTACATCAAACGCAGGTACCATGTCCCCCGTACATCAAACGCAGTTTCCAGGTCCCACGCAGATCAAACACAGACACCATGTCCCCCCACAGGTCAAACTTAGGATAGTTCATCAGGTATGTAATCATGTAGGAACTCCAAAACAAATCTCATACGGTAGTAAATTTACCAACACTTCCAGCAGCATGACAAGTTGTGGCTGCATCATGAATATTGAGGCTAATAACATGGACAGCAACAGCAGACAAACTGTACACCACCTGGAGTAGCAGCAGCAGCACATTAACACTAATAACAGAGAGCACTGCTCATCACCTGTTGCTCTGATCCTGCATTTCATGATGTCACCCTCAGAGGCGTAGCTAGGGTTTCCAGCGCCCGGGGACAAAGACTATTAATGCGCCCTGTAAGGTCAAAAAAGGGGCGTCGGCATGGTAATGGGTGGGGCCAAATATACATGACCTTAGCAGTGGTGTAAAAGGTCTGGCAGGGAAGTTTGAGCTCTGCCATAGTGTTTCCCCCCAAAATACTTGTAATCTGACAGCATTTCACCAAAAATACATGTAATTTGGCAGAGGTTCCTCCAAAATACAGATATTTGACAATGGTTGCCCCAAAATAGACACAATCTGGCAGCAGTGGTTCCCCCAACATACATATAATCTGGCAGCTGTTCCCCAAAATACACTTAATCTGGCAGCAGCGGTTCCCCAAAAATACAGTTAATCTGGCAGCAGTTTCCCCAAAATAGGTGCCCCCAGTATAGGTAACCAGGTCTATAGGTGTCCCCAGTGGTAGTAACCAGGTAAATAAATTAAAAAAAAACACAGGTCACAGCTGGGCGCCCCTAGGGACCCAGCGCCCGGGGGCACTTGTCCTACCCCGCCCACCCCTAGCTACGCCCCTGGTCACCCTGCTGGCAGCTCTGATTAAATCACCACGTCAGTAGGGGCTGGCCAGTGAATGAAAGAGGAGATGTAGGATGTTGGAGGATGCATGCAGACTGTCTGGAGCTGTGTCGGCTGCCCACCATCTGTTCTACTCACTCCTCTCCCTCCAGCTGCTGTCCATCATTCAGTCCTCCTCGGCAGCACTGCACTGGAATTAGACTGAGTGGGCATGCCGGGCAGTGGCACATGTTAGGTCACGTGGCGGACTGGTGCTTGAACTTCTGGCCAGTGGGAGGGGCGTTATTAGGGGAGGCGGAGCAGCATGCAGAAAATTTTTTACAGGGCGTGAGGGAAGGTGGTGAGTCAGAGCGCATTTGCTCTGTTTCAATTAGCACTGTCTGGGGGAATGTATGAAGGCTGTGCTGCGGCAGCGTTTTAACCATGATAAAGTGTGGTGTTGGAAATTTATTTTTAACAGGTGCACTACAAGCTCCAGCGATGCCACCCTTGACCCCAATGCTGCCCCAGGCAAATGCTTGTAGTGCCTGTGCCTTTGGGCGCCCCCACACACAGAACTGCTGCGTATTCACAGCAGTCTCTCCCTCTGTGCTGCTGCCTTCCAGGGCTCTGTGTTGCTCGTGCCGTGGGGGGAGGGGGTGGGGGGGGTGGGGGGGGGGGGGGGGGGGGAGTACCTCTGTACTTTACAGTGTAATGTTTACACTCATCTCTCCTCTGCCAGGTCAAAGAGTCCAATACCATGGCAGGGGGGAGAGAGAGCAGGATAACTGGGCAGCAGTGACAGCCATGGGAGTACACGGCTGGCAAAATGGGGCATGTGCACTCCCCTGGCCAGCTGCTGCCCCCCTAGCCACCCGAACCCGGAAGTGCCACCCTGGAGTGGGTCCAGAGAGAAAAAAGGAAATGTGTGTGGACGGCGATGGAAAAGGGGGAGTCCCCCCCCCCTTACCTTTGGGGCTCCCTCTCTCCCCATTTTAGAATGAAGTGATACGGGCGGCAGCAGCAGGACACTTATGCTATTAACAGGCGCACAAGTGACTGAGCTGCTGCGCTCGTCTGGAGTAGACCAGAGCAGCAGTGCACAGATACAGAGAGTCACTCGCGCCTGCAACATTTCCGATTTCCCTTTGGATTGACATTTGTCTTCCAATATACTCCATGGCTAAGGACATCAGAAAAAGCATTTTGCTAAATTGGAAAATAAGGAGAGACCCAATACTGGGCGAAATCTACAAGAATCCACCTTTGGTAACCTTTAAAAGAGCAACGACGGTAGGTAGTAAGGTCACAAACAGTGAATATAAAACATTTAGATCAAATAATTGGTTAGAAAGGTGCCAACCGAAGGGAAATCGGAAATGCAGACAGTGTTCGGTTTGCCCATTAATGAGACAAGGGAATAGCCTTAAGGTGGGCCCTGTGGAGAATGCTGATCACATGCCAGACAAAGTATGTTTATATTCTCTGGTGGTCATGCCTCAGATTTTACATTGGCATGACCACCAGAAAGCATAAAGAAAGAATACATGTAAGATTGATTTCTTCAGGAAAAGGTAGTCCCCGTTTGATAGAACATGTAAGGGCAGAACATCAGTGGGATCCGATTTGCCTCAATTCTGCAGGTTTAGAGCAAGTTCCCCTACCGTCTGGGGGGGGGGGAGGGGGGGTACGGGGAGATAGGGAGAGGCTCCTTAGAAGGGAAACAAAGTGGATAGTAAAAAACGGATGCCATGGGAGCCTTGGGTCTTAATGACTTTGTGGATAAGGCTTGTTTCTTGGATCCTTCGTGAACTGAACTTCCCGTGGCTTGGGACCCATAAGTATGGTCTCAGAATATGTTACAAGTAGGGCTTATGTATTTATATATGAGCTTCCTCTGGAATTTTTCTCCTTTTTCTTAGTGGACATTTATAGTATGTAATTGAGAGAATTTGGTCTGTCCATATTTACCTTAGGTTTGTGATCTTTGCTTTTAATTAGAGAGTTTTTAATTAAATATAGGTGGATTGAAGTGAGCGGTAGGTGGTTTAATTTGAAATGTAGTATTTGGGGTCCTTTTTTGCTGAAGATATAAGAGAACAAATGAGCAAAAATGTTTATTTTGCTGGAAAAAATTAGCATATTCAATGTAGTTTCCCTACTTATCTAGCTATATTAGGAGAGTCCAATGAAAATGTTACTTGTTTGCCACCCTTCCCACCTGTATAATTGATTTTAGATCCATCATGGTTTGATTTTTACAAACAAAAAGTTCTCTTTCTAGTTCCAAAAAGTTCGCCCTCTATGGGTAGTAAAGTTTTGCAGTATTTTTATCTGCTTGCATCCAGCTGCTGATATATGCTACTTTGTTCCTCCTAAGCACTTTAGCTCCACCTAGTGGCTGCCTGGTCCAGAACTATGCGCTTTTTGTGTGCACAGGACCGTCAACCACAGTGGATTCCCCACGTGTTGTCGTCATGTACCAGAAGTAAGTTGCGGGTGCCGGCCTGCGGTGCGCTGGGAGCTCTGGGATTTCCCTTATTTAAGCAGTCAGCGCGGAATTGCTGGCGTGCGCAGAGCCTCAGAAGACGCTCATACGAGCGAAACGTGTGTCAGGCTAGCCACCGCTCCCACTTCACCCCACCAAGCACAGGATCAGGTAGGAACTTTTGCCACAATTGGAACTTTTATTTCCTATTATGTACAGCCGGATTCAATAAAGCAGTTTTAAGGAACTGCATGTGCCAATCCTGTCTTTCTCCTACTGTGCAATACTCATTTTTTCAAAATTTCCAAGTTCGCCTCTCCTTTGAAGTCTATTGGTTTGTGAAAGTTTGCGCGAACCGAACTTACACGGTAGGTTCGCGAACCTAAAAATTGGAGGTTTGGCCCACCTCTAGTCTTAGTTACGCCCCTGGTATAAATGTGCCCCCCCCCCCCCTCTGTGTGTGCACGCACATTTACATATTACCTGTCCTGTAGCAGCCTCCTCACGGTGTCCATCTATCTCGCCCGGTTCTAAAAGCCACATACACCATAGCAGCACAAGCATCTGACATATGCTAAGCATCGCTAGCGTGTATGCGGAACTCGGCAAGATAGACAGACACCGCATGGAGGCTGACACCGGACAGGTAATGTATAAATGCACACAGGGGAGCACATTTACACATTGCAGCAGGGGTTTCATCATTCATCCCAAAATCATCCACCATACCGCCACACTCCCAACCAACCTCATCCCGACATCTTGCAGCATGCACAATCAAATTCCGACCAATTTCAAGTTAGTCACTTTGTCAGGCATGCATTTGGCAGCACCAATTTTCATCCAAATCAATTATAATAATTGAATGGTTAATCAGCCACCTGAAGTATGGCCACCTTTAGGGCCCATTCACACTAGGGCAATTAGCAGGCGATTCCCACATAGTGTTAGCATTTGTTAAAGACATTCGCGCTATTCTACCCTATGGCAGTGTTCTCACTGCCGCAATTTGTGCCAATCACAGGCATTTTGTGATTAGCGTCAATCACAAAAGCATTACCTGCTGACGTTTTGAGGCAATTCTGGAGCAATCGCGATACAGTGCTATTAAAGCACTGACCGCAATCACTTTGAAATTGCAGAAGTGTCCAGTGATTTTTTAACATGATGCTTCATACATCATTTACTATAAAAGACGGTTTTGAAGCAATTTAAAAGGCCAGTTCCAGATTTCAGTTCTGATACCGGATTTGTGGATAATGGGTTTGGATATCCGGATCGACTCGGATATCAAAAAGAGCTACACATACAATTCATCATAAGTTTATTTTCACTTTAGATTCCCTTTAAAAGGAAACCTGTAGTGAGAAGAAAAGGGAGACTGCCATATTTATTTCCTTTTAAACAATACCAGTTGTCTGGCAGCCCTGCGAATCTATTTTGCTGCAGTAGTGTCTGAACACCACCAGAAACAAGCATGCAACTAATTACTCAAATATGACAATATCAAAAAACGCCTGATCTGCTGCATGCTTGTTCAAGGTCTGCAGGGTATAGTTTACCCAGCGCTGGGTTAGTCCATCTCCCTGGCTTTTCTGTATAGTGAACTCACTGAAGTGTAGTTGCTATGCTAAATCCAACTGCCAGAAAAGTGTGAAAAATAGTTGGAAGGGTCTTCGTATACATATTTTCAAGGGAGTGCTTCTGTAAAAGTAAAGGTAGAGAACCCACTATGAGGAGATGGAAAAGAGGCCAAGACTAGTCTAAGTGCAGTTGAACTGTGTGCTCAGCAAGCAGTTACCAGGCAGCAGCAAGGAACTTCAAAATTCACTGCCCATCAACTGCTTATGGAAAAGAAGCAAAAAGGGATCGGTCAGGTTTGCTACCGATTGTGACCTAACAAAAAGAGCATATCACTCTGGGAGAAATGTAGGTCTGTTGACGTGCATTTAAAATCTTATGGTATTAGTCCTTTAACCACTTTACCCCCGCCCGTACGGATTTCTCCGTCCCTTTTTCCATCCTTTAGCCCCCAGGGATGGAGAAATCCGTACTTTGTGCACTCCCACCGCTGCCCGCGCTCCCGCTCGTAAACACGCCGCCCGCCGCTAGTAAACACGCCGCCGCCCGCTCGGAGATCAATGAACGGGAAAATCCATTCCCGTTCGTTGATCTAAGCCCCGCAATGATCCGCTGCTCTCCAATGGGCAGCGCGATCATTGTGAAAAGATACAGCCTCCAAGTACTTCCTCCAAGCTTCCGGAAGGACGCTTGGAGGTCACATTAAAACAAAAAGTTACTGTGGCCATCTTGTGGCCAAATAGTAAAAATACACCCTACAAATTTTTCACATACAAATACATTACTTTTACACAAAAAAAATTAACTCATTACCTCCCACACCCAATTTTTTTTGTAATTAAAAAAATAAAAAAAAATGTACAATAAAAAAAAATACATAAATAGTTACCTTAGGGACTGAACTTTTTAAATATTTATGTCAGGAGGGTACAACACTGTTACTTTATAAACTATGGGCTTGTAATTAGGGATGGACGCAAAACTGAAAAAATGCACCTTCATTTCCAAATAAAATATTGGCGCCAAACATAGGGACATAATTTAAACATTTTTATAACTGGGACAAAAGGGCAAATACATTTCATGGGTTTTAATTACAGTAGCATGCATTATTTAAAAACTATAATGGCCAAAAACTGAAAAATAATTTCCCACATTTTTCCTATTTTCCCATTAAAACACATTTAGAATATAATAATACTTGGCATAATGTCCCACCTAAAGAAAGCCTAATTGGTGGCGGAATATAGTTCATTTCATTGCGATAAGTAATAATAAAGTTATAGACGAATGAGTGGAAGGAGCGCTGAAAGGTGAAAATTGCTCTGGTGGTCAGGGGGTAAAACCCCTCAGTGGTGAAGTGGTTAACCACTTCAGGACTAGAAATATCTGGCCCCTTAAGGACCGTAGACTTCTGGGTAAAAAAACATTACCTTCATCTACCCTTGTTGGATGTTAAGGTGGCCAAAAACAATTTGCTGAACTTTTACTAACTATTCTTTGTATAAAAGATTGGAAATTATTGTTTGGGACCGCTAATAAACAAAAATTTAACCAATCCTATTAATAAAATCAATCGGATTTCTGGATCGATCCCGTCAAACTGATCAGATTGGTTAGGAGATTTGTCCACTAGTGGTCCCAAACATTCATACCAAAAAACTGCAACAAAAACCTGATTTCAGTGAAAACTACTGCTTAAAATATGCAAGTCCTGCCATAAAATAGAGAGCATACCCTGTACTTTCAATTGTTTTAACTTACCAATGAAAGCAAATCATCCTTGAAACCAAAGGCAGGAAAAGCTTCTCAGGTTCAGAAACTGTCCTCAGGTTCAACCTCAAATGGAGCTGGAGGCAAAACTTCCTCATCAGAATCAATTGTGATCAAGCTGGTCATGTGACAATTTCTCTCATTTGCAATTGTGTTTGTTGTAAGCTGTGGGGCGTTTTCGTCAACAGGGTCATCAATTGCTACACTCGCCTGACCATTTCTTTCATTTGACAAGTCTCTTTCGACTGAATCAGGAGACTGTTCTTCAATGATCATACTGTTCATTTGACAGCAAACAGATGAAATGTCTTCTTAGTTCAAAACCACAGGTGCCTCCTGAACTTGTAGATTAACCAGAAGACTGTTCTTCAGGCTTTTCAGAAGCAACATTGTCGTAGCCAAGCTCCTTCAGATCTGTTTCTTATATGCTCCATTAGCTGTTCATTCATCTGAGACTCCATTTGTCAAATATCACAACACGATCATCTGCAGTCAGGGTTAACCCAACCCCTCCAACCTGGGTGGTTAACAAAAGAACAGAATAGTTAGCACTACTCTGAAACTTTTGTACCCTTTTTTCCCGGTCTAGAAGGGTAACCGTTCCGTCAATGCGCATAATCTTAAAACTTCTGTTCGCCAAAAATTCGAGCCATCATGTCAAGCATTTTTTTGACCGGGAAAAGACTAGGCTTTTGTGGCCTTCATCTCTGAGTTTATGAAGCAGCTCCAGAAGAAGCTCAAGTTTCCCAGATTCTTTAATAAGGATTTCATCAGAGAGGTGATCAAATTTTGAAACTGATGGAAGATCACCCTTTTGCATCTCATCAGCCTCTAATGCCAGGTAAGAATCAGCACTTGTCACCTCATCTCCCTCCAGCCCAAGCTTAACACATGCTCTAGCTGACAAGAGTCTGGGATGGTCACACAAGGCTTTCAAAACCGTCAGCGTGCTAGGGGGAGACTGTGGTTGTTAGCAACTCCTTAATTTCATCCAGAGATAGAATTTTTTTGTATGCCTCTTTGTATTGTGGGAGTATCTATCACAAGTTCAAGTCATTTTTTCGGGTAAGAGGGCATGGTGAGCGTTTTAGAATCAGTCTCATTTACAATCTTCCCTTTTGAGGTTTTGTTCTGTACATCTTGTTTTGTTCTCCTTAGGAAATAGGGTTGTATAATTTTCAATATTTAACTGCTGTAAGGCTATTAGTTTTGAAATGTGACCTTTAAGCTTCTGACTTGGTTGTATTGTGTTGGCTCTTCGGCAACCTCTTGAAATCTATTGAATATTTTCACTTTTGGCCTCTTCCTTGCCTTGCTGCACATAACTGGAAAAAATACTACAATCACTTACTATAGCCATACAAAGCAAGCTTCATGATACATTAAACAAGATTAGCAAATAGTCAGTACAATTTCATAGAAATTCCTTGTACACGTTAGATGGGAGCTGCCTCTGCTGAGAATCGACATTTGTACATGAGCCAACGATCCCCTCTATGAGTCAGCAAAAGATCAGCCTGGCAAATTGCAGGCCCAGGGCATTGGTGCTCTAGTCCCCCTGCCAACTGTTTTGGCATCATACCTCCTCGTAGACTCTAGAGAAGAGTCTGTACAGCATTGGGCCCCAATATACTGCTCAAGCTCCGGTGTGTATAAGGGTTAAGGGAGAGGTGGCAGGTCTAAAAGCATGCCCAGTAAAACATGTACAAGCACTTCCCTGTCGAGACACTAACATGGCCAGTAGCAGTCAGAAGATGGTCTTGGGCCATTAAACTCATGTCCAACCTTCCCACAAAGTACAGTTGCTCCTGATGCCCCGCTCTAACCTCAACTACTTTACCACTGAAAGGTGTTTCCCCTACTGGACCAATGCAATTTTAAAATTTCAGTGTGTCTACTATTTATTTGCTAATAACTCACTAATTATCACCTCTAAATGATCTATACTTTTCTTCACCACAAACTGGGCACTTTGGGTGGTGCTTCTTGCTAAGAATTATTTTATTTGCCTTTTAACAGCAATTATAGTTTTAAAGTTAAAAACAAAAAGTGACTAGATACACAAACACCTATGCTCAACTAAGGAGATGAAAGGCTATTGAGCAGTGTTTCTCAACATTTTATTGGTATGTACCACCTTTAAAAACCTTGTACTCACCAAGTACCCCCAGCATAGTAACCAGCACAAGTACCCCTTGACTAGAAAAGCAAATTTCCTTGCGCTCCTGCGCGAGGGGTACAGTCACAATCACAGTCCTCCCAACTCCTTAGTAAATTGCCTTGCCATTTGGAGCAGAACATGCAATGTGAGAAAGTCTAAAAGAAAGGAGATGGAGCGCACTATAGTGCATTACCTAGGGTGGGCTTTATTCGCAAAATAAAAGTTACTCACAAGATAAAACGTGTAAAATGCGCCCCTCAGCGGTACAGCCAACCGCTACACTCTCTGGCAGTATGACGACAACATGCTGTGGCCAGCAGCGTGATCTCCGATGGACAGGAAGGCCGCCTCGCTGTAGGAGTGGGTGAGGGTTAGCGTGCGTACGACGTCATGACGCGTTACAGCACCTTCATCAGACGACATCAGTACACACAGCACGCTCTTTTAAATGAGTTATCTGAGCCGTGGTCATGGCTACAGGGAAGCTCTTGAATTAGAAGGTCTTTATTTAGAAATGGACAATAAGTATCAAGCGGGGCAGAAGCCTCCTGATAGAGTTTGCAGAGGTGGGGCATTACATTAGATTTTCTCTGTGCACGTCATTTTTAATGCGGATACGTTTTAGGGAATGGCGTACTAATTATAAGGCGTGCTGACTCACAGCGCGCAGTCGTCACACCTTCCAGGATTCATCAGAGATAGAAAAAAAAAAAAAAAAGTGTATATAAAAAAAAAAAAAGAAAACCCAAGGGAATATTACAAAATTACATACATTATACAGATATGAATGGGTACCTAATTAAAAATAAGAGTCAAGAATTTACATAAAATCATCCATGTTCATCAGTATGAACATTAGCGCTGCACCAGAATATATGTGCAGTACAGACTTGGGATGTCAATAAATATACATACATCAACCTAAATAAAAAAGATCATTAGGAAGAGAATGGGTTGTGGTGTTAATTTTGGAACTCAGATTATCACCATTTCCCCAAAAGTATGGCTGTTAGAAAATATTTATAACAAAAATTAATAACCAAAATTACGTAATGGGGGTCCTGGATTTTTAATGTGTGGGTATGGACATCTTCAATATGATCAGAGGGTATGGTGCCTCTGCCCCCACAGGAATTTTAATAACCATATACTCAGATATGACTACTTCTATTGCACATACCCTCACCTGTAAAATAGTGAGGGATAGTGGCGGGTCCACCTGGGGGGGGGGGGGGGGAAAGGGGAGGGGGAAAAAAAAGGGGGGGGCAGAAAAAATGGAAAAAGGAGGGAGGGGGGACATTGAAAACAAGGGTGATGTGGAAAGGTGGAGGGGGAAAAAAAGGGGGGGGGAAAGAAGGAACAAACGAACAATATGGGGAAGGAATGGGAACAGGAGGGGGGGGGGGGGATAGTGGTTTACCCCTTGACTAGGCCTGAATGATTTTAGAAAGATTGAATTGCACGATTTCTGTCAGAAGTTGCGATTTTGATACAATTTAATACACAATGATGGATCAGAACGCTCTGACCATCCTTCACAAAACCCCAATGTGTGTCAAACTATATAAACTATAAACTCCCATATTGTGCAGCTTATTACTCCTGGAAGAAAATAGTAAGTTATAAGGTACCTGTAATCATTTCAGAGAAACCCTGGACATTTCAGTGGAAATCCTGCTTGGTGTACACAGCCCCATGGCAGACTACAGTTAAATCTATATGTGTATTTTCTACACCGGACAGGCAGAGAGGGGACCCCAGCAATAGTAGTTACTGACGCCCTGACTTCTGCACCCTTATTTCCCTCTTTCACCTATAGAGCCTTCCCATTCATCCTACAGTTCCTTCAGTCTAGTGCTGTGTCTCCAGTTAGCAGTGACAACCAAATATCACAAAATATCTATCTTTATGTTCTATATAACCACATATTATACTTTAGCATAGGACAAAGGAGCAATGGCCTTTTCATTTTTAATTGCAGTGCAATACACAGTTGTACCTGCCTAAATTTGAGAAGAATTCCTAGCAAACGGGTGGTTTTTTCCTACACTACAAATTTTCATTGAATGATCAGTGCCGTTTGTTACAGCACTAGTCATTTATGATTTATGCACTTACATTGGGGAATGGGAATGTGTTCAAAAATCCAATCCGTAATCTAACCAGGGCTGTGGAGTCAGAAATTTTGGGTACATGGAGTCATTTTTTTGTACCAACTCCACTTGCCTATTAAGTAGATACCATGTCCCCCGCACGTCAAAAGCAGGTACCAGGTAGTGTTGGGTGAACAGTGTTCGCCACTGTTCGGGTGATGTTAGAGATCGGCCGAACACCTGATGGTGTTCGGCCAAACCGTTCGGCCGAACTAAGAGCGCATGGCCCAACGTTCCCCGAACGTTCGGCTAGCGCTGTGATTGGCCGAACGGGTCACGTGGTTCGGACCTGAACGCGCTCTGATTGGCCGAACTGTCACGTGGTTCGGGTAAATAAATACCCGAACCACGTCATATTTCCGCCATTTGTCTGTGGGTTTAGGTTTGGGTAGGCAGGCAGGGTAGTTTGCGCTCCAGCCACGCTAGCCAGGGTCCCCCCAGTCATTGTGTCGCTGCTGGGAATAGTACACCGCTCGCTCAGCATTCTGTTTACTGCCACTCTGTCTTCTGGGAATAGTGGTACACCGCTCACCCGCCACTGTATAGCATTGTGCTCTGTGTCGCTGCTGGGAATAGTGGTCCACCGCTCACCCGCCACTGTATAGCATTGTGCTCTGTGTCGCTGCTGGGAATAGTGGTACACCGCTCACCCGCCACTGTATAGCATTGTGCTCTGTGTCGCTGCTGGGAATAGTGGTACTGTATAGCATTTCTGTACTGCCACTGTACTGCTGCCAGTCAGCGTGTACTGTAAGGATAAGTGAAATGAGGAAGAAATCCGGTGAAAGAGGGAGGGGCAAGGGAAGAGGTGTTTCCCCTGACGGTTCACGTACAGGCCACAGGGGAGCACCCAAGAAAACCCACTCAATACCGCCCATGTTGTCCAGGACAACAACCCTCACAAATCCAAAAGAACAGGACCAGATAATTACTTGGATGACCTCTCAAGCGTCCAGCAGTGGGTTAAGCAGCACCAGCACATCACGCACGAGGTCCGAGTCCTCAGCCAGTTACAAGGAGCCAGTGGGCACAAAGCTGACACAACCGGCAGCGACACCACGCACACAACTGCCAGATAACCAGTCCGATGAATTACCTCAGGACACAATGGGGTATTCGCAGGAGCTATTCCCAGCCCAACAAACTTCCACCTTTCAAAGGTCAATGGAGGAACAGCCAGAAAATGTTGTGCCTGGATTCACAACCATTAACTGTGGGAAATGCACCGCGCACTGAAATACAAGGCGAGTCAGAGGAGGACTTGGAAACCCAAATCCCAGAGCAAGTCCGTTGAACCCACTGCTGCACGAGTTCGCCTTGTGCCACAAGGTAGGCGGCGCGCACTGGGTGAACCTTGTGGAGCCTGGCAGAGATTCCTCACCTGCTACGGCGCGGGTGTTGCCCACGCCGCAAACAGCTGCACCGCCGTCCCTCCCACTGGATAACAACAGCAGCACCTACCTCTGACTCCTTCTCCTCCAACGCATCTCAAAGCTGTACCTCATCCGGAAACGCTAACCCAGCAGCAGTAGGATCGTGGAAGCAGTGCAGCACAGCTGTTGGCATGCGTCAGCAAGCGTTGCTGAAGCTGATCTGCCTTGGGGATAAGCAGCACACAGGGGAGGAAATTTGGAAGGGAATAAAGGAACAGACGGATTTGTGGCTGGCACCGCTGGACCTGAAACCAGGCATGGTTGTGTGCGATAATGGGAGTAATCTCATTCACGCTTTAAGGTTGGCTAAGCTGACACATCCCTTGCCTGGCGCACGTGATGAACCTAGTAGTTCAGCGGTTCCTGAGGACATACCCAGGCGTGGCCGATCTTCTGTTGAAGGTGCGACGAGTGGCCAAACATTGTAGAAATTCCAGTACTGCTTCGGGGGCACTCGCCAAGATGCAGGAGTGCTTCAATCTCCCCCACCATCGCTTGCTGTGTGATGTCCCTACGCGCTGGAATTCTATGCTGCACATGCTAGCCCGCTTTTGCGAGCAGAAGAGTGCAGTGGTCCAGTACATGACGGCGCAGTACCGAGGCGCATCCGGACAGCTGCCAAGCTTCTGTGGATCAGATTGGGCCAACATGTTGGACCTCTGCCAAGTCCTCCAAAATTTTGAGCAATCCACGTTGCTTGTGAGCAGTGCCAACTCTTCAGTCAGCATTACCATACCACTGCTGTGTTTACTGAAGAGGTCAATGTTGAAAATCAAGGAAACAGCTGTCATGATGCAACTGGGGGAATCTGAAGGAGAAAACGATCAGCGTGATGGTACCAACATCAGGCCATCCGCCTCAGGGAACGCTGGCCCCAGCAGCTATGACGAAGAAGAGGAGGAACAGCTGGAGTTGGAGCAGGAATTTCATGCCACCACTGACGAGGGCCAGAGCGGTGCACGTTGGACTTCCACAATTCAGCGCGAATGGTCAGCAGAAGCAGACCAGGAGGAAGGTGACGACTATGATGCATCACAACAACTATCACAACGCTCACAAGAGGATGAGGATTCTGGTAGGACTCTGGCACACATGGCTCAATTCATGCTAGACTGCATTGAACGTGACCCATGCATTGTGCGCATTCTGGAAAACACCAATTACTCGGTTTATACCCTTTTGGATCCACGGTACAAACACAATGTTCCAAAACTGCTTGAAGAAAGAGTCAGACAGGTCAAAATGGAAGAATACCAGCAGGCCCTTGTGGAGACTTTAGAGAGGAGATTGACATCCTCCCCCTCCTCTAGCCAGTTGTACGCCGACAGACTGACTTCCGCAAACCCAGGACGACCAGGAGGGCAGCAAACAACGCAAGCCGCAGCTAGTGCCCAAAAGGGAATGGTATCGGCAGTGTCCTTGGAGTGGGAAAATTTTCTGACACCCATGCAGCAGCCCACTGAACAGCAAGCATGCAGATCCACCTCCAACACCGATCGCCTGGAGAAGATGGTCAAGGACTAAATGTCAGATGACGTAGCTGTGTCGAACAATCCATCTGCACCCTTCAACTATTGGGTATCGAAGCTAGACACCTGGCACGAACTAGCAATGTATGCAATAGAGGTGCTGGCTTGCCCGGCAGCCAGCGTTATGTCGGAACGCTGTTTCAGTGCTGCCGGAGGCATCGTCACAGATCGGCGTATCCGCCTCTCCACAGAAAATGCAAACCGTCTGACTCAAATTAAAATAAATCAATCCTGGATTGGAAATGACTACGCAACACTCCAGGACCCCAACCAAGTAACATGACCAATGAACATCTGGTATGGTGTAGCGTTTCCGGTCCCTGTTTATTGAACCTCTCATCTGTATTACATTTATGACTACATGGCGGCAAAAAGCATTGCTGCTATATCCGCATGCTTTTTGTCCTCATGCAAGGCCTGGGTTGTTGTGTCTCACAAAGCGTGGCCTTCTCCTCCTGCGCCTCCTCCTGTTCCATCACGTCTGCTGCTGCTGGGTTAGCGTTGCCGCGTGGTCCCTGTTTATTGAACCACTTATCTTTATTACATTTATGACTGCATGGCGGTACAAATGCTTGTAGTGCCTGTGCCTTTGGGCGCCCCCACACACACACACAGAACTGCTGTGTATTCACAGCAGTCTTTCTCCCTCTGCGCTGCTATCTTCCAGGGCTCTGTGTTGCTCGTGCCATGGGGGGGGCGTACCTCTGTACTTTACAGTGTAATGTTTACACTCATCTCTCCTCTGCCAGGTCAAAGAGTCCAATATCATGGCAGGGGGAGATAGAGAGCAGGATAGCTGGGCAGCAGTGACAGCCATGGGCGTCTACACAGCTGGCAAAATGGGGCATGTGCACTCCCCTGGCCAGCTGCTGCCCCCCCCCTAGCCACCTGAACCCGGAAGTGCTACCCTGGAGTGGGACCGGAGAGAGAAAAGGAAAGGTGTGTGGACGGCGATGGAAAAGGGGGAGTCCCCCCTCCCCCCTTACCTCACCTCACCTTTGGGACTCCCTCTCCCCATTTTAGAATGAAGTGATACGGGCAGCAGTGGCGGGACACTTATGTTATTAACAGGCACACGAGTGACTGAGCTGCTGCACTGGTCTGGACTAGACCAGAGCAGCGGCGCACAGATACAGAGAGTCACTCGCGCCTGCCACATTTCCGATTTCCCTTTCGATTGACCTTTGTCTTCCAATATACTCCAATGGTTACGGACATCAGAAAAAGCATTTTGCGAAATTGGAAAAAGCATTTTGCGAAATTGGAAAATAATAAGGAGAGACCCAATACTGGGCGAAATCTACAAGAATCCACCTTTTGTAACCTTTAAAAAAGAGCACCAACAGTAGGTAGTAAGGTCACAAACAGTGAATATAGAACATTTAGATCAAATAATTGGTTAGAAAGGTGCCAACCGAAGGGAAATCGGAAGTGTGGACAGTGTTCTGTTTGCCCATTAATGAGACAAGGGAATAGCCTGAAGGTGGGCCCTGTGGAGAACAGACCTAGAATGCTGATCACATGCCAGACAAAGAATGTTTATATTATCTGGTGGTCATGCCTCAGATTTTACATTGGCATGACCACCAGAAAGCATAAAGAAAGAATACATGCAAGATTGATTTCTTCAGGAAAAGGTAGTCCCCGTTTGATAGAACATGTAAGGGCAGAACATCAGTGGGGCTGGGGGGGGGGGGGGGGGGGGTTGGGATTAGGGAAAGGCTCTTTCTTAGAAGGGAAACAAAGTGGATAGTAAAAAAACAGATGCCATGGGAGCCTTGGGTCTTAATGACTATGTGGATATGGCTTGTTTCTTGGACCCTTAGTGAACTGAACTTCCCGTGGCTTGGGACCCGTAAGTATGGTCTCAGAATATGTTACAAGTAGGGCTTATGTATTTATCTCTCCTTTTTTCTTAGTGGACATTTATAGTATGTAATTGAGAGAATTTGGTCTGTCCATATTTACCTTAGGTTTGTGATCTTTGCTTTTAATAGAGTTTTTAATTAAATATAAGTGGATTGAAGTGAGCTTTGGGTGGTTTAATTTGAAATGTGGTATTTGGGGTAATGTTTTGCTAAAGATGTACAAGAGGGAACAAATGAGCAAAAATGTTTGAATATGCTACATTTTTCTAGCAAAATAATGTAGTTTCCCTACTTATCTAGCTATATTAGGAGAGTCCAATGAAAAGGTTACTTGTTTGCCACCCTTTCCACCTGTATAATTGATTTTAGATCCATTATGGTTTGATTT
Source organism: Hyperolius riggenbachi (assembly GCF_040937935.1). Lineage (NCBI taxonomy): Eukaryota > Metazoa > Chordata > Amphibia > Anura > Hyperoliidae > Hyperolius > Hyperolius riggenbachi. The sequence goes on along the minus strand of NC_090657.1, from coordinate 207,619,186 downwards.
TTACAAACAAAAAGTTCTTTCTAGTTCCAAAAAGTTCACTCTCTATGGGTAGTACAGTTTAGGAGTATATTTATCTGCTTGCATCCAGCTGCTGATATATGCTACTTTGTTCCTCCTAAGGACTTAGCTTCACCTAGTGGCTGCCTGGTCCAGAACTACACTCGCTTTGTGTGCACAGGACCGTCAACCACAGTAGATTCCCCAAACTTCCGGTGGACGTGTTGACGTCATGTACCAGAAGTGGCGGGCGACGGCCTGCGGCGCGCTGGGAGCTTTGGGATTTCCCTTATTTAAGCAGTCAGCGCGGAATGACCGGCGTGCGCAGAGCCTCAGAAAATGCTCATACGAGCGAAACGTGTGTCAGGCTCACCACCGCTCCCACTTCACCCCACCAAGCACAGGATCGGGTAGGAACTTGCCACAAATTGGATTTTTTTTTTTTCCTATGATGCACAGCCAGATTCAATAAAGCCGTTCGGCAAGATGGATGGACACGGCCTGGAGGCCGACACCGGACAGGTAATGTATAAATGCACACACAGGGGAGCACATTTACACATTGCGGCAGGGGTTTCATCATTCATCCCAAAATCATCCACCATACCGCCACACTCCCAACCAACCTCATCCCGACATCTTGCAGCATGCGCAAATTCCGACCAATTTCAAGTTAGTCACTTTGTCAGGCATGCATTTGGCAGCACCAATTTTCATCCAAATCAATTATAATAATTGAATGGTTAATCAGCCACCTGAAGTATGGCCACCTTTAGGGCCCATTCACACTAGGGCAATTAGCAGGAGATTCCCACATAGCGTTAGCATTTGTTAAAGACATTAGCGCTATTCTACCCTATGGCAGTGTTCTCACTGCCGCAATTGGTGCCAATCACAGGCATTTTGTGATTAGCACCAATCACAAAAGCACTACCTGCTGACGTTTTGAGGCAATTCTGGAGCAATCGCGATACAGTGCTATTAAAGCACTGACCGCAATCACTTTGAAATTGCAGACGTGTCCAGTGATTTTTTAACATGATGCTTCATACATCATTTACTATAAAAGACGTTTTTGAAGCAATTTAAAAGGCCAGTTCCGGATTTCAGTTCTGATACCGGATTTCTGGATAATGGGTTCGGATATCCGGATCGACTCGGATATCAAAAAGAGCTACACATACAATTCATCTCAAAGTTTCATTTTAGATTCCCTTTAAAAGGAAACCTGTAGTGAGAAGAAAAAGGGAGACTGCCATATTTATTTCCTTTTAAACAATACCAGTTGTCTGGCAGCCCTGCTGATCTATTTTGCTGCAGTAGTGTCTGAACAACACCAGAAACAAGCATGCAACTAATTACTCAACTATGACAATATCAAAAAACGCCTAATCTGCTGCATGCTTGTTCAAGGTCTGCAGGGCATAGTTTACCCAGCGCTGGTTAGTCCATCTCCCTGGCTTTTCTGTATAGTGAACTCACTGAAGTGTAGTTGCTATGCCAAATCCAACTGCCAGAAAAGTGTGAAAAATAGTTGGAAGGGTCTTCGCATACATATTTTCAAGGGAGTGCTTCTGTAAAAGTAAAGGTAGAGAACCCACCATGAGGAGATAGACTAGTCTTGGCCTCTTTTCCAAGTGCAGTTGAACTGTGTGCTCAGCAAGCAGTTACCAGGCAGCAGCAAGGAATTTCAAAATTCACTGCCCATCAACTGCTTATGGAAAAGCAAAAAAAAAATAAATAAAATAAAGGGATTGGTCAGAGGTTTACTACCGATTGTGACCTAACAAAAAGAGCATATCACTCTGGGAGAAATGTATGTCTGTTGACGTGCATTTAAAATTTTAATGGTATCTGGCCCCTTAAGGACTGTAGACTTCTGGGTAAAACAACATTACCTTCATCTACCCTTGTTGGATGTTAAGGTGGCCACAAACAATTTGCTGAACTTTTACTAACTATTCTTTGTCTAAAAGATTCGAAATTGTTTGGGACCGCTAATAGACAAAAATTTAACCAATCCGATTAATAAAATCAATCGGATTTCTGGATCGATCTCGTTAAACTGATCAGATCGGTTAGGAGATTTGTCCACTAGTGGGCCCAAACATTCATACCAAAAACTGCAACAAAAACCTGATTTCAGTGAAAACTACTGCTTAAAATATGCAAGTCCTGCCATAAAATAGAGACCATTTCCTGTACTTTATATTGTTTTAACTTACCAATGAAGGCAAATCATCCTTGAAACCAAAGGCAGGAAAAGCTTCTCAAGTTCAGAAACTGTCCTCAGGTTCAACCTCAAATGGAGCTGGAGGCAAAACTTCCTCATCAGAATCAATTGTGATCAAGCTGGTCATGTGACAATTTCTCCCATTTGCAATTGTGTTTGTTGTAAGCTGTGGGGCGTTTTCTTCAACAGGGTCATCAATTGCTACACTCGCCTGACCATTTCTTTCATTTGACAAGTCTCTTTGGACTGAATCAGGAGACTGTTCTTCAATGATCATACTGTTCATTTGACAGCAAACAGATGAAATGTCTTCTTAGTTCAAAACCACAGGTGCCTCCTGAACTTGTAGATTTACCAGAAGACTCTGCTTAAGGCTTTTCAGAAGCAACATTTTGTCGTAGCCAAGCTCCTTCAGATCTGCTTCTTATATGCGCCATTAGCTGTTCATTCATCTGAGACTCCATTTGTCAAATATCACAACACGATCATCAGCAGTCAGGGTTAACCCAACCCCTCCAACCTGGGTGGTTAACAAAACAGAATAGTTAGCACTACTCTGAAACATTTGTATCCTTTTTTCCCGGTCTAGAAGGGTAACCGTTCCGTCAATGCGCATAATTTTAAAACTTCTGTTTGCCAAAAATTCGAGCTCTCATGTCAAGCATTTTTCTTGACCGGGAAAAGACTAGGGTTTTGTGGCCTTCATCTCTGAGTTTATGAAGCAGCTCCAGAAGAAGCTCAAGTTTCCCAGATTCTTTAATAAGGATTTCATCAGAGAGGTGAACAAATTTTCAAACTGATGGAAGATCACCCTTTTGCATCTCATCAGCCTCTAATGCCAGGTAAGAATCAGCACTTGTCACCTCATCTCCCTCCAGCCCAAGCTTAACACATGCTCTAGCTGACAAGAGTCTGGGATGGTCACACAAGGCTTTCAAAACAGTCACCGTGCTAGGGGGAGACTTAGTGGTTGTTAGCAACTCCTTAATTTCATCCAGAGATAGAAATTTTTTGTATGCCTCTTTGTATTGTGGGAGTATCTATCACAAGTTCAAGTCATTTTTTCGGGTAAGAGAGGGCATGGTGAGTGTTTTAGAATCCGACTCATTTACAATCTTCCCTTTTGAGGTTTTGTTCTGTACATCTTGTTTTGTTCTCCTTAGGAAATAGGGTTGTATAATTTTCAATATTTAACTGCTGTAAGGCTATTAGTTTTGAAATTTGACCTTTAAGCTTCTGACTTGGTTGTATTGTGTTGGCTCTTTGGCAACCTCTTGAAATCTATTGAATATTTTCACTTTTGGCCTCTTCCTTGCCTTTCTGCACATAACTGGAAATAAAAAATACAATTACTTACTATAGGCATACAAAGCAAGCTTCATGATACATTAAACAAGATTAGCAAATAGTCAGTACAATTTCATAGAAATTCCTTGTACACGTTAGATGGGAGCTGCCTCTGCTGAGAATTGACATTTGTACAGGAGCCAACGATCCCCTCTATGAGTCAGCAAAAGATCAGCCTGGCAAATTGCAGGCCCAGGGCATTGGTGCTCTAGTCCCCCTGCCAACTGTTTTGGCATCATACCTCCTCGTAGACTCTAGAGAAGAGTCTGTACAGCATTGGGCCCCAAACTACTGCTCAAGCTCCGGTTTGTATAAGGGTTAAGGGAGAGGTGGCAGGTCTACTTTTAGTTAAAGCATGCCCAGTAAAAACATGTACAAGCACTTCCCTGTCGAGACACTAACATGGCCAGTAGCAGTCAGAAGATTGTCTTGGACCATGAAACTCATGTCCAACTTTCCCACAAAGTACAATTGCTCCTGATGCCCCGCTCTAACCTCAACTACTTTACCACTGAAAGGTGTTTCCCCTACTGGACCAATGCAATTTTAAAATTTCAGCGTGTCTACTATTCATTTGCTAATAACTCACTAATTATCACCTCTAAATGATCTATACTGGTCTTCACCACAAATTGGGCACTTTGGGTGGTGCTTCTTGCTAAGAATTATTTTATTTGCCTTTTAACAGCAATTATAGTTTTAAAGTTTAAAAAAAAAAAAAAAGTGACTAGATAAAACCCCACACATTTTCCCAATTTCTCCGTTATTACCACATTGTCATACATAATTTCAATTTGTAAGGTTTATTTTTTATATTTTGTGTTTTAGTTCTCATCGAGTCAGATGGGTTGGCACCACCGAAACGTATAATGGCTCTGTAAAGTAAATCTGAAGAAAAAAAACAAACAAAAAAAAAAAAACACTTATGCTCAACTAAGGAGATGAAAGGCTATTGAGCAGTGTTTCTCAACATTTTATTGGTATGTACCACCTTTAAAAACCTTGTACTCACCAAGTACCGCCAGCATAGTAAACACCACAAGTACCCCTTGACTAGAAAAGCAAATTTCCTTGCGCTCCTGCGCGAGGGGTACAGTCACAATCACAGTCCTCCCAACTCCTTAGTAAATTGCCTTGCCATTTGGAGCAGCACATGCAATGTGAGAAAGTCTAAAAGAAAGGAGATGGAGCGCACTATATTGCATTACCTAGGGTGGGCTTTATTCGCAAAATAAAAGTTACTCACAAGATAAAAAGTGTAAAATGCGCCCCTCAGCGGTACAGCCAACCGCTACACTCTGGCAGTATGAAGACAACGCGCTGTGGCCAGCAGCGTGATCTCCGATGGACAGGAAGGCCGCCTCACTGTAGGAGTGTGTGTCGCTGAGGGTTAGCGTGCGTACGTCGTCATGATGCGTTACGGCGCCTTCATCAGATGACATTAGTACACACAGCACACTCTTAAATAAATGAGTTATCTGAGCCGTGGTCATGGCTACAAGGAAGCTCTTGAATTAGAAGATCTTTATTTAGAAATCTTTATTTAGAAATGGACAATAAGTATCAAGCGGGGCAGAAGCCTCCTGATAGAGTTTGCAGAGGTGGGGCATTACATTAGATTTTCTCTGTGCACGTCATTTTTAATGCGGATACGTTTTAGGGAATGGCATACTAATTATAAGGCGTGCTGACTCGCAGCGCGCAGTCACACCTTCCAGGATTCAGAGATAGAAAAAAAAAAAAAAGTGTATATAAGAAAAAAAAAAAGTGTATATAAAAAAAAAAAAAAAAAAGAAGAAAACCCAAGGGAATATTACAAAATTACACACATTATACAGATATGAATGGGTACCTAATTAAAAATAAGAGTCAAGAATTTACATAAAATCATCCATGTTCATCAGTATGAACATTAGCGCTGCACCAGAATATATGTGCAGTACAGACTTGGGATGTCAATAAATATACATACATCAACCTAAATAAAAAAAGATTAGGAAGAGAACGGGTTGTGGTGTTAATTTTGGAACTCAGATTATCACCATTTCCCCAAAAGTATGGCTGTTAGAAAATATTTATAACAAAAATTCATAACCAAAATTACGTAATGGGGGTCCTGGATTTTTAATGTGTGGGTATGGACATCTTCAATATGATCAGAGGGTATGGTGCCTCTGCCCCCACAGGAATTTTAATAACCATATACCTCAGATATGACTACTTCTATTGCACATACCCTCACCTGTAAAATAGTGAGGGATAGTGGCGGGTCCACCTGGGGGGGGGCAGAAAAAAATGGAAAAAGAGGGAGGGAGGGGGGACATTGAAAACAAGGGTGATGTGGAAAGGTGGTGGGGGGAAAAAGGGGGGGGGAGAAGGAACAATATGGGGAAGTAAGGAATGGGAACAGGAGGGGGGGGGGGGAATAGTGGTTTACCCCTTGACTAGGCCTGAATGATTTTAGAAAGATTGAATTGCACGATTTCTGTCAGAAGTTGCGATTTTGATACAATTTAATACACAAAGGATCAGAACGCTCTGACCATCCTTCACAAAACCCCAATGTGTGTCAAACTATATAAACTATAAACTCCCATATTGTGCAGCTTATTACTCCTGGAAGAAAATAGTAAGTTATAAGGTACCTGTAATCATTTCAGAGAAACCCTGGACATTCAGTGGAAATCCTGCTTGGAGTACACAGCCCCATGGCGGACTACAGTTAAATCTATATGTGTGTATTTTCTACAACGGACAGGCAGAGAGGGGACCACAGCAATAGTAGTTACTGACTGTACGCCCCGACTTCTGCACCCTTATTTCCCCTCTTTCACCTATAGAGCCTTCCCATTCATCCTACAGTTCCTTCAGTCTAGTGCTGTGTCTCCAGTTAGCAGTGACAACCAAATATCACAAAATATCTCTCTTTATGTTCTATATAACCACATGTTATACTTTGGCATAGGACAAAGGAGCAATGGCCTTTTCATTTTTAATTGCAGTGCAATATACAGTTGTACCTGCCTAAATTTGAGAAGAATTCCTAGCAAACGGGTGGTTTTTTCCTACACTACAAATATTCATTGAATGATCAGTGCCGTTTGCATAAATCAGTGCTGTAACACTTACATTGGGGGATGGGAATGTGTTCAAAAATCCAATCCGTAATCTAACCAGGGCTGTGGAATCAGAAATTTTGGGTACATGGAGTCATTTTTTTGTACCAACTCCACTTGCCTATTAAGTAGATACCAGGTCCCCAGCACGTCAAAAGCAGGTACCAGGTCCCCCGCACGTCAAACAGTTACCTGGTCCCCCGCAAAGTCCCCAGCATGTCAAACAGTTACCAGGTCCCCCGCACGTCAAACAGTTACCAGGTCCCCCGCACGTCAAACGCAGATAAAGTGTCCCCCACAGGTCAAATGCAGATACCATGTCCCCCGCACATCAAACAGATACCATGTCTCCCCACAGGTCAAACTTCGGATAGTTCATCAGGCATGTAATCATGTAGGGACTTCAAAACAAATTTTATACGATAGTAAATTTATCAACACTTCCAGCAGCATGACAAGTTGTGGCTGCATCATGAATATTGAGGAGGCTAATAACTTGGACAGCAACAGCAGACAAACTGAACACCACATGGAGTAGCAGCAGCAGATTAACACACTAATAACAGAAAGCACTGCTTATCACCTGTTGCTCTGATCCTGCATTTCATGATGTCACCCTGCTGGCAGCTCTGATTAAATCACCACCTTAGTAGGGGCTGGCCAGTGAATGAAAGAGGAGATGTAGGATGTTGGAGGATGCATGCAGACTGTCTGGAGCTGTGTCGGCTGCCCACCATCTGTTCTACTCACTCCTCTCCCTCCAGCTGATGTCCATCATTCAGTCCTCCTCGGCAGCACTGCACTGGCATTAGACTTAGTGGGCATGCCGGGCAGTGGCACAGGTTAGGTCACGTGGCCGGACTGGTGCTTGAACTTCTGGCCAGTGGCAGGGGCGGCATTAGGGGAGGTGGAGCAGCATGCAGAAAACTTTACAGGGCATGAGGGAAGGTGGTGAGTCAGAGCGCATTTGCTCTGTTTCAATTAGCACTGTCTGGGGGAATGTATGAAGGCTGTGCTGCAGTGGCGTTTTAACCATGGTAAAGTGTGGTGTTGGAAATGTATTTTTAACAGGTGCACTACAAGCTCCAGCGATGCCACCCTTGACCCCAATGCTGCCCCAGGCAAATGCTTGTAGTGCCTGTGCCTTTGGGCGCCCCCACACACACACAGAACTGCTGTGTATTCACAGCAGTCTTTCTCCCTCTGCGCTGCTGTCTTCCAGGGCTCTGTGTTGCTCGTGCCGGGGGGGGGGGGAGGGGGGGCGTAACTCTGTACTTTACAGTGTAATGTTTACACTCATCTCTCCTCTGCCAGGTCAAAGAGGACAATACCATGGCAGGGGGAGAGAGCAGGATAGCTGGGCAGCAGTGACAGCCATGGGCGTCTACACGGCTGGCAAAATGGGGCATGTGCACTCCCCTGGCCAGCTGCTGCCCCCCCCCCCCCCCCCCTAGCCACCTGAACCCGGAAGTGCCACCCTGGAGTGGGACCGGAGAGAAAAGGAAAGGTGTGTGGACGGCGATAGAAAAGGGGGAGGCCCCCTCCCCCCTTACCTCACCTCACCTTTGGGGCTCCCTCTCCCCATTTTAGAATGAAGTGATACGGGCAGCAGTGGCGGGACACTTATGTTATTAACAGGCGCGCGAGTGACTGGGAGCTGCTGCACTGGTCTGGACTAGACCAGAGCAGCGGCGCACAGATACAGAGAGTCACTCACGCCTGCCACATTTCCGATTTCCCTTTCGATTGACCTTTGTCTTCCAATATACTCCAATGGTTAAGGACATCAGAAAAAGCATTTTGTGAAATTGGAAAATAATAAGGAGAGACCCAATACTGAGCGAAATCTACAAGAATCCACCTTTGGTAACCTTTAAAAGAGCACCAACAGTAGGTAGTAAGGTCACAAACAGTGAATATAGAACATTTAGATCAAATTGGTTAGAAATGTGCCAACCGAAGGGAAATCGGAAGTGTGGACAGTGTTCTGTTTGCCCATTAATGAGACAAGGGAATAGCCTGAAGGTGGGCCCTGTGGAGAACAGACCTAGAATGCTGATCACATGCCAGACAAAGAATGTTTATATTATCTGGTGGTCATGCCTCAGATTTTACATCGGCATGACCACCAGAAAGCATAAAGAAAGAATACATTCAAGATTGATTTCTTCAGGAAAAGGTAGTCCCCATTTGATAGAACATGTAAGGGCAGAACATCAGTGTGGGGGGGGGGGGTGGGGTGGGGGTGGGGGGGGGGGGATAGGGAAAGGCTCTTTCTTAGAAGGGAAACAAAGTGGATAGAAAAAAAAACGGATGCCATGGGAACCTTGGGTCTTAATGACTATGTGGATATGGCTTGTGTCTTGGACCCTTAGTGAACTGAACTTCCCGTGGCTTGGGACCCATAAGTATGGTCTCAGAATATGTTACAAGTAGGGCTTATGTATTTATATATGAGCTTCCTCTGGAATCTCCTTTTTTCTCTTTTTCTTAGTGGACATTTATAGTATGTAATTGAGAGAATTTGGTCTGTCCATATTTACCTTGGGTTTGTGATCTTTGCTTTTAATAGAGTTTTTAATTAAATATAAGTGGATTGAAGTGAGCTTTAGGTGGTTTAATTTGAAATGTGGTATTTGGGGTCATTTTTTGCTAAAGATGTATAAAAGGGAACAAATGAGCAAAAATGTTTATTTTGCTGGAAAAATGTAGCATATTCAATGTAGTTTCCCTACTTATCTAGCTATATTAGGAGAGTCCAATGAAAAGGTTACTTGTCTGCCACCCTTTCCACCTGTATAATTGATTTTAGATCCATTATGGTTTGATTTTTACAAACAAAAAGTTCTTTCTAGTTCTAAAAAGTTCGCTCTCTATGGGTAGTACAGTTTAGGAGTATATTTATCTGCTTGCATCCAGCTGCTGATATATGCTACTTTGTTCCTCCTAAGGACTTAGCTTCACCTAGTGGCTGCCTGGTCCAGAACGACGCACGCTTTGTGTGCACAGGACCGTCAGCCACAGTAGATTCCCCAAACTTCCGGTGGACGTGTTGACGTCATGTACCAGAAGTGGCGGGCGAGGGCCTGCGGCGCGCCGGGAGCTTTGGGATTTCCCTTATTTAAGCAGTCAGCGCGGAATGACCGGCGTGCGCAGAGCCTCAGAAGATGCTCATACGAGCGAAACGTGTGTCAGGCTCGCCACCGCTCCCACTTCACCCCACCAAGCACAGGATCGGGTAGGAACTTGCCACAAATTGGAATTTTTTTTTTTTAATTTCCTATGATGTACAGCCAGATTCAATAAAGCCGTTCAGCAAGATGGATGGACACGGCCTGGAGGCCGACACCGGACAGGTAATGTATAAATGCACACACAGGGGAGCACATTTACACATTGCGGCAGGCAGGGCCGGCCCGCTCATGAGGCGGGGTGAAACTTTTGCCTCAGGCGGCAAATTTCTAGGGGCAGCATCCGCCCGTCGGAGGGTGCAGGGAGCCGGCCGCCCAGCTGGAGGGGTAGCGGGCAGGACGGGGGTATTGGGCCTAGCGGCGGGGAGGGGGGGGGGGGGGGGGGGTCGGACCCCCCCCCCCCCCCCCCTCGCCTGGGTACCCGTCCTCCGCTCCCCTCCAGCCTTAAATACATCCGAACTAGCGCAACTCGTAAGAGGCAGTGGGCGGGGAGGACTCACCTCTTCCTCGCTCGATCCAGCGTGCGCTCCACTGACGTCACTTCCTGCACGCCGCCCACTGTATTGTAAATAAACGGCGCTGCAGGAAGGGACGTCAGTGGGCGGCAGCAATATTTTTTTTTTTTAAATTTGCCTCAGGCGGCAAAAAGTCTAGGGCCGGCCCTGGCGGCAGGGGTTTCATCATTCATCCCAAAATCATCCACCATACCGCCACACTCCCAACCAACCTCAGCCCGACATCTTGCAGCATGCGCAATCAAATTCCGACCAATTTCAAGTTAGTCACTTTGTCAGGCATGCATTTGGCAGCACCAATTTTCATCCAAATCAATTATAATAATTGAATGGTTAATCAGCCACCTGAAGTATGGCCACCTTTAGGGCCCATTCACACTAGGGCAATTAGCAGGAGATTCCCACATAGCGTTAGCATTTGTTAAAGACATTAGCGCTATTCTACCCTATGGCAGTGTTCTCACTGCCGCAATTGGTGCCAATCACAGGCATTTTGTGATTAGCGCCAATCACAAAAGCATTACCTGCTGACGTTTTGAGGCAATTCTGGAGCAATCGTGGTACAGTGCTATTAAAGCACTGACCGCAATCACTTTGAAATTGCAGAACTGTCCAGTGATTTTTTTAACATGATGCTTCATACATCATTTACTATAAAAGACGTTTTTGAAGCAATTGAAAAGGCCAGTTCCGGATTTCAGTTCTGATACCGGATTTCTGGATAATGGGTTCGGATATCCGGATCAACTCGGATATCAAAAAGAGCTACACATACAATTCATCTCAAGTTTATTTTCACTTTAGATTCCCTTTAAAAGGAAACCTGTAGTGAGAAGAAAAAGGGAGACTGCCATATTTATTTCCTTTTAAACAATACCAGTTGTCTGGCAGCCCTGCTGATCTATTTTGCTGCAGTAGTGTCTGAATAACACCAGAAACAAGCATGCAACTAATTACTCAAATATGACAATATCAAAAAACGCCTGATCTGCTGCATGCTTGTTCAAGGTCTGCAGGGCATAGTTTACCCAGTGCTGGGTTAGTCCATCTCCCTGGCTTTTCTGTATAGTGAACTCATTGAAGTGTAGTTGCTATGCTAAATCCAACTGCCAGAAAAGTGTGAAAACTAAACATTAGCTTACCTGGTAATTTAATTTTAAGTAACCCTCCAGGACAGGTATACATCGAGATTTGGCCCCTCCCAGGAAACAGGAAACATCCACAAGCCTCTCTATAAATAAAAAACTTTGTCAGGTATCCGGCAGTATTAAATAAAGAAACATTCCAACAGGTCTCAACTACCTGACACCTAACCATTCATAATAGTGTCTTATATACATTTATACATAATTTATACCTTTGCATTTTTAAACACTATGTATCATAAAAGGAAATGGGGTGGGTTACCCCACCTGTCCTGGAGGGTTACTTAAAATTAAATTACCAGGTAAGCTAATGTTTAGTTTTTTCCATTAACCCTCCAGGACAGGTATACATCGAGATGATTCTCAAGTAAACACTAACTTTAGGGTGGGCTGACCGCCTCCAAGACTTTTCTTCCAAAGTCTTGGTCTGATGAAGATATCCGATCCAATCTGTAATGCCGCATGAACGTTCCCAAGTTCTTCCACGTTGCTGCCTTACAGATCTCCATAGAAGAAGCAACAGCTCTGAAGGCTCAAGTTGCTGTCCCTCTAGTAGAATGAGCTCTTAGATCTTTCAGCGGAGTCGTTTCCATGACTTTATAGGCCTCCATAATACATAATTTGATCCGGTTAGCTATCGTTCTCTTCGAAGCCCTCTGTCCCACTAGTTTTCCGGTGAAATTTACAAAAAAAGGGCTTCAGTTTTCCTTAAACTCTACTCTCTCCAGATAATCTTTAAGAATTTGTCTTATGTCCAACAAATGTCGTTGTTTCTCATTATCATTTGTTGGATTAGGATAAAAGGTTGGTAGTATAATTTCCTGCGATCGATAGAAAATATCCCCAACTTTCGGAATAAATTCTGAACTGGTTCTAAGGACTACCCTATCGTTATAAAAAATACAATAAGGCTCCCTGCAGGATAAGGCCTCAAGTTCACTCACTCTCCTTGCTGAGGTGATTGCTACTAAAAATATTGTTTTGAACGTTAACAAACGTAAATTCATGTTACTGGCACAGTCAAAAAGGAGGCTTCGTCAAAGCCTTCAAAACCAAAGATAAATCCCAGTTCGGGAATGGTTTAACAGCAATTGGCCTATTTCTCTCTATTGATTTAACAAACCGAGCAATCAAGGGATGACCAGCCAATTGTCTGTCTAAAAAAACAGAAAGCGCTGAAATTTGCACCTTAATCGTACTTAAGGCCAATTTCTTATCAACTCCACTCTGGAGAAATTCTAAAACAGTAGCAACTTCATTAGATCTAAATCCTGACTGTTCCTTCCATAATTTATAAGTTTTCCAATATTTCAGGTATATTGTTCTAGTGTTCTTTTTCCGCCTCTTAATCAGAGTATCTACTACCTTATCTGATAGTCCATACGTCTTTAGAATGTGCTCTTCAGTAACCAGGCTGTTAACTTCCATTTGTTGATGTCTGGAACAACCTGCCTCTGAATCAAAATTAAATTGTCCAGAAAAGGAAGTAGCATCGGCTCCGCCACTTTTAATTTCAGAAGCAGAGGATACCACGACCTTCGTGGTCAATTTGGAACAATAAGAATCACCTTTGTCCTGGATGCTGCAATCTTTCTCAATACCCATGGTAACAGATTCAGCGGAGGGAATGCAAATGCTAGATTGAAATCTCATGTCTGTGACAAAGCATCCACTGCCGTTGGACCCTTTCAAGTGAATTACTGTAATTAACACCAGAATCTGTTCTGCTATGTCCAGTATTTTCAACGCCAGGGTCAATAGCTTGTGTGACCTTGTTCCCCCCTGGCGATTTATATACGCCACTACTGTGGAATTGTCCGTCCTTATTTGCACCTGCTTGACTGCTATCAAATGTTGAAATGCTATCAGAGCCAACTTCACCATCATCAATTCTCTGTGATTTGCAGACTGATTTTTCATATGATGCTGCCAAAGACCCTGTGTTTTGAAATCTTGAACAATGGCCCCCCAACCTAACAAGCTTGCATCTGTGGTCAAGACTACCTGAGTTGGAAATTGCCAAGGTCTGCCCTGAGATAACGAGTGGGAAATAGTCCACCAATCTAGACTTTCCTTTACCTGCACCAGAATCTGTACTAACTGATCCAAAGTTTCGATTGTCTTGCCCCAATTTTTCAAGACCCAACTCTGTAGGATTCGTGAATGCTTCATTGTCTACTGTACTGCTGGTGCCACTGAGTTTAACATTCTCAGGAGTCTCATTGCATCCCGTATCGAGATGACATCCAATCTTTTGAGATTTCCCACCTGCTGTATTACCTTCGCAGGCTTTTGCTCCGGTAAGAACATCTTCTGTTCTATTGAGTTCATTATGAATCCCAGAAAAAGAATTTTCTGAGTGGGCTCTAACTAGGATTTTTCCAGGCTTACACTCCACCCTGCTTGCTGGAGTTCCTTTACAACTATCTCTGTAGAGCAAAAATGTTTGCCTTGATTCTGCCATAATTAGAAGATCGTCCAAATAGGGAACAATCATAATACCTCTTTTGTGCAGATGTGAGATCAGCTCGGGTGAAAATTCTCGGAGCGGACAGTATGCCCACGGGGAGGCAACCTGATGCTTTATGAAAGGCTTGAGTGGTTTGAGATTCAGAATTAGACGATACTTGCCCTACGGTTTTTTCACTAGGAAGATTTTTGAATAAAAAACCCTTTACCTGCTCCAGAACTGGCACCAGAGTGACCACCTCTCTTGTTAACATATCTTGTAGAATGCAAGATATGGCCCTCTGTTCTTGGTTTGACCTCAACTCTTTTGTCACTATGAACTTTGTTGAAGGTCTTTGTTGGAATACAATATGGTATCCCAACTCGATCAGATTGAGAATGAATGGGCTGGTCGCAAACTTCTGCCACTGCGGGAGGAAGGAGCCCAACCTTTCTCCCACAGCTTCTTCGCTGTCACTGCTGCTTTCTTGTAGTGGAGTCTGAACCGCCAAACCATGCATTTGGCTTGTTCTGCTCGCGAGAGAAGGACCAGGGTTTACGTCCGTCTTGGGGTTTGGTTTTATTCTCTTGTCCTTCCGAAAAAACTTTTCCCCCTGTCTAAATTGCCTTTTCTTTAGGGAAACCCTTCTTTTTATCTGATGTCCTTTCAAGGATTTCATCCAACTGGGGACCAAACAATAGGTCACCTGAGAAAGGAATGATACCTAACAGGTTTTTAGAAACATTACTACCCTCCCAGGTTTTAATCCAGATATTTCTTCTGGCCACGTTAGACAACGCCGCCGCTCTTGCGGTCAAACTGATAGATTCCGTTGCCACATCTATAATGAAGTTTATAGCCTTAAACATTACGGTAAATGAATTTAAAATAATGTATTTACTTGACCCCATCTTAATGCGACGCATTACTTGATGCATCCATAAATCTAGGGTACGGCCTACACATGTAGTAGCAGCAGCAGGACGGAAGTTTGCGCAGGTAGCTGACTAAGTTTTCTTTAAGGCAAACTCAGCTTTTTTATCTGATTGTTCTTTTAGAAAACCTAGATCTTCAAAGGATAATTCATTTTCCTAGTGGACCTGCGAAAAGACTGCATCCAACTTAGGGCATTTACCCCACTGTTTACAGTCCTCTTCTGCAAAAGGGAATCTTCTTTAAAAGCCTCTAGATAAAAAGACCTTCCTATCAGGGTTCTTCCACTGACTATTAATCAATTGTTTAGTAGATGAATGTACTGGAAAAACCATTGGTTTCTCTCCTTCCATGCCCGCATATAATGCATCATGCGTAGACACTGAAGAAAGAGCGTCATCCTTCAAACCTAAAGAATCATAAATTGCCTTTAACAATTCCTCTGTCTCGTTAGCAGAAAATCTAAATTTAGACATTTTATTCTGATCTTTTTCAGACAAGTCCTCATCAGAGTCACACTCAGAGATACCATCAGAGTATTCCTCTGGTTCAGAATCTGACAAGACAGGACAATTTGTTTTAGCAGATGCTTTCTTATGCCCTGTTCTAGTTGCACACTGCTGACATAATAACTTATTCCAAGGCACCGGTAGCTTCCCATTACAAGAGGGACAGCGTTCTTTAGGCCTAGCAGTATCCAATGCTTCAATAGCAGTAGCAGATGGAGCAGAGGATGAAGCTGCTGTACTCTGTAATAAAATAAACTTAATACAGATATTGTTTAACTGCCATGCAGCCAGAGTAACCACAATCCGCCACAGTGTGAGGCAACTTCCCACAAGAAGCTATTCACCAACCAAAAAATTCCCCATAACACAGCCAGTCCAGTGAGCCACCTTAGAACAGCCTTCACACAAACAACTGTTTTACATGTGAAAAACGCGATACCTTAGTATCCGGCTTAGGCTCATGTGCCCTGGGACCTCCTGAGCAGCCTACAGGCCTCCGCTCGTCCCAGGCGCTGGTTGTGCTCCATCTTGCGTCCTGCACGAGTGCCCAGACGCGGGGAATGCTGCGCATTCTTCAATCCGGCGGGCGGAAGTGACGACATAAGCGGAAACGGAAGTGTCCCGTCCGCCATCATGGATACTGGCACGCTGCGCCCGCTCGGCCTCCGCCTTCCCTGCAGCGTGCCCTCGTCCTTCCAGCCGGCGGCGCCTGCCAAGCAAGAAGCTACCACAGCCATCTCTCTCCCCAGACCCTCCACAGCGGCTATAGAGAGAGGTAAGCGGCTGACAGCAGATAACATTGCCTCATGATCCTCACCTGTCCCCGCAGCACCAACAGTCCCTAGCCCCCCAGGCTCTCCAGGACATGCAGCGCAGGTATAGAGAGACCTGTCCCTGGAACAGGAAACATCCATACTGCCGGATACCTGACAAAGTTTTTTATTTATAGAGAGGCTTGTGGATGTTTCCTGTTTCCTGGGAGGGGCCAAATCTCGATGTATACCTGTCCTGGAGGGTTAATGGAAAAAAATAGTTGGAAGGGTCTTCGTATACATATTTTCAAGGGAGTGCTTCTGTAAAAGTAAAGGTAGAGAACCCACCATGAGGCGATAGACTAGTCTTGGCCTCTTTTCCAAGTGCAGTTGAACTGTGTGCTCAGCAAGCAGTTACCAGGCAGCAGCAAGGAATTTCAAAATTCACTGCCCATCAACTGCTTATGGAAAAGCAAACAAAAAAAATAAATAAAATAAAGGGATCGGTCAGAGGTTTACTACCGATTGTGACCTAACAAAAAGAGCATATCACTCTGGGAGAAATGTATGTCTGTTGACGTGCATTTAAAATTTTATGGTATCTGGCCCCTTAAGGACCGTAGACTTCTGGGTAAAAAAACATTACCTTCATCTACCCTTGTTGGATGTTAAGGTGGCCACAAACAATTTGCTGAACTTTTACTAACTATTCTTTGTATAAAAGATTCGAAATTGTTTGGGACCGCTAATAGACAAAAATTTAACCAATCCGATTAATAAAATCAATCGGATTTCTGGATCGATCCCGTTAAACTGATCAGATCGGTTAGGAGATTTGTCCACTAGTGGTCCCAAACATTCATACCAAAAACTGCAACAAAAACCTGATTTCAGTGAAAACTACTGCTTAAAATATGCAAGTCCTGCCATAAAATAGAGACCATTTCCTGTACTTTCAATTGTTTTAACTTACCAATGAAGGCAAATCATCCTTGAAACCAAAGGCAGGAAAAGCTTCTCAGGTTCAGAAACTGTCCTCAGGTTCAACCTCAAATGGAGCTGGAGGCAAAACTTCCTCATCAGAATCAATTGTGATCAAGCTGGTCATGTGACAATTTCTCTCATTTGCAATTGTGTTTGTTGTAAGCTGTGGGGCGTTTTCTTCAACAGGGTCATCAATTGCTACACTCGCCTGACCATTTCTTTCATTTGACAAGTCTCTTTCGACTGAATCAGGAGACTGTTCTTCAATGATCATACTGTTCATTTGACAGCAAACAGATGAAATGTCTTCTTAGTTCAAAACCACAGGTGCCTCCTGAACTTGTAGATTTACCAGAAGACTCTATTCTTTAGGCTTTTCAGAAGCAACATGTCGTAGCCAAGCTCCTTCAGATATGCTTCTTATATGCTCCATTAGCTGTTCATTCATCTGAGACTCCATTTGTCAAATATCACAACACGATCATCTGCAATCAGGGTTAACCCAACCCCTCCAACCTGGGTGGTTAACAAAAGAACAGAATAGTTAGCACTACTCTGAAACATTTGTATCCTTTTTTCCCGGTCTAGAAGGGTAACCATTCCATCAATGCGCATAATCTTAAAACTTCTGTTCACCAAAATTCGAGCTATCATGTCAATCATCTATCATTTTTCTTGACCGAGAAAAGACTAGGCTTTTGTGGCCTTCATCTCTGAGTTTATGAAGCAGCTCCAGAAGAAGCTCAAGTTTCCCAGATTCTTTAATAAGGATTTCATCAGAGAGGTGATCACATTTTGAAAATGATGGAAGATCACCTTTTTGCATCTCATCAGCCTCTAATGCCAGGTAAGAAGCAGCACTTGTCACCTCATCTCCCTCCAGCCCAAGCTTACCACATGCTCTAGCTGACAAGAGTCTGGGATGGTCACACAAGGCTTTCAAAACCGTCAGCTGTGCTAGGGGAGACTTTGTGGTTGTTAGCAACTCCTTAATTTCATCCAGAGATAGAAATTTTTTTGTAAACCTCTTCTTGAACTTGTGATAGATACACCCACAATACAAAGTCATTTTTTCGGGTAAGAGAGGGCATGGTGAGCGTTTTAGAATCAGTCTCATTTACAATCTTCCCTTTTGAGGTTTTGTTCTGTACATCTTGTTTTGTTCTCCTTAGGAAATAGCAGTTAAATATTGAAAATTATACAACCCTGTCAGGCTATTAGTTTTGAAATTTGACCTTTAAGCTTCTGACTTGGTTGTATTGTGTTGGCTCTTTGGCAACCTCTTGAAATCTATTGAATATTTTCACTTTTGGCCTCTTCCTTGCCTTTCTGCACATAACTGGAAAAAAAAAATACAATTACTTACTATAGGCATACAAAGCAAGCTTCATGATACATTAAACAAGATTAGCAAATAGTCAGTACAATTTCATAGTAATTCCTTGTACACGTTAGATGGGAGCTGCCTCTGCTGAGAATCGACATTTGTACAGGAGCCAACGATCCCCTCTATGAGTCAGCATACTCCCCCTGCCAACTGTCTTGGCATCATACCTCCTCCCTATCAGCAGCACACTTTGTTAGCGTAGACTCTAGAGAAGCGTCTGTACAGCATTGGGCCCCAAACTACTGCTCAAGCTCCGGTGTGTATAAGGGTTAAGGGAGAGGTGGCAGGTCTACTTTTAGTTAAAGCATGCCCAGTAAAACATGTACAAGCACTTCCCTGTCGAGACACTAACATGGCCAGTAGCAGTCAGAAGATGGTCTTGGGCCATGAAACTCATGTCCAACCTTCCCACAAAGTACAGTTGCTCCTGATGCCCCGCTCTAACCTCAACTACTTTACCACTGAAAGGGGTTTCCCCTACTGGACCAAAGCAAATTTTAAAATGTCAGCGTGTCTGCTATTCATGTGCTAATAACTCACTAATTATCACCGCTAAATGATCTATACTTTTCTTCACCACAAATTGGGCACTTTGGGTGGTGCTTCTTGTTAAGAATTATTTTATTTGCCTTTTAACAGCAATTATATTTTTAAAGTTAAAAAAAAAAATATTGACTAGATAAAACCCCACACATTTTCCCAATTTCTCCCAGTTATTACCACATTGTCATACATAATTTCAATTTGTAAGGTTTATTTTTTATATTTTGTGTTTTAGTTCTCATTGAGTCAGATGGGTTGGCACCACCAAAACGTATAATGGCTCTGTAAAGTAAATCTGAAGAAAAACACAAAAACACAAACACTTATGCTCAACTAAGGAGATGAAAGGCTCTGGGTCCTATTGAGCAGTGTTTCAACATTTTATTGGTATGTACCACCTTTAAAAAACCTTGTACTCACCAAGTACCCCCAGCATAGTAACCACCACAAGTAAACCTTGACTAGGCCTGAATGATTTGAGGAAAAGATTGAATTGCACGATTTCTGTCAGAAGTTGCGATTTTGATACAATTTAATACACAATGATGGATCAGAATGCTCTGACCATCCTTGACAAAACCCCAACGATGTGTCAAACTAGCCTTAGCCCAGGTGTAGAACTTTATAGGCTCCCATATTGTGCAGCTTATTACTCCTGGAAGAAAATGAAATGATTACAGGTACCTTTATAACTTAGAGAAACCCTGGACATGTCAGTGGAAATCCTGCTTGGTGTACACAGCCCCATGGCGGACTACAGTTAAATCTATATGTGTGTATTTTCTACACTGGACAGGCAGAGAGGGAACCCCAGCAATAGTAGTTACTGACTGTACGCCCTGACTTCTGAACCTTATTTCCCCCTTTCACCTATAGAGCCTTCCCATTCATCCTACAGTTCCTTCAGTCTAGTGCTGTGTCTCCAGTTAGCAGTGACAACCAAATATCACAAAATATCTATCTTTATGTTATATATAACCACATGTTATACTTTGGCATAGGACAAAGGAGCAATGGCCTTTTCATTTTTAATTGCAGTGCAATATACAGTTGTACCTGCTTAAAATTGAGAAGAATTCCTAGCAAAGGGGTGGTTTTTTCCTACACTACAAATTTTCATTGAATGATTAGTGCCGTTTGCATAAATCATAGTGCTGTAACACTTACATTGGGGGATGGGAATGTGCTCAAAAATCCAATCCGTAATCTAACCAGGGCTGTGGAGTCAGAGCAATTTTGGGTACATGAAGTCCTTTTTTGTACCAACTCCACTTGCCTGTTAAGTAGATACCATGTCCCCCGCAGGTCAAACGCAGTTACCATGTCCCCAGCAGATTACATGCAGGTACCAGGTCCCCCCGCACATCAAATGCAGATAAAGTGTCCCCCGCAGGCCAAACGCAGGTACCATGTCCCCCGCAGCTCAAACGCAGGTACCATGTCCCCCCACAGGTCAAACTTAGGATAGTTCCATCAAGTATGTAATCATGTAGGAACTCCTAAACAAATCTCATACAGTAGTAAATTTACCAACACTTCCAGCAGCATGACAAGTTGTGGCTGCATCATGAATATTGGAGGCTAATAACTTGGACAGCAACAGCAGACAAACTGTACACCACTTGGAGTAGCAGCAGCACATTAACCTCCTTGGCGGTAATCCCGAGCTGAGCTCGGGGTATGCCGCCGGAGGTCGCCGCTCAGGCCCTGCTGGGCCGATTTCGTTTCTGAAAAAAGCAGCACACGCAGCTGGCACTTTGCCAGCCGCGTGTGCTGCCCGATCGCCGCCGCTCCACGGCGATCCGCTGCGTGCAGCGGCGAAAGAGGGTCCCCCCCAGCCGCCCGAGCCCAGCGCAGCCGGAACAAACAGTTCCGGCCGGCGCTAGGGGCTGGATCGGGCGGCTCTGACGTCAGGACGTCGACTGACGTCCATGACATCACTCCGCTCGTCGCCATGGCGACGAGGAAAGCGAAACAAGATAGGCCGCTCATTGCGGCCTATCTTGTTACTTTCGATTGCCGGAGGCGATCGAAAGTACGCTTCCGGAGCGCCCTCTAGTGGGCTTTCATGCAGCCAACTTTCAGTTGGCTGCATGAAATATTTTTTTTTAATTAAAAAAAAAACACATTGCAGCCTCCCTGGCAAAATAAATAAACCGCCAGGGAGGTTAACACACTAATAACAGAGCACTGCTTATCACCTGTTGCTCTGATCCTGCATTTCATGATGTCACCCTGCTGGCAGCTCTGATTAAATTACCACGTCAGTAGGGGCTGGCCAGTGAATGAAAGAGGGGATGTAGGATGTTGGAGGATGCATGCAGACTGTCTGGAGCTGTGTCAGCTGCCCACCATCTGTTCTACTCGCTCCTCTCCCTCCAGCTGCTGTCCATCATTCAGTCCTCCTCGGCAGCACTGCACCGGCATCAGACTGAGTGAGCATGCTGGGCAGTGGCACAGGTTAGGTCACGTGGCTGGACTGGTGCTTGAACTTCTGGCCAGTGGGAGGGGCGGCATTAGGGGAGGCGGTGAGTCAGAGCGCATTTGCTCTGTTTCAATTAGCACTGTCTGGGAGAATGTATGAAGGCTGTGCTGCAGCGACGTTTTAACCATGGTAAAGTGTGGTGTTGGAAATGTATTTTTAACAGGTGCACTACAAGCTCCAGCGATGCCACCCTTGACCACAATGCTGCCCCAGGCAAATGCTTGTAGTGCCTGTGCCTTTGGGCGCCCCCACACACAGAACTGCTGTGTATTAACAGCAGTCTTTCTCCCTCTGTGCTGCTGCCTTCCAGGGCTCTGTGTTGCTCGTGCCGTGGGGGGAGGGGGGGCGTACCTCTGTACTTTACAGTGTAATGTTTACACTCATCTCTCCTCTGCCAGGTCAAAGAGTCCAATATCATGGCAGGGGGAGATGGAGAGCAGGATAGCTGGGCAGCAGTGACAGCCATGGGCGTCTACACGGCTGGCAAAATGGGGCATGTGCACTCCCCTGGCCAGCTGCTGCCCCCCCCTAGCCACCTGAACCCGGAAGTGCCACCCTAGAGTTGGACCGGAGAGAGAAAAGGAAATGTGTGTGGACGGCGATAGAAAAGGGGGAGTCCCCCCCCCCTTACCTCACCTTTGGGGCTCCCTCTCCCCATTTTAGAATGAAGTGATACGGGCGGCAGCGGCGGGACACTTATGCTATCAACAGGTGCGCGAGTGACTGAGCTGCTGCGCTGGTCTGGACTAGACCAGAGCAGCGGCGCACAGATACAGAGAGTCACTCGCGCCTACTAATAGTGTAAGTGTCCCGTCACTTCCACCCACATCCCTTCATTCTAAAGGGGGGAGTGAGAGAGGGAGCCCCAAAGGTGAGGGAAGGGGTCTCCCCCCCCCCCCCCCCCCGCTGGTCTGGACTAGACCAGAGCAGCGGCGCACAGATACAGAGAGTCACTCGCGCCTGCCACATTTCCGATTTCCCTTTGGATTGACCTTTGTCTTCCAATATACTCCAATGGCTAAGGACATCAGAAAAAACATTTTGCGAAATTGGAAAACAAGGAGAGACCCAATACTGGGCGAAATCTACAAGAATCCACCTTTGGTAACCTTTAAAAGAGCACCGACAGTAGGTAGTAAGGTCAAACAGTGAATATAGAACATTTAGATCAAATAATTGGTTAGAAATGTGCCAACCGAAGGGAAATCGGAAATGTGGACGGTGTTCTGTTTGCCCATTAATGAGACAAGGGAATAGCCTGAAGGTGGGCTCTGTGGAGAACATACCTAGAATGCTGATCGCATGCCAGACAAAGAATGTTTATATTATCTGGTGGTCATGCCTCAGATTTTACATTGGCATGACCACCAGAAAGCATAAAGAAAGAATACATGTAAGATTGACTTCTTTAGGAAAAAGGTAGTCCCCGTTTGATAGAACATGTAAGGGCAGAACATCAGTGGGATCCGAATTGCCTCAATTTTGCAGGTTTAGAGCAAGTTGCCTGGTCCAGAACTACGCACGCTTTTTGTGTGCACAGGACCGTCAACCACAGTGCATTCCCCAAACTGCCGGTGGCCGTGTTGACGTCATGTACCAGAAGTGGCGGGCGACGGCCTGCGGCGCGCCGGGAGCTTTGGAATTTCCCTTATTTAAGCAGTCTGCGCAGAATGACTGGCGTGCGCAGAGCCTCAGAAGAAGCTCATACGAGCAAAACGTGTGTCAGGCTAGCCACTGCTCCCAATTCACCCCACCAAGCACAGGATCGGGTAGGAACTTTTGCCACAATTGGAATTTTTTATTTCCTATGATGTACAGCCGGATTCAATAAAGCAGTTTTAAGGAACTGCATGTGCCAATCCTGTCTCCTACTGTGCAATACTATTTTTTTCTAAATTTCCAAGTTCGCCTCTCCTTTGAAGTCTATTGCGGTTTGCGAAAGTGAAAGTTTGCGCGAACCTAAAATCGGAGGTTCGGCCCACCTCTAGTCTTAGTTACGCCCCTGGTATAAATGTGCCCCCCCCCCTCTGTGTGTGCGCGCATTTACATATTACCTGTCCTGTAACAGCCTCCTCACGGTGTCCATCTATCTCGCCCGGTTCTAAAAGCCACATACACCATAGCAGCACAAGCATCTGACATATGCTACGCATCGCTAGCGTGTATGCGGAACTCGGCAAGATGGACGGACACCGCATGGAGGCCGACACCAGACAGGTAATGTATAAATGCACACACAGGGGAGCACATTTACACATTGCGGCAGGGGTTTCATCATTCATCCCAAAATCATCCACCATACCGCCACACTCCCAACCAACCTCATCCCGACATCTTGCAGCATGCGCAATCAAATTCCAACCAATTTCAAGTTAGTCACTTTGTCAGGCATGCATTTGGCAGCACCAATTTTCATCCAAATCAATTCTAATAATTGAATGGTTAATCAGCCACCTGAAGTATGGCCACCTTTAGGGCCCATTCACACTAGGGCAATTAGCAGGCGATTCCCACATAGCGTTAGCATTTGTTAAAGACATTAGCGCTATTCTACCCTATGGCAGTGTTCTCACTGCCGCAATTGGTGCCAATCACAGGCATTTTGTCATTAGTGCGAATCACAAAAGCATTACCTGCTGAAGTTTTGAGGCAATTCTGGAGCAATCGCGGTACAGTGCTATTAAAGCACTGACTGCAATCACTTTGAAATTGCAGACGTGTCCAGTGATTTTTCAACATAACATCACAGGGGAAAAAAAATAAAAATAAATAAATAATAAAATCACCCAAGCAAAACACCAGCGCTAATCTCTTGTGCTTGACAGTTTGTAAGTGTGCATGTGCCCTTATGCTAGGAATACACAGGTTGATTCTAGCTCTTGATTATACACCCGAGCAATGCTCTTATCTGCTCATTTTAGTTATCTTTTTTCAATTCACTTCAATGACAAATCAAGCAGCAAAATGATAACAATGGTGATTGGATATGTTGGAAATTATCTAACCATCTTATCAGCTCAAAAATCAAGCTGTGTATTCCCAGCATAAAGCCCCCTCTACACCATTCAATTCTAGGCATGATCAATAAAATTCAATTGGATCAATTAAATCCAACATGTCCAATCTGGATTCAAATGATCGCGTGATCGATTTGCAATGAAGACTAGCCAAAATCGATCAAACAATCAATCAAATCCTGATCAGACATGTCAGATTTATTCAATCTAATCAAATATAATCCAATCGATCGCACCTGAAATTGAATGATGTAGAGGGGGCTTTAGGCAACACTAATTTGCATCCAATCTATTGATAATCAGCCAATTAGATGGTCTATAATCCACCAAGTCACCTAATGTAGAGCCACTTAAAGTGTGCGTAGCAGCAAATCACCTGGAGCCAAACGCTGCGGGCAGCCACAAGGCTCAAACATAGTTGCAAGTCAGTCTGTCTTCCTCACAGCCACAGAAGCTTACACTCTAATGTACTCACCACAGGCACACACCATTTTATTAGACAGTACATTTATATAGTACAAACACCACTGCAGCCATATGAGAGCCAGTAATGGAAGGTTCAGGTCAGGTACATACAGAACAAGCCATCAGCCTGCGCACATCACAGAATCAGATCAGCATAAAATAGCTACACAATGGCCTGCAACGGCTGCCCGCCCACTCACCGCTGAGAGTTATACACCAACTCCAGCTGCGTGCCAGACATGGTGCTACCGTCACCTGCGCCAGGGGAACCCATCTGCACACACCCCATACTCACAACATAACCTTCCTGCTAACCAGCTTCCTTTCAGCACCCGCCTTTTATTCAAATTGTCTCCCACAATGCATTGTGGGGAAACCTATGTGCAGTAGGGAGAAGCTGGCAGGGGCGTGTGTAAGTGGTGGGGGCGGAGCTGATGGCCCGTGTTAGCTAATAAATGACAGCTGCCTTCACAGCAGATTGAGATTAGTGGTAACAACAAGCAGGGGGAATGGATGAGGAAATGATTCATGGTGAGGTCTCCTTTCCACGAACTGTTGACAGGCAGTGAAATGCCTCTCAAACTCCCTCAACTGCTCACTGCTGCCTGGTAACTGCTTGTTGCTGCATGATAACTGCTTACGTCTGCCTGGTAACAGCTTGCTGAGCACACAGCTCAACAGTTCGTGGAAAGGAGGCCTAAGGCTTAAACTTACCACCTGCGGAAAACACAGAAAAATTTCCACATTCACTAAAAATGTTCCGCATGTTTCCCACATGCGGGAACCATGCGTACAAAAATTTGGGAAACATGCATAATTACATAGTAAAAATGTGGAAACCATGCGGAAAAAAAGTTGCATAAAAAACTTGTCCAAAAAAAAAAAAAGTTCACCAAACACAGCACTCAAGGCTCCAGACTCCATTTAAGTCTTTGGGTATCATTCATAAAGCATTTCCGCATGCGGAAATGCTTAACACCGGTGACTTTCCCGACCACTCAGCATAAGCCCCATTCATAAAGGCTCTTTCCGCATGAAAAAGTGACAGAGCGATACATTTCCGCCTTGTGCGGAGTTTTTCTAGATTAATCTAGAAAAAGTAACAAACACATCCATTCATAAAGATTAGAGCAAGCGGTATCCGGAAGGAAAATACCGCTTGCTCGACAGTAGCGATAGGCGGGCGGAATACATATAAATGAATGGGAGGGACCTCCCAAGCAGCATCAGACAGAGCAGCGCAGGGAGGGAATCGGGCAGCTTTTAAGTTTCCGCATGTCTTCCGCCACGCTGCCGCCAGCTTCCTCCAGAAAACCTCCGCACTTCTTCCGCAACAGGCAGACTTCTTTATGAATGCCCACCCAGAAGTCTTAATTACCGGTTGCGGAGAAGAACGGTGTTTTCCCGCACTACCGACAGCCTGTTTATGAATGATACCCAATGGGAAGCGAAATATATCACCAAGTACTTGTAGGTGATAGAAATTCGGTAGTTAAGTCAGAAATAAGGCACCTCTTTTTTTTGTGAATTTGGATTTTTTTGCGGAAACTACCGACTTTTGCGGACTTTTACCGCATTTTTTTACGCATGCAGGTAATTAATGCGTAAAATTTTACGCATGCGGTAAATTTCATGCGTAAACATTTGTGAATGTCAAGATGTTTTTTTTTCAGTCAGGAATTTACCGCAAGTGCATTTCCGCATGCGGAAAATCATTGAGAATAGAGCCCAATGGGCTCTATTCACTGAGAGGTAAAAACTCAGCAAAATTTTACCGCTAAATTTCCGCCAGCGGTAAACTCCGCATTTTTTCCACATTCACTAATATTTTCCGCATGTGGGAAAAAAGATGCGGAAACAGCCATTATTCATGCGGTAATAATGCGGTAAAAAGGTCGCATGAAAAAGTGTTCAAAAAAAAAAGTTAAAGTCCAGCAAGCACAGCCCTTAAGCCTCCACACTTCATTAAAGTCATTAAGATGCGGAATATATCACCTACTACTTGTAGGTGATAAAAAAAATCGGTAAATAACGACGAAATGATGCGCCTGAACAGTTTTGGGAATTGATTTTTTATTGCGGAAAATACCGACTTTTGCGGATCACGCACTTTTACCGCACTTTTTCCGCATGCGGAAAAAACATGTAGAACATTTTGAGAATGTGAACTTGACGGTATTTTGGTCGCAAACTTCCCGCATGTACTTTACCGCATGCGGGAAGTCTTTGAGAATAGAGCCCATTGGCTATCATTCATAAAGCATTTCCGCATGCGGAAATGCTTAATACCGCTGACTTTACCGTACACTCAGCAAAATCCCCATTCAAAAAGGCTCTTTCCGCATGAAAATCTTACATTCCGGTGCAGAGCGAAACATTTCCGCCTTGTGCGGAGTTTTTCTAGATTTATCTAGAAAAAGTTACAAACACGTCCATTCATAAAGATTAGAGCAAGCGGTATGCGGAAGGAAAATACCGCTTGCTCGACAGTAGCGATAGGCGGGCGGATTACTTGCAAATGAATGGGACGGACCTCCCAAGCAGCATCAGACAGAGCAGCGCACGGAGGGAATCGGGCAGCTTTTATGTTTCCGCATGTCTTCTGCCACGCTACCACCAGCTTCCTCCAGAAAACCTCCGCACTTGTATCGCAACAGGCAACTTTTTTATGAATGACCACTCAGATGTCTAAAGTACCGCTTGCGGAGAAGAACAGTGGGTACTTATCCGTTAGCCGGGCGCATCCGGCAGGTGGCGCTAATTACTATTCCCTGTCCAGGCTGACATGGATAGTAGGGAAAGATGTAACTCTGGTGGAGTTTTGTCGCCACCTAGAGGATGCGCCCGGCTAACGGATAAGTACCGAACAGTGTTTTCCCGCACTACCGACTGCACCATTATGAATGATAGCCAGTGGGCTCTATTCATAAAAAAGTTGTTGCGAGAAAACTCCTGGAGGGAAAATACCGCAGCGGTATTTCACACTTCTGGGTGGTCATTCAAAGAAATCTTGAAAGCTGCGATGCAAGAGCGGAGTTCTCCCGCTGAAAGCTGGCGGTAAGCTGTCGGAAGGCATGCGGAAACACTTCAGCCGGCAGAGTCCCTCCGTGCACTGCTCTCTCTGGGAGGTCTGTCCCATTCACTTGTATGTAATCCGCAAAATCAGAGGAAGCGGTATTTCCCGTCCTCATACCGCTTCCTCTAATCTTTATGAATGGCCATTTTGTTACTTTTTTCTAGATAAATCTAGAAAAACACTGGAGAAGGCGGAAATTTCTCGCTCTGCTGGGGGATTGTAGATTTTCATGCGGGAACAGCTTTTATGAATGCCGACTTTGCTAAATGGACGGGAAAATCCGCTGTTTTGAGCGGAAAACTTGCGGTAAGGTTTTATGAATAGAGCCCATTGGGCTCTATTCTCAAAGAGGCCAAATCACCGCAAAATATTACCGCAAAATTACCGCCAGCGGTAATCTCCGCATTTTTTTCTGCATTCACTAAAATTTTACGCATGTTTTACGCATGCGGTAAAAAGAGTGCGGAAACAGCAATTAAACGTGCGGTAAACATGCAGTAAATGTGCGGTAAACATGCAGTAAAAAGGTTGCATGAAAAATAGTTTAAAAAAAAATTTCAAAGTCCACCAAGCATAGCACTTAAGCCTCCAGACATCATTAAAATCAATGGAATGCGAAATATATCACCTACTACTTGTAGGTGGTAAAAAAATCGGTAATTAACGCTGAAATAATGCGCCTAAAATATTTAGTGAATATGTTTTTTTGGGCGAAAATACCGACTTTTGCGGAACTTTTTCCGCATTACTACCGCACATTTACCGCACATTTACCGCATATTTACCGCATGTGGAAATAACATGCGGGAAATTTTGAGAATTCCAACTTGACGGTATTTTGGGTGCAAACTTCCCGCATGTACTTTACCGCATGCGGGAAGTCTTTGAGAATAGAGCCCAATGGGCTCTATTCTCAAAGAGCCAAAAGTACCGCAAAATTTTAAATTCCCGCCAGCGGTAAACTCCGCATTTTTTCAGAATTCACTAACATTTTCCGCATGTTTGCCGCATGCGGGAAAAAAGATGCGGAAACGGCCATTATTCATGCGGGAATCATGCGGTAAAAAGGTCGCATGAAAAAGTGTTTAAAAAAAAAAAGTTAAAGTCCACCAAGCACAGCCCTTAAGCCTCCACACTTCATTAAAGTCAATGGGATGCGGAATATATCACCTACTACTTGTAGGTGATAAAAATTCAGTAATTAACGAAGAAATGATGCGCCTGAACGTCTTTGAGAATTGATCTTTTATTGCGGAAAATACCGACTTTTGCGGAAATTTTACCGCATGAAACCCGCACTTTTATCACACTTTTTCCGCATGCGGAAAAAACATGCGGAACATTTTGAGAATCCCAACTTGCCGGTATTTTGGGTGCAAACTTCCCGCATGTACTTTACCGCATGCGGGAAGTCTTTGAGAATACAGCCCATTGTGCGGTGATTATCACAACACATGTCACTGAAGGTTAATTCATTAGGCCTCTTTTCCACGAACTGTTGAAATGTGTGCTCAGCAAGCAGTTACCAGGCAGAAGTAAGCAGTTATCATGCAGCAACAAGCAGTTACCAGGCAGCAGTGAGCAGTTGTGAGAGTTTGAGAGGCATTTCACTGTCTATCGACAGTTCGCGGAAAAGAGGCCTAAAGATTAGAGCAAGCGGAATCGGCACAGAGAACACCTGTTTAGAAAAGGAGATAAGCCAGCGATAACAGGCAAGCTAATGTGGACAGACCTCCCAGGCAGCTGCAGTGTGAGCAGAACATAAACTGCATCCCAGAATACCAAGGCTGTGTTTTTCAACCCCTTGGGTACCTGTTTTCAGATATATTTCACATCAGAAAGCCTGCATCTGTAACATTTCTTGAAGTTCTTCTAAGCTGCCTGCAGCAATTAAATAGATTGGGCTCTATTCATAAAACATTTGCAGTAAAAAAAAATCTTGGAGGAAAAACACAGCATCAGTATTTTAGACTTTTGTGTGCCAATTCATACAAGGTTTACTCTTGCGATAATAGGTGAGGGAATTCCCGCACTAAACTGGCGATGCTGCTGAGTTGATACATTTGCTGGCAGAGAAAGTTACTATAAAGGAGGCAGCCCCAGCATCCCTTTACATGTGCATTATTTTTAAAACTGCCTCTGTTTGCCCCGAATCTTCTCTGAATCTGTATATTAGTCTTTCTAAACAATCTATTTAATTGCCACAGCTTAGAAGAAGTTCCAGAAATGTTACACATGCAGGCTTTCTGATGTGAAATGTATCTGAAAACAGGTACCCAAGGGGTTATAAAACACAGCCTTGGTATTCTGGGATGCAGTTTTTGCTCTGCTTTCACTGCAGCTGCCTGGGAGGTCTGTTTCTCCATTAGCTTGCCTGTTATCGCTGGTTTATCGCCTTATCTAAACAGCCGGGTTTCTCCGCTCACATTCCGCCTGCTCTAATCTTTATGAATTAACCTTCAGTGACATGTGTTGTGATAATCACCGCACAAGGGGCTCTATTCATAAAAAATGTTTGGCGAAAAAACTCCTGGAGGGAAAATACCGCAGCGGTATTTTAGACTTCTGGGTGGTAATTCATAAAAATCTTGCCAGCTGCGATGCAAGAGCGGAGATCTCCCGCTGAAAGCTGGCGGTAAGCTGTCGGAAGGCATGCGGAAACACTTCAGCCGGCAGAGTCCCTCCGTGCACTGCTCTCTCTGGGAGGTCTGTCCCATTCACTTGTATGTAATCCGCAAAATCAGAGGAAGCGGTATTTCCCGTCCACATACCGCTTCCTCTAAACTTCATGAATGGCAATTTTGTTACTTTTTTCTAGATAAATCTAGAAAAACACTGGAGAGGGCGGAAATTTCTCGCTCTGCTGGGGGATCGTAGATTTTCAGATTTTCAGGGCAGCACGGTGGCGTAGTGGTTAGCTCTCTCGCCTTGCAGCGCTGGGTCCCCGGTTCGAATCCCAGCCAGGGCACTATCTGCAAAGAGTTTGTATGTTCTCTCCGTGTCTGCGTGGGTTTCCTCCGGGTACTCTGATTTCCTCCCACATTCCAAAAACATATGGATAAGTTAATTGGCTCCACCTAAAATTGTCCCTAGACTATGATACATACACCACACAATACATACATAGACATATGACTATGGTAGGGATTAGATTGTGAGCTCCTTTGAGAGAGAGTTAGTGACAAGATATATATATATATATATATATATATATATATATACACTGTACAGCGCTGCGTAATATGTCGGCGCTATATAAATACTAAATAATAATAATAAAAAAAAAATGCGGGAACAGCTTTTATGAATGCCCACTTTGCTAAATGGATGGGAAAATCCGCTGTTTTGAGCGGAAAACTTGCGGTAAGGTTTTATGAATAGAGCCCAAGGCGGTAATTTCCCCGCACTGCTCAGGAATGTCAGATTTTCATGCGGAAACAGCTTTTGTGAATGAACACTTTGCTAAATGGTCGGTAAAATCAGCTACACAAAAACCCTCCAGAAACCGCTAGGCATGTTTAGAAAACCTTTCTAAACATGCCTAGAATCTGTCTGAAATCTGCTCCAAAAACCTCTGTTAGCGGTTCTGGTATGCACTGGGCCATACAAACAAAAGCTAAGAAATTGTCTCAAGGAAATAGGATTTATGTACAAACAAGCCAAATATAAGGTCCCGTTTCCACTACACAGCATATTGTTATACAGAAATTGCGATGCAAAGAAACTGCAACTAATTCACGTCAATGGAGTAGTTTTCATTAACGCAAATTGACCTACGCGATCCTGCACGATGGAATTTATAGATAGCATGCTGCAGTTATCCGCAGCATGCATCCAATTCCCCATAGCCAGCGACAGGAAGCCGCATGACGCCGCATACGGTTGTATGAATGACAACCGGAAGTACCTGCAGGAGGATATGAGGCGATGCGGCGATCGCATCCACTACATTAGTGGAAATGGGCCCTGAGGCATTATTTAACCCCTTGCACACTGGCATTGGTAATCTGGTAATCTGTAACCGGAAACTAGTCTAAGGTCTGAGCGCTAACACAAGTGTATTCGCAACAGCAGACAAGTTGCAAATGACCAGTGAAGGCTTAAGAAGCCGAGGAGAGCTCACAGCCGCGCCCCTTACCAATCTGTAACCGGAAACTAGTCTAAGGTCTGAGCGCTAACACGAGTGTATTCACAACAGCAGACAAGTTGCCAATGACCAGTGAAGGCGTAAGAAGCCGAGGAGAGCTCACAGCCGCGCCCCTTACCAATCAGCCAATCCGAGCGGCGTGAGTCACCTCTGACGTCAGCCGACCGGCAGGTCAGCTGACGTGCCTTCTTCCAGCATAAAGGTCCTGTCTCCGCGCGCGCCCGCGCGATACAACGACCTATGAGCACGAAACAGTACCGTTCCCGGGGTGCTAGAAGCCGACGGAACGGATGAGGCCTGAGAACAGGGAACAAAGGCGGCTGTGGGTATATGCATGTCCTGCATGTCCGCAGCCGCCATAGTTGCAGATGTTACACCGCACAGCAGTGTTGCAGTTCCCAGAAAATGTTCAACGCTTTTGTGACACTTTAAATGTACCATTTATTGATCTTCCGGAATTTTATGGAGAGTTCAGACTTCCAAATGTTCTAGACCATATGTACTACGCAGGAGCTGTGATTCCCTCTGGTGGTCCCTGGCCTAGAGCCCATCCCCAACGACCACGTAATGTCTCGAGAGGACATGACCATGGAACCAGAGCCAATACCTTTCAACCCAGAGACCGTTTTCCCAGACGCAGAGATAGAGACACTACTCCAGAAGATAATGGGGATTAACTTTGTTTTCAAATTAGATTTCCTTCTGAACCTATTGGGAGCCTCTTTTCCCACCCTATTTTAAGCTCTGCTGAATTTTTGGCTGCTTTTCTATAGTAATATAGATCCCGGTGACTTGAATCTTATACATTCACATATTATGGTCGTTCAAATCTTCTATCCTGCCATGGTTCTCTGAATTTTTTTTGTTTAACTACCTAACAACCACGTCACGCCAATGGGCGTGAATGTGGCGGCAGCCCCAGGACCACCTAACGCCAATTGGTGTCAGGTCCTGGAGCCGGCTACTGCAGGAGATCGCATGCAGGCTTCACATGCATCTTCTGCTCAGGGGCGGAGCTCCTCCCCGCCTTCAGTCCCCGAGCGGCGATCACCGCTCGGGAGACTGTTAGACGGTGAAACCATCGTCTTTACAGCATCTTTATCAGCAGCAGCACTGTACTGGGGACAGCCGGGTGACACGGCTGTCCCCCTGGGGGACAAGAGAGCGAGCAGCTCTCATAGGCAGAGGCCTAGGACAGCCGATCACCAGGATTGGCTGGCTGAGGGGAGAGAGGGGTTTCAGAAAAAAAAATAGCAAAATATATTAATAAAAAAATTTATGTAAATGTTTATTAGAAAAAAAATAAACATGAGGGGGATCAGACCCCACCAATAGGAAGCTCTGTTGGGGGGGGGGGGGATCACTAGTGTGCTGTGTTGTGCGGCCCTGCAGCTTGGCCTTAAAGCTAGGGTGCCCATATTTTCATTTCCAAAAAAGAGGATGATCACAACAGCATGTGGGTGTGGTCATGGGTGGGGCCAAATATACAAGACCTTAGCAGTGTGCTGTCCAACTTCGCGGGCATGGAGGGCCGTTTTTTTTTCCAGACCACATGGTGGAGTGCTGGCTGTCCACAAAATGCAATCAGATTCGCAGAAGATTTCCCTACAAAATGCAATGAGATTCTCAGAAGATTTTCCCACAAAATGCAATGAGATTGGCAGCATATTGCTCTACAAATGCAATGAGATTGGCAGCATATTTCCCCACAAATGGAATCAGAGTGGCAGCATATTTCCCCACAAATGGAATCAGAGTGGAAGCATATTTCCCCACAAATGCAATGAGATTGGCAGCAGATTTCCCCACAAATGCAATGCGATGGGCAGCAGATTTCCCCACAAATGCTATGAGATTGGCAGCACATTTCCCCACAAATGCAATGAGATTGGCAGCACATTTCCCCACAAATGCAATGAGATTGGCAGCACATTTACCCACAAAATACTCTTTCCCCCATGCTGAGCGCAGGTGCCTTAATATACCTCCCTCGTTCTCCCCAAGTCACCAACGCACAGAAGAGTGTGACTGGATAGATTACCGGAGGGGATAATAAGATAACAGAGCGGCTGGAGAGCCCACGCACATCATGGAGCTGGTGGAAGCCCCAGGTAAGTATGGAAATAAAATTATTAAACATCTCAGAATTTCTTTAAAAAAAAAAAGTTTCACTTACCTGGAGCTTTTGCCAGCCCCCTGCAGCCTCCGTGTGCACACGCCATCTCTGAACGATCCACTGGTCCCCCGCCACAGCTAAGTTTTGTTCTCGCTGACTTGCAAGTCAACAGCCACTGCCCCCGGCCACACAAATGTCCTCATTCGCACTCCCATCACCAAGAGCATCCTGCACAGGCACAGAACAAGAAAACCTTGCACTGCACCCATGCAGGACACTCATGGTGAAGGGAACGCGAACGCAGATGCGCATGGCCAGGGACATCGACTTGCGAGAATAAAACTTGGCTGCAACAGGAGACCAGGGGACTTTTTTTTTTTTTAAGACATTACAGGTTTCGTTTAACAAATGGCATATAACAAGCATGTATACAGGTGTCTAACAAGTGTCCAGCTTGTGTTGAAGTACTGTGGCTGGTAAGGGCTTGGAGTTTTCTACACAGTGCACAGCATGCAGGACACTAGTAGTGGCTGAGGCTGTACTCTGCTTCTGTCCGTTCACCCTTCTCCCTCTATTGTCAGCTCACC
The DNA here is from genome assembly GCF_040937935.1 of Hyperolius riggenbachi. Taxonomy (NCBI): domain Eukaryota; kingdom Metazoa; phylum Chordata; class Amphibia; order Anura; family Hyperoliidae; genus Hyperolius; species Hyperolius riggenbachi. The sequence goes on along the minus strand of NC_090657.1, from coordinate 207,584,192 downwards.
TCTCCCCCCTCCAAGCTCAGCCTCCTCTCTGTGTCCTGTGTCAGGCTGTCCACTTTTCTTCTCCCCCTCCCATCTGAGGCTTCCTTATCTTATCCCTTATCCCTGGAATTCCGATGACTTGCTTTCACACACGGCCTGTGTGTTATTGGCGCTGGCTTGTTTCCGCCTCCTCCCCCTAGCTGTCGGCATTTCCTAGCTCGCTTCTCCTGCACGCTGCGGAGAGAACATCAAGAGAATGAACTGAAGAGAGACGGTGGTGCAGGCTGCAGCCGCATGAGCCCCAGAGGTTGATGTGCCCTGGTGCCACTGCACGGCCTGCACAGGCGTATGTCCGCCAGTGATGAAGAGCCGTTTTGGGAGCCAAACGAGCCGGCTCTTTGGGAGCTGAGTGGCCGAGCCAGAAGAGAGAATGCTTAAAGAGCTGGAATTTCATCACTAGACTGAGACTCAGTCTAGTGATGGGAATTCCGGCTCTTTAGAAAGCATCGGCTCTTCTGGCTTGGCCGCTCGGCTCCCTTTAAAGAGTCGTGTTCGGCTCCCAAACGGCTCTTCACTACCAGGCCATTTCAAAAACCCACCAGGGCGCCACGGACAGGTCGGGAAAAGTGCACCTGTCTGGGCAAAAGAGGACGCCTGGTCACCCTACTTAAAGCTGCAGTGGCCAATTTGTACAAAAACAGCCTGGTCTGGGGGTTTAACACTGCAGTCCTCAAGTGGTTAATATGCTATTTAAAGGGAAGGTCCAAGCAAAAAAAAAAAATGAGTTTCACTTACCTGGGGCTTCTACCAGCCCCATGCAGCCATCCTGTGCCCTCGTAGTCACTCACTGCTGCTCCAGTCCCCCGCTGGCAGCTTTCTGACCTCGGAGGTCAGGACCGAATTGCGTACATTTTTACACATTCCCGCTAGTGCAGGAACATTAACGCATACATTTTTACGCGTTAGTGGTGCAACAAGTAAATTTTTGTTCCTGCACTAGCTGGAATGCGTAAAAATGTATGCAATGTGGCCCTGACCTCTGAGGTCAGAAAGCTGCCAGCGGGGGACTGGAGCAGCAGAGAGTGACTACAAGGGTACAGGATGGCTACATGGGGCTGGTAGAAGCCCCAGGTAAGTAAAACTCATTTTTTTTTTTTGCTTGGACCTTCCCTTTAATGCATACTTTTCTTTTTCACAGCAATGCATAACTGAGCTTTGGATTACTATGATTAAGCTTTATCCCAAAAATTCTGTTATTTCCACTTAAATAGAAGGGGGGAGGGGAAGGGGGTTTGACACTTGGGATGTTGAGTGACACAACTATACATTCTTAAAATACTCTATAAATGCCTGACAAAATATTTAAAGGGGACATGGATTTCTACAATCTGCTTGCTAATACAGGTTATTGTACCTCCTTTTGTTCACTGGCCATTGCTTCCCACAAGGGGTTTCGAATTAATCAGCACTTATTTAAAGTGTGTTATTTCTGCTGACTATTTTTGGTGGGCTAGTTATTTGCCCACTACCTCCATACTTGTCCCACTTATAAAAATGGATTCCTTAGTTGGCAAGGAATTCCCGGGATTTGATTTCCTTTTAGCCTTATCCTAGGCTTATAAAAGGAGTTCTGTTACTCCTTAACCTCCCTGGCGGTAAGCCCATGCTGAGCACGGGCTATGCCGCGCAGGGGGATTTCTCAGGCCCTGCTGGGCCAAATTTGATAATTTTTTTTTGCAACACGCAGCTAGCACTTTGCTAGCTGCGTGTGCTCTCTGATCGCCGCCGCTCAGACCCCGTGCGCTGCCTGGCCAATCAGTGCCAGGCAGTGCTGAGGGGTAGATCGGAACTCCCAATGACGTCACGACGTCGATGACGTCGGTGACGTCATGCCGCCCGTCGCCATGGCGACGGAGGAAGCCCTCCAGGAGGGGCTGAGGGGATGCCGCTGAGCGGCTATCATGTAGCGAGACTTTGTCTTGCTACATGAAAAAAAAAAAATTAAAAAAAGACTTTGCTGCCCCCTGGCGGATTTTTAATAAACTGCCAGGAGGGTTAATCTAAAATCTCTTTTTGCTTCAATAAGCAGTTACTTAACTTGGATTACCTCTGAGTGCAGACCGGATATGAATATAACACTTACCTCATACAACACTAGAGGGCTTAACGCCCCGGAGAAAAGAAGCTCTTTATTTAAAGAATTATCGAAGGCAGGTTCTGAGATTTGGCTGATTCAAGAGGCCCACTTTAGAAGGGACTAAATTCCATCCTTAAAACATAAAAATGTATGCAGATTTACCATTCCACAAATGCCGCTGGAAGATCTGAAGGGGTAATAACTCTTTTACATAAACGTTTGAATTTTGAACTCCTAGACACTCAGAAGGATGATAATAGGCGATACCGATTCATTAAAGGGAAAATTCATGGAGACTTAGTCACAATTGAAAAAAAAAGTGTAACTGTCGGGTATAAAATCAAAAATCAATTCTATATTTTTATTTGGTAAACCAGTAATAAGGATGCTAACCAGGCAATCCAAAAGTTAAAAAATCACTATTACTTTGCTTGTTGTTAAATGATCATTCCCTAATTTACCTGACTCATTTGGTACATTGCCGTACAAAGGAAGTTGCAGGGCATGCTGGGTTGTCCTTTTTTGCTTCTTTACGTTCCCCTTACTTAACTAATGCAGCCTGATTGGCTGAAACCTCTTTCCCTTCTGTTTTCCCCTCCCACTCCTTTGTTCCTCCATGATTGGCCAACATTTCTCATGCTGAGACAATGCACTCATGCTGAGACAATGAGTGGGAGTGCCTGAAGATTGGGAGGAGGGCGGGCAACGCATACACAATTAGGGAGAGGAGAATAAGGGGGTAAATGACATCAGGATTGGCTTCAAGATCAACACAGTTAAAATGGAGACTCCAAAGAAGGATTTTCTCTTTTTTTTACTAAAATTAAAACGTGGACAGTGCAATACATATGTTATGTAAGTAGAGCAAGTATTTATCTACTTACATATTTGTTTGTGTTTTTCTGAGATAGTATGGCTGACAGCTCCTCTTAAAGGGTAAGTTAAGTGGAAAAAAAAATGTCTTCGGTTAACTAGAGCTTCTACTAGTCCCCTGTAGTGCTCTTTGTTCTTTGCCATCATTCTGCACTGCTCCCTTCAGCCTTTGCACCCGTCAGAAAGCTGGCCGACTCAGCCAATCACCACCAGCCACTGCACATGGCCAGCCACTGCTGGCACACCTTCTCAATTGCGCTCCCATATCTGGACATGTTCGGCGCATCCACAGTTGCTATTTTTATGAGCTGCACAAGTGCAGATTGCTGCTGGTGACAGGAATGTGATCGAGAAGGCACACGAACCAGGGCTGCACATGTAGCTTATGGAGGAGCACAGCTAATACAGAGATCAGAGCAGAACGGCGGCAAGGTGCCAGAACAACTACAGGGTGCTAGAAGAAGCCAGAGGTAAGTTAAACTGGGGACATTTTTTAAGTTTAGGTTTCCTTTAAATCAGCTAAAGTTATCTGTAATTTGAATATTAGTCTAGTGAAACAGGACAGGAGAACATTCACAGAAAGATAAATAGAGAACTGAGAATTGTGGTTATGTGTAGAAGAAAAGTCTTATGACACAAACATTCCCGAGGGACGGTATAAAGGCGTCTGACTGTGGCACTTCAAGCAGCTGACAACTGGCATATTCCATTACTGTCTCAATTCAATTAAGGTATGGATTTTTCTTATCTATAAAACATCAGTCTGCCTATCTACCTATCTGTGTCTATCTATCTAGCTATCTATCTACAGTATCTATCCATTGTATGTATGTATGTCTGTCTATCTGATAATTATGTATGATTCTATCTATCTTGGAACAACAGTGTCAAGAACTGATTGAATAACGTATATGAATGTAGTTTACACAGAGAATGTGTACATACATCACTCAGTACAACTGTATTAATCTGCCTTATATGAAATATTACAGTCTTGTGGTATTTAAACATTTAGTTACTTTGGATATTAGAAAAGTAGAAGAAGTTACTAAAATGGCCCGATTTCCCGTTCAAGTGCCTTTGCGTTACAACAACTTCACTTCAAATCGAATTGTGCTTCCTTATGGAATAGACAATTTGTTTTGATTACGCACTTGACTCAAAACTACGCAAAGTTTAATTTAAGACATTGTGTACGATTATACGCATTGTTTGCCAGTTGTCAGTCGTGCATATACTGTATATGTATGATTGACAACTGACAAACAATGAGTATAATTGTACATTACGTGTACAATTATGCATACTGTACATACATGCAATTGCATACAGTTATTGTGTACACATGCAATCAAACATTTAAAGTGCAAGTTGTAATAAAAATAATGTAAATAATATATATAACAGGGGCGTAACAATAGACCCTGCAAGGGATGCAGTTGCAGGGGGCCCAGAAGCTGAAGGGGGCCGCATGGGGGGGGGATTTTCTTTTCCCTGTCCTTAGACACTGACAACTAAGGGCATGGAGAGAAAAAAGTCTGCTCTCTGCACAATTTTTCCAATGACTGCCTCTGCTCAGCCACTGATAAGGAATCATACAACATTTTGCAGACAAAGATTTGTAAACAGTCCCTATTCAGTGTTCAGCAGGGTCAAGGGGGGGGGGCATCCAAAGTTTTGCAGGGGGGACCAGTGAGTTCTAGTTACGCCACTGATATATAAAGGTATACGTGACTGCATTTCTTTCTCTCTCTGTATATATGTGATGTGTGTGTTTATGTATGTATTGAATGTATGTGTGTATATATATATATATATATATATATATATATATATATATATATATATATATATATATATATATATATATACATATATATATATCCCAAATCATAACTATAATAAGCCGTAATTACATATTTGGTTTATTATTTTATAGATAGATAGATTAGATAGATAGGATGGATAGATAGATGGAGATGAATGAATATATATATATATATATATATATATATATATATATATATATATATATATATATATATATATATATATTCACCTTAGTTACAGCCATCCACAACGTTTTCCGGGAAGTTGAAGCTTTGCTTGAAACCACGCCACCATTCGCGTAAAACTTTGCTTAGCCGTAACCTGTTTCCAATGCAAACTTTGATCGCGAAGGTGCCGGCTTCAAGCTCAAAGGGGGCGTGCTCTTAGTTTCAAGCTTAAAGTGAGCACCACTATACCTAAGAATCACAATCCTTTATTTAGCCAAGTACAAAGCAGTTGTATACGGAATTGGTTTTGGTTTATACTTAAAAAAAAAAAAAAAAGTTTGTTCATACTAAATCTGCTCTGCACAGCTTGAAAATCATAAATAAATAGTTGTAAATCAGTAGATTAGGGATGGCAAGAGGGAGGAGAATGGGGTCGTATTCCTAAAATATCATAAACGTTGAGGTAAACAAGATCCTTTTTGATAGGGCCACATATGTAATATTGGGCCTGATGCATTATATTGCGGTAAAGCTGTTGAGCGCAGGGAGCGCACAGCAATTTTATCATTCCTAACGCGGGGGGGGGGGGGGATTATTGCACGTTAACCATTAATGCAGCGGGCCTTACCGTGGCAACACGCATGTTGCTATGGTTATAATGTGCAGTTCACTGCACATTACCATAGCAATGCATATGTTACTGCGGTAATGTCCATTGTGCTAAGGGTTAATGTGCAGTAATCCCCCTGCGTTAGTAATGGTAAAATTGCCTTGCACTCTCTGCAATATAGTGCATAACACCCCATTGAAAGGTTGTCTTATTAAGACATATACTCTCTGGAGAAGGAGACTTGCTACCTTCATTGTTTAGAATTGCTACTTTTTATTAGCTACTTAAAGAGAACCAGAGAGGAAATAACTAATAGATTTATACATACCTGGGGCTTCCTCCAGCCCCATCAGCCTGGATCGCTCCTACGCCGCCGTCCTCCGCTGCATCTGTCCGCTGCTACTGGGTCCCGTCATTTCGGCCAGTCGAGCCAGTCGACGCAGGCAAAGTGTACTCCCTCCGTACTACGCAGGCGAATGCGTAAAGAGCCGGAGGGAGCCCCTGCTCATGCATACAACTGCCCGCATCCGGCGGAAGTGACGGGACCCGGTACCGATGGACAGAGGCAGCGGAGAAGTGCGGTGTGGGAGCGATCCAGGCATATGGGGCTGGAGGAAGCCCCAGGTATGTATAACATCTTTTTCAATTTTGCAGGTTGTCTCCGTCTCTGGTTCCCTTTAAACAGCATAAAGATAGTATAAATCCCTCAGTACTTTATTATTCTGTTGAAAGATATAATTTTACATAACACATGTATGTAATTTCTCCCCTCTGCTGATGTCTTGTCTTATCTTTACATTCAATTATTGAGCATGTTTGCTAAGTGACTAACAGCAGCTGCAAAGTAACTGGAATATTATGGATTATTTGTGGGTCATTCAATCCTATTTATTTTAGAATGATAAAAAAAGGGAATGGCTATGGGTACTAAATATGACCCCAGGCCAGACAAACTGTTTATTCAAAACAGATGATAATTTTTCGAAACTCATCTATTTCAAAGATGCATACAGAATGTATTATTATTATTATTATAATTTTTTTTTTTTTAACAGACAGGGAGTCATTTTTAAAAGGTTTCATCTCTTGTTTAAAAAAAAAATCCAAAATCGCAGGTGGCCCATTGAAATTCATTGTATGTGTAGCAGTCGGAGTTCAATGCTATGGGTTAAAAGCGCGCATGATTTTAATAGACGTGCACACTGCCTAAGTGTGCTACGTAGTAGCAAGTAAGTATGATTAATAAGAAATAAAAAAACAACAAAATGGGCAGGGCAACCTACAAGCCACTAATTGGTTTAGAGAATAAAGTTGTTAAGGGGGAAAAAATCATATTTAAAATTGGGGATAACCAGATTGGTGCAGCTGGCATGTATACCAGGGTCACTTGGAGGCAAGTGGAGATTGTTTATTAATATTATCTTATGTGAACATAGTAGTACTGTTAAAAAAAAAACACAAAGGACCAGGGTCGGTTCTAGACTTTTTGCCGCCTTAGGCAAACTTGTGAGGATGTACCCCCCCCCCCCCCCTCCAAGCCCAACCAGCATACCATAATGCATGCATTATACTGGAAAAGAGATCACAACAATAAGGGACTTAGAAGGAATGCATAGAGGCTAACGTAGCAACCAGTCACCAACTAAAGCTGTAGGCAGGCATCATTCATGTCAGCAGTGACCCCCCCCCCCCCCCACATGTAACCTCCACTACTGGCCTGGCGTGTTCTGTGCGGAGCAGCTCTACTCCTAGGATCCCTCTACCTGCAGCAGCTATACCTGTTGGTTCTTGCATGCATTATACTAGAAATTAAAAAAATAATAATTAAAAAAAAAAAGAGTTAGAACTTGGAATGCAGAGGCTAGCTAGCGTAGTAAGTAGCACCCAGTAGGCATCCTTCACTATCACCAGTCAATGACCCCCCCCCCCCCCCCGGCCTTCACTGCCTGCTACTGGCCTACTGCTGTGCGGAGGGAGGCCTGAGCCCTGAGGGCATAGATTGTTCTCTCGCTCCTCAGCTCCCACCCATCTTGTCCCGGCTTAAGCTCTAGCAAAGTGAGTAACTCACTTGACTCACCAAGTCACTGTCCATCCTCATCCTGGCGGGGGGGCGGGCGGTGGACACCATCCATCCTCCTGGCACTGGCAGGGGACAGCGGGCTCATGGTCATCCTCACTGATTGACAGGGCAGGCAGCAAGCAGCGCAACTCTTCCAGATTCTGCCTCCACCTGCACCTGATGCCCGCCATGACATCATAAAAGGGAAGGGAAGCTGCCGAAGTCTGTGGCTGGCACTGGCAGCCAGGGTGGTGGCAGCAGTGTGCAGGGTCTGGGGGGGTTCCTGGGGGATGAAGACAGTCTGGTTGGGTGATTGTCCAGTCAGGCGGGCAGCAGCAGAGGCCAGGCACACTCACTTCCTCTTTGTGCCTGGCACCGTTCCCCCACATCCGCCGCCTGAGGAACCTGCCTCACTTCGCCTCATGGGCGTCCCGGGCCTGCTATGGGCCCGTTCACACTACAAGAGCTTTTTAAATGCTAGAACAGAGACAGAACAAGGTCCTCCAGCACCCAAGGCTAAGACACCAAAGTGCGCCACTCCATCCCTCCCACCTCAGCCGTCACACACTGATTGCTATTAGACTAAGAGGTGCCACAGGGCCCCCAACCCCCCCCCCCCCCCACACACACCTTAATCTCTAGTGATCTTGCAGTCAGGGGAATGATAGCTGAGTAAGTTGTGTGCCCCCTCCTACACTGGAGCCTCTCTCACCTCTGCCTCAGCCTGGCCCTGCATAGAGATTATAATAGCTCTTGCTAATGCAATGCTATGGGGGATTTTTACAAAATCGCATCGCTCCAGTGTGAACACTCACACAGGAGAACATTAGCAAGAGCTTTTACAATCACAAGCACTAAGAAAAGCTCTCAGGCCGGGAGCACACATGGCCGAAAGGCTTGCGGTGCGGGAAATGCTGCGTTTTATGCAGCAATATTAGTCTATGGGACGTAGAAGGACCAGCGTTGCACTTGTGATTTACAGTAAGCATTCTACAGACACTGGCAATGTTTCATAATATGCAGGCTGGCTGCCAAAACACACATAATGAAAGTCTATGGTAACGTATATGCATTGCATTTTGAATGCGTTTTTTTTTATTAAAACGTAAAGATCTCTGATATGTTTCCACTTCCTGTTGTCTTTCTAAGGATTTGCATAAATAAAAAAAATGCATACAAAACACATACGCGTTTTACATTACCTAACCGCAATCGCATTAAAGAGGAGCTGTTAGGTATAAGGTCTCAGAGAAAATAAACACAAATATCAGTAGCTAAACATTGGCTGTACTTACATTACATATGCATTTCACTGTCCATGTTTGTACTTCACATAATTTTTATATAGTATTTGCAGAGAATGATGCTCCTGACAGCTCATGGCAGGTTTCATGTTTGTCTGTCTCCTATGAAGCCAAATGTGTCGTCATGTCCTGCCTGCTTCCTGATGATTCCACTCACACAAACGCTGGTAATGAATAACACTACTGTGCAGTGAATATTAATTAGCCATGTGGCTAGGAACAATAGAGGACTCCTGCAGTGTACTCTGCCCGGAGATTTATTAGTGCTGTGAGCTAGACTGTTACATGCTGTTGAAACTTGAGCCTCACTAGCAGCCAGGGGAGGGCCCCAGAATGCTTTGCAGTATATGTTATTCGGCTTGCGTCCTCCTTAGGAGCCTGGGAATACGGAGCCTTGCTGTCAGCAAACATCTAAAGCAAGAGAGATTTTTAACTGCAGTATTGCCTTTTTTGCTTCCTTCTAAACTGTTTAACACAGGAGAATAGAGGTTTAAATTAGCTTTTGCAGCCTGACAGTTACTCTTTAAAGCACAAGCACAATGCATGCAAAACGTGTAAAAAACGCAAACGCACCAAAAAACGCAGTAAAAACGCATTACCCCAATGCAAACTCACCAACATAAAACGCTGGTTTTTCACGCTATGCCATATGTGAACCCAGCCTCATAGAGTGAACGAGCCCTAAACTGGGAAACATTTTGACAGATGTTCCAGAGTAAGTATTTTAAACGGCGTCTAAAATAGGTTAGTGTGCTCTTGATTCCCCTTCTGAGAGATGTAGTGACAAGTTCATACTGTCAGGGCTTTTTCAGATGTAGGACCTTTTTGAGAATACAGAGAATATGTATAAAAATGCTAATGTACTACATGTGAATAAGCATTTATGGTATGTATATTGACATGTTCATATTATCTGGAATCTGGAAAAAAATCATCCAATAAGAAATTGCTTATTTTCCCTCCCTACTGCCGTAGCTTACTGTCCCTCCCGCAGCAAACATCACCTTAGATCAACTACTTTCTGACCATAGTGTCCTAATCTTATCTGAAATAGGAAGCTTTCTGTCATTTGCATGATGAAATAAGATTGTTACTGTAGCTAAGAAAAAAAATGCAGAGTTCCTGTATTTAGACCAAAGGCAGAAAAGACCAGGAAAATTTCCACACGCAATTTTTAATGTATTTTGAATTTCATAGATTATGAGTTTTCATTGCGAAATTTCAAAATTGTAATTTATTGCGAATATATTTTTGCACTGACATAAGCGTAAATCTGGTTAGTGTGGCAGCCTAAAAGGGCAGCCCTTCTTTTCCTTGAGTGTCTGTGTTTATTTTGGTCTTTGTGGCCCTTCATGAAGGGGTATTGTTAGGGACCACAGTGGTTCTAAATGGGTGAATGTATGCTTTAAGAGGTTAGGGTTTAGAATGTTATGGTAAATATTTATGATCATGTACACCTTTGTATTCTAAAATAACTAAATCAATGTCAAATAAGAAACCAAAGAGAATAAAGTAGGAATAATGAACTATAAAACAATGATGCAAACTAAACCCAACACAGGAGTGCTGCAATGAAGCCAGTCTGTTTAAGTTGGGCTAAAGTACCGAGTGTACACTGAGTGTGAAAAAAAGAAAGAAAGAAAGAAATAGATAAATTAATATGGTCAGTGTAAATTAGCGAAAATGTGTTCACAAATCACAATAGGTTATAATTTTACTTTGAATTTTTCACTTGCAGTTTTTGCATTTTCACATAGAATTTTCTCATTCATGTCCCTTGAGCATGTTCAAGTAGTGAACATTTTTCACTACTTGTGTAAAAATATTGTGATGCAAAAGCATAATCATGCAAAGGCCATCGAAGTGTTATGTGTTGCATAAAGGGCCCTAGACCCATACACACGCTTGCAGGGATGCTCGAATATACCCAAATTCGATTTGAGTACATTCGAATTCGGGTCCGGGTCAAATTTGGCATGTTCGAATGGATTCAAATTCGATTCGGGTGGATTTGAATGCGGGTCAGGGGAAAATTTGGCCGTGATCACAAATTTGTGATTCAAAACCCGCTGACCTTAAGGGTTAATTGCAAAGCCCCTCTTAAATGCCAGAATCACCAAATTTGCAGGTTATGTTAAGAAAAGTGGGAGCAAGGGGACATTTTTTTTTTTCAAAAGACCTTATACTTTTTGAGAACATCGATTTTAAAAGTTCAAAGAAAAAAACGATACATTTAAATGCCAGTCAATGACAGATCGTGGGAAATATTTCCCAGCTGTTAATAGCAAAGGCCCCTTACATCCTTGCAATGCCAAATTTGCAGGATATGTTAAAAAGATAGTGGGAAACAATATTTAAAAAAAATTAAACATTTTTATTTTGGGGGAATGTTCTGAGTGTGGTAAATCTGAAAAAAAAAATATGACGTGGGGTCCCCCCTCCTGAGCCTCTGCAACCCCTTATCCCCCATGCAGGCTGGGATAGCCAGAATGCGGAGCCCCGGCCGACTGAGGCTTTGCACCCTGAGCTATACCAGCCCACAAGGTCCATGGTATGGGGGGGCTCGGTGGGAGAGGGGCAGCCAAGCCTTCCCCTCTCCCCCTGAGCCCTTGTACAATCCATGGACAAGGGGCTCTTCTCCACCTCCGGTGCCCCAGGAGGAGGTGGGGACGACTACTCCCTGGGGGGGGGGGTTCATGGTGGCATCTGGGAGTCCCCTTTAAGAAAGGAACCCAGATGCCCACCCCCCTCCCAGGAGAAATGAGTATAGTGCTACAAAGTACCCCTTACCCATTTCCACAAAGGGTTAAATGAAATAAAAACACAACCACGAGAAAAGTATTTTATTATTCTAAATTAACTGTAAATACTTACCTGTACCTTTAAAAAAATGTTCCCACGCCCATATACTCGGAAATGATCCAACATATACTGTATGTAAAATACTTTTCTCGTGGTTTGGTTTTTATTTCATTTAACCCTTTATGGAAATGGGTAAGGGGTACCTTGTACCCCTATACTCATTTCTCCTGGGAGGAGGGTGGGCATCTGGGGTCCCCTTCTTAAAAGGGACTCCCAGATGCCACCATGACCCCCCGGGGAGTCATCACCCCACCTCCTCCTGGGGCACCGGAGGTGGGGAAGAGCCCCTTGTCCATGGATTGGACAAGGGCTCGGGGGTAGAGGGGAAGGCTTGGCCTCCCCTATCCCCCAGAGCCCCCCATACCATGGACCATGCGGGCTGGTATAGCTCAGGGTGTGAAGCCCCAGTCAGCCGGGGCTCTGCATTCTGGCTATCTCAGCCTGCATGGGGGACAAGGGGTTACAGAGGCTCAGGAGGGGGGACTCCACGTCATTTTTTTAATTCCGATTTCCCACACTCAGAACATTCCCCAAAAATACAATTTTTTTATTTTATTTTTTTAAATTTTGTTTCCCACTATCTTTTTAACATATCCTGCAAATTTGGTGTTGCTAGGATGTAAGGGGCCTTTGCTATTAACTGCTGGGAAATATTTCCCATGATCTGTCATTGACCGTCATTTAAATGTATCGAATTTTTCTTTGAACTTTTAAAATCGATTTTCTCAAAAAAGTATACGGTCTTTTTGAAAATGTTTTTTTCCCCTTGTTCCTACTATTCTTCTTAAAGAGAATCTGTACTCTGAAATTCTTACAATAAAAAGCATACCATTCTATTCATTATGTGCTCCTGGTCCCCTCTGTGCTGTTTCTGCCATTCTCTGCTGCAAACCTGGCTTGTAATTGCCAGTTTTAGGCAGTGTTTACAAACAAACTAACCAGCTTCTAATAGGCTCAGCTAAGCAGAGTGTGTTAGTCACACAGAGCCTGCAGGGGGTGTGTACAGCTTCTAGCTAATCACAAGCAGCCCTGCACATTCCAGTCTGACTGCCTCAGCCTGACTGTGCCGACTATAGAGAGAAGATTAGATCATATAACAGAGATAACACAGCTACTGTGCAATTAGGAAAAGCTGCAGTAAGCCAGACCACATTAGAAAAGGCATAGGAACTTATAGCATAGAAGAAATAAAGATAAACAATTTGTTACAGAGTCTCTTTAACATAACCTGCAAATTTGGTGATTCTGGCATTTAAGGGGGCTTTGCTATTAACCCTTAAAGTCGGCGGGTTTTGGGCGACGGTAGCTGAATCCAAATTCGTGATCACGGGTTTAACACCCATGATCACTGCCGAATTCAAGAGTAAAATTCGGATACATTCGAATTCGTATCGTATCGTAACTAACTCTGTACTATGTAACACACACAGTATGTATGCTGATGCTAGCTATGTATCTCTGTCATTTTCAGTGTTGTTGCTCCTGCCCCCTATTGCCTGAGGAAGCGGGTTGATACCCGTGAAACGCGTTGCGACTATTCGCTGGGAGCTATCTAAATAAATTTTGTATTTATTGTGAAACAACAGCCTTGTTGTCCGTTGATGGTCAGCCGGTCCACCACCGCGACCGTAACATTTTAACGTTTTAGCCATTTTTACTCTTTCGGCGCCTCTGCACATCTTGACGTATCCAGAAGTCCACCCTTGGTGGAAGGGTGTTCTGCCCTACAATTCTTCTATCCACAGAGAGCGACGTTTTATTCCTGAGTGGGGACAGGCTTGTTCTCCCCACCTGCGTTTTCAGTGGTTGCACTTGGGCAACCCTGACTTGTGAGTATATTACTTACTTTCATTATTCCCATCCCCCACTAATACATACTACACTATATTGGGCTCTCGGTCTTCTATCTTTTCACATTCGAATTCGTGATCGGTATCAATCTTCGAATTCGACTTCTGGATTCATAAAAAACTACCCGTGATCATGGGTAAATTTGAATTCGCGAATTCTGAGAGCAACCCTACACGCTAGATTAAAGTCGGCTGAGGTAGCAATAATCCTGTCTATGCACAGCAGCCCTCAACTCCTAACAACTGCCTGGCCAGCAAACTGACAGGCAGTTCCATTTGGCCAATGGGACACCTGACAGCTTTGCTCTCTCTACTCCCCCATGCATGATTTCAATCTGACGGTTATACTCATTGATGTTTTGATGACCAGGGCAGGTTCTAGACTTGTAAGGATGCATCCCCCCCACCCATCCCAGGAAAACACTAAGATATATATGCACTGCATTCCAAATTATTGTGCAAATTGTATTCACGTGTCATCAAGATTACATATTTTGTTTTTCAATTAATCTCATGGATGGTATTGTGTGTCAGGGCTCATTAGATCACTGAAATTAATCTTGGACACCTCTGACAACTAGTAGTTTCCCAGGTGAGCCAGATTAAAGGAAAAACTATTTAAAAAGGGTATTCCAGATAATTAAGGAGACCATCATTTTCAAGCAATATGAGAAAGAAGAATGAGCTATCTGCTGCCAAAAGTGTGAAATAGTTGAATGTCTTGGACAAGGTAAGAAAACCTTTATATTTCACAAAACTTGAGCTTATGATCCTTGTACTGTTAAAAGATGTGTGGCTGTGACTCAGAGCACACATGGGTTTGTGCAAATAAAAGCAAATTGAAGAAGGGTTCTGCCAAACAAATACATCAGATTAGCTGCTAAAATGCCATTACAAAGCAGCAAACACATATATGGAGCTGCTAGTGCCTCCAGAGTCCCGCAAACATACAAGTGCAGGATTATCCAGAGGATTTCAGTGCATAAACATTCTATTCAACCACCTAACCTAAGCTCACAAGCTGTAACAGCTGCAGCGGGCCCAGAACTACAAGAAGACTCATTTTGCAAACAGTCTTGTTTACTGATAAGTGCCGTGCAACGCTTCATGGTCCAGAGGGATGGAGTGGTGGATGGTTGGTTAACAGCCACCACATCCCAACAAGGCTACAATATCAGCAAGGAGGTGGCAGAGTAATGTTTTGGGCTGGAGTCATGGGGAAAGAGCTTTTCAGCCCCTTTAGGGTCTCTGAAAGTGTGAAAATGGCCTCTGAAAAGTGTGTGGAGTTTCTGAGTGATCACTTTCTTCCATGGTACAAAAATACCAAGAATTACCTTGCGTCATTGGCTGCTAGTGATGAGCTAACGAGCAGTGAGCTATTCAAATCCATGATTAAAATGAGGCTTGACTGCCTCAGGGGTGCGCTGGAAGATAGGGGGTTACTTACCCATAAGTCAGCAGTCCTCTATGCGTTTCTAATGTCTTGCACGTGTCCTATTTCCTCCTTCCGGCTTGAATGAGGAAGTGCGCTTAGTAAGTCTTGCAACGCATCCAATAGTACCCATAGAGGACTTATACTTATGGGTAAGTAACCCACTCTTCCAGCCACACACCTGAGGCAAACAAGCCTCATTTTAATCACAGATTTGATTAGCTCGCTACTCGTGAGCTCATCACTGTTGACTGCTATTGACATAAAAGGAGAAAAACACATGGTGTGGCCCCCATCCTTCCCTGACCTCAATCCTATTTAGAACCTTTGGAGAAACAGCAGCTGGGGGGGGGGGGGGGGTTATTTTTATATTCTGTAAAGAAATTAAAACAGAAACTCTCCAAAAATTCACATGTTCAATGGATGCAAGAATTGTGAAGCTGCGTTCAAATGTAACTTGACCTGTTAAGATGTTTTTGATTGAATTAGCTTTTGATTTCAGTAAATATGACCTTCTAATGATGCAAATTTATAAAATGACAATTTTTAGTTCTTTACAACTCGTAAAATGTTTTCAAACTCTATGGTGTAGTAGTGATGGAATTTGGAACAGTGCATTTTATTTTAAAAAAAACAAAAAACAGACCATTAGTAGAGATTTTGCGAACCTCCGATTTTCGGTTCGTGAACCCCGCTAAAATAGCACCCCACAACAGCTCGTTTGAGAGCTAATCTTGTTCTTATGATCTGTTTTTTTTTTCCTGTGTATCCTACTGACACTTGTGTTGCATAGACAGCCTTGCTAATTCATACTGTGTGTGTGCCACTGCCAGCCAGGTCCAGCACATTCAGTGACTACCTGTGTGTGTGACAGATGCACATTGTAATACCCATTACTGCATATACCTACCTGTTGTGTTCAGTGAACCCACCCCCTCACTGCATATACCTACCTGTTGTGTTCAGTGAACCCCCCTCCTCACTTCATATACCTACCTGTTGTGTTGAGTGCACCCACCTCATCACTGCATATACCTACCTGTTGTGTTCAGTGAACCCACCTCATCACTGCATATACCTACCTGTTGTGTTCAATGAACCCACCTCATCACTGCATATACCTACCTGTTGTGTTCAGTTCACCCACCTCCTCATTGCATATACCTGCCTGTTGTGTTCAGTGAACCCACCTCATCACTGCATATACCTACCTGTTGTGTTCAGTGAACCCACCTCATCACTGCATATACCTACCTGTTGTGTTCAGTGAACCCACCTCATCACTGCATATACCTACCTGTTGTGTTCAGTGCACCCACCTCATCACTGCATATACCTACCTGTTGTGTTGAGTGCACCCACCTCATCACTGCATATACCTACCTGTTGTGTTGAGTGCACCCACCTCATCACTGCATATACCTACCTGTTGTGTTCAGTGAACCCACCTCATCACTGCATATACCTACCTGTTGTGTTCAATGAACCCACCTCATCACTGCATATACCTACCTGTTGTGTTCAGTTCACCCACCTCCTCATTGCATATACCTACCTGTTGTGTTCAGTGCACCCACCTACCTACGTGAGTGCATGCAGTGTGATATACACCTACCTACGTGAGTGCACGCAGTGTGATATACCACTCCTTGCATACCTGTTAACTGCACCTGTGTGACTGCACATTGTATTAGTCAAGTCAGTGCATACCTTTCATTTCATATTCCCCCCTGATATGGACAAAACAGTAGAGGAAGAGGTAAGGGAGAGCCAGAGGAAGGCCACCAGGCAGGTCTGTGCGAGGTCGTGTTGATGTGATTTTGTGCGGCCCTGGCCCAAAGTACAGTGCTCAGAAGAAGACATGTGCCATCAACTCCCAAGATTGTCAGCATGTGGTTGAATATTTAACACAGAACACTTCCGCAGCCACCAGCACTACTACAAGCACTGCATCCGCTGCATTTGACATTTCGCAGGAGTTATTTGGTGGTGAAATCACTGACTCACAGCCACTACTGCAACAACAAGATGAAGGCGCTAAGCAAGTTACACCACCTCATATGTGTGAGTTAGGCAGCACTATGGACGTAATGTGTGAGCAGGAGGATGATGAAGTACCTGCTGTTGGTGCAGTTTTGGAGGTGTCTGAGACAAGAGAAGCTGGGCAGGATGACTATGATGATACGGATCCCACATGGGTTCCTAAGAGACAAGATGACCAAGGGGACAGTTCAGAGGGGGAGTCAGAGAGGAGTAGGAGGAGACGAGTTCCTGAAAGAAGCAGGAGGATTTTGTCGTCGGAAATAGCTGGTGGCAGTGTCCGGCGCCATGTATCGCCACCTATGTACAGCCAGCCAACATGCCCTTCAACGTCAGCTGCTGATGCCACCATAGTGCCATCACCCCAGGGGAGCTCAGCGGTTTGGAAATGTTTTCATGTGTCTGCCTCAGATCAGAGCAATGCCATCTGTTGTCTCTACCTCCAAAAATTGAGCCGTGGAAAGGCCAACACTCACGTAGGGACAAGTGCCTTATGAAGGCACATGGAGAAAAGGCACAAACTGCAATGGGAAGAAAAAAAGCAGCACACAAAAGAAAATCCACCCTCCTTCTCCTCTTCCTCCTTCAGGTGCAACATTTACAGCTGCTTTCTCCCTTGCACCTTCACAGCCACCCCCCTCCACTCCACCTCTGCCCTTGAGCTGTTCCTGCTCCTCTGCCCACAGCAGCAGCCAGGTGTCCGTGAAGGAAATCTTTTAGTGGAAGAAGCCAATTTCAGACAGTCACCCCCTTGCCCGGCGCCTGGCAGCTGGTGTGGCGGAACTGTTAGCTCACCAGCTGTTACCATACAAGCTGGTGGACTCTGAGGCCTTCCATAAATTTGTGGCCATTGGGACACCGCAGTGGAAGAAGCCAGGCCACAATTATTTCTCTAAAAAGGCGATACCCAAACTGCACCGTGAAGTGGAGAGGCAAGTGGTGTCATCTCTGGCACACAGCGTTGGGTCAAGGGTCCACCTGACCACGGATGCCTGGTCTGCCAAGCACAGTCAGGGACACTACATTACTTACACAGCCCATTGGGTCAACCTGATGACCGCTGACAAGCAGGGACCAACATCAGCAACGTGATCCTGTACGCTTACTTCCTGGAGCGTGCCGTGCGTAGAGTGGTGGATCAAGCTGTGGAGGAGTGTGAAGAGGAACAGTTACGGCAGGAACAGTTGCAGGAGCAATTTTCATCAGAACCAGATGTTTCCTCAACACCTGCGGCAGCACGCACAGAGGGGGGGGGGAGGAGGAAGAGTTGTGTGGGAAAGAGGAGTCAGACTCAGATGATGAGGAAGGTGTTTCTTTGGAGGAGGAGGGGGTGGCAGCAGAAGAACAACCACAGCAGGCATCGCAGGGGGCTTGTGCTGCTCAACGTTCCTGTGGCATTGTTCGTGGCTGGGGGGAGGAGGAGGACTTACCTGACGTCACTGAGGAAGAGAAAGAGGAGATGGATAGTACGTCTGGATCCAACTTTGTGCAGATGACCTCTTTCATGCTGTCCAGCCTGTTGAGGGACCCCCGTATAAAAAAACTTAAGGGGAATGACCTGTACTGGGTGGCCACGCTACTAGACCCTCAGTATAGGCACAAAGTGGCGGACATGTTACCAACTCACCTGGTACCACTGCCAGTAATCCTTCTCCCATGCAGGCAAGGACAGGACGCTCCAGCGATCTCATGGTGATGTCAGACATGCGGACATTCTTTAGTCCAACACCTCACCTTTGCCCTTCCGGATCCACCCTCCACCATCCACCATGCCTGGACTGGCAGGTAGCCGACTACCTGGCCTAAAGTGTGGATGTAGACACTGTAAGCAGCGATGAACCCTTGGGCTACTGGGTGTGCAGGCTTGACCTGTGGCCAGAGCTGTCCCAATTTGTCATCCAACTTCTATCTTGCCCTGCCTCAAGCGTCCTGTTAGAAAGGACCTTCAGCGCAGCTGGAGACATTGTCACTGAGAAGAGAAGTCGCCTAAGTCACAAAAGTGTTCAGTACCTGACCTTTATCAAAATGAATGAGGCATGGATCCCGGAGGGCTACTGCCCGCCCAAAGACTAAGTCAGTCCCCACACACAGCATCTCGGCCTGCACCCTGTGTAACTGGCTGCCTGCCCCAAGACTAGTGTTGGGCGAACAGTGTTCGCCACTGTTCGGGTTCTGCAGAACATCACCCTGTTCGGGTGATGTTCGAGTTCGGCCGAACACCTGATGGTGTTCGGCCAAACCGTTCGGCCACATGGCTGAACTAAGAGCGCATGGCCGAACGTTCCCCGAACGTTCGGCTAGCGCTGTGATTGGCCGAACGGGTCACGTGGTTCGGACCCGAACGCGCTCTGATTGGCCGAACTGTCACGTGGTTCGGGTAAATAAATACCCGAACCACGTCATATCTCCGCCATTTGTCTGTGGGTTTAGCTTTGGGTAGGCAGGCAGGGTAGTTCGCGCTCCAGCCATGCTAGCCAGGGTCCCCCAAGTCATTGTGTCGCTGCTGGGAATAGTAGTACACCGCTCGCTCAGCCACACTATATAGCATTCTGTTTACTGCCACTCTGTGTACCTCGCTCAGCCACACTATATAGCATTCTGTTTACTGTTCTGTGTCTGCTGGGAATAGTAGTACACCGCTCGCTCAGCCACACTATATAGCATTCTGTTTACTGCCACTCTGTGTACCTCGCTCAGCCACACTATATAGCATTCTGTTTACTGTTCTGTGTCTGCTGGGAATAGTAGTACACCGCTCGCTCAGTCACACTATATAGCATTCTGTTTACTGCCACTCTGTGTACCTCGCTCAGCCACACTATATAGCATTCTGTTTACTGCCACTCTGTGTCTGCTGGGAACAGTAGTACACCGCTCACCCGCCACTGTATAGCATTGTGCTCTGAGTCGCTGCTGGGAATAGTGGTACACCGCTCACCCGCCACTGTATAGCATTGTGCTCTGTGTCGCTGCTGGGAATAGTGGTACACCGCTCAGCCACACTATATAGCATTCTGTTTACTGTTCTGTGTCTGCTGGGAATAGTAGTACACCGCTCGCTCAGCCACACTATATAGCATTCTGTTTAATGCCACTCTGTGTCTGCTGGGAACAGTAGTACACCGCTCACCCGCCACTGTATAGCTGTAATGATCGCTGCTGCAGCAGCTATTGCTGGAAGTAGTGCTGCAGCTCAGGCAGTTCTGATCTATTTCCATGCAAGTTGCATAGCTTTGTCTGTCTTTCCCTGCTGTCAGCTTGTGACTGATTATCATTCACCTGTGTGGGAATCTGCATGTCTGCTCCCATTGGATGACCTCAGTATAAAGATCTGCTTCCTGCAGGGTTTCCTTGGGTTTTCATAGCTTCAGCTTAAGCCTGCCTTGCTGTCGCTTTAGCCCCCGATCGTGTTTCTTGTTAAAGATACTTTGCTGGTCTTTGCATCATATATTGGTTCATTGCCAATATATATGCATACCAGCACGTTTATTATTTTCCTTGTATTTGTGATACGTTAATACATCAGTGTCGCTGATGTATACGTACACGAACTGTTTATATCCTGTGTGCAGTTAGTCAGCTTTCCAGCACGTTTTGGTAGGTTGCGCGTACCGTGACCACCCGTGCTGAGGTAGTTACCCTGCTCCTGGTTCTGTTTGTGGATTGCGTTCATCTCTGCGAAGAGATAACGAATCCTTCTGAATCCTGTTCTGTTACCGTTTGTGGATTGCGTTCATCTCTGCGAAGAGATAGCGAATCCTTCTGAGTCCTGTTCCCTGTGTAACTCCATTCCTAGTCAGCGTTCCTGCTTATGTCATATATCGGTTCATTGCCGATATATACATATGTTAGTCAGACGTAACAAATAGTTTCATTGATAGCTGTAATTGTAATACGCTAGGAAAACATACTTATTGTATATTTATCTGTGTTACGTTCTTCTATCTCAATCCTGCTATTTTCTGACTATCCTGTCCTGTCTTTGTGAGGCACGCCATCGCCGCATCGCATTGGCTGCCTCATTCCAGTCTGTCTGGTTTTGGACGCTTGCTGTCGCTAAGTAGCCGCTAGCTAGCAAGCGTTCATTCTGACTACCTGTCCTGATCTCCTCAGTTCTGGTTTATGCGCTCAGCGCTACTTTGCGCTGAGACGTTATAACGAAAGCATTGTTTGTGGCTGTCAGATCTGCACTGGCTCTGTGCGCCACAATCTCCTATTGGAGTCAGTCCTCCCCTCCACTAAACTGGGGATATTCTGATCCCTTGTGCTGGTGTGTGTACCTCCTTCACGTCAGCTTATGTGTTGTATGCTGACTGTGGAGATTACACCTCCAAGCCTTACATTATGAAAACCCCATTACCAATCCCCATTGTGGGGGGGATTCCCAGAAAGTATGACACTGTTAATTATGGTTCCTGTTCCTTTAAGAAATTTGAAGAACTTAGCTCTGAAACAGAAAATGAGTTTTTCTCTGAATGTGCCAGGTTCCTGACCAATCCTGATCTCCAAGCGACTCCTGTTTCAACCTGGGCACTCCAACTAAGTTATATTTTGTTTAAAGGGGAATTATTCCAGTGGGCATTTGATGTTCTCAATCATTCCGATTTGAAAGATAGACCGCTGGAATTTCTAGCGTTTGTGATCCATAACTGGTTGCGCATAGATCCATTGCCTTTTCCTCTAAATTAACTCCTGGCAGCAGGCCAATCAGCTGCTCCTTCAATTGCTTGCAAGAATGAGCAGCAAGCAGAAAGTGTTACTGATAATTTTCCTGCAGCTTTGAATAAATCACCAAAAACCGCAAGGTCAAAGGCAAAACGCAAACGTTCTAAGAAACGTGTCCAATCTGCAGAATCGTTATCCTTAGCGACTGAGACCTATAATGAGATTCTGCCATTAACAGATAATGAAATGCAATTGTCTTTCAGGGGAGTTAAATGGACTTATGAAACTACTAATGAACTTTCCTCCCTGGCTAGGGAAAATAAAGATTTTTGTTTAAAAGAATTATCTGAGTATGATTATGATGAGATATTACAGAGTATTGAACAAATCAACTT
Organism: Hyperolius riggenbachi; assembly: GCF_040937935.1. Taxonomy (NCBI): domain Eukaryota; kingdom Metazoa; phylum Chordata; class Amphibia; order Anura; family Hyperoliidae; genus Hyperolius; species Hyperolius riggenbachi. The sequence goes on along the minus strand of NC_090657.1, from coordinate 207,561,989 downwards.
ATTTGTGAACCAAGGGAAGTTTGCATACACTACAGTTCAACACTTGCTACAGGTATTGGAAATTCTTAAGAATAAGGAATCTGCCAATCACCTGCTAATTAACCCTATACATGTGCCTGCCACAATCATATCTGCAGACTGTGATCAGCCTAAATGTTTCGCTGTTAAGTATGCATGGGATCCTCCATTCGAGAGGGGAGAGATGGAAGCCCTGGTCTGTGAATGGAAGAATGATTCAAGTTCATTTTGTCAATTTTACAGTGCAAAAAGTGAAATGGTATTGAACGCATGCATTAAGTCAGCCTATAACCTAATAGAGGCTGGTGTGTGTAGGTATGACTGTGTGGCTCCCTTGATTGATGTGTGGGAACTGATTTTGGATGATTTTTATGTGACTCCGAATTCGCAAATTTGGCGTTCTGACCCGCCTGCTTCAGCACCTTTGGCTGATTCAGCAGGTGATTCGGAGCTCTTTTTGTGTGAAATTGAAGTTCCTGCAATTCCACCCTGTACCATGGATAACTCAGTGTTACTTCCCAGTAAAACAGAAGCCACTGATACATTCTTAACCTTGCCCTGCGCAAATTTCTCAGCAGAGAATCCAGAGGTCCTGCTGACTTCCGAGTCCAGCCTAGCCAGTACTCATGACTCTTTGTTTAGTGAAACAGACACCAGAAAAATCTTGCCTGTCTCTGCAAACACTTCTGCAGAAATTACCTGTGTTAATAAAGTTCAACTCCTGTCTGATCCAGCAGATGCGCAAACATTGTGTCTTGATCTTCCTGTTTCTACACCTCGCTCTAGTTTCGTGAATAGCTCAGAGCATCTGCTATGTGAACCTGAAATCGCAGAATTATTACCTTGTTCAGAAAATTTTCCAATAAATTTGCCCTGTACCATGAATTGTGCAGTAGATCTCTCCAATGAAACTCAGGTCACAGAATCATTATGCTGTCCAGCAGGTGCTTCCATGGTTTTGCCCTGCAATATGGACTGTTCAGTGATCCTGTCCAGTGAAGCTGTGGTCGCAGAGTCTTATGCTTCACCCAGTACTTTGGATACTTTAAACCCTCTAGCAGAGGAGGCTGAAGCACTGCTTACCTCAGTTGGTGTTGCAGTAATATTCACTTGTCTAGCAGCTGTTTTGGAATTACAGTCTGCTCTAATAAAACTTGATGAATTTCTGCCCAGCAAAGCAGAAGCCATTGAAATATTGTCCTCGTCAGCAAGTGTGTCAGATACCTTGTCCTGTACACAGTCTGATTTAACCAATGTTGTTGAGTCCCTCTCCAGTGTTGTAACAGCCGAGGAACTCCAGCCCTGTCCTCTGAATGTTTCAGAAGTCTTGCCCTGTAACATGGATAATTCTGATTCTCTGGTCAAAATAATAGAAATCTCAGAATTTCAGTCCGGTCTGATGAGTGTTCCTGAAACCCAGCCCTGTATCCTGAAAGATTCTGGTTCTCTGGCCGCTGTGGCAGAGGTTCCAGAGTCCCCTTCCTGTCCAGGGAATTCCTCAGTTTTGCCTAGTCCAGTGGGGGCTGCTGCAATGCTGACTTGTTCTGCAGCGCCTCATGAGCTCCAATCCAGTGTATTAAATGAGTCTCTGTCCAGTCCAGAGGTAGTTGTGGAGTCCCTATCTGGTTCAGTGCATAGATCAGAAGATTTGTCCTGTCTTGTTAGTGCCCCTGAATCTGATTTGTTACTGACTTTGCTGGAATCAGCGACATCTAAGTCTGATCCTGCATTCTCGTGTAAAAATCCAGTAGTTGCGAAGTCTAGTCATGATGATTTTTTTTTGGCCAGTCCTGGTTTTGGTCCTGTCTTGGCTGACCCTGAGGCTCACAGTTCCTTGACATGCCCAGAGGTTTCTCTTGTGCCAGTGTGCCCAGATGTTCTTTGTGTGCCAGAATGCCCAAGTGTGTTTAAGGTGTTAGCGTGCTCTGATGCTTCCTTAGTGGGAACATGTTCTGATGTTGCCAGTCTGCCTGCATGCCCAGAGATGGTTCTGGTCCCTGAAAGCCCTGATATTGATGTTTGTCCTTGTGGCCCTGACTCGGGAATTGCCCTAGGTTCCATAGGGGTTCTTGATAGTTCTCCATGTGAGCCTAAAGGGCATTCTGACCTATGGGGATCTCTTTGGAGCTTCAAGGTGTTCTGGGAGGTCTCTGAGAAAACTTGTCCTGGTGCCTTGGACTGGTTCAACAGTGGGTTTTGTGTTGGTAAAGACAGTACCGGTGGGCATTGCAAAGGCTTTGGCGTTTCTGAACGGTTCCTGGAAGGCGGTGGGTATCGCTCAGGGAGTTTCGGAGGGCTTTCTTCTGGAAATCATGGTTCTGATGGGTGTCACACTGGGGCTTGTAGTACTGATGGGCATGGTTCTGTAGGTTCTGGTTCTGATGGGTCCAGTCTTGTGGGGACTGATTCTGGAATTCGGTCTTGCCGGGCTGTCCCGGTCATCATGAATTATCAGTCAGACTGTTTTGTTGGAAATTTCAGTTTTGAAAAGCGTCTGGAATCCACTTTTAAAGGCGGGGGTACTGTAATGATCGCTGCTGCAGCAGCTATTGCTGGAAGTAGTGCTGCAGCTCAGGCAGTTCTGATCTATTTCCATGCAAGTTGCATAGCTTTGTCTGTCTTTCCCTGCTGTCAGCTTGTGACTGATTATCATTCACCTGTGTGGGAATCTGCATGTCTGCTCCCATTGGATGACCTCAGTATAAAGATCTGCTTCCTGCAGGGTTTCCTTGGGTTTTCATAGCTTCAGCTTAAGCCTGCCTTGCTGTCGCTTTAGCCCCCGATCGTGTTTCTTGTTAAAGATACTTTGCTGGTCTTTGCATCATATATTGGTTCATTGCCAATATATATGCATACCAGCACGTTTATTATTTTCCTTGTATTTGTGATACGTTAATACATCAGTGTCGCTGATGTATACGTACATGAACTGTTTATATCCTGTGTGCAGTTAGTCAGCTTTCCAGCACGTTTTGGTAGGTTGCGCGTACCGTGACCACCCGTGCTGAGGTAGTTACCCTGCTCCTGGTTCTGTTTGTGGATTGCGTTCATCTCTGCGAAGAGATAACGAATCCATCTGAATCCTGTTCTGTTACCGTTTGTGGATTGCGTTCATCTCTGCGAAGAGATAACGAATCCTTCTGAATCCTGTTCTGTTACCGTTTGTGGATTGCGTTCATCTCTGCGAAGAGATAGCGAATCCTTCTGAGTCCTGTTCCCTGTGTTACTCCATTCCTAGTCAGCGTTCCTGCTTATGTCATATATCGGTTCATTGCCGATATATACATATGTTAGTCAGACGTAACAAATAGTTTCATTGATAGCTGTAATTGTAATACGCTAGGAAAACATACTTATTGTATATTTATCTGTGTTACGTTCTTCTATCTCAATCCTGCTATTTTCTGACTATCCTGTCCTGTCTTTGTGAGGCACGCCATCGCCGCATCGCATTGGCTGCCTCATTCCAGTCTGTCTGGTTTTGGACGCTTGCTGTCGCTAAGTAGCCGCTAGCTAGCAAGCGTTCATTCTGACTACCTGTCCTGATCTCCTCAGTTCTGGTTTATGCGCTCAGCGCTACTTTGCGCTGAGACGTTATAACGAAAGCATTGTTTGTGGCTGTCAGATCTGCACTGGCTCTGTGCGCCACAATCTCCTATTGGAGTCAGTCCTCCCCTCCACTAAACTGGGGATATTCTGATCCCTTGTGCTGGTGTGTGTACCTCCTTCACGTCAGCTTATGTGTTGTATGCTGACTGTGGAGATTACACCTCCAAGCCTTACAATAGCATTGTGCTCTGTGTCGCTGCTGGGAATAGTGTTACACCGCTCACCCGCCACTGTATAGCATTTCTGTACTGCCACTGTACTGCTGCCAGTCAGCGTGTATTTTAAGGATAAGTGAAATGAGGAAGAAATCCGGTGAAAGAGGGAGGGGCAAGGGAAGAGGTGTTTCCCCTGACGGTTCACGCAGTGGCGTAGCTAAAGAGTTGTGGGCCCCGATGCGAGTTTTACAATGGGGCCCCCCAGGCACTCTATACATAACAATTGATACGGCGCACCAAAACCTGCCAGTGGCAACTACAGTGTCAGAGGTGCAAGAAGGGGATGGGGAAGAGCTTGTTAATGTTTACCACTACTCAATGTATATATAGAAGTGATTATTATGAGCACAGGACCAATAGAGAACTAATACTGTAGTTGAGGGAGGGCCCTTCGGGGCCCCTTTGGCTCAAGGGCCCCGATGCGGTCGCTACCGCTGCACCCCCTATTGCTACGCCCCTGGGTTCACGTACAGGCCACAGGGGAGCACCCAAGAAAACCCACTCAATACCACCCATGTTGTCCAGGACAACAACCCTCACAAATCCAAAAGAACAGGACCAGATAATTACTTGGATGACCTCTCAAGCGTTCAGCAGTGGGTTAAGCAGCACCAGCACATCACGCACGAGGTCCGAGTCCTTAGCCAGTTACAAGGAGCCAGTGGGCACAAAGCTGACACAACCGGCAGCGACACCACGCACACAACTGCCAGATAACCAGTCCGATGAATTACCTCAGGACACAATGGGGTATTCGCAGGAGCTATTCCCAGCCCAACAAACTTCCACCTTTCAAAGGTCAATGGAGGAACAGCCAGAAATGTTGTGCCCGGATTCACAACCATTAACTGTGGGAAATGCACCGCGCACTGATATACAAGGCGAGTCCGAGGAGGACTCGGAAACCCAAATCCCAGAGCAAGTTGGGCAGGAGGGGTTGCAATTGCAGGAGGTCGGCCGACAAGATCTGGAAGATGACGTTGGAGTGAGCTGTGCAGAGGTTGTTCTGGGGAGCTCTACTCCACGGCGGCGGCCCCCCACAATGACATATGACGAGTTTGAGGAGATGGAAGAGGAGGGTATGGACAATGTGGTCAGAGACCCAGATTTTGTTTGTGAACGAGAACATCGCCGTCGTAGCAGCAGCACAGATGAGTCTGTTGAAGAACCCACTGCTGCACGAGTTCGCCTTGTGCCACAAGGTAGGCGGCGCGCAATTTCAGGCACCACAAGCGTGGAAGTTCAAGTGAGAGGCAAAAGAGGCGCAAACAGAAATCGCCAGCAAGGCAGGTGCTCCAAAGTCTGGGCTTTCTTTGAAGACTGCACTGAGGATGGTACTATGGCAATTTGCAAGGTGTGCAAGACCCGCCTGAGCAGGGGGAAAAGTATTAACAACCTCTCCACCACCAGCATGAGCCGCCACATGCTATCCAAACATCCCACTCTGTGGGCAAACGCGGCAGGACAGGGTACCAGCAACACTGCCTCCCTTGGGGTCACCAGACTCACCACAAGACCCGCCTCAGCAGCAGCAGTAGCCCAGCCAATGCGTGGTTCACAACATTCACAAACATCAGACGCTGACACTGTCACTTTCCGGAGTAGTGCTCTTGAGGTCTCCCAGTGTTCATCAAACACAACAACCAACAGCCCTTCAGTGTGCAGCCCTACGATTCAGTTGTCTGTCTCGGAGATGTTTGATCGCAAGAGGAAATTGCCAGCAAATGACCCCCGGGCCGTGGCAGTAACAGCCAGCATAGCCAAGCTTCTGGCCTGCGAAATGCTGCCATATCAAATGGTGGAGACAAACAGCTTCAAGGGCATGATGTCAGTGGCCATCCCACGCTACGTGGTTCCCAGCCGCTACCACTTTGCACGCTCTGCATGAGCACGTGGTCAGCAAAATAACCCGAGCTTGAAGAATGCCGTTGCCTGCAAGGTTCACCTCACCACTGACACCTGGACGAGTGCGTTCGGCCAGGGTCGATACATCTCCCTTACCGCACACTGGGTGAACCTTGTGGAGCCCGGCAGCGATTCCTCACCTGCTACGGCGCGGGTGTTGTCCACGCCGCAAACAGCTGCACCGCCATCCCTCCCACTGGATAACAACAGCAGCACCTACCTCTCTGACTCCTTCTCCTCCAACGCATCTCAAAGCTGTACCTCATCCGGAAACGCTAACCCAGCAGCAGTAGGATCATGGAAGCAGTGCATCACAGCTGTTGGCATGCGTCAGCAAGCGTTGCTGAAGCTGATCTGCCTTGGGGATAAGCAGCACACAGGGGAGGAAATTTGGAGGGGAATAAAGGAACAGACGGATTTGTGGCTGGCACCGCTGGACCTGAAACCGGGCATGGTTGTGTGTGATAATGGGAGTAATCTCATTCGCGCTTTAAGGTTGGCTAAGCTGACACACATCCCTTGCCTGGCACACGTGATGAACCTAGTAGTTCAGCGGTTCCTGAGGACATACCCAGGCGTGGCCGATCTTCTGTTGAAGGTGCGACGAGTGGCCAAACATTGCAGAAATTCCAGTACTGCTTCGGGGGCGCTCGCCAAGATGCAGGAGCGCTTCAATCTCCCCCTCCATCGCTTGCTGTGTGATGTCCCTACGCGCTGGAATTCTACGCTGCACATGCTAGCCCGCTTTTGCGAGCAGAAGAGTGCAGTGGTCCAGTACATGACGGCGCAGTACCGAGGCGCATCCGGACAGCTGCCAAGCTTCTGTGGATCCGATTGGGCCAACATGTTGGACCTCTGCCAAGTCCTCCAAAATTTTGAGCAGTCCACGTTGCTTGTGAGCAGTGACAACTCTTCAGTCAGCATTACCATACCACTGCTGTGTTTACTGAAGAGGTCAATGTTGAAAATCAAGGAAACAGCTGTCATGATGCAACTGGGGGAATCTGAAGGAGAAAACGATCAGCGTGATGGTACCAACATCAGGCCATCCGCCTCAGGAAACGCTGGCCCCAGCAGCTATGACGAAGAAGAGGACGAGGAACAGCTGGAGTTGGAGCAGGAATTTCCTGCCACCACTGACGAGGGCCAGAGCGGTGCACGTTGGACTTCCACAATTCAGCGTGAATGGTCAGCAGAAGCAGACCAGGAAGAAGGTGACGACTATGATGCATCACAACAACTATCACAACGCTCACAAGAGGATGATGAGGATTCTGGCAGGACTCTGGCACACATGGCTCAATTCATGCTAGACTGCATTGAACGCGACCCACGAATTGTGCGCATTCTGGACAACACCAATTACTGGGTTTATACCCTTCTGGATCCACGGTACAAACACAATGTTCCAAAACTGCTTGAAGAAAGAGTCAGACAGGTCAAAATGGAAGAATACCAGCAGGCCCTTGTGGGGACTTTAGAGAGGAGATTGACATCCTCCCCCTCCTCTAGCCAGTTGTACGCCGACAGACTGACTTCCGCAAAACCCAGGATGACCAGGAGGGCAGCAAACAACACAAGCCGCAGCTATTGCCCAAAAGGGAATGGTATCGGCAGTGTCCTTGGAGTGGGAACATTTTCTGACATCCATGCAGCAGCAGCCCACAGAACAGCAAGCGTGCAGATACACCTCCAACACCGATCGCCTGGAGAAGATGGTCAAGGACTACATGTCAGATGGCGTAGCTGTGTTGAACAATCCATCTGCACCCTTCAACTATTGGGTATCGAAGCTAGACACCTGGCACGAACTGGCAATGTACGCAATAGAGGTGCTGGCTTGCCCGGCAGCCAGCGTTATGTTGGAACGCTGTTTCAGTGCTGCCGGAGGCATCGTCACAGATCGGCGTATCCGCCTCTCCACAGAAAATGCAGACCGTCTGACTCAAATTAAAATGAATCAATCCTGGATTGGAAACAACTATGCAACACTCCCGGATCCCAACCAAGTAACATGAACAATGACCATCTGTGATGGGTTAGCGTTGCCGGTCCCTGTTTATTGAACCTCTCATCTTTATTACATTTATGACTGCATGGCGGCAAAAAGCATTGCTATATCCGCACGCTTTTTGTCCTCATGCAAGGCCTGGGTTGTTGTGTCTCAAAGCGTGGCCTTCTCCTCCTGCGCCTCCTCCTGTTACATCACGTGTGCTGCTGCTGGGTTAGCGTTTCTGGTCCCTGTTTATGGAACCTCTTATCTTTATTACATTTATGACTGCATGGCGGTACAAAGCATGCTATCCGCACGCTTCTTGTCCTCATGCAAGGCCTGGGTTGTTGTGTCTCAAAAAGCGTGGCCTTCTCCTCCTGCGCCTCCTCCTGTTCCATCACGTGTGCTGCTGCTGGGTTAGCGTTGCCGGTCCCTGTTTATGGAACCTCTCATCTTTGATACATTTATGACTGCATGGTGGTAAAAAGCATGCTATCCGCACGCTTCTTGTCCTCATGCAAGGCCTGGGTTGTTGTGTCTCAAAGCGTGGCCTTCTCCTCCTGCGCCTCCTCCTGTTACATCACGTGTGCTGCTGCTGGGTTAGCGTTTCCGGTCCCTGTTTATGGAACCTCTCATCTGTATTACATTTATGACTGCATGGCGGCAAAAAGCATTGCTATATCCGCACGCTTTTTGTCCTCATGCAAGGCCTGGGTTGTTGTGTCTCAAAAAGCATAGCCTTCTCCTCCTGCGCCTCCTCCTGTTCCATCACGTGTGCTGCTGCTGGTGCTGGGTTAGCGTTACCGGTCCCTTTTCCTGGAACCTCTTCTCTGTATTACATGTATGACTGCATGGCGACAAAAAGCATGTTACCTGTGCAAAGAAACATGACATTTTCCACATTTAAAAGACAGTTTTTCCTTTGAAACTTTACAATCAATTTTCTCAAAAACTATAAGCTCTTTTTCAAATAATTTTTTTCCTCTTGTACCCACTCCCAAGGTGCACATACCCTGCAAACTTGGGGTATGTAGCATGTAAGGAAGCTTTAAAAAGCACGAAAGTTCGGGTCCCCATTGACTTCCATTATGTTCGGAGTTCAGCGCGAACACCAGAACATCGCGGCGATGTTCGGCGAACGTTCGCGAACCCGAACATCTAGGTGTTCGCCCAACACTACCCAAGACTAAGTTGATCCCCACACAGCATCTCTGCCTGCAGCTGCAGGTCACTTGCCTTCTCCGCCACCACCACCAGGGTCCAGGACTCCAGGTGGATTCCTGAATTTTAAGGCCACTGCTAGCAGCGGCCGCTATACTGATTTTTCTGGTGCATGTACATGCCTTCCTAATTTTTCTGGCTGCACTGCAGCTGCAACAACAAAACAAAAGGCATGTACATGTGCCCATTCCTATTCGTGATCATTACCTTGCCGCGGTGAAGGGGCTTGCGTATCACAATGAAGAAATGACCGTCTGCTATGTGAGGGTGTCTCGGAGGGTGGCGTACCAAAGATAATAAGGTCGTTGCTTCATTGTGGACAGACCAAATTTGATCAGCTAGACAGTCACTGTTGTTCTATCATTGAGCTACTACAGCCCGGCAACCATATGGGCTTGAAAACCGCCACGGCCTGCATTCTCGCCATGGTGTGCACCAGTCCAGCATGGCCGTCACTACGCAAACAGCTGTTTGTGGTGCGTTATACAGTGAGTTTGGTGTGTCAGTGTGAAGCAGTACTCTAATTACACTCCCTGATTGATGTATACACATGCAAGATGTTTTAAAGCACTTTAGGCCTGCAATTTAGCATTCAATGTGATTTTTGCCCTTAAAACGCTGCTTTGCTTCAAATCTAGATTTTTTTCCCCGGGACTTTTGGCATGTATCCCACTCTGCCATGCCCCCCTCCTGGTGTTAGACCCCTTGAACAGAGATGCTAGGGTAGTACTTTTTAAAACCCGAATTGATCCGGGTACTCAGATATCCGGATCTGATTCAGATATCCGAATCCAAACTTTTAGATATCCTCATGAACGCGGATATCCGAATGCATTATCCGCGGATATCCGACCTATTCGGATATCCAGATAGAAAAACCGGAAATGCCTTTCAAAATGCTTTAAAAACATTTCTAACCTTTAAAAACACCTTTCTTCGCCATTACTCCCCTCCTCCAGAGGAGTGTCTGGTCTTCCCAGGATTTGTAGGATGTCAAAAGCACGCTCACATACATTAACCAGGAATCAAACCCAGGTCAACTGCGTGGAGGGCAGCTATGCTCACCACTATACTACCAACACTACAGGCTGAAGCCAGCCTAGCTGGCCTGGGAAGGATGAAAAGCTAGGTGGCCATGCAACCATTCTTGCTAACCTAAAGCTTACTTGTGTCTTTTACAACACATTGGCTTAAGACTTTACCAAATCCAATGCTCCAATATGGGGAAGCTTCTCTGTTTGCTGTTTTTGTGGGGGTTTTTTAAGTGTGGTGTCACAGTTCACTCATCTCTTCAACAAGGCCCAGGAGTAGTTACCCGGATATCCGAAATCTGGATGAGCATCCCTGCCCTTGAAACATCTTTTCCATCACTTTTCTGGCCAGTAGGGATGCTCGGAAAATTCCGCGGAATTATAAATTCCGTGATTCCGGCCGGAATTAGGTTAATTCCGATAGTCAATCGGAATTCCTATACCTCTCAAACGGAATTCCACGGAAATTTTATAATTCCGACGGAATTTTCCGGAATAGCACAAAACTTCCTCCTCCTCCTCCTCCATCCATCCAGCAGTAGGGAATTGCAGATTTTCAAAACAGCTTATATACCATAGCTGGGATTTGAACCCAGAACCTAGTGTGTAGTAGGTATGTGTCTTAACCTCTAGACCATGACCCACACTACATGTTAAAGCTGGCGGTAGCATAAACCATACTTCCATTATGATCAATTCGATAGAAAAAGTAGCATGATTAAGGATTTGTACTTTTTGAAAAGCATGCCTATATACCATAGCTGGGATTTGAACCAAGGACCTTGTGTATAGTAGGTATCTGTCTTACCCTCTAGACCATGACCCATACTACATGCTAAAGCTGGCGGTAGCATAAACCATACTTCCATTATGATCAATTCGATAGAAAAAGTAGCATGATTAAGGATTTGTACTTTCTGGCTTCCATGTGGATGGGGGGTGCTGCACCGCTATTCCATATGTGGACCACCAATATTTAAAGATGTAGCTGACTGCATTTATAAGCAATACATTTTCTGTGTGGGGGGCCGGTAAGAAAGCCTTAGGGGGCTACATTCGGCCTGCGGGCCTTAGTTTGAGGACCACTGCTCTAGACCATCAACCACACTCAGGGCCAGGCTTTAGCATGTAGTGTGGTCAGAGGTGGGACAAGGTCCTTCAGCACCCAAGGCTGAGACAGCAAAGTGCGCCCCCCCATCCCTCCCACCCCAGCTGTCACACACTGATTGCTATTACACTAAGAGGTGCCCCAGGCCCCCCCCACCCCCAACACCTTAATCTCTACTTATCTGGCTTGCAGTCGCTGCCATGTATCACCTTTTCTTATTTCTTTCTGCTTCAAACACAATTGGGAATGACAGCTGAATGAATTGTGCACCCCCTCCTACACTGCGCCCTGAGGCTGCAGCCTCTCCCTTACTAGTGGGTAAGACAGGTACCTACTACTATGCAGTGTGGGTCATGGTCTAGAGGTTAAGACAGATACCTACCACACACTAGGTCCTGGGTTCAAATCCCAGCTATGGTATATAGGCATGCTTTTCAAAAAGTACAAATCCTTAATCATGCTACTTTTTCTATCGAATTGATCATAATGGAAGTATGGTTTATGCTACCGCCAGCTTTAGCATGTAGTGTGGGTCATGGTCTAGAGGTTAAGACAGATACCTACTATACACTAGGTCCTTGGTTCAAATCCCAGCTATGGTATATAGGCATGCTTTTCAAAAAGTACAAATCCTTAATCATGCTACTTTTTCTATCGAATTGATCATAATGGAAGTATGGTTTATGCTACCGCCAGCTTTAGCATGTAGTGTGGGTCATGGTCTAGAGGTTAAGACAGATACCTACTATACACTAGGTCCTTGGTTCAAATCCCAGCTATGGTATATAGGCATGCTTTTCAAAAAGTACAAATCCTTAATCATGCTACTTTTTCTATCGAATTGATCATAATGGAAGTATGGTTTATGCTATCGCCAGCTTTAGCATGTAGTGTGGGACATGGTCTAGAGGTTAAGACAGATACCTACTATACACTAGGTCTTTGGTTCAAATCCCAGCTATGGTATATAGGCATGCTTTTCAAAAAGTACAAATCCTTAATCATGCTACTTTTTCTATCGAATTGATCATAATGGAAGTATGGTTTATGCTACCGCCAGCTTTAGCATGTAGTGTGGGTCATGGTCTAGAGGTTAAGACAGATACCTACTATACACTAGGTCCTTGGTTCAAATCCCAGCTATGGTATATAGGCATGCTTTTCAAAAAGTACAAATCCTTAATCATGCTACTTTTTCTATCGAATTGATCATAATGGAAGTATCGTTTAATGGTTTATGCTACCGCCAGCTTTAGCATGTAGTGTGGGTCATGGTCTAGAGGTTAAGACAGATACCTACTATACACTAGGTCCTTGGTTCAAATCCCAGCTATGGTATATAGGCATGCTTTTTAAAAAGTACAAATCCTTAATCATGCTACTTTTTCTATCGAATTGATCATAATGGAAGTATGGTTTATGCTACCGCCAGCTTTAGCATGTAGTGTGGGTCATGGTCTAGAGGTTAAGACACATACCTACTACACACTAGGTTCTGGGTTCAAATCCCAGCTATGGTATATAAGCTGTTTTGAAAATCTGCAATTCCCTACTGCATGATGGAGAGAGAGAGAGAGAGAGAGAGAGAGAGAGAGAGAGAGAGAGAGAGAGAGAGAGAATTTTTCCGGCGGAATTCCGACTTAAACGGAATTCCGCGGCATTACCCCGGTATACCGTCGGAATGGAACGGTAACGGAATTTCTATATGACGGAATGCGGAATTGTGACGGAAATGGGCTATTCCGACCATGCCTGCTGGCCAGCATAAGTGTTTCTAGTTTTCAAAGTTCGCCTCCCCATTGAAGTCTATTGCGGTTCGCGAAAGTTTGCGCGAACCGAACCTTTCGCGGAAGTTCGTGAACCTGGTTTGCGAACCAAAAATCGGAGATTCGGGCCATCTCTAGATTAGCTACATGCTTGTTTCAGGTGTGTGATTCAGCCACTACTGCAGAGAGATCAGAAGAGATCAGCAGGACATCCAAGCAACTGGTATAGTTTAAAAGGAAACATCCTTATTCCTCTCAGTTAAGGTTCCTTTTAATGAAGCTTCCATAAATAACTCACCTCACTGTGTAAAGAGCCAAAGGTTTGAGCGCCTTTCTGGGGCAGCTGCCAGCTCTATGTCATTATGCTGGTGTCACTTCGTCGGCCATTTTAGAAAATGGCAGATTCAATGTAAAACTGCCAGGAGATGAAATGTAGTAAAAGGAGCTAATGGAAAGCCAAAAAAAGTATATAAAAACACTGAGGAGGCCACCAGGGGGGGGGGGGGGAGGGATGCAGTAGCAAGTAAATATTACAATATACGCGCTAAATGAATAGCAAGTGAAGCATGTGTGAAGAAAAGCCTTACAGTGTCATGAGATGTGCTATGGATTATGTATGTGCACACTCACATACACATAGGACAGTCTCTCCAACCCCCCCGCCACCCCCAACAGCGCATGCCCCGCTGGCAATGAGTGTCTGCGTTACATGGAATCCAGCTCGCTGAGACACCATATCCCCACCATATCATCATTTTGTTCCTGTACATACACTATAGACAGCATGCACCCAGAGTGTGCGCTAGAAATGTGCTAATTGTCCATTTATTTATTTTTAAAACAAAAGAAAAAAACAGGGCACGGAGAGCCCAATAGTGCAATATAGTTTTAACAGAGGAAATCTGTCTAGATAGTTCGTGCAGAATTATACTCACAAAAAAGGGTCACCAGCAGGCAACCACTTGAAAGACAGGTGGGGAGAATTGGTACCCGACCCCACTCGGGTATAAAAGTCGCTCTCTGTAGATAGGAAAAAAAGGGGGCGTACCCCTCCACCAAGGGTGGATAAGTAATATGTATCAAACGCAGATAGAACAGAGGCGCCAAAAAGAGTAAAAACACTATTACTTAAAAACAGTAAAAAGAGGGAAGGTAAGGTGGACTTACCTCCCTCTAGCAGTGGACAACAAGACTCTGAGGTAGAGTAAAATGCATTTATTAAACAGTGTCACTCCTAAAGATGCAACGCGTTTCGCGGGCCACAGCACCGCTTCCTCAGGCTATACAGGAGTTCAAAAAAGCTGTAAATGGGACATATACATAAATCAACAAAAAAGCATCAAACACTGACAGAGGCATACAGCTGCAACATTGGAACATACATTTCCGAATGTACATGTGTAAAGATTCTTACATTAACTAGAATAGAGTGACCCTCTCAGCCCGATTAGCTGCATTGAAAGCAGGCTCAGGCAGAGTAGGATCACCTAGGATATGTGCTGTATAACACTAAGTGCTTATAAGTAACAACAAGATATTTACCAAGTGCTTGCTCTAAAATTAATGGCAGTGAAAGAACGATGTGCAATAAGGTGGTAATGTCTACTACCAGTGGAACAAAAAAGCGAGGAGCTGGCTGTTAGCCAGTGGGTGACATACCTGTATCCGATCCAAGTATTGAATGAGCACCTCTGTGCGGGCGCGCTCCATAGAGCCCCCATTTGTCCTTAGCTAGGAGAGGTGGGGGCCAATCAGTGCGCGCCACGTGCCGAGAGAAGTACGCCCACGATCGGCCAGGCCAATGGGGAGATCCGGTGGAATGCATACAAAATGACGCCTATATGGCGGTCGCCATCTTGTGGGTTTGAATAGGAATGTCTCCTATACGGCGGTCGCCATTTTGTTGGTTGACATAATAATGTCGCATGTGAGGGCGGCCGCCATCTTGTGGGTTAGAAAGGTACTTTTGTGTATAGATGCTTAGATGGTGGCTGCCATTTTTATGGTGGGGAACCAGGAACAACTAACAAGCATCAGATATCTCATGTCTGATCAGCTTATTATTGCAGGTCAAACCATTTCCCACACTCAGCATATTAACCTCCTTGCCGGTCTAAAAAATCCGGCAAGGAGGCAGCGCCGCACATTTTTTTTTTCTTTTTTTTTTAAATCATGTAGCGAGCCAAGGGCTCGCTACATGATAGCCGCTAAGCGGCGGCATCCCCCCACCCACTCCGATCGCCTTCGGCGATCAGAGTATGCAGGGAATCCCGTTGAGAATGGGACTTCCTGCAGGGCTTCCCCGGTCGCCATGGCGACGGGGCGGGATGACGTCACCGACGTCATGGACGTCGGGACGTCATAGGGAATCCCGATCCGCCCCTCAACGCTGCCTGGCACTGACTGGCCAGGCAGCGCAGGGCTCTGGGGCGAGGGGGAGCGACTCGGCGCGGCGGATTGCGGCGGATCGGCGGTGAGCGGCGGCGATCGGAAGTTACAAGCAAAGTGCTAGCTGCTTGTAACAAAAAAAAAATTATGCAAATCGGCCCAGCGGGGCCTGAGATATCCTCCTGCGCAGGTTACCCCGAGCTGAGCTCGGGATAACCGGCAAGGAGGTTAATGTCTTCTCACCAGCGTCAAATATTTCAGCACTGACAAGCTGATAGTTGCAGATCAAAACATTTCTCACACTCAGCATTTTAATACATCTTTTCATGAGTGTCAGATATTTCAGCTATTACAAGCTAAGTTCCTGGTCAACACATTTCCCAATCAGTATATCAATATGCATCTTACCAGTGTCAGATATTTCATGTCTGATCAGCTGATTGCAGGTCATCTTCTCACCAGTGTCAGCCATTTCAGCTCTTACAAGCTATTTGCAGGTCTAAACATTTCCCACACTCAGCATTTCAATATGTCCTCTAACAAGCGTCAGATATTTTATGTCTGATCAGCTTATTATTGCTGGGCAAAACATTTCCCACTTTCGACATATCAATGTATTTTCAACAGTGTCGGATAGCAATAATCAGCTGATCAGACATGAACTATCCAACACTGTTGAAAATACATAGATATGCTGAGAGTGGGAAATGTTTTGCCCTGCAATAATAAGCTGAACAGACATGATATATCTGACGCTTGTTAGAGGACATATTGATATGCTGAGTGTGGGAAATGTTTTGACCTGCAATAATAAGCTGATCAGACGTGAAATATCTGACACTGCTGAGAAGACATATGGATATGCTGAGTGTGGGAAATGTTTTAAACAGCAATAATCAGCTGATCAGACATGAACTGTTTAAAACATTTCCCACTCTCAGCATATCAATATGTCCCCTCACCAGTGTCAGATATTTCAGCTCTGACAAGCTGATTACTGCTGGTCAAAACCTTTCCCACACTCAGCATACCAATATGTTCTCTCACCGGTGTCAGCTATTTCAGCTCTGACAAGCTGTTTGCTGGTAAAACATTTCCCAAACTCAGCATGTCAATATGTCCTCTAACAAGCATCAGATATATCATGTCTGTTCAGCTTATTATTGCTTGTCAAAACATTTCCCACACTCAGCATATCAATATGCTTCTTTCCAGTGTCAGATATTTCACGTCTGATCAGCTGATTATTGCAGGTCATCTTCTCACCAGTGTCAGCTATTTCAGCTCTTACAAGCTGTTTGCAGGTCAAAACATTTCCCACACTCAGCATTTCAATATGTCCTCCAACAAGCATCCAATATATCATGTCTGTTAATCGTTTTATTGCAGATCAAAACATTTCCCACTCTCGGCATATCAATGTATTTTCAACAGTGTCAGATAGTTCATGTCTGATCAGCTGATTATTGCAGGTCAAAACATTTCCCACACTCTGCATATCAATACATCCTCTCATGAGTGTCAGATATTTCAGCTCTTACAAGCCAAGTTCCTGGTCAAAACATTTCCCAATCAGCATATTAATATGCTTCTTACCAGTGTCAGATATTTCATGTCTGATCAGCTGATTATTGCAGGTCATCTTCTTACCAGTGTCAGCTATTTCAGCTCTTACTAGCTGATTATTGGCTGTCAAAACATTCCCCACACTTGGCATATCAATGGGCTCTATTTGCAAAGGGCAGTTCGGTAAAATAATTTTGGTATTTTACACTGTTTTTTTCCAAATTCACTAAAGATTTTCTGCATGAGGCAGAAGTTTGGTAATTTACTGAACAAACATGCTTCAATTCTCTAAGCCCTACTCTGTAAGTGTCACTTACCAGCTGTGGGGCAGAGAGCTGTGTGTATGTGTCGGAGGTTTTCTCTGCAGGTTTTCTCTCCCCATCATCCCTTTAGATGTGCTGCAGCCACCAGGGGGAGCTCTTCAGTATGGCAGAATACAGATTTTCACATCTTAAGGGATGCAGAAAAGCCCCCTAAAATGTCATCTTCCTCTGCTGCAGTGAAAGACCCACCCGATACCCAATCACATGTAATCAAATTGAGAAGCAGGACCGTGTGGCTCTCCCTATTGGCTGCCTGGTTCTCCCTACAGGCTGTCTGTCAAATCTACCACACAGAGAGATCATGAAGGAAGTGAGGTTATCGGTTGCTATGAGCTGGAGAAAAATACTAAACACTTTAGCCCGGTATACCGAATGCGGAAAGCTTTGTGAATTGTAATTTCTTGACATTTCCTGAGGCATTTATCACACAAGTTGGTATTTTAACTCACTAGTTGGTAATATTAATTTTCAGTCAGTAATTCAGTCATAATTAGGGAAAGTGATCTGTAAAATCAGCTGTTTTCAGCATTACCAAATGCAGTAATGCTTTGTGAATAGAGCCCAATTTGTCCTTTCTTGAGTGTCAGATATTTCAGCTCTTACAAGCTGATTATTGCAGGTCAAAACATTTCCCATGCTCATCTAACAATGGCAAGAAGACATATTGATATGCTATTTTATGTCTAATCAGCTTACTATTGGAGGTTAAACCATTCCACACTCAGCATATCAATATGTCCTCTCACCAGTGTCAGATATTTCAGCTCTGACAAGCTGATTACTGCTGTTCAAAACATTTCCCACATTCAGCACATCAATATGTCCTCTGACCAGTGTCCTATAATTCATGGCTGATCAGCTTATTATTGCAGGTCAGAACATTTCCCACACTCAGCATATCAACATGATTTCTCACCAGTGTCAGATATTTCCCATTTGCTGGTTGAAATATATCCCACACTCATCTGACACTGATGAGGGGACATATTGATATGCTATGTCTTGTCTGATCAGCTTATTATTGCAGGTCAAAAACATTTCCTACATTTAGCATATGATGTCATCAGTTTATTTTCCCCTCTGGTTTCCTTTAACCTCTTGACGACCAGCTAACGCCGATCGGCGTAAACTGGTCGTCTGCGGGTTACCATGGAAACGGCCGCTCGATCGAGCGGCCTTTCCATGTCAGTTCACGGAGGGTGTCTCCGTGAACAGCCGGAGAGCCGCCGATAGCGGCTCGCCGGCAAAATGTAAACAGGCGGGGAAGAAATCCCCGCTGTTTACATCATACGGCGCTGCTGCGGAGCAGCGCCGTAAGGCAGATCGGCGATCCCCGGCCTCTGATTGGCCGGGGATCGCCGGCATCTGATAGGCGGAAGCCTATCCTTCAATGCGCAGGACGGAACTCCGTCCTGCGCATTACGGAGAGAGGGAGGGAGGGAGGTAAGGAGCCAGAGGGCGGAAATGGCTGCGGAGGGGGGCTTTGAGGAGCCCCCCCCGCAAAACGCAGATGGCCGGCGGCGATCAGACCCCCCCGGCAGGACATCCCCCTAGTGGGGAAAAAAGGGGGGGAAGTCTGATCGCCCTGGCATAATACTGATCTGTGCTGCGGGCTGGAGAGCCCACGCAGCACAGATCAGCCAATACAGCCCTGGTCGGCAAGTGGTTAATACAGACCTATATATAATACAGACCATTATATAAGACCCGAAACAGACAACTGAGGAGAATAGAAGGATGAGAGACAACTGGGTCATATGCAGACCAACAGCTCAGTGTACCAAATAATGTCTGATCGGTTTTCATTCCTGGTTGGCTTTCTGTTTCTTACAGGCAGCATGTTGGAGCTCTCGGGCTACTTCTTGCCATCTCACTATCAATGTTCCCCTATGTAACATGACTTTACATCTACGTCAGCAAGGAGATGACATCATGGCCAATCAGTACTATAGAGAGAGGAGGATTGCCGCAGGAACGCCACATTACTGCAACTTGTCATTTTATCCCACAGAACTCGGAAGCATTGGCCCAATCAAAGCATGGAGAATTATTTCAGCGGAAATCCTATTACAACTTGTGGTGATTTGCTCAGCTGCCTGTGCAGGCAGGCAGCTTTTTGACCATTGTGTAGGTTTGCATGCTGCAGGACTCTGGAAAGAAGAGCTTCTTTCAGTTTTGCAGCTTGTGCTTGCTGAGGAATTTGCATACATCGTCATGCAAATTGCCTGGCCACGTTCATTGGAGGCATGTACTATAAGTACTATGTGTTTCCCACAATGTTTGGCTGGTCATATGGATTCCTTCCTGTGAAACACTCTGGAGAGTGTCAGCCATGCTCTTTGTTTGAAGATCAGCTTAGAGTAATTCCTGGAAACTGTGCTAGGCAGATTCCCTAGTGCAGTTAGGATTGTTTATCTGTTTTGTTTGTCTGTTGCGATTGTCTTGTCTCAACGGTGGTCGACAGGAAGTCGTTCTGATCTCTGTTCTTGGAGCATAGCTGGTGCAGCGGTTGCTACTAGCTATCTCTTCTGTTCTGCCTCTCTGGATCGCACTAGCATCCTGCGCTAGTGCTGTGGATCCTTCTGTTCTGCCTCTCTGGATCGCACTAGCATCCTGCGCTAGTGCTGTGGATCCTTCTGTTCTGCCTCTCTGGATCGCACTAGCATCCTGCGCTAGTGCTGTGAATCCTTCTGTTCTGTTACTCTGTCCCTGGATCGCACTCACTTTGCGCTAGTGCTGTGGATCCTTCTGTTCTGCCTCTCTGGATTGCACTAGCATCCTGCGCTAGTGCTGTGGATCCTTCTGTTCTGTTACTCTGTCCCTGGATCGCACTCGCTTCGCGCTAGTGCTGTGGATCCTTCTGTTCTGCCTCTCTGAATCGCGCTAGTCACTTTCGCTAGTGCTGTGGATCCTATCTCCCACCTGTTCCTGTTTTCGTGTGTCTGTCTTGTCTGCTACGAGCGCTTGCTGGAGGCTCAGTGAGGTCAACCGTTAAGCAAGCGTTGGCGTCCTCTGTTTCATGTTTGTCTGTAGATGGTTAGTTAGGCGTGCTTGTCTCTATTGTGCTTATCACGTGGAGACCACGCATAACCGCGTGCACTGTTGCAAATGAGTGCGGTGTTCGCGGTTAGCTAGCGTTTGTTATTTTCCGCATCTCCTCATTGTATGATTTGCTGTGCCTTTGCTATCCTCGTATTCTGTTCTGATCTGCCTTGTGTCACTTCTGGCAATCGCCTTTCTTGCGGTTGCATTTCTGTTTCGTATCTGCTGTTGTGTGTGCGCGGTCGCGGGGTGGCGACTAGATTGGCGCACACACATACAACCTGTCCCTTTGCTCGTTCTCATTCGCAATCGCTTCTCTTGCGATTGCGTTCTGCGCTTCGTACAATTCCTGTCTGGCATTTGTGGAGGTACAGAGGATTGGTTCCTCTGCACTCCCCAGCGCCATCTGCCGACAGGAATTTCCCTCTACGGGTGCATAGCCCCTTTTGCTGGGTGCCTGCAATTATACACTTGTGGAGGATTTCTGCCGTATCAGCGCACGCGTTGTGCGCTGCTCACGGAGAAAGTTCCACAATCGTTACAGTATGAACAGCCAAACCCAAAACCCCAGTGTAGACGGAATTTCTGATTTGTACGATTTTTGGGTCCTGTGTCTTTAAGAGCTTTCAAAGGCTAAATTCAGAGACCAAGGCGGAATTTCTTTCTGAATGTGTGAGGTTTTGTCTGAATCCCACGTTTCAGATTTCTGATCCGTCCACGTCGGCTCTTCTGTTTGCCTATGTGCTCTTAAAAGACGATTTGTTCACCTGGGCGTATGATCTGTTAAAAATCCATTCCTGGAATGATAATCTGTATCAGTTTCTTGCAGTGATATTCTCTCACTGGTTTAAACTGCCTGGCTTGCCACCTGCTCTGATTGAGTGTGTAGCTGCTGATAGGTCAGCTGATCTTTCCCTTCCATGCAAAACCTTTCAGTATGACAATCAGTTCAATGTGTCTGTTGCCACTTCAGGTTTTAAACAGCAGACATGCAAAGTTGCAAAAAAGGGAAAAATTAAAAAGGGCAAGCCTCTGAATAAAACACTCCCTAATGATGTGTATGATGATGTTGCTCAATCTCCAGGTTTTTTGCCCCAATCCAAAGCTTATGTGGATCCTGCTATAGGTAGGATCGCACACTATATTAAAGCAGTTAAAAAAATCTGTTCTTGTTCCTGAACTCCACCCATATGGAGATTATCTAGATACTGGCTTGTTCGAACCTCCATTTGCCTCATGGGATGTCGGGGCCTTATTGGAGGAATTTGATTTTGATTGGAAAGCCTTTTGCGATTTTTACATCGCAAAAAGCGAAGATGTCTTGAATGCTTGTCTCGATTCTATGTACCTTCTGATTGATTCCGATGAATGTGACAAGGATGATGTGGATCTGGTGATCTATGTATGGCAAACGATTTTGGATGAGTTGCACACACACCAACCAATTGATTCCAATAAAGAGACATCGTTGTCGGATGATTGTTCCTGCCTTTCTGGGGTAAAGCATGAGAGTCTTGACTTTGTGCAATCTGAAATGAATGAGTATGCCGCTGTGGTTGATTCCTGTGCGAACCCTGAAGGATTCTCTCCTGACAGTGTGCAGTTTGAATCTGTGCAATCTGATGCCTGTTTCTCGGATGTTCCTGCAGATTGTGATCGGCATGAGTCTGCCGGTTTCCTCAAGGATGTGTGGGATCCTTTTTCATTTAGAAACAGATCTTTGAGATCTTCCGTCTGTGACCCTGCTATGGGGAAAATTTCTCGACTATGCAGCGTCAAAAGTAAAATTAATATGTCTAATAAAGTTTATCATGTTGATGTCGCTATTTCTTCGGCAAATGAGTCTCTGTCTCACCCTGTTCTCACCTGTAAGGGCCCGTTGTCTGGGGACAGTTGCTCCAGCGTTTCGGTCCTAGATGCCTTGCAGTCTGCTCCGCAGATCGCGGAGGTTTGTGCTATGGAAGCGTCAGTTTCACAACCTAAAGTGATTTTTGATTCGCAGGGTTTTGCGTCCTGGCTCCTCGGATTTGACATTGCTGGCCGAATCTAAGAGGGAGACAGCGCTTCGGTTTTGCGAATCTGACTCTGAAACATTTTTGCTGGGTCCAGAGAGAGTTTCTCTGAGCCTGCCCTGTACCATGAATAACAATATGATGTCCAATCACACTGACATTTGTGAGTCCCTTTCTTGCTCTGAGGGAAGTGCTGATTCTGCACCCTGTACTCTGGATGAGTCAATGTGGCCTTGCTTAGAATCCCATGCAGTGTCTCTAGAGGCTCGTCTGGGTATTGTCACTATACTCACCTGTCTTTCTGCAGTTTTGGAGTTGCAAGCTAGTTTGACTGCTACGCAGAATTCTGGGTGCAGCGAGATTAAAGTTAGGGAGTCAGTGTGTGGTCCAGTGAATATTCCTGTACGTTCCGCTCATGATGATGAAATTCAGTCTCAGTTTATGGTGGAACCTTCCCTGGGACATCTGTCCTGTTCACAAAATAAAGTTCCAGTTTTGCCCTGTAACATGGATACTACAGAATCCTTCTTAGAAAACTTGAAAAATGATGTTCCTGAGGTCTTGTTTGATGTTCTGGAGGTCTCTGAGTTCCTCCCAAAGGGTGCAGAACTTGTAGGAGATGTCTCCTGCCCCCCAAGTCCTTCTGAGGTGTTGCCCTCTTCTGTAGGCATTGCTGCCTTGCTGGCTACCTTTTCAGCTCTGGTGGAGCTGCAGTCATGTGTAGTCAATGATGATATTGCAGTCACAGAAATTTCCGAATTTGAATCCGAGTCTTCTTTTGAAAGTCCAGTGCTTGAGACCATTGCTCGTGATGATTCTCTGCCCGGTCCTGGTTTTGGTTTCCTCGTGTCGGACTCTGAGGTTGGCAGTTCCCCAACATGTCCTGAGGTTTCTCCTGTGCTGGTGTACCCCAATGTGCTCTGTGACCCAGAAAGCCCAAGTGTGCCTCGGTTACCAGCATACTCAGATGCTTCCTCGGTTGAGACATTGTAACGATCGGTGGGCGCAGAGAGTATCTGATTACCGGTGATCTGCAGTATCACCGGAAATACAGATATATACCAGATTATAAGTGATCTGCAGTCTCACCGATAATCCGATATACAAACTAACCTCTGTTCGCCTGAGTAGAGTGTAGTGTTTTGGTGTAACAGTAACACTAGGAGGCCTAGGCCTCAGTGCAGCAAGGAGAACTGCACGGATTCCTTCCGCAGACCTGAGCTCTCCAAGACGGGAGGAGTCAGACTGACAGTAGGAAGGAAAGTCCGAGAGTGACACTCAGGAAGAAGTGTCACTAACAGGACTGGGAACCGCCTCCAATCGTGAGGTCGGTTCTCGAGGTCGGACAAGCCAGGTCGTACACACACGGACAGATAAAGTACAAATACAGTAGGCAAAGGCGGAGTCAAAGTACAGGCAGGGTTCGGCAACGTGGTATCAGATATATCGGGGTACAAAATCAGGAGGCAGAAACAGAGTCTAGGAACGAGCCGAGGTTCGGCAACAGAGTATCAGAAATATCGAGGTACAAGGTCAGAGTTCAGGAGGATAGTCGAGGCAGGCAAAAGTCATAACAGATAATCACAATCAAACTAGTACTTTAGCTATCAATAATCTAGCTAAGTGTAGGATTACAGCTCCAGCTGGTCCCGGCACACTTAAGGATCTGACTACGGATCTGGGTGCTCCCACATATGTGATCGCACGCCAGACAAAGAGCAAGTGAACAGCCAGCAGTATATATACTCTAGGACCTTTCCAGGACCTCCCTAATTGCTGGTCCAATGAGAGCAGTGGAATTTGTCAGCTGACCCAGCTGGTCAGCCGACACCCTTCTAACTGCTATTTAAACTCTGCCTCTCTGCTCGCGCGCGTGTAAGTCTGAATCTTGGTGGACTATCAGTCCCAGCCACACCAGTACTGTCATGCAATGTATCTAGTGCGGGGGCCGCCTCTGATGCGGATTCCGCCGTTCCCAATGCGGATTTCGCCGCACTGCCTATGCGGCATGCAGCGTTTTTTCCGCGTTGTGACGCCATGCTGGACGCGGAAACAGCCGCCTCACCTTGAGAGACGGCGGCATTTCCGCGTTTCCTTACAGTACCCCCCCCCCCCCCCCCGAGGAGTGGACTCCGGACAACTCCTACCAGGTTTCTCGGGATGTAAGGCATGAAACTCCCTCCTTAACTCGTCTGCATGCATGCGTGAACCCGGTACCCACTGTCTCTCCTCAATGCCGTACCCTTTCCAATGTACGAGGTACTGTACCGAATTCTGTACCATGCGTGAATCCAATATCTTTTCTACCTCGTACTCAGGTTGGTCGTCCACCACCACAGGAGGAGGAGGAGTGGGACCCACATGTACTGCTGGTTTAAGCAGGGATACGTGGAAGGACTTTACCCCACGCATGCTGGCGGGAAGATCAACGGAATACGTAACGTTGTTGATCTTCTTGGCCACTGAAAATGGACCCACAAACCTGGGGCCCAGTTTATCTGAGGGCTGTCTCAGGGTTAAGTGACGTGTGGACACCCAGACCAAGTCTCCTGGCTGGAACTTCCACTCCAATGAGCGTCTTTTGTCAGCCTGACCCTTTTGACTCTGGAATGCCCTTTCCAGATTACTCTTCACCTTCCCCCAGATGACTTTAAATGCCCTGTGCCAGGCTTCCAGGGTTGGAAACGGAGAGGAGGCAACTGGCAAGGGGGAAAACTTGGGCGATCTCCCCGTTACCACCTGAAAAGGCGAAAATCCGGAGGAGGAATTTCTCAAGTTATTTTGAGCAAATTCTGCGAAGGGCAAAAATCTGACCCAGTCGTCTTGTGCCTCCGCAACATAACATCTCAAAAATTGTTCTAGAGACTGATTTATCCTTTCAGTCTGGCCATTAGTCTGTGGGTGGTAGCCGGACGAGAAAGACAGCTTCATGCCCATTTGGTGGCAAAATGCCCTCCAGAATCTAGAAATGAATTGGACTCCCCTATCCGACACTATGTTTTCCGGAATGCCATGCAGCCGGAAAATGTGGATGATGAATAGGTCGGCCAATTCCTGAGCCGAGGGGAGTCCTTTCAAGGGCACGAAATGGGCCATCTTGCTGAAGCGGTCGACTACCACCCAAATGACCGACATGCCTTCAGACCTGGGGAGCTCACCCACGAAATCCATGGACAAGTGGGTCCATGGCTCACTCGGGGCGGGCAAAGGCTGTAAGGTACCGACAGGTGCCAGCCGGGAGGGTTTACTCTTAGCACATACTGCGCATTCCCTAACAAATTCCCTGCAATCAACTGACAGGGAAGGCCACCAGGCACACCTGGCTACAAGATCCTGTGTTCTGGCAACTCCAGGATGTCCAGCATTTTTATGTGCGTGGAACATTTCAAGGATCTGAAGACGAAAGGGCAAGGGAATAAACATGACCCCTTCAGGCTTCCCTTCCGGGATGTCCTGCTGGAAGGGGCTCAACGTCTCCTTCCAGTCTTCCCAAGTCTCAATTGCAGCCAGCACCAATTTTCGCGGAACAATTGTCTCCGGGACGGAGGCCTGTGCTGTTTCTGGCTCAAAGCACCTGGATAGCGCATCTGCCTTAGTATTCTTACTGCCCGGGGTGTACGTAATCACGAATGTGAACCTTGAAAAAAACAGGGACCATCGAGCCTGACGAGGGCTTAACCTCTTAGCCCAATCGATGTATTCCAGATTCTTGTGGTCGGTAAAAACCGTGATAGTATGCTCCGCTCCTTCTAACCAATGACGCCATTCTTCAAAGGCTAGTTTAATGGCTAAGAGTTCCCTGTTGCCTATATCGTAGTTTCTCTCTGCTGGAGAGAATCTCCGAGAAAAATAGGCACATGGGTGCAATCTACCCTGTAAGCCTGAACGTTGAGACAGCACAGCCCCCACCCCGACTTCTGAGGCGTCTACCTCAACAATAAAAGGGAAGGAAGTGTCTACGTGTCTTAGTATGGGTGCTGTGCAGAACAGCTCCTTCAAGGTCGAAAATGCCTGTAGGGCCTCAGGCGACCAGTGAGTAGTATCCGCCCCTTTCCTAGTGAGACTGGTGAGAGGTGCAATAACGGTGGAGTACCCCTTTATAAACCTCCTATAATAGTTTGCAAAACCCAGAAAATGTTGCAACGACTTTAACCCCACCGGCTGAGGCCACTCCAGAACAGCGGATACCTTGGCAGGGTCCATAGACAGGCCCGAGGTGGAGATTATGTACCCCAGAAAGGCGACAGATGTAACTTCAAAAATACATTTTTCCAACTTGGCGTACAGCAGATTTTGTCTCAACTTGTTTAGCACAAATCTGACATGGACCCTGTGCTCGGAGAGGTTGTTGGAGTAAATTAGTATATCGTCAAGGTATACAAGCACAAACCTACCCAACACCTCCCTGAATACCTCGTTAATCAATTCCTGGAAGACGGCTGGCGCATTGCACAACCCGAAGGGCATCACTAAGTACTCGTAATGCCCATCGGGTGTGTTGAAGGCCGTCTTCCATTCATCGCCCTCTCTAATGCGGATCAGGTTGTATGCACCCCTCAGATCCAATTTTGAAAAGATCTTAGCGTCTGTGACCTGCGTGAATAAATCGTCTATTAATGGCAACGGATAACGATTCTTCACCGTGATTTTATTTAGGCCCCGATAATCGATGCAAGGTCGAAGACCTCCGTCTTTTTTCTTAACAAAAAAGAAACCGGCCCCTGCAGGCGAGCGGGAGGGGCGAATGAACCCCTTGGCCAGATTGTCACGGATGTACTCCTGCATAGCCACCTTCTCTGGTCCAGACAAATTATACAGGTGACCCCTAGGGGGCATACAACCGGCACGGAGATCGATGGGGCAATCGAAAGGGCGATGAGGAGGTAACCTATCAGCAGCCTTGGGACAGAATACATCCGAGAACTCGGAGTATTGCTCGGGAACACCCTCCACATGTACCTTGGTCTGACCTAATACCACTTTTCCTAGGCACTGTTGGGAACAGAAGTCTGACCAACTGGTTAATTGTCCTGTCGCCCAATTAATCTGTGGCGAATGAAGCTGCAGCCAAGGCATACCTAGGACAATGGTGGAGGTGGTCATATGTAACACAAAAAAACGTAAACTCTCCCTATGCAGTACCCCAGTAATGACTTCCACCTCTGGTGTCTGGGACAGCGGACGGTCCCTTTGTAACGGGGAGTCGTCCACGGCAGTAACCTGGATAGGTGGTTTTACTGGGGTGAGAGGAATGTCCAACTTCTCTGCAAATTCGGAACTCATGAAGTTAGCCGCGGAGCCTGAATCAATAAAGGCCTCCGTGGCTTCAGATTTGTCCCCCCATGTAATCGTACAGGGGAGGAGCAATCGTCTTTCTTTCAGGGGTGCGAGCTGGGCGCCTAGGGTGTCACCCCTTATCACTCCTAGGCGGTAGCGTTTCCTGGCTTATCCTTATTAGGCTTAATGAGACAGTCTCGTACCCTATGCCCCCCTTCACCACAGTATAAACATAGTTGTTCCGACAATCTCCGTCTTCTCTCCACTTGGGTCAACTTAGACCGACCGATCTGCATCGGCTCAGGTGGAGGCAAGACCGGAGATGATGAGACAGAAGGAGACGGAGTTACTAGGGGTGCAGCGGGAGGCACTGTGTAAGAGGTCGGCCTAAGCCGATGACTGCCCCTAGTCTGTCTCTGATGGCGTAGCCTACGGTCGATTCGAATGGCCGATGAGATGGCCTCGTCGACTGTTTTGGGTTCGGGTTGGCTTAACATTAGGTCGGAGACCTCATCCGACAACCCAGACAGAAAGTAATCTAACAGGGCATAAGTGCCAAACCTGGCCGTAACTGACCACCTACGAAATTCGGCCGCGTAATCCTCGACTGGACCCCTGCCTTGCCGTAAAAGTTTGAGCTTCCGCTCAGAGGATGCAGCAAGGTCAGGGTCGTCGTAGATTACGGCCATGGCCTTAAAAAATTCCTCTACCGAGGTCAGAGCAGTATCGGTAGAAGGCAGGTTGTATGCCCATGACTGGGAGTCACCAGACAGCAAAGTTTTAATAAAGGTGACCCGTTGGGTCTCAGTACCCGAGGATCGGGGTCTCAACTCGAAATACGATAACACTCTACTCCTGAAATTCCGGAAGTCAGACTTGTGGCCGGAAAATTTATCAGGTACAGGCATACGTATGTCAGTACTAGGAGAGGATCGCACTGAATCAACTGACGTCTGGAGGGTTTGCACAGAGCCTGACAGGACATCAATCATAGTCTTGTGGCTACCCAGCACTTGGTTGATGTTTTCCACCGAAGTGGCAAGTGCGCCCAGACGGTCAGTATGTGCGTCCATTTGCATTTTTTGGGTCTGGCGTTCTGTAACGATCGGTGGGCGCAGAGAGTATCTGATTACCGGTGATCTGCAGTATCACCGGAAATACAGATATATACCAGATTATAAGTGATCTGCAGTCTCACCGATAATCCGATATACAAACTAACCTCTGTTCGCCTGAGTAGAGTGTAGTGTTTTGGTGTAACAGTAACACTAGGAGGCCTAGGCCTCAGTGCAGCAAGGAGAACTGCACGGATTCCTTCCGCAGACCTGAGCTCTCCAAGACGGGAGGAGTCAGACTGACAGTAGGAAGGAAAGTCCGAGAGTGACACTCAGGAAGAAGTGTCACTAACAGGACTGGGAACCGCCTCCAATCGTGAGGTCGGTTCTCGAGGTCGGACAAGCCAGGTCGTACACACACGGACAGATAAAGTACAAATACAGTAGGCAAAGGCGGAGTCAAAGTACAGGCAGGGTTCGGCAACGTGGTATCAGATATATCGGGGTACAAAATCAGGAGGCAGAAACAGAGTCTAGGAACGAGCCGAGGTTCGGCAACAGAGTATCAGAAATATCGAGGTACAAGGTCAGAGTTCAGGAGGATAGTCGAGGCAGGCAAAAGTCATAACAGATAATCACAATCAAACTAGTACTTTAGCTATCAATAATCTAGCTAAGTGTAGGATTACAGCTCCAGCTGGTCCCGGCACACTTAAGGATCTGACTACGGATCTGGGTGCTCCCACATATGTGATCGCACGCCAGACAAAGAGCAAGTGAACAGCCAGCAGTATATATACTCTAGGACCTTTCCAGGACCTCCCTAATTGCTGGTCCAATGAGAGCAGTGGAATTTGTCAGCTGACCCAGCTGGTCAGCCGACACCCTTCTAACTGCTATTTAAACTCTGCCTCTCTGCTCGCGCGCGTGTAAGTCTGAATCTTGGTGGACTATCAGTCCCAGCCACACCAGTACTGTCATGCAATGTATCTAGTGCGGGGGCCGCCTCTGATGCGGATTCCGCCGTTCCCAATGCGGATTTCGCCGCACTGCCTATGCGGCATGCAGCGTTTTTTCCGCGTTGTGACGCCATGCTGGACGCGGAAACAGCCGCCTCACCTTGAGAGACGGCGGCATTTCCGCGTTTCCTTACAGACATGTTCTAATTTAGCCTGCCTGCTTGCATGCCCAGAAGTGGTCCCTGAAAGTCTTGATCTTGATGGGTGTCCTCGTAATTCTGAGTCTGGAATTGTCATTGGTTCCATAGGGGTTCTTGATAGTTCTCCATGTGAGCCTGGTGATTGTTCTGCCCTCTTGGGATCTCTGTGGAGCTTTAAAAGGTTCTGGGAGATTCCGGGAGAAATTTTGCTTGGTACCCTGGATAAGATCAACGGTGGCTTTTGTGTTGTAAGGGACACTTCGAACAGGTTTTGTGGCAGATTTGGTATTTTCGGACGCTCCTTGGAAGGTGGTGGGTATTGCCTGGAGGGTTTCGGTGGTTTCTTCTCTGGTATCCACAGTCCTGATGGGTGTTATGCTGAGACTTGTAGTGCTGATGGGCATGTTTCGGTGGCTTCTGTTTACGATGAGGTCGGTTTCGGGTGGACTGACTCTGGAATTGGACCTTGTCGGGCTGTCCCGACCTTCATGAGTCTTCAGTTTGAGTCTGTTGCTAATAGCACTTTTGAGGATCGTCTTGAATTCGACCCTGGGGGGGGGGGGGGGGGGGTACTGTGATCATTTGCTCAGCTGCCTGTGCAGGCAGGCAGCTTTTTGACCATTGTGTAGGTTTGCATGCTGCAGGACTCTGGAAAGAAGAGCTTCTGTCAGTTTTGCAGCTTGTGCTTGCTGAGGAATTTGCATACATTGTCATGCAAATTGCCTGGCCACATTCATTGGAGGCGTGTACTATAAGTACTATGCGTTTCCCACAATGCTTGGCTGGTCATATGGATTCCTTCCTGTGAAACACTCTGGAGAGTGTCAGCCATGCTCTTTATTTGAAGATCAGCTTAGAGTAATTCCTGGATATTGTGCTAGGCAGATTCCCTAGTGCAGTTAGGATTGTTATCTGTTTTGTTTGTCTGTTGCGATTGTCCTGTCCCAACGGTGGTCGACAGAAAGTCGTTCTGATCTCTGTTCTTGGAGCATAGCTGGTGCAGCGGTTGCTACCAGCTATCTCCTCTGTTCTGCCTCTCTGGATCGCACTAGCATCCTGCGCTAGTGCTGTGGATCCTTCTGTTCTGCCTCTCTGGATCGCACTAGCATCCTGCACTAGTGCTGTGGATCCTTCTGTTCTGCCTCTCTGGATCGCACTAGCATCCTGCGCTAGTGCTGTGGATCCTTCTATTCTGTTACTCTGCCCCTGGATCGCACTCGCTTCGCGCTAGTGCTGTGGATCCTTCTGTTCTGCCTCTCTGGATCGCACTAGCATCCTGCGCTAGTGCTGTGGATCCTTCTGTTCTGCCTCTCTGGATCGCACTAGCATCCTGCGCTAGTGCTGTGGATCCTTCTATTCTGTTACTCTGTCCCTGGATCGCACTCGCTTCGCGCTAGTGCTGTGGATCCTTCTGTTCTGCCTCTCTGGATCGCGCTAGTCACTTTCGCTAGTGCTGTGGATCCTATCTCCCGCCTGTTCCTGTTTTCGTGTGTCTGTCTTGTCTGCTACGAGCGCTTGCTGGAGGCTCGGTGAGGTAACCGTTAAGCAAGCGTTCGCGTCCTCTGTTTCATGTTTGTCTGTCGGTGGTTAGTTAGCCGTGCTTGTCTCTATTGTGCTTATCACGTGGAGACTGCACATAACCGCGTGCACTGTTGCGAATGAGTGCGGTGTTCGCGGTTAGCTAGTGTTTGTTATTTTCCGCATCTCCTCATTGTATGATTTGCTGTGCCTTTGCTATCCTCGTATTCTGTTCTGATCTGCCTTGTGTCACTTCTGGCAATCGCCTTTCTTGCGGTTGCGTTTCTGTTTCGTATCTGCTGTTGTGTGTGCGCGGTCGCGGGGTGGCGACTAGATTGGCGCACACACATACAACCTGTCCCTTTGCTCGTTCTCATTCGCAATCGCTTCTCTTGCAATTGCGTTCTGCGCTTCGTACAATTCCTGTCTGGCATTTGTGAAGGTACAGAGGATTGGTTCCTCTGCACTCCCCAGCGCCATCTGCCGACAGGAATTTCCCTCTACGGGTGCATAGCACCTTTTGCTGGGTGCCTGCAATTATACGCTTGTTGAGGATTTCCGCCGTATCAGCGCACGCGTTGTGCGCTGCTCACGGAGAAAGTTCCACAATCGTTACACAACTGTTATTTTACATGTGACACAAGACTCTGATATTACCCAATATTTCATGAGTCATTTGATTGGCCTAAAATTTCCATGGTATTCCGATTACTGCAATAAAGTTCAACATTCTCTGATTGGTCCAATACTCAAAAGTATTATAATTAACTAATTTTATTAACAAAATGACAAAAAAAACCCTTTCATCTGAAATGGGTAATCTACATTTTTAGCAGGATTTTTTTTCCCTAGAATCGGAAATCTCCATTTCCGACCATCTCTAAGACACTGGCAATCAGGTCCTTTCAACCACAAAGCAGCCTTATTAAGCACTGGAATACACCCATCACAAACATGTCAGTTTTCTTTTTCTTCTGAAACTAATGGCAGACTTGACTGGAGAATAGCAGCAAGGGAAAACATGGGAGGGGGGGGGGGGGGGGTCATATTAACTCAATGGATGTTTATTTATTTTTTTGCATACATTAAAAAAGAGCACTGGGGTAATTTGGGGGCCAGAGAAAGCTGCTAGTGAAATATTGGAAAAAAATTACCAATAATCCACTACTTAATTTGGATATGAATAGATCAGTCATTTTCACCTAACCTTGTTATCAAGCGAGCTGTCCCTCTACCGATCCCCCACCACAAAATGCCTAATCAACCACCCAAGTGATGCCTAACCCTAACTGCCCGCCCCACCAACTGCAATTCCCGCCCACCCATAATATAAAATGTGACAGCCCGAATCCCTCTTTAAAGTTCTATGATTTTAGATGTGGGGATTCATCATTCTCTTTCTAGACCCTTATCTTGGCTACAGCACCTGTTAGGAGGGCCCATATATATATATGCAACCATATACGGTATATTTCTTTATAAAAGGCTTGGTTGTCTGTTACAGCACCATTTACTTTTGTTACTTATGTATTTTGCTAGGAACAAAGATACCTGAAGAATTAGTGGACATTTTGAAATCCGAGTCCTTCCATTCCCACTCTGAGGGACTTCAGTCTGAAGAGAATGTCTGGTTTACATGAAGATGACTTATATGGATCCTTAGAGATGCAGATCACACCTCATTTCTGATAATATAATACATGATACACTAAACATTCCTGTTGTGCGGACAAGTCCAGGGTAATTGGTATCATCCCGATTCAATACTTCTGAATTAAGAGATAAAGGGAAGACCATAAGACCAAAGTGAGTAAAGTATGTAGGGTGTAAAGCCCTCATCAATTACTTCATGCAGGTGCGAAGGATCTCATTTAATCAGAAGCTCCCACTTTGATACCCGACTCACTGGATTTGGCAGCCAGATGGAGCCGAATGCACATCAGGGGTATAGGACACCCCTATGCCTCTCTGGCAATCTGCACGGCACTTTGTAATCCCGATCACCTCGTCATCAGTGAAGCCAATAGCCAGCTGTTGCTGCTGCTCAAGCTGGGGCCCCACTGAATCCTAGCTCCACCCCTAATTAACCAAAGTGCTGCTGAAAACTGTTAATTTGTTTAGCATTTTCACACATTTAAAGGCCGGTTCACATGGGCGCTAAAGGAAGGGGCTTTGTGCTCCTCGCTTAAAGAGAACCTGAGATGAGAAGCGTCTCACATTCCATACTTACCTGGGACTTCCTTAAGCCCCCTTGAGGCCACTCGTCCCTCACAATATCCCCTGGTGGCTCTGGACCCTGGCAATTCAGCCCTTCATTGGGCATGCGCGCCCCAGCATGCTCCTCCGTCATGCTCCTGTCCCTCAGCCACAGGAGCGCAATGTGCTCCTTTTCCCTCTTCCTGTACATGGTAAATAAAATGGTGCTCACTGGACTTGTACTAAGTCCACACTGCATCTGGTCTGCTCTTCCTCCTGACATCTGCAAGCTTTATGCCGAGATCCTCCGACTTCTGATGCATGTCGTGTCATCATGAGCCTCCGGGGGCAGCATACAGCACAGAGTAAGAGTAGATCAGATTCAGAGTAGACTAGGTAAATATAACTGCACTTTACAAGGAAGGGGAATCTGGTCATGGTGCGGGGTGGGGGTTCTACCATGATGCTTCTGCTGGTGGCCCAGGCCACTGAAGTTCTGCCCATGTGGCTTTACAACCAGTTAAAGTGAAGCTTCCTCTTGTACCTTAGAACAGTGTTCCCCAACCCTGTCCTCAAGTACCACCAGCAGTGCATGTTTTGTGGAAATATACACAGAAGTATTTAATCAGCTCTGCTGAGACACTAATTACCTCGCTTGTGAATATGTGCTATTTCCTGCCAAACATGGACTGTGGGTGGGCCTTGAGGACAGGGTTGGGAAGTCCGGCCCTATAATATTTATATCTAAGGCAGGGAACACACTAGATGTGATTGTGCATGTGTCCGGACGGCAAAACGCACACAATTCTATAGGCTATTGAAGTCATTAGTCTTGCTCTGGAAAACACTCATCGTGTTTTGTGTTTTGCGATTTTCCATGCATTTTTAAATCGCACATCTTTCTGCTTTTCCCTGCATTTGCATACAGTCTATTCTGCCAGAAACGCAGAATAAGAGAGACCAATAGCGGCAAAACTTTAGCAGAAAACGCAAACGTAAAAGCCAATGGAGACCCAGAAATTGATGGGGAAAATGGCCCTGCAAGTGTGTTTCCTGCCTAAGCAGTGGAGATGACTATTGTAGTCAATGTTATGAGTATTCACAATGCACAGAAACTTACAGACTGTGACAGGGAGGGGAGCCAAAATCAGAATGGGAACTCTGGCCATACACAGTACTATCCAACTGTACCACAAAATGGCCATACACAGTACTATCCAACTGTATCACAAAATGGCCATACACAGTACTATCCAACTGTACCACAAAATGGCCATACACAGTACTATCCAACTGTACCACAAAATGGCCATACACAGTACTATCCAACTGTACCACAAAATGACTGAATAAATAGTACTATCAAATCAGTCAGTTAATTGATTGAAACTTTTCTCTTCATCAAACAATGTTTTAATCTTTTCTATGAGAAAATTGCCGCCATGTCAGTGGGTGCTCTACCTCTGTGTCTTATTTGGTATTACAATTTGAAGGATTTTTTATGCTTAAACATGCGATGTACCACCTCTGTTCACATTGCTAGTAAAAATAAACAACATTTCTTGTTTCTTTGTAATAAAAGAAAATGTAATAATGTAAAAAAAAAACACATTTAAAAAACAGAAATAAAAACCATGAATAAAATGTTTTAAAGACAATGTACCTTGTTGGTGGCATTCATTAATGAAACTAAATCACCCTTGGGCCTGCTTTACATTGTCCGGGGCAGATCTAGATGAGAGTTTAAAAATGATGGGGTTATATTTCTTTACTCCCAATTCTAGTTTTTGCCTTGAGCCATATTAGGTTGCCTGGGTGTGAGTTCCTGTCTTTAGGTTGATGTAGATTTCCATGTGATTGACAAGGTTGGTTTTAATTGGAGTATTGTCCATATGTTCATTGATGCTATGCAGTAAAGTGAATCTGAAGCATAATTAAAATAAAAAAATAGATACTTATCTAAGGAGGGGGAACGCTCTGGGTCCTATAGAGCCTTTCCGTTCCCCTCCTCATCTCCGCATTCCCCCGCAGGCTCCTCTGTTTAAATCTCCACCGTGGGAGGTTTTGGGAGTCTTTGGGAGCTCGAGTGCTTTGGAAGACTCTGTACTGCACACGTGCGAGAGATGGTGCTTGCTCATATGTAGTGTGGAGCGGCCCGTCTTCTGGAGCCCGAGTGCTCCTAAACACTTCCGAAGCCCACCCGCAGCAGAAGAAAGCAGTCTCCCATTGGTCATGGGTTGGAGACTGCTAACTGGGCAGCCTGCGGAGCAATGATGGGAGGAGAGGAATGGGAAGGCTCTATAAGACCCTCTCCTTAGGTAAGGATCTGTTCTTTTTTCTTGTTATGCTATAGACTCCCTTTAAAGGGAACCTAAAATGAGTCTTCCACATTTATTTCCATTTAAGCAATACCAGTTGCCTGGCTGTCCTGCTGCTGATCTCTATGGCTGCAGTGGTATCTGAATCACAAACCATACTCAAGGAGCTTATCCAGTCAGACTTCAGTCAGAGCACCTGATCTGCATGCTTGTTCAAGGTCTATGGCTCAGGCCACATGTACAGTGGTGTGTTGTGGTGTAGCAGCTGCTTTGTAATGGGGCTTACTGCGCTGCAGTGCAACAAATATGCGCTGTTAACAGTGTGGTAGTAGGGCTGTGGTGCGATAACGCACTGCATGCAGGTTAACAGGTACAGTGTAGTACACTTTTCATTGACTATATGCAATGCTTTGTGCCCATAACGTGCAGTACTACCATTCCATTCTGTTGCTTTCCTCTTATACAAGGAATACAGCAGAATGTCCCAGTGTGAACACGGCCTCAGGCTAGGATCACGGTGGGCAGAATCACTAGCGTTGTGGAAAACCCATGGTTTTTTTTGCCCACAATGAAAGTCTATGGGCTGCATTGCAAAATGCATATATCTTAATTTTACAAATGCATGGAAAAAGCAGCACATAAGGTATTTCAGTGAAGACGCAGAGGACTACCGTATTTCGTGCCGTATAAGATGCTCCGGATTATAAGACGCGCCCAGGTTTAGAGGGCAAGAAACAAGGGAAAAAAATATAAACTAAACCTGGTGCGTCCATATTTCAGGAGCATCCTGTACATGTCCTCCCACAAATGGTGTCCTCCTGTGTACCTCATGTGTCCTTATCTCCCCCTGTCTACCCCAAGTGTCCTCTGGTCTCCTACCCTGTGTCCTGTGGACTCCCCCCTGTGCCCCCTAGTGTGTCCCCCTGTGCCCTCTGGTCTCCCCCCTTTGTCCTGTGATGTTCCCCCGTGTCCTCTGGTATGCCCCCCAGTGCCCTCTGGTCTGCCCCCTCTGGTCCCCCCTGTGCCCTCTGGTCTGCCCCTGTGTCCTCTGGTATGCCCTCTCTGGTCTGCCCCCTCTGTGTCCTTTGGTCTGTCCCCTCTGTGTTTTGTCACCCCGCATGTTTCCCCCTGTGCCTGGCTCCCCGCTATGTGTTTATCCTACCCCCGCTTACATGCCTAAGCCCCCCACTTACATTGCCGGGTCCCCCCTGTGTATTCAGCGGCAGCGGGCAGCAGCTTACCTCCTCATCTTGCCCGCGGCGATTGAATACATCCGGCTCCTGTGGGTGGCTTCCTCTACTGCCGGCTTCTAATGATGCGTAATTGATGATGCGTCATTAGAAGCTGGCACTAGAGGAAGCCGCCCACAGGAGCTGGATGTCATTTAATCGCCGCGGGCAAGATGAAGGAGGTAAGCTGCTGCCCGCTGCCCCTGCATACACAGGGGGGACCCGGCGATGTTAGCGGGGGGCTTAGACATGTAAGCGGGGGGGGGGGGGTGGAAGTAGGATAGACACATAGTGGGGAGCTAGGCACAGGGGGCAATAGGCAGGGAATCCCCGACATAGCGGCGGTTCGTATCGGCAGGCGTTCGGAAGTTGGGGATTCCCTCCCTTTACCGTATAAGACGCAGGGACTTTTCACCCCATTTTTTGGGGAGAAAAAGTGCGTCTTATACGGCGAAAAGTACGGTACATTTTTACATGCATTTTTGATGTGTTTCTGATTAAATATGATGCTGTATTTTACTCCACTGAAATAGGGAAATGCACTAAAAATGCATGAAAAATGCAGTTGCATACCTAAACGCACGCAAAACTGTAGAAACACAAAATCTAAAAAACACCTGGTTTTCTGCACTGCCTAGCGTGCTCCTAGCCTCACAGTATTAGAGACACAGGATCAAGGGAACAGCCAGGCAACTCTCTCTGTAACAACCAAGGTACATCTTCTTGCACTGCCATCCGTTACAATAAACAATTACCGACTTCAACTCATTATAGCAGACAGCAGAGATGGCAAATATGTTAGCAAAAAAAAATCTGGCTTGTATGCAAACATTGTATGCAGCTTGAATTCAACCAAATGCACCTCCTGCTGAACTTGATTGGCCCAGTTCCAAGCTGCCTAATCAGGGGTGGTCCTTCCATAAAGCAACATGAAACGCAGGCTTCAGGGTGGCAACAATTAGAGGGCGGCCCCTCACCAAATGTCCCCCTCCTCACACTGCCCATCTCCACCTCCCTAGGTGTGCAGCACCGCTTCACTCAGCATTCCAGCGATGGGATCTCCATCCACCCATCCAGCGTCCTGTATCCATGGCTACAGGTCGGGTCACATAAGGCGCTGCTGTAGTTAGAGAGGAAGCAGCACTTCACGTGTGGCTGGTGAACCCATCGCTAATCTGCTGGGGGCGGGTGGATGAGGTGACGTGCAGCACATACCTGGCATCCTGGGAATCAGATGCTGCAGGCCAACAGGGAGGAGATGCTGTCTTGGAGGAAGCAGAGGAAGGTAAGCGTGTGCCAGTGCCTGCAATGTGCAGCCTGATGTGTCTCTCCTGGGGGGTGGCAGGTAAGGATTAGCAGCTAGGAAAATCTCTGGCAAAGCATAGAAAACCCAAGTTCCAGCCTTCTTGGCTTTTACAGAGTCAGGACTTCCTTCTACCAGTGAAATATGATGGACTCCAAGTATACTGCTGAAAGACCTGAGTTGTAACTCCTCTGAGTGGAGGCCTTGTGGCCATGGACAAGCCACCTGCGTCACAGAATAGTATGGAACTGGCCATTGCTTGGTGGTTTGTACATCTGACAATGTTTTTATTTGGCTGCTTTGCTCAGAGCAGCCCACTACAAAAGTTATAAATGAAGGAAAAAAAATGTAGCTGACTAATCTTTATAACAAATAACTTTAACCCGGTCGATCAATAGGAAATTTGGAACCACAGGGCTTAGAACCAACGATTCTTCTATTGCAGGCCAGAGCAGCAACTGTCTGAGACACCAGCTCCTTTTGTGCTTGAACCTGCTCTTGGTTTGGGCTAGTGTGGTGCTATATGGGTACTCAGGCTGTAGCTTTGGAGACCTGGGTTTGAATCATAGTGGTAGCAGTGTTTTACTCCTTAGGTATGTATATATTTGATGATCCATGAGAAATACATCTCCTGGCTTTTAGCTCAAGTGATTATCAGCTAGTAAGCGCATTTGGAAGGTGTTGAAAGCTCATTCATTTTTTGTACTAGTATAGTATGATGGACGAGCACATGTGGTTGGGAGAAAGAGATAGCTCAGTGGTATAGGTCTCTGCCAGCAGAGCTGAAAAGCCTGAGTTCAATCCTGGTGGAGATTCCTGCTCTAATCTTATCTCTTTCTCAAGCTGTTCTACTTGTGAAATACGATGGACGAGCACATATAATCAGGAGAAGGAGATAGCTCAGTGGTGTGGGTCTCTGACAGCAGTGCTGAGAAACCTGAGTTCAATCCTGGTGGAGATGCTTGCTCTAATCTTATTATCTTTTTCTCGGTATTTTAGACTTCTGGGTGGTCATTCATAAAAATCTTGCCAGCTGCGATGCAAGTAGGGAGATCTCCCACTGAAGGCTGGCGGTAAGCTGTCGGAAGACATGCGGAAACACTTCAGCCAGCAGAGTCCCTCCATGCGCTGCTCTCTCTGGGAGGTCTGTCCCATTCACTTGTATGTAATCCGCAGGCTTCTCGCTAAATCAGAGGAAGCGGTATTTCCCGTCCACATACCGCTTCATCTAATCTTTATGAATGGCCATTTTGTTACTTTTTTCTAGATAAATCTAGAAAAACACTGCAGAAGGCGGAAATTTCTCCCTCTGCTGGGGGATTGTAGATTTTCATGTGGGAACAGCTTTTATGAATGCCCACTTTGCTAAATGGTCGGGAAAGTCCGCTGTTTTGAGCGGAAAACTTGCGGTGAAGTTTTATGAATAGAGCCCTTTGTATTGGTCTTCCATGTGAAATTCCAATAAAATTGATTAATGTTTGTGGCAGTAATGTGACAAAATGTGAAAAACTTCAAGGGGGCTGAATATTTTTGCGAGCCACTGTATATATGTGTATATATATATATATATATATATATATATATATATATATATATATATATATATATATATATATATATATATATACATATATATAGTTTGGCATACTGGGAGCTGTAGTCCCCCCCTTAGACACACACGCACAAGGCTGGGGAGGCATGGGAGTTGTAGTCCCCTCACCTTCACCCCCTTGCCCTGGATCCCCAGGCTCTTCATGGTGACTATAAAAAACAAACTGCACTTACCTGGGGCTTCTTCCAGCTCCTGGCAGTCCATCGGTGCCCTAGCCACAGCTCCTCTCCCTCCCGGCATCCAGCGGTGAAGTAGCCGACCTCGCCAGGTTGGCTTCCGGGTCGGCGTCATGTGCGCTCCACGGCGCGGGTCACGTGGTGTAAGTGACGTTATCGGGTCTCTAATACGCAGGTGCAGTAGTTCTGCGCTCGCACAGTAGAGACCAGAGGATGTCACTTACACCACGTGACCCACTCCATGGAGCGCACATGAAGCCGACCTGGAAACCGACCTGGCGAGGTCGGCTACTTCATTGCTGGACGCCGGGAGGGAGAGGAGCTGTGGCGAGGGCACCGATCGACTGCCAGGAGCTGGAAGAAGCCCCAGGTAAGTGCAGTTTGTTTTTTATAGTCTGCGTGGATCTTCCCTTTAACCCTGGAGGGGATATGGCCCCTTGCTTGCTAAACTTCTCTCTTTAGGTGGGGAAAGGCTATCTTTTCATCCTGCAGGAGTCTACATATCATGTCTTAAAACAGAACTAAAAGTAAAATATATCACTAAAGCTGACACATAGCTTGCTATTCTAGCAGCCAGGCTTGAACAGAATGTACAGTGCAGGGAAAGTCCTGTCCTGCTAGTCATTTTACCCCCAATCTGCTTCCCTAGTGAAATGATTCAAAGATTCGGATCAAAGATCTGAATCTTTACAATGAACCGATTCGAATGATCCGAATCCTTGAAAAGATCCGGACTTCCCATCTCTAATAACCATCCTGTTACCACATCCTCATGGGGCCAAATTGGAGGGAAAAATAAACTGGAGAGATCATTGGCCAAGGAGAGGGACAAAGGCTGACGCTGGGCTGCAGTAACTGGCTGGCTAAACTGAGGAGCAGGACTGTCTTGTACAGCAGGGAACTCCTATTGCAACATGTTGTGGGCGGGGCTTGGCACTAGCATCAGCTTACAGCTATCACTATGGACCCTTGGCCAATCACTGGCAGGGGGCGTGGATTTTATTTCAAAAGGAGGGAGATTGGAAAAACCTTGAATAGCTCTGCCTCCTGAACTTGACTTGCTTGAAATGGATTCCTTTGGCGTGAAATCCCACAACGAGCTGCCTGTCTCTCCTGTACCTGCCATCTTATGCCTGCTCCAGCAGGGCCAGCAGCAGAAGCTAGCCTCATGCCTCAGCATCCTCACAGTAACCAGCTGAGCTCACATACTCCCTGTCAGGGGGAGGGAGAGGGATACAGATTGTGCATGCACAGCAGCAGCAGCAGCAGCAGCAGCAGCATTCCCCACCCGGCACACAGCCAGCAGCAGCAGCCCCCGGCACACAGCCAGCTGCAGCAGCCCCCCAGTCACAAAGAAGCCGAATCTGCCCCCCCCCCCCCACAGCCATCAGCAGCTGCCTTCCCCCGGTCACACAGCAGCCGCAGCTGCCTTCCCCCAGTCACACAGCAGCCGCAGCTGCCTTCCCCCAGTCACACAGCAGCCGCAGCTGCCTTCCCCCAGTCACACAGCAGCCGCAGCTGCCTTCCCCCAGTCACACAGCAGCCGCAGCTGCCTTCCCCCAGTCACACAGCAGCCGCAGCTGCCTTCCCCCAGTCACACAGCAGCCGCAGCTGCCTTCCCCCAGTCACACAGCAGCCGCAGCTGCCTTCCCCCGGTCACACAGCAGCCGCAGCTGCCTTCCCCCGGTCACACAGCAGCCGCAGCTGCCTTCCCCCGGTCACACAGCAGCCGCAGCTGCCTTCCCCCGGTCACACAGCAGCCGCAGCTGCCTTCCCCCGGTCACACAGCAGCCGCAGCTGCCTTCCCCCGGTCACACAGCAGCCGCAGCTGCCTTCCCCCGGTCACACAGCAGCCGCAGCTGCCTTCCCCCGGTCACACAGCAGCCGCAGCTGCCTTCCCCCGGTCACACAGCAGCCGCAGCTGCCTTCCCCCGTTCACACAGCAGCCGCAGCTGCCTTCCCCCGATCACACAGCAGCCGCAGCTGCCTTCCCCCGATCACACAGCAGCCGCAGCTGCCTTCCCCCGATCACACAGCAGCCGCAGCTGCCTTCCCCCGATCACACAGCAGCCGCAGCTGCCTTCCCCCGATCACACAGCAGCCGCAGCTGCCTTCCCCCGATCACACAGCAGCCGCAGCTGCCTTCCCCCGATCACACAGCAGCCGCAGCTGCCTTCCCCCGATCACACAGCAGCCGCAGCTGCCTTCCCCCGATCACACAGCAGCCGCAGCTGCCTTCCCCCGATCACACAGCAGCCGCAGCTGCCTTCCCCGATCACACAGCAGCCGCAGCTGCCTTCCCCCGATCACACAGCAGCCGCAGCTTCCCCCCCCCCCCCCCCATCACACAGCAGCCGCAGCTTCCCTCCTGTCACGCCGCAGACACAGCTGCCCCATCACACAGCAGCAGCCCCCCATCACACAGGGAGATGTGGGGAGATGCAGTGTGTAGCAGGAAGAGGAGAGCTGGGTTTAAAAGTGTAGGTAAGTGGCCAACTGCATTAGGACTGGGCTTGTGTCAGCTAGCTTAGCACAGCAAGAGCAGCCACCAGCACAGCTTAAAGGGATACCTGAGGTGAGAGGTATACGGAGGCTGCCATATGTAT
This sequence comes from Hyperolius riggenbachi, assembly GCF_040937935.1. Classification (NCBI taxonomy): domain Eukaryota; kingdom Metazoa; phylum Chordata; class Amphibia; order Anura; family Hyperoliidae; genus Hyperolius; species Hyperolius riggenbachi. The sequence continues at coordinate 207,519,343 of NC_090657.1, read as the reverse complement.
TTCCTTTTAAGCAATACCAGTTTCCTGGCTATCCTGCCAATCCCCTGCCTGTAATATTTTTAGCTATAGACCCTGAACAAGCTTGCAGCAGGTCAGGTGGCTCTGACTGTTCTAGCAAGATTAGCTGCATGCTTGTTTCTGGTGTGATTCATGCATTACTGCAACCAAATAGACCAGCAGGACTGCCAGGCAACTGGCATTTTTTAAAAGGAAATGCATATGACAGCCTCCATATTTCTTATTACAGTTGTCCTTAAAATTATATATGGGAGGCAAATTAAAAAGGAGCGTTAAAGGGAACCCAAGGTGAGAGGGATATGGTGGCTGACATGTTTGTTTCCTTTTAAATCAGATTTGCCTGGCTGTCCTGCTGATCCTCTGCCTCTAATACTTTCAGCCATAGACCCTGAACAAGCATATGCTGATCACATGTCTATGACAAATCTGACAGGATTAGCTGCATGCTTGTTCTGTGTGTGATTTACACCCAACTGACCAGAATTCTCAGTAGGACTGCCAGGCACCGGCAACTGGTATTGTGTAAAAGGAAATCCATGTCAGCTTCCATAGGTCTCACACCTTGGCTTCCTTTTACATCAGGGATTTATCTGCATCCCAGTAAGTAGCTGATGCCCCCTTTCCCACAAGCAAGATTTACCTTTTCTCAAATAGATCATCAGGAGGGCCTGTATGGTGGATATTGTGGGGAAGCCCCTCCCACAGTGTGATGTCCTGACAGCAGTGTTGCCAACTCATCCCTTTCATTACTAACACATCTTAAGTTATACAGGTGCTGGGGCTATTTGCACATAATCGGTGCCTTAACTGCATCTACCTAGCCACAAAACCTGTATAATTCATATGTGTCAGTAATTAAAGGGATGAGTTGGCAACACTGCCTGACAGTTTGCTGTCTGGCCCTCATTGCATTGTGGGAAATTATGGCGTTTTCCAACCAACAAGCAAGCAATATCTTCCTTTGTGCATAGAACTCAGTAATGAACATTCCGCGCAGATCACCTGGCAGAACTAAAGATGTTGCTCACCACCAGGGATATATTTCAGAATGTAAATCAGGGAAAGGAAAGATTTTACAATGGGAAACCACTTACTAAATAATCAATAGATGAATATCGTAAACAATCAGTAATTATGTTGTCATTTTCACTACAGTTCCTCCTTTAAATCAGTTTAGCTTTCCTTACCTGGAGCCTCCTCCAGGACTAGAAGTCTTGTATAGTCCTCGCTGCAGTTCTGCTGCCACCCATTCTTCCTGTGTCCCCCTCAGCAGTGGCTTCTGTGCAAGCACAGGTGTGTGCGTGTAATGCTGAGTTCTCATGCCTGGGAGCACTCTGCACAAGTGCAGTACTACTGCGCAGAACACTCCCAGCCACAGGCGCATGAGCGGTGCATGCACCCATGCATGTGCAGAAGCCAGTGACCACTATGGAGTGGGTGACAGCAGAACTGCGGCGAGGGACACAGACTTCTAGGAGCTGCAGGAAGCCCAAGGTAAGTAAAGCTACATTGATTTCATTTGCCTCATGTTTCCTTTAAGTGCACCTGTAGAATTGTTGTACCAAATTGAACTTGTCTGTAAGGGAGATTTAGGACTTTGTATGCTAATGGGGGTTGGGGAGCACCATCTCTTACCTGGGGGCTGCTCGTGTAGCCCCTTGTCCCTGTGATGATTGCCAGCTGCAGCTTGCCGCACCTAAAAGAATCCCACTGTAGCGTGTGCTCCTGGCTGCACTGCATACTACAACTCCCAGTATACATTGCGGCATGCATCTGCTGGCATGCATTGTGGCTGGGAGTGTACTCTGCTGCAGGATTCTTTGAAGTAGCCCCCAGAAGGTAAGTCATGGTGCTGCCCTTACCCCCCCCCCACCCCCCCCCCACCCTAAAAAAAAAAAAAAGCATACTAAGTTAGGATCCTCACTTATGGCAATTGAGTTTGCAAGAAAATAAAGGTTTACCTTTTTTATGAATTGGTGCTCAATGGGCTCTATTCACAATAAGCAGCTCGATAAAAAAAATGGAGATAAAATACCTCATGCGGTATGTTACACTTTTTTTTTTTTTTATTATTATTATTATTCCAAATTCACAAAAGTTTTCACCCATGAGGCAGAAGTTTGGTAATTTGGTAATTTACCGAACAAACTGCCTCAATCCACTAAGCCCTGGTCGGTAAGGCTTCTTTTCCACAAACTGTTTACAGGCAGTGAAATGCCTCTCAAACTCTCACAACTGCTCGCTGCTGCCTGGTAACCGCTTGTTGAGCACACCTGCATACCTATTGCATCCAATTAGCATGAGAAGGAGGCTGTGTGGCTCTCCCTATTGGCTGCCAGGTTCTCCCCAAAGGCTGTCTGTCAAGTTACTGCACAGAGACAGCATGAGGAGATCAGGTTGTCGGCTGCTGTGGGCTGGAGAAAATTACCAAACGCTTTTGTCCGGTAAATGAAGTGTGCAAATCATTGTGAATTGACATTTCTTGCCATTTCCCGGCGTATTTACAGCATAAGTCAGTAATTTACCTCACTAGTCAGGAACTGTTTTGTTTATGTATTTTTTTTTGTGCGGTAACAAGTTTAGTGAATTGTAATTTGGGAAGTTGATCAGAAAAATTAGCTGTTTTGAGCATTAACAAATGCAGTAGTGCTTTCTGAATAGAGACCATTGTACTTTAAAGTAGGGATGATCCATGAAAGTAAGTTCATGCGGACTTGTCTAAATGTTTATGCAAATATATACAGCTTGAAAATGGACCAATCAATTGAACCTGTGTGGGACTTGCCTGGTCAAATTTCAAGCTGAATATATTGCATACAAATTTACATACATCCTGAGCTGTGGAACCGAAGTCAGCTGAAGCAGTTTTGGTACCTGTAATATTTGGTGTCACTAAACTGAGGAGTCAGCGTTGGATGATTTTTGTAGCTACTCCACAGCTCTGCATGAACTCAAATATTTGCATCTCATTGCTCATCCCTACTGTAAAGTGTACAAGCATTTATACTTGGCACTTCCTCCAGCCCCCTTTAGGCTCCCTCACCATCCTCCAGGGCTGCTCCGTTCCTCCGCTGGCTGGCCTGGTTTAAGGGAACCTTAACTGAGAACGATATGGATGTTTCCTTTTAACCACCTGAGCGGTCTGGACGAGCTCAGCTCGTCCAACACCGCCGGAGGCTGCCGCTCAGGCCCTGCTGGGCCGATTTACATCAAATAAAAAGCAGCACACGCAGCCGGCACTTTGCCAGCCGCGTGTGCTGCCTGATCGCCGGCGCTCTGCGGCGATCCGCCGCGAGCAGCGGCGAAAGAGGGTCCCCCCAGCCGCCTGAGCCCAGCGTAGCCGGAACAAAAAGTTCCGGCCAGCGCTAAGGGCTGGATCGGAGGCGGCTGACGTCACTCCGCTCGTCGCTATGGCGACGATATAAGCAAAACAAGGAAGGCCGCTCATTGCGGCCTTCCTTGTTTATTCTGGGCGCCGGAGGCGATCGGAAGATCGCCTCCGGAGCGCCCTCTAGTGGGCTTTCATGCAGCCAACTTTCAGTTGGCTGCATGAAATAGTTTTTTTTTTATTTAAAAAAAACCCTCCCGCAGCCACCCTGGCGATTTAATCAGAACGCCAGGGTGGTTAAACAATACCAGTTGCTTGGCAGTCCTGCTGATCTCTTTTGCTGCAGTAGTGGTTGAATCACACACCTGAAACAAGAATGCAGCTAATCCAGCCTGACTTCAGTCAGAGCACCTGATCTGCATGTCTGTTCAGGGGCTGTGGCTAAAAGAATTAGAGACACAGGATCAGCAGGGGAGTCGGGCAACTGGTATTATTTTTAAAGGAAAAATCCATACACTTCTCAGTTTAGGTTCCTTTTTAAAGGGGAACTTAAGTAAGAGGTATACGGAGGCTGCCATATTTATTTCCTTTTAATCAATACCAGTTGCCTGGCAGCCCTGCTGGTCTATTTCTCTGCAGTAGTATCTGAATAACACCAGAAACAAGCATGCAGCTAGTCTTGTCAGATCTGACTTTAAAGTCTGAAACTCCTGATCTGCTGCATGCTTGTTCAGGGGCTATGGCTAATAGTATTAGAGGCAGAGGATCAGCAGGGCTGCCAGGCAACTGGTATTGCTTAAAGAGAATCTGTATTGTTAAAATCGCACAAAAGTAAACATACCAGTGCGTTAGGGGACATCTCCTATTACCCTCTGTCACAATTTCGCCGCTCCTCGCCGCATTAAAAGTGGTTAAAAACAGTTTTAAAAAGTTTGTTTATAAACAAACAAAATGGCCACCAAAACAGGAAGTAGGTTGATGTACAGTATGTCCACACATAGAAAATACATCCATACACAAGCAGGCTGTATACAGCCTTCCTTTTGTATCTCAAGAGATCATTATACACAGGCAGTGTGCATAGAGGGGCCAGGAAAGGGGAGATGCATCACAGAACCACAACACTGAAGAACTTGGCAGCCTTCCAGACACAGGCTGACAAGTCTGACAAGAGAGAGATAAGTTGATTTATTACAGAGACTGTGATAGTGGAAAGTGCTGCAGTAAGCCAGAACACATTAGAATAGCTTTTGGAACTTGTAGGATGATAAAAAACAGGATGTAATTTTTGTTACGGAGTCTCTTTAAAAGGAAATAAACATGGCAGCCTCCATATACCTCTCTCTTCAGTTCCCCTTTAAAGCTGTGACTGGGCTCAGTCATGTTCCCCTGTGTATACATGACTGTGTGCAGCCCCAATGGTGCTTCTGTAGCTGGTTGTCTGCGCAGAATACTCCTAGCCACAGGAGTGCGGCCACGGATGCTCAGTCATGCATTTGCAGAACTTCCAGACTACCGAGCTGGACAGCGGATAAATGGATGGGACTGGGAGGATGATGAGGAAGCTCACGGCCTACAGGGGGCTGGAGAAAGCACCCAGGTAACTATAAATGCTTGCAGTCTGGAAGTCTTGGGTTTCCTTTAGGACAGACAGGAGGTTGAACTGTGTGCTTGTTGGGCAGTTCAGTGTCCCGTCTGCTGCCTGCCAGTTGGTATGGGTCAGCCATCCTGCAGCACAGTAGGTCACACAGCATAGCATCACCAGGTCAGTTGGTCACTCAGCCAGCTGACACAACACAGTCCGCATCACCAGCTCATTAAGCCAGGCAGCCCAGTTCCACAAGCTTGTTAAGCCATCACTGCTCCCATCACTGCTCCCATCACTGCCAGTCCAGCCAGCACAACATCACCAGCAGGCCAGCCGAGCACAACACCCAGGCCAACACAGAAGCTCTGCCATTATTGTAAAATGCTGCCTTTTTATAGCATTTCTATGTGGGAACACGTGTCACAGCTTGACTCTGGCCTGGTGCCCCAGATCTCCCAGGGCCCTAGCAATGCCCCTGGTCAATGAAATGGTAAAAAAAAAAAATTGGGCTCTACTCTCAAAGACCAAACTTTTCTACAAAATTTTACCGTTATATTTCCGCCAGCGGTAAACTCCGCATTTTTTCAGCATTCTCTAACATTTTCCGCATGTTTGCCGCATGCGGAAAAAAAGATGCGGGAACAGACATTATTCATGCGGTAATAATGCGGTAAAAAGGTCGCATGAAAAAGTGTTTAAAAAAAAAGTTAAAGTCCAGCAAGCACAGCCCTTAAGCCTCCAGACTTCATTAAAGTCAATGGCATGCGGAATATATCACCTACTACTTGTAGGTGATAAAAATCGGTAATTAACGACAAAATGATGCGCCTGAACATTTTTGAGAATTGATCTTTTATTGCGGAAAATACCGACTTTTGCGGAAATTTTTCCGCATGAATCCCGCACTTTTTACCACACTTTTTCCGCATGCGGAAAAAACATGCGGAACATTTTGAGAATTTCAATGTGGCGGTGTTTTGGTCGGTAACTTCCCGCATGCACTTTACCGCATGCGGGAAGTCTTTGAGAATAGAGCCCACTTTTGTTGATTTCGATTGTATATTGATTGGAGGCAATTTTTTGCCGCTTAGAATTTGACCATTAAACTATAGCCAGTATTTGTTAGGCTTCCTTTCCAAGGACTGTTGAGCTGTGTGCTCAGCAAGCAGTTACCAGGCAGAAGTAAGCAGTTATCATGCAGCAACAGTTACCAGACAGCAGTGAGCAGTTGAGAGAGTTTGAGAGGCATTTCACTGCCTATCAACAGTTTGTGGAAAGGAGGCCTTAGGCTGCATTTCCACTTGTGCGGTGCGAATCGCCGAGGTAAAAATTTGCATGCGGATGCGAATTTCGCATGCGGATGCATACGAATTTTCATGCGAAGTCGCATGCGAATTCGCATGGATGACGATGCATGCGAATTTAACCTTCGCAGTGCTGGAGTGCTTTTTCCATTGTTTCTATGCGAATTCGCATGAAAATTCGCATACCTAAACCGCATGCGAATTTCCTATTAAATGCATTGCATGCGATTCGCATAGCGGTATGCGGTATGCGAATTCTGATGGCTCTGCCATCCGAATTTTTTCTGCACAGAAAAACGCACAGGAATCCTGACAAGTGGAAACAGTCCCATTCACTTGTATTGCTATGCGAATTTGCATGCGAAAAACGCATGCGAATTCGCGATAGTGGAAATGAGCCCTTATAGATTCCCTGACTAGGGATCGGCAATGAAATGCAAATGATAGCAAGCTGGTGCAGTATTATGCAAAATTTACATGCAAATGTATGCATCTTGAAAATGGACAATTATCATGGCAGGATTTATCTGGGCAATTTCCAAGCTGTATATATTTGCATATAAAATTGCATGATCCTGCATCAACTTGTTAGCATTTGCATTTAATTGACCCTCCCTACTACTGCGTTGGGCTCTATTCTCAATGAGTTATCGCACAAGTTAAATTAGGTAGTGATAAACACCGACCAAAATATCTTCATTTTGAAATTCACAATTTTTTTTTCTCCCTAAATTACCTCATGCGGTAAGAGTGGTAATTACCTCAAAATGTAACTCCCATTTGAGATTCTCAATAGAAAAGTTGATGTTAATTAAGGATTTTTTTTTTTATCACCTACAAATAGTAGATGATGATTATCACTTCTCTGCTTTTGGCCTTCAGGATGGAGCCTTTTGAGCTTTGTTTGCTCGATTTTATGTCCGTTTTACATAGAAGGCAGAAAAGACGACTGTGTCTAATCTCAAGGTGCACTTTCACACCTCCTACAGTCTTTTATATGATTTTATAGATGCTGAGGAGGAAATTTATCTCTGCTATAAAAGATAAGCAACAGCATAATAACCTATAAAGAAAACCATTTTTTGTTACAGCTGATACAAATCCAGCAAAAAATCTCCAGTGTATTTACTTCCTGCTTTCATGGAAGCAGATGTAGGGTTAACATTCTGTGTTTACACATTAGCTGCTCTGCTGAGGCAGCCAGCTGGCTCAGCGGAGAGTTCAAATTACAGTTGTGATTATTCACAGATGAGGGGGAATTAGACAGGCTAAATTATATACATACGGGGTGCATTTATGTTTTCAGTCTGTCCTGCGCAAGAGTTGAGGTCCCACTTTATATGTGACAAGCTTTCCTGGGTCATCTCTGTGTAATGGGTGGCAAGTATATGGGTGCCCTACAGTGGTCAAAAAAGCTTTATTTCCATACATATTACTGCCAGTTTTATCACCTGTTCATCACCTGTTTTACCGCACTTTTATCAAACATTTATCACACTTGGTACATTTTTAGTGAATACTCACTATTTTCACTATTTTTAGTGAATTATCACTGGAGGTAATTTATCACCCAAAAAAGCGTTACCGCACATGGTTTTGTGAATAGAGCCCATTGGGCTCTATTCTCAAAGACTTCCCGCATGCGGTAAAGTGCATGCGGGAAGTTACCGACCAAAACACCGCCACATTGAAATTCTCAAAATGTTCCGCATGTTTTTTCCGCATGCGGAAAAAGTGTGGTAAAAGTGCGGGATTCATGCAGAAAAATTACTGCAAAAGTCGGTATTTCCCACAATAAAAGATCAATTCTCAAAAATGTTTTTTTTTTTTTTATACATCACCTACAAGTAGTAGGTGTTATATTCTGCATTCCATTGACTTTAATGAGGTCTGGAGGCTTAAGGGCTGTGCTTGCTGGACTTTAACTTTTTTTTTTAAACACTTTTTCATGCGACCTTTTTACCGCATGATTCCCGCATGAATAATGGCTGTTTCCACATCTTTTTTCCCACATGCGGAAAATGTTAGAGAATGCTGAAAAAATGCGGAGCTTACCGCTGGCGGAAATATAGCGGTAAAATTTTGCAGAAAAGTTTGGTCTTTGAGAATAGAGCCCATTGTGGGAGTTCCCGCCTTTTGCACACAGGTGGTCTTAGCTCCAACTATAAGCTTTTTTTTGACCACCAGGGAAATTTGGTCTAGTGTGAAGTGGATTCCTGAAGGTTTGTTGGGGGGGGGGGGGGGGGTGATGTGTTATTTTGGAAGGCGGGTGGGTTACACAGCAGTATACATGGTGGATATCAGGGGCGTAGCAATAGGAGTTGCAGCTGTAGCGACTGCATTAGGGCCCTTGGGCCAGAGGGGCCCTCCCTCAACTACAATATTAGCTCTATATTGGTCCTATGCTCATGATAATCACTTATATAGATAGTTTGAATAGTTGAACCTTGTGATTTTATTGCATCTGCCATGTGGAATTCCTGAATAAAGATTACCAGCGTTTTTTCTACCATTGATTGGCTTGCAGATCCTTCTGTACAGAGATACTTTGAATAGTGGTAATCATTAACAAACTTTTTCCCATCCCCTTCTTGCACCTGTGATACTGCAGTTGTCATTGGAAGGTTTTGGTGCGCCGTATCAATTGTTATATATAGAGTGCTTGGGGGGCGCCATTGTAAAACTTGCATCTGGGCCCACAGCTCCTTAGCTACGCCACTGGTGGATAATCTGCTGTGGTGAACAGGTCTGTATTAAGTGTGTGTGTATATAGAGATGGTCAATTGGATATAAATTATATGGGACCTGGATCAATATAATACACTTTCTATTGGTTTTAGATGTTGCAGACATGCATATTGCATGTAGGGATGAATGGGCAAAATTCTCTAACTTGATTTTGTAGTGTGTGTGTGTGTGTGTGTTTTTTTTTTTTTTTTGTTTAATGCATTTAAAACCCAGTGCAATGTAAGGGCCTGAGCATGTTTATATCCAATTTTAAGCGTACGGAAGCGTACTAGTGTATTCAGACCCTGAGGCCAGAAACCCATTAGGAGCAACTTCTAATTGATAGTAATTTGAAAAGGCTCTTGCTAATGCAATGCTATGGGGGTCCTTTATAAAATCACATTGCTCAAGTGGGATCACACCCATAGCATTATGCTACGTACACACATGCGGCAACGATTGTTCGTTGTCAACGACGAACGAACTTTTAATTGATGAAAGAACGACCTAAGTAAAGTTAGTTTTAAAAGGTGTGTAACGATCTGATCGTTAGAACGAACGTTACATCATGTAAAGCAACGATTGCGCCTGCACATAAAAATGAAAAGTTCCATGGAGAAATAGTGAAATGCGCATGACAAGCCTAGTATGAACGACCGTTTCCAACGATGTACTACTTTAGCAAACGATCGTCGTTGGAAAAAATCCGCCAAGCTAGATCGTTCGTTTTTAACGATCTAGCTCATCCGTCGTTAGACTTAATGGTTGTTGGCTGCTTTTTTAAAAACTATCGTTGTTTGAAATGATCGGGGAACGATCATTTCAAACGACTATAGTCGCATGTGTGTACGCACCTTTACATTAGCAAGAGTTTTCAAATCTCAAAGTGCTCAGAAAATTGCTCCTAGTGGGTTTCACACTTCATGCAAATTCCACATTTGTGTTTTTTTTTCCCCTCTATTTGCTGCTGTGTGCTCCCATGCCCCCCTCCTCCCCCCCCATTAGCCTGGAGATAAATGAATGGGAACATAGTTAACATTCATTGATCTAAGTCCCCGGTAGAAAGATACACCTTATCAAAAGCCGCTGTCTTTCTGAACAAAAAAAAATCACATCCTCCTTATACTTCCTGTAAGCGAGAGTGCATGTTTGTTTGTTTGTTTTTTTTATATAAAAACGCTTTACATTGCTTCACCATTGACTTTCATTTGTGAGTTTTTGAAAAATGTGACAACCAGTTTTTTTTTTTTTTTTGTTTTTTTTTTTTTTAAATGCAATTATAAAACACATATGCATTTTGATGCGGCCCGTTGACTACCATTGCAGGCAAAAACGCTGCATCTTCTGCAACTCTAGTGCTTCTACTGTGTGTTCCCAGTCTCAGGCCAGAAACCCACTAGGAGCGATTTCTAATCACTAGCGATTTGAAAAAGCTAACGCAATGCTATGGGGGATTTTTATAAAATCCCATCGCTCAAGTGGGATCACACCCATAGCATTACATTAGCAAGAGTTTTCAAATTGCAAATTGTTCAGAAAATCGCTCCTAGTGGGTTTCTGGCCTCAAGCTGCATTTATATTCAAAATTTGCATAATGCTACATCAACTTAAAATTATTTGCATCCCATTGACCATCCCTACTGCTAATCATTCTGGCATCAGCAGTGTCTGATAATTAAGAAAACATTTTTTTTCCTTCAGTTTTAACAGGGTTTTTCCCAGAACGTCTCAGGACAGCAACCCTGAGACTTGTCTCCATCCACAATCACTGGACAGGAACTAGATTAAAAGATTTGCATAATTGGTTAGGCAGGGAACACATATAACCAGCGTCATGTTCTTACCCCTTCAGTTGTTTCCTGTCCAGCAGGATCTATGTGTGGGGTATGGCTGGCCACCCATGCTAGTTGCAGGAGCTGCGGGCTGTGTGATCCCCTGAGTCTGCGGCAGCTAGTTGTCTGGCGCGGGGTCATGCTGCTTGCTATCTGCCTTCCCTGAAGTAAACTGAGCGGCGAAGAGTTCGGCGTCCAGGAAGTCCCGCCCGCGGATCACGTGACCGGCGCCCACGCAGGGCCGGCCTTAGGTTTCACAGCGCCCTGAGCGAACCAGATTTTGGTGCCCCCCCCCCCCATTCATCCTCTTCGCGTGTGAGCGCACCACACACATACACTAATGGGGGGGGGGGGCTTAGTAGTGTGTAGGTAGATAGGTAGGTGCCCCCAGTACAGGTTAGATAGGTAGGTACCTGCAACATAGGTTAGATAGGTAGATGCCCCCAGTATAGATTAGATAGGTAGATGCCCCCAGTATAGATTAGATAGGTAGATGCCCCCAGTATAGATTAGATAGGTAGATGCCCCCAGTATAGATTAGATAGGTAGATGCCCCCAGTATAGATTAGATAGGTAGATGCCCCCAGTATAGATTAGATAGGTAGATGCCCCCAGTATAGATTAGATAGGTAGATGCCCCCAGTATAGATTAGATAGGTAGATGCCCCCAGTATAGATTAGATAGGTAGATGCCCCCAGTATAGATTAGATAGGTAGCTGCCCCCAGTGTAGATTAGATAGGTAGCTGCCCCCCGTATAGATTAGATAGGTAACTGCCCCAGTGTAGATTAGATAGGTAGCTGCCCCCCAGTATAGGTTAGGTAGGTAGCTGCCCCCCAGTATAGGTAGGTGCCCCCAGTATTGGCTATATAGGTAGCCGCCCCCAGTATAGGTTAGATAGGTAGGTGCCCCCCAGTATAGGTTAGATAGGTAGCTGCCCCCAGTATATATTAGATAGCTGCCCCCAGTATAGGTTAGATAGGTAGGTGCCCCCCAGTATAGGTTAGATAGGTAGCTGCCCCCAGTATAGATTAGATAGGTAGCTGCCCCCCAGTATAGGTTAGGTAGGTAGGTGCCCCCAGTATTGGCTATATAGGTAGCCGCCCCCAGTATAGGTTAGATAGGTAGCTGCCCCCCAGCGTAGGTTAGATTAGGTAGGTGCCCCCCAGTATAGGTTAGATAGGTAGCTGCCCCCAGTATAGGTTAGATAGGTAGCTGCCCCCAGTATAAGGTAGGTAGGTAGGTGCCCCCCCGCAGCCCGACCTCTCCCTCCCTTCCTCTCCGGGCCATCCTCTGTGCTCCCCCCTCCGATGCAGACTGCAGCAGAAAGAACTCACCTCCCTGGTTCCGATCGCCGGCGCCTCTCACTTGCCGCTGGTATCTTCTACATAGTTTACCGATACACACTAAACTTCCTGTTAAGCAGGAAGTTTAGTGTGCATCAGTAACTAATGTACAAGATACCAGCGGCAAGTGAGAGGCGCCGGCGATCGGAACCAGGGAGGTGAGTTCTTTCTGCTGCAGTCTGCATCGGAGGGGGGAGCACAGAGGATGGCCCGGAGAGGAAGGGAGGGAGAGGTCGGGCTGCCCTCCCCGCGGCTCCCCCCTCCATCACGGCGCACGCACATCACCCCCAGCAGCGGCACCAGGGGGCGGAGCGGGAGTACCCAGCCGGGGCCGCAGCGGCAGCATCGATATTAAAAGCAGCCAGGGGAGAGGAGCGCCCCCTGGAAGCCGGCCCCCTGAGCGATCGCACCGGTCGCTCAGGTCAAAGGCCGGCCCTGCGCCCACGTGACCAGATGCAGGAAGTTCCTAGCCTGGCATGCGCCCCAGAGCGATGCAGCGTGGATGTCAGCATCCTGGCTGACTATGGACACAGGCTGCAGCAGGCGATAGCGCTTCTGGGAGCAGTAGTCCACCGGATCATTACTGGAGTGGTGGGCGGGCCAAGTTAAGGTAAGCTATTTAAAGCTTGTGGTTTTAGTCACTCTGACATGCTGTGACTATGGAGGCTGCTGCCAGATCTTCCTCCCAGGGCTCTGTGGAGTCAAGCTCCGTACCCTCTCTGGTATGTTTCATGATGGAAATTGTTACATATCTGTTTTGGAGGGTTATTAGGCTTAGTCAGGTTAATGGCTGCTATTTTTTGTTTCTTTTCAGCCTAAAATGGAAAGATCAGACTCTAAATCATCTGCTGCAAGACAGGAAAGAGCTGATAAGCCTGACAAGCCTGATAAACCTGATAAAAGTGAAGTTTTATAAGGGATGTGCAAAGCCCCCTTTTTTTCTACCTTCTGGATTTGCTACTTGTGTACTGGGAATTTGCACTCCTGCAGTGATAATTTTTCAGCCTTCCTGTGCATGTTTTTTCTTTTTCTTCATATTATCAGCATATTCCGTGTGAAGGTGGTTTGTTGTTCGGGACAAAGTTAGAGGAAACGCTTGAAAGATTGGCTGATAAGAAAAATAATTTTCCGTATAAAAAGGTCTTTCGCCCTAACCGTTCCTTTCGTGGGCCAGGAAAGAGTGAACAGGAAAATAAAGGAAACCAGAGAAGAAAATGGCTCCCCAACAAGTCCCAACGCTCAAAGACCAACCCTCCTTACACCGCGGCAGGTCAACAGCCAAAACTATGACGCCAGGATTCCAGTAGGAGGCAGACTGGCTCACTTCTACGAACAGTGGCAGGTAAAATTCGCAAACAGATGGTTATTGGACATTATTCTGCAGGGTTACAGAATAGACTTTGTAGCTCCACCTCCCTCTCAATTCTTTGTAACTCCCTCCCCAAGAGTTCCAGCTCAGGCCCAAGCACTCCAAAAAGAAGTCAGCTCTTTGTTGGAAAAAAAGTCATACGAAGAGTCCCCAGATGTGAAGAAAGACTAGGATTTCACTCACCGCTCTTCCTCATAAAGAAATCTCAGGGGACCTACAGATTCATCTTAAATCTGAAAGGGCTAAACAGCGTGGTCAGATACAGAAAGTTTTGGATGGACAACATCCGCTCAGTGTTGAACCTTCTGCAGGAGAACTGTTACTTAACATCTCTGGATCTCAAGGACGCCTACTTTCACTTGCCAATTCACCTGGAATCACAGCAGTTCCTGAGATTCGCAGTGGTGTTACAAGGCGAGGTAAGACATTTTCAGTTTGTTGTCCTTCCATTTGGGTTATCCTCTGCCCCATGGCAGAAGTGCTAGCAGTGCTTAGACTTCAGTCTATTCAGATTATGGCTTACCTGGATGATTTGCTTATATGGGAACCTTCTGTGCAGGTAGTTAAGGCCCAGACAGATCTCACTTTAGAATTTCTTCAGTCCATGGGATGGTTAATTAATTGGGAGAAATCATCCTTGCCTCTCCAAAAGATGGAATTTTTGGGGTTTGAGATCTGTACTGCTAATAAGACTGTCCCTACCTGAAAGAAAATCTTCAGTGTTATTAAAGTCTGTTCTCTCTTTTCAGAGCTTGAAAGCAATATCTCTGAGGAAGGCTATGGCTTTATTGGGGACAATAACATCATCTTTCCCAGCAATACAGTGGGGTCGACTGCACTCAAGAGTTCTACAGGTTTGGATACTTTCCAAGTGGGACAAGCGTCTTTCATCTCTGGACAAGAGGTTCATGATTCCCTGGAGTGTCAAGCAGTCACTACTCTGGTGGATAGAGCCACAACATCGATTAAGGGGGAATCTGTGGGACTTTCTAACACAGGTTGTTATTACAACAGACGCAAGCTCTTGGGGATGGGGAGCTCATCTGGATTCCCACACAGCCCAGGGGCAGTTGTTAAGCAAGTTTCAAAATCGTTCATCAAACAGCAGAGAGCTACAAGCCGTCTGGGAAGCTCTACAAACTTTCAGTGTACAGATTCTTCAGACACATGTGACAATACGCACGGACAACAGTACAGTGGTAGCATACCTAAACCATCAAGGAGGCACAAGGAGCAGATTGCTACAGCTTCAGGCCTCAAGAATTCTGCACTGGGCAGAACAAAATCTAAGATCTCTAAGGGCGGTTCACCTGAAAGGAACTCTAAATTGTCTGGCAGATTTCCTGAGCAGATGGAGTCTTTCCCAGGACGAATGGAGTTTAAACAACCAGGTATTTCAACAGATAACAGAACACTGGATGGTTCCACAGGTAGACTTGTTTGCTAGAAAGAACAATGCCAAATGCAGTCTGTTCTGCTCTCTATGTCCCCAATACAAGCCCTGGGCTGTGGACGCCTTTTTGATCAGCTGGATTCATCACAGGATGTACATTTTTCCTCCCCTACATTTGATCTCAAGGGTAGTAAACAAGATTTATCAAGACCGTGCTCAAGCAATCTTGATTGTCCCATATTGGCCCAAGAGACCGTGGTTTGCTCTGCTACAACGGTTAGCTACGAATTATTTAATCCTTCCGGAGCAAAGGGACCTATTGACTCAGGGGCCAGCAATGCATCCCAATCCGAACCTTCATCTTTCTGCTTGGAGCCTGAATGGCGTTTATTGAAGAGTAAGGATTTCTCAAATTATCAGACACTTTTGCAATGCAGAAAGAAAGTAACACGTCAAATTTACTATAAAGCTTGGAGAGTATACAATACTTGGTGTGATGTTACAGGGCCTATGTGAATCCCCCTTTGAGCCATTGGAAGAAAGTTCAAACAAACACTTATCTCTGAAAATGGCTTTCCTCTTGGCAATAACATCTGCCAGGAGGGTAGGAGAGTTACAAGCGTTATCTATCCTGGAGCCTTATTGTATAATAACGGATGACAGAATTACTCTTAGACTGGATACTACTTTTCTTCCCAATGTAGATCATACAAATCAGAGACCACACTCAGAAGGCTTTTTCAACCACTGTATTCACAGGAAACCAAGTATGACAAGGTGGATTAGGTATTTTAACTGTGTCCAGCCGAATGGGCTGAATGAATGCTTGAGTCTTCAATGCTTTTTGTAATGTGTTTTCTCCCCTAGGCTCTGCTTGGCTGCCATGAAAATTCTACATGGGACTCATAATATAACGATTGATATCGTTGACAAATCAATATTGGATTGGTTATATATGGTGCAAATACAAAAAGGAAAAATGTTAATGTGTTCTACATGTTCCGGGGTGGACTGACCTCAGTGATGTGTGCTGGGTTAGACACTTATGTGTAGTTCCCTGGAAGTTTTTTTTTTTTTAAGAAAATGTTTTTTTTAAAATGTTGGTTTGATTTTGTGATTCTTTTGTTCCTGTGGGTGGGGTATATAGGTGTCACTGGCAATGGGTGTGGCACACTTGAGGAAGGGCGACGCCCGAAACATGTCGTGTATTTTGTCACACTTGGTTTCCTGTGAATACAGTGGTTGAAAAAGCCTTCTGAGTGCGGTCTCTGATTTCTATGATCTACACTGTGGTTTAGCAGGAGCGGTGTACCTGCTGGGGACCTGCACTGACCTACAGGTCAAGACGACTGACCTGGTGAGTGGTGGTGAGAGGGTTACTCTACAAACACTTTTCTTCCCAAAGTTGTCTCAAAATTTCACAGGACTCAAATCTTCCTTCCCTCTTTTTGTGCCAATCCTGCAAATCAGAAGGAGGAGAAATTACATAGCTTGGATGTCAGAAGATGTGTGTTGGAGTATCTGAATCGTTCCAAGTCCTGGAGAAAATCTAATGCACTTTGGTGCTATTTGCTGGGAAATTCAGAGGTAAACAGGCCTCAAAGTCAACTACAGCCAGATGGATCAAGCAGGCTATTTTAGTGGCTTATTATGCCCAACAAGGCAAGCAGCTTTCATCTGCAATCAAGGCACATTCGACCAGAGCAGTTTTGACCTCCTGGGCAGAGAGGGCAGGAGCATCTGTTGAGCAAATTTGCAAGGCAGCCACCTGGTCGAGTCATAATACTTTCGTGAGACATTACAGGCTTGACGTCTTGTCTAGTACTGATTTAAGTTTTGGCAGAAAAGCATTGCAGGCTGTAGTCCCTCCCTAAAAATTATGTGTTGTGTATCATCTCAGCGTTGCTGTCCTGAGACGTTCTGGGAAAGCCAAAATTACTTACGGTAATTTCTTTTCCAGAAGTCAGAAGGACAGCACCCTTATAACCCACCGCTGTTTCTATTAAATTTATTTGAAGCATTCTTTTGTGTGGAGTCTTTTTTTTAATTAACTGAAGGGGTAAGAACATGACGCTGGTTATATGTGTTCCCTGCCTAACCAATTATGCAAATCTTTTAATCTAGTTCCTGTCCAGTGATTGTGGATGGAGGCAAGTCTCAGGGTTGCTGTCCTTCTGACTTCTGGAAAAGAAATTGCCGTAAGTAATTTTGGCTTTTTTTTTTTTTTTTACCCCTGTAATCTCTATATGTTAAACCTTTGACTTCCACCTGCAGCGATCAGTTGTTGCTAGGGTATAGTTTGGGGCCCCAGTGCTCTACAGATGCATTGCTCTGCCATTGTCTAGCACTGCATACATACAGCACTGAGGTATTTGACCTGTCCCCAAACAGCAATCACATCCGATCATTACTGACATGCAGGCTGGGAATAATGTCTGCTGCATGGCCAGCTAGTAGTGAAATATGCTATCCTTTGAATCGGGAGGGGCCAAACTGTGGGACTTGCCATGCAAGAACTGATGATGAGTTGTTTTTTTTTTTTTTTTTTTTCCCCCTGCATTTTTTCCTACCAAAAAATCCATTAAAATAATTATTGGGGAAAATCTAACCTGTGAAAAGCCTAGTAGCTTGTCTTTAGTTTTTATTATATTGTGAATGTATGGGCCCATATGCAAGTCCTTTTTCTCCTGAGTTACCTCCTAGAACAGTGGTGGCGAACATATGGCACGCATAGCCTAATTTGCTCGCACACCACCGCTGCTTATGAACTGGCCGCAGTGTCTACTAGACGCCGCCGCGTCAGTTCATAGCCCGCAGCCCCGCAGTCTCCCGGGAGACAGAGCAGGGCTACGGCATTATGGCTGGTGAAGCCCTGTACTGGAGACTTTTTGTGTCTCCAGTACAGGGCTTTGGGCGCCATCTTCCCGTAGCCCTGCACTCTGCCTGTCAGCGGTAGCGCGGGAGACTGCAGAAGGAACGTCCGGGGAAGATGCGTGCTAGAGCCCAGCTGAGAGAGAAGACTTCTGTCAGGTGAGTACATTACTTTTTTTCAGGTGAAATTCGGCCCACTGTTTTCTGCTAAAATGTTCCCACTGTTTGTTTCCTGTGAAATACTGCCCACTGTTTTGTTTTCTGGTGAAATGTTGCCCACTACGTTTATTTTCTGGTGAAATTTGGCCCACTGCGTTTATTTTCTGGTGAAATGGGGCCCACTGCATTTGTTTTCTGCTGAAATGTTGCACACATTGCAATTTATTTTCTGATGTCTGGGGTAACTGTTGCTGCATTTATTATTAAGGGCTCATTCACACTACAGAACGTATGCACGAATGCAATTTCATGCATGCGCTGCCAATGCACAGTGACCGCACGGAATGCACATTGTGGTGTGCTAAAGCATGGATGTCAGCAGCTGTACTCATCGGGGAAACGTATGCGTTGTGCGTTAAAATGTTCCCAGATGCGTTACAACGTAACGCATGGGAACGCACACCTGTAGTGTGAATGATAACATGGAAGTCTATTGACTTTCATGTTAGCATATGAATCTTACATTCTGTGCGTTGCGTCAAAACTGACAGCGCAGCACATAGTGTGAATGAGCCCTTAATGGTCATAGTTGGCTATATTTTTCTGCTTTGGGGTTACGGCGGGTATAAATAGCATCACACAGTTTCTGCACACCCATGATGCGAATCCTCGATTCACCACATCATGGCGGAAACACTGCTTTCTTATGCCTCGCTGTTACATCATTACGTTAGCTCCGCCCATACAATATCATGGCCACGCCCATGGGCGCGCTGCGCCCCCCCCCCATTGGCACTCGAAGATAAATAAGTTGATGTTAGTTCGCAGTTTGGGCACTCGGCCTCTGAAAGGTTAGCCATAATTGTCCTAGAAGATAACATTTTTTTTTTTTTTTCAAATAACGTTTTAGCATTTTACAATTGAAAAAGCACTATCCAAATCATTTGGAGTATTTTCTTGCTTGCTGGGGGTTTAAAATGCATTATCTAGCAAGGTGTGAAAATCTCACTCACCTAGGAGAAAGTAAATTGCATATGGGCCATGGAGTAACAGCTCAGGAATGGGAAGTGGTGAAAATCTCATTTCCTTTTGGTGTCTGATGGATTATTGCAGTGCATGGGAAATGGATGCCAGATGTGATACAGAACATTCATTATTATACTGACCAGTGAAGCGTGGTAAACTCTTTCAATTATGTTTGGCCAATCGCTGACCAATTTCTCCACCTCCATGTAGTAGAAGGATCCTTTCACTCTGGGGTGGTGCTTAAAGTGAATGCACTGCTACTGCAATCTGGTACAAACCTATGGGGTAGATCACATTACCAGTGTTGCGGTCCCCCGGAAGTCCTCGCTCTGATGCTGGTCCAGAACTACGTTACAGCGCAGTGACCTGAGTCAGCCCGTTAGTTGTTAGTCTATGGCAGATGGCTAATTTTGGCACTCCAGCTGTGGTAGAACTACAAGTCCCATGAGGCATTGCAATACTCTGACAGCTCTTAGTATAACTCGGGGAGGCAGAGGCCTGATGGGATTTGTAGTTTTGTCACAGCCAGTGCGCCAAGGTTAGCCATCACTGGTCTATGGCGACGTGAGTATTTTTAAAAACTTTCCAATGCGATGTAGTAGCGCGCAGACGTGTGTTTTTATAATACGCTTCCGTGCACTTCCTGCTTGGCCAGATGAGGAATACTGCGTAGTAACGCGGTATTCTCCCGAAGGCCTGATTTTGGCGGCGGGGGCACCCTGCCTTTTTGCAGTGTGACATCGGTCTAAGGGTCGACAGCTACGGAAACCGCATATGCGATTCTGCCTAGTGTGTCCATACTACTGTCCATACTACATGGAGGTGGTAAAATTGGTCAGTGAGTAGCCAATTATGTGTGTGTGTGTGTGTGTGTGTGTGTGTGTGTGTGTGTGTGTGTGTGTGTGTGTGTGTGTGTGTGTCAGATATAAGCAAAATAACATTTTGTATTAGCTCAGAACCATTAGCATTCTAGTAAATATGTTGACTGGTCTGTCAGAAGGGTGGGGGATGGATGAATTGGGTAGGAGAGGTTTCAGGGGTGTGCACTGGGTGGGTCCAAGAACTTTAATTACTACACAAAAAGTGAGATCTACTAGGTAAGGCCACTAATGATACAATTTGTTTACAAACGATTCCTGATATGAATGATTGGAAATGATTGCTTGGCACTACTAATGGACAAAAATCTCATAACACGTGATCAGATTAATGGCATTTATTTTTTTTTTCCAAGGATTCTGTCAATCTGATAGAACTGGTTAGGAGATTTTTCTCTATTAGTGGTCCCAAGGTAGCATTTCCAAATGTTCATGTGAAGATTGTTTGTCAACAATAGTTTGGCAAATTGTACCATTAGTGGCCACCTTTTTTAAAGACTTCCTCATCTTCACTTAAAGGAATCGTCAGGCATTTTTTTTAATTTTTTTTTTAAATTCAGCGTCACTCACCTGGGGCTTTCTCCAGCCCCTTGTAGCCGACTGTCCCACACAGACCGCTCCCCTCTCTGCCGCTGTCCTGGGCTCTCCGCACTGGGCAGAACTACTGTGCCTGCCCAGTGTGCTGTGGACAATGTGGCCATCATTGACAGCGGCGCTTCACGCAGGTGCAGTAGGAATGACATAGAGGTCGTCCTCTGCACTGTGCGGGGAGTCCGGGATGGCAGCGGAGAGATCGGATCAGTTGGCGTGGGACAGTCAGCTGCAAGGGGCTAGAGAAAGCCCCAGGTGAGTAAGGTGTTGGTTTTTTTGTTTCGTTTTTCCCCCCGTGATGATTTCTTTAAGTCAGATGGGGTCAAAAAACATTTTTAATCCTTTGGGTGCCAATGTTCCTATTTTGAGTTACTTATCTTTTTTGTCGGTGTTGCACCTCCTCCAATGGGCTTGAAAATGTTCCAGTGCACAATTTGACGTGTATATTTTGGTTTGCATGTGCTTGCCTGCAAGACTTTCTGCATAATTTTGTTCTCCTTATCCATCAGAAAGGCATATAATTGGCCTGAAATGTAATCTACAGCTAGAATATAACCCCGAACACACAGCCAAATTGAGTAAAGGTGCGTACACATGTCAGATAAAAATGAAAGATCACAGACCAATTTTACCCCCTTCCATGTAGTATGAGAGCCATACTCTACACAGTCTATTCTATGGAGCTGAACTCCCCATCAGATAGAAACCTTTGCGAGATGCTGCACACACAGATGCTGTACACATGCAACAGATCAGTATCTGCAAAAGATCTGTTCCTGCAAAAGATCCATTCCTGCAAAATGCATTCATAGTCTATGACATCTGCAGATCTCATACACACCTTGTTTAATGAACATTCATCTGCAGATCAGACAATTATCTGCCGATCTGAAGATCCAACCTGGTGGATCTGAGCTACAGATAATTGTCCGTTAAACAAGGTGTGTACGAGATCTGCAGATATCAGACTATGAATGCGTTTTGCAGGAACGGATCTTTTGCAGATACTGATCAGTTGCATGTGTACAGCATCTGTGTGTGCAGCATCTTGCAAAGATTTCTATCTGATGGGGAGTTCAGCTCCATAGAATAGACTGTGTAGAGTATGGCTCTCATACTACATGAAAGTAGGTAAAATTGGTCTGTGATCTTTCATTTTTATCTGATGTGTGTACGCACCTTAAGAAGTATCTTCAGCGTAATGAAGTCCTGGAAGTGATGGTATGGCCCCCACAGAGCCCTGATTTCCACATGGAGTGTGTCTGGGATTACATGAAGAGACAGAAGGGTGGGAGGAAGTCTACAGCCACACACACCAAATTTTGATACAGAGTTTTCATCTGTTCATTCAATGCATTTTCTTTTAATGAAAATTAATACTTGCATTTTTGACAGCATTTTTTTTTATGTATTTATGTAAATGTCTAAAATATAGAATGATTAGGTTACAAATGCCAACATAATATTTGTGTGTGCATATATTATGCATGAGTACACAATATGTGTATAGTATGTATACACAATACATGTTAAATGTATGAATACAGATATACTATGTATACACCATATGTTTGTATATTGTGTGTATACTATGTGTACACAATATGTTTGTAAATTCTGTGTGTATACAAAATACATGTTTGTATATATTATGTGTATGTATACTCGATACATGTTAGTGTGTCTTGTTTATATACTATGTATACACACAAATGTTTGTACATGTTTGTACATGTATGTGTATATAGTATGAATACACAATGTTTGTATATAGTGTCTACTATGCATACACAATACATATTTGTATATACTATGTAGTATGTATACACAATACATGTTTATAGAATTATATGATGTATTAAAATAGTGTATATACTATATATACACATAACATGTTGGTGTATATACAATACGTTTGTATATATTGTGAGTATAGATACAAAATACATATTGCATGTAGTATGTATACTCAATACATTGGGGTGTGTAAGGGACTACAATGATCCTAAAAGCCCCCTTACTAAGATGTTAAGAAAAACAAAAGTTTGCTTTCCTAAAACAGAAAGAATTTGCGATAATTCAGGTTGGAGTGAGCTCGAGATGTCTCCCAGGCACCACTGCTGACTATATGCAAATTAACCATTGTACCCTTAGAAGCGGTTCTGGAGGTGTGTTTAGCTTCTAAGGGTACAATGGTTAATTTGCATATAGTCAGCAGTGGTGCCTGGGAGACATCTCGAGCTCACTCCAACCTGAATTATCGCAAATTCTTTCTGTTTTAGGAAAGCAAACTTTTGTTTTTCTTAACATCTTAGTAAGGGGGCTTTTAGGACCATTGTAGTCCCTTACACATCCCAATGAGTTCTGGGTCACCATGAGCTTGCTGGTTAGTCTGTGCCTCTCGGATTTACAAGCCCTACTCCATAGAGCCAAATTAATCCATGCCATGCACTGATGAGGATCAAACAATCCGAAACAGTCTGTATGCATGTTGGATTATTATGGCTCTGTACATATTAACAAGCTGACACATCATTGCATTCCAGCGGTTCTGGAGGTGTGTTTAGCTTCTAAGGGTACAATGGTTAATTTGCATATATTCAGCAGTGGTGCCTGGGAGACATCTCGAGCTCACTCCAACCTGAATTATCGCAAATTCTTTCTGTTTTAGGAAAGCAAACTTTTGTTTTTCTACTCAATACATGTTAGTGTATATTATGTGTGTATATTCTATGTACACACAATATGTGTTTTGTGTATATACTATGTATACACAATACATGTTGGTGTATATACTATGTATACACAATATGTTTGTATATTTTGTGTGTATACACAATACATGTTTGTACATATGTGTGTATACTTGATACATGTTAGTGTATATTATGTGTTTATATACTATGTATACACACAATACATGTTTATACATATAGGTGTATATACTGTGAATACACAATGTTTGTATATATTGTGTGTATATTCTATGCATGCACAATGCATGTTTGTATATACTATGTCTGTATATAGTATGTATACACAATACATGTTTGTGTAATTATATAATGTATGAATATAGTGTATATACTATGTATACAGTCCTGGCCTAAAGTTTTGAGACTGTCAAAAATATGAGTTTTCACAAAGTTTGCTGCTAAACTGCTTTTCGCTCTTTGTTTCAGTTGTTTGTGATGTACTGAAATATAATTATAAGCACTTCATACAATTCAAAGGCTTTTGACAATTGCATGAGATTTATGCAGAGAGTTAGTATCTGCAGTGTTGGCTCTTCTGTTTCAGGACCTCTGCAATTTTGACTAGGCATGCTCTCGATCAACTTCTGGGTCAAATCTTGACTAATCGCAACCCGTTGTTTCATAATCACTTCTTTGAGTTTCTCGGAATTAGTTGGTTTTTGTTTGTCCACCTGCCTCTTGAGGAATGACCACAAGTTCTCAATCGGATTAAGATCTGGGGAGTCCAGGCCATGGACCCAAAATTTCAATATTTTGGTCTCCGAGCCACTTAGTTATCACTTGCCTTATGACACGGTGCTCCATCTTGCTAGTAAATGCATTGTTCATCACCAAACTGTTGGTGAATTGTTGGAAGAAGTTGCTGTTGGAGGCTGTTTTGGTACCATTCTCTACTTGTGGTTGTGTTTTTTGGCAAAATTGTGAGTGAGCCCACTCCCTTGGATGAGAATCAACCCCACACATGAATGGTGTCAGGATGCTTTACTGTTGGCATGACACAAGACTGATGGTAGCGCTCACCTTTTTCTTCTCCTGACAAGCCTTTTTCCAGATGCCCCAAACAATTGGAAAGGGGCTTCATTGGAGAATATGACTTTGCCCTAGTCATCAGCAGTCCAGTCACCATACTTTCTGTAGAAGATTAATCTGTCCCTGATGGTTTTCTTTGGGAGAGAAGTGGCTTCTTTGCTGCCCTTCTTAACACCAGGCCATCTTCTAAAGTCTTTGCCTCACTGTGCGTGCAGATGCACTCACACCTGGCTGCTGCCATTCCTGAGCAACCTCTGCACTGGTTGCACTCTGATCCCGCTGCTGAATCCTCTTTTGGAGACGATCCTGGTGCTTGCTGAACTTTCTTGGATGTCCTGAAGCCTTCTTAACAAAAATTGAACCTCTTTCCTTGAAGTTCTTGATGGTCCTATAAATTGCTGATTTAGGTGCAATCCGAGTAGCCACAATATCCTTGCCTGTGTAGCCATTTTTATGCAACACAATGATGGCTGCATGCATTTCTTTGGTGGTCACTATGGTTAACAATGAAAGAGCAATGATTTCAAGCATCACCCTCCTTTTTACATGTCAAGTCTGCCATTCTAACCCAATCAGCCTGACTTAATGATCTCCAGGCTTGTGCTCATCAACATTCTCACCTGAGTTAACCAGACGATTACTGAAATGATCTCAGTCAGCAGGTCTTTTAATGACCGCAATGAAATGCAGTGGAAAGGGTTTTTTTTTTTGGTATTCAGTTAATTTTCATGGCAAAAGACTATGCAATTCATCTGAACACTCTTCATAACATTCTGGAGTATATGAAAATTACTATTATAAAAACTAAAGCACCAACTTTTCTAATTTCCAATATTTTTCAACTTTTGGCAAGGACTGTACACAATATGTTTGTATATATTGTGTGTATGTAGTATGTGTACACAATACATGTTTGTATATATTGTGCGTATGTATACTTAATACATGTTAGTGTGTATGTACTATGCATACAATATATATTTGTATAGTGTGTGTATATTCAATACATGTTTTTATGTAGTTTGTATGTATACTCAATACATGTTAGTGTATATTGTGTATATGTGTGTGAATATACTATGTATACACAATGTTTGAATATTTTGTATATGTATACACAATGTTTGTATATTTTGTATGTGTATATACAATGTTTGTATATATTTGTGTAAGTATATACGATAAATGTTTGTGTATGTTTGTATACACAATATGTTTGAATGTTTGTCTATAGTGTGTATATACTCTGTGTCTACACAATACACCTTTTTTATGACTCTATAATGTGTTAATTTAAAGTATATACTTTATATACACAATATATGTTTGTATATATTATGTGTGTGTGAGTATATACCATGTATACACAATGTTGTTTTTGTATTCCGTATGAGAACAGAACAGAACAGAACAGAACAGAACAGAACAGAACAGAACAGAACAGAACAGAACAGAACAGAACAGAACAGAACAGAACAGAACAGAACAGAACAGAACAGAACAGAACAGAACAGAACAGAACAGAACAGAACAGAACAGAACAGAACAGAACAGAACAGAACAGAACAGAACAGAACAGAACAGAACAGAACAGAACAGAACAGAACAGAACAGAACAGAACAGAACAGAACAGAACAGAACAGAACAGAACAGAACAGAACAGAACAGAACAGAACAGAACAGAACAGAACAGAACAGAACAGAACAGAACAGAACAGAACAGAACAGAACAGAACAGAACAGAACAGAACAGAACAGAACAGAACAGAACAGAACAGAACAGAACAGAACAGAACAGAACAGAACAGAACAGAACAGAACAGAACAGAACAGAACAGAACAGAACAGAACAGAACAGAACAGAACAGAACAGAACAGAACAGAACAGAACAGAACAGAACAGAACAGAACAGAACAGAACAGAACAGAACAGAACAGAACAGAACAGAACAGAACAGAACAGAACAGAACAGAACAGAACAGAACAGAACAGAACAGAACAGAACAGAACAGAACAGAACAGAACAGAACAGAACAGAACAGAACAGAACAGAACAGAACCTTTGTGGGTCTAGAGTCAAGACAGGAAGCAGTAATGGCCTGGAGGTGCCTCGCTGGCCCCGACCCGCGGTCCGCAGCGTCGGCACCCCAGGCCTGCGGCCTGGAGGTGCCTCGCTGGCCCCGACCCGCGGTCCGCAGCGTCGGCACCCCAGGCCTGCGGCCTGGAGGTGCCTCGCTGGCCCCGACCCGCGGTCCGCAGCGTCGGCACCCCAGGCCTGCGGCCTGGAGGTGCCTCGCTGGCCCCGACCCGCGGTCCGCAGCGTCGGCACCCCAGGCCTGCGGCCTGGAGGTGCCTCGCTGGCCCCGACCCGCGGTCCGCAGCGTCGGCACCCCAGGCCTGCGGCCTGGAGGTGCCTCGCTGGCCCCGACCCGCGGTCCGCAGCGTCGGCACCCCAGGCCTGCGGCCTGGAGGTGCCTCGCTGGCCCCGACCCGCGGTCCGCAGCGTCGGCACCCCAGGCCTGCGGCCTGGAGGTGCCTCGCTGGCCCCGACCCGCGGTCCGCAGCGTCGGCACCCCAGGCCTGCGGCCTGGAGGTGCCTCGCTGGCCCCGACCCGCGGTCCGCAGCGTCGGCACCCCAGGCCTGCGGCCTGGAGGTGCCTCGCTGGCCCCGACCCGCGGTCCGCAGCGTCGGCACCCCAGGCCTGCGGCCTGGAGGTGCCTCGCTGGCCCCGACCCGCGGTCCGCAGCGTCGGCACCCCAGGCCTGCGGCCTGGAGGTGCCTCGCTGGCCCCGACCCGCGGTCCGCAGCGTCGGCACCCCAGGCCTGCGGCCTGGAGGTGCCTCGCTGGCCCCGACCCGCGGTCCGCAGCGTCGGCACCCCAGGCCTGCGCATTTTCAGCTGCTTTTTGAGAATTCTAAAATGTGGAGAACTGCAGTGTTTTTTGAACTCTTGGAGTGCTGTTGAGTAGACAGGTAGTGCATAAATAGGCTATTTTGTGCTGTGTGTCTGTTCAAATGAAACATTTGCTTCCAAGTCTCTAGTGCAGCTGCAGTAATGTTAATCTGCTCTTCCCTCTTGCCATGGGATATCAGCCTCCACTGCTTGTCACCAGTGGTTCTCACCTCTCAATCTCTCAATTGTACAAATCTCCTCCAACCATGCTTCAGCGGGCCAGAGTCCGTCACATTGTTGTGATAGTACGGCATGGTCATATTAGTAAACAGTAATTACAGCCTGACTCACTGAACCACATGGCAGCAGCAGCCAGCTCTGTAAGGGCGAGTTCACATTGGGAACACAAATCTAGAATTGATTTTGCGGCACACAATTTAATGTTTTTATTGTGATGTGAGACCTGCTCAATAGAATGAGAATCGCAGCTCCCCCCATGCTAAAGTCTATGAGAAGTTTGAAAAAACTATGGATCACAGCCTAGGGCCAATTTAGGGGGAGGGAGGGGGAAGGGGGCAATAACTGTAGAAATAATAAAAACAAAACTAATAATCGCAGCAGCTATCACAGACCACTACAAGAGAGGCCTATTTTCGTGAAGAAATGGAGGTAAGATTCATTTGTTTGCTAAGTTGTATGGCCCTGCAGCGAGCTGTTAAAGCTGCAGAGTACAGAAGTGTAAAAAAATTGCCTGGTCGCGAGGGGGGTGTAAGCCTTCAGTCCTCAACTGGCTAAAGTGTTTGCTTTTGACTCTCCCCCTCCCCAGCAGTGACTCTGGGTTTTTGGACACTCTGTATTATTTTCTTTGTAAGTAATTGTGGAATAGGGCATCGCAATGTTTTGTGATGTTCAGCCACTCCTAATCACAGGCAACTGCTAACAAGGCTTAGTCATACACAGTGCTGCCCATCATTATTTATACCCCTGGGAAATGTTGACTTTGTTACTTTTATTCAAGGAACAAGTCATTTTTTTGATGGGAAAGGACATAGGTGTCTCCCAAAAGATAAGCGGATGTACAAGAGGCATTATTGTGGGGAAAAATAACATACATTTAAACAAAAAGTGACCAGTCCAAAGTTATTCATACCCTTCAAACTGTCGCAGTCTGAGGGGAAATCCAAAGTTCTATACCACTCCAAATAGTCCAAGCTGTTCTAAAGCAGCCTAATTACCCTGATAAATTTGGAACAGCTGTTGTAATCTACTCAACAGGAGAAAATCAGCGGCTCTCTGCAGTTGGTTTGTGGACAGTCATGGCTAAGACAAAGGACCTCAGGACCTACTACACTATATTGTCTCTCGATCTCTCCCCACTCTTTTCGAACCAGACAATAAGGGCCCTCTCACAGTATAAAGTGTATAGGAAGGGGACAATTGTTTTCCTGTGCACTTGTACTTTGCAATTGTACCTTCAGTAAAAGTTGTATTGAATGGTGTTGTATGGCATTATGGAAGAAATGCCACATTCAGAGAATGGAATCAGCTGTTCTCGGGATCTGGGATCAGCGATGGTGTCCTTGCGGTTGCATGTGGCTCAATAATCAGATGGAAACACATGCAGTGTGAAAGGGGCCGCATACTTCCTGCTGGCGTTTGTAACTGAATAATCCCCTTTGTATGTGCAGCTGCTGGCATTATTCTGACAGCCATAGCAGCCAATAAGGAGCCAGATCTGCCTGACCAGGTTAGACTTCTGCAATGTGTGATGTGAAGGAGAATATGTTCCTGTGATGGTGCTGTGCTCATACAGAGGTCATTCAGCTGTAACTAGCAACATAATGACGGCTCAGGAAAGCCTTTGTTCTGTGTGTTTAGGTGGGAGCCGTGAGCGTCTCTAGTTCAGAATCCTCACGATGGCGGCAGACCGTGCTGAGCGAGAGGAAAATGGCAGCCCGGAGATTGTATTGAGCGGTAATATCTTGGGATCTTTTACAGAGAGCAAACAGACATGAGACCTGATTGTCAACCTGCAGATGTCCTGTATGGAGCCGGTGAGCAGAGAGGTGTGCGCACAGAGGTTTAAAGGTGAGCGAACCAGACTGCGAATCACTAGATCCATGTGTGTGACTGCGGGACATGGTGAGTCCTGCTGATCCAGAATCTGTTTGGGGGTAGAGGTGGAGATGGGATTGCTGGGGTAATAGATTGAACTCTGCGCTTGGGGATTAGGCAGGAGTAGGAAATGAGAAGCCTGTATGTCCCTTGTCTGAGTCTCACCATCCTTTCTTCTTTCATTGTAGTTATTATGGACAATTATCAGGAGCAGCCTCACCTTCTGGATCCACATCTAGGTAAGCTATTTTCATAACCATAGACAATCGAGTCAGGGCCAGCAAGGCACCTCCAGGCTTCAGAGAAATGTTGCCAATGTTAATAACAGTGTGGAGCCAGTTGACACTTCACTTTGTAAACAGATCACTTTGTGAACTTGTCAGGGCCGCTATATCAGGATCATGGCTTCAAAGTGATAGGTTCAGATCAGGGTCATCATGGCTACAGAGTCATTGCTTCAGATCTGGTTCATAGTGTCAGAACAGGGTCAGGACTCCAGTTAGTGGCTCAGATAAGTCATGCCATCGAGTTGTGGGTTCAGATCAGGATCATGGCTACAGAGTCATGGGTTCAGATCAAGGTCATGGCGTCAGTCATGGGTTCAGATCAAGGTCATGGGTTCATATCAGAGTCATAGGTTCAGATCAGGATAATGGTGTTTACATTTTAAACCAATTTCTGACTGATGCCTATTATAATTTGTATGTAATCACAAGTGAACCCATTCAGTTTTAAAGTTTTTATTATTACTATTTAGTATTTTATATAGCTCCGACACCTTACACAGAGCTGTACACAGTATATTGTCTTGTCACTTAAAGAGAACCCGAGGTGGGTTTGAAGAATATTATCTGTATACAGAGGCTGAATCTGCCTATACAGCCCAGCCTCTGTTGCTATCCCAAACCCCCTAAGGTCCCCCTGCACTCTGCAATCCCTCATAAATCACAGCCACGCTGCTGACAAACAGCTTGTCAGAGCTGGCTGTGTTTATCTCTATAGTGTCAGTCTGCTGCTCTCCCCGCCTCCTGCAGAACTCCAGTCCCCGCCTGCATCCCTTCCCTCCCTGCTGATTGGAGGGAAGGGATGGGGGCAGGGACCGGAGCTATGCAGGAGGCGGGGGAGCAGCTGAGACTGACACTACAGATGTAAACACAGCCTCACAGCACGGCTGTGATTTATGAGGGATTGCAGATTGCAGGGGAACCTTAGTGGGGTTTGGGATAGCAACAGAGGCTGGGCTGTATAGGCAGATCCAGCCTCTGTATGCAGATAACATTCTTTAAACACACCTCGGGTTCTCTTTAAAGAGGAATGTTAACCAAGGAATAAACTCCATTCCAGTCAGTAGCTGATACCCCCTTTCCTCTGAGAAATATTTCCCTTTTCTTGAATAGATCATCAGGGGATTCTGTATGGCTGATATTGTGGTGAAACCCCTCCCATTGTGGGAAAGAATGGCTTTTTCCAACTGTCAAGCAAACAGTATTTTACTCTGTGCATAGAACTCTCAGTAATGAACATTTCACACAGATCACCTGGCAGAACTAAACATGTCACCACCAGTGATACATTTCAGAATGTTAATCAGGGAGAGGAAAGATTTTACAATGGGCAAACACTGACTAAATAATCTGTAATCTCAAACCTGTCCTTGTGACTCCCCAGCGGTGCATAGTTTGCAGGCAACCTCACTTATGCACAGGTGGGGTAGTTAGTGTCTCAGCTAGGTGGATTACATGTAGCTGAGACACTAATTACCCCACCTTTGCATAAGTGAGGTTGCCTGCAAACTATGCACTTTTGGGGAGTCATAAGGACAGTAGGGATGGTCGGAAATGCCAATTTCCGATTCCGCGGTAAATCTGCATTCCGCCATTGCCAAATACCGATTCCGCT
The DNA here is from genome assembly GCF_040937935.1 of Hyperolius riggenbachi. Classification (NCBI taxonomy): domain Eukaryota; kingdom Metazoa; phylum Chordata; class Amphibia; order Anura; family Hyperoliidae; genus Hyperolius; species Hyperolius riggenbachi. Next base: position 207,488,219 of record NC_090657.1, on the reverse strand, counting down.
TTCCGCTACCAATTTCTGCATTCCGATGCGGAAATTCCGCCCGACTTTAAAAAGGAGCTGTTAGGTATAAGGTCTCAGAGAAAATAAACACATATATCAGTAGCTAAATATACGCTGTACTTACATTACATATGCATTTCACTGTCCACGTTTGGATTTCACAGAATTTTTATATAGTATATGCAGAGAATGATGCTCCTGACAGCTCATGGCAGGTTCCATGTTTGTCTGTCTCCTATGAAGCCAAATGTGTCATCATGTCCTCCCTGCTTCCTGATCACAGAAAAGCTCGTACTGAATAACACTAGTGTGCAGTGAATATTAATTAGCCATGTGGCTAGGAACAATTGCGGACTCCTGCAGTGTACTCTGACGGGAGATTTATCAGTGCTGTGCGCTGGACTGAGTTACATGCTATTGTTACTTGACCCTGTAACTTCTCATTAGCTGCCGAGGGGAGAGCCCCAGAATGCTTTGCAGTATGGTATGCGGCTTGCATCTTCTTAAGATCTTGGGAATAACAGCTTTGCTGATAAGCACACATCAAATGTAAGAGAGATTTTTATCTTCAGTAATGCCTTTTTAGCTTCCTTCTAAACTGTTTAACACAGGAGAATAGAGGTTTAAATTAGCTTTTGTAGCCTGACAGTTACTCTTTAACATCAATTTTCTCAAACTATAAGGTGTTTTTGAAAATATTTCTTTGAATCTTGTTCAGGAGATTCTGTTTAACAAACCCTGAAAATTTGGTGTTCCTAGGACTTACGGGGGCTTTGCTATTAACCGCTAAAGTCGGCGGATTTTTACTGTAATGTAAATGCAGAAAATAGGCAGATGCAGATTTTCTGCATTTTACATTACAGTAAAAATCCGCCGACTTTAGCGGTTAATAGCAAAGCCCCCGTAAGTCCTAGAAACACCAAATTTTCAGGGTTTATTAAACAGAATCTCCTGAACAAGTTGCAAAAAAAGTTTTCAAAAAGACCTTAAAGTTTTTGAGAAAATAAATGTTAAAATCGGGCGGAATTTCCGCAATTTCCGGCGGAAATCCGCCTAATGCACTTGCATTACCGGTTTCCGCATTCCAATGCGGAAATGCAATTTCCGATGGGAATTTCGGAAATTGCATTTCCGCGGAATCCGAATGAGCATCCCTAAAGGACAGGTTTGGGAAACGCACAATAAGGAATTGTAGTGAAAATAATAAAATTGCTATTTAACTGTCCATCAGAGGGGCTCACAATTGAATGCCTACCATAGCCCCATGTCCATATTGTGTAGTGTATGTATCATAGTCTGTATGTTTTTGGGATGTGGGAGGAAGCTGGATCGTCCGGAGGAAACCCATATAGACATGGGGTGAACATACAAACTCTGTCCATTGTTATAAGGTTACTGAATAGCCAATAAGATGCAAATTATTCATAGATGTAGAATTATGCATCCTTCTGGTTAGTTCATTTAAATTGCATATATTTGCATAATTCTGCATAATCTCAGTTTTATTTGCATCTTATTAACCACTGACACATCTATAGCCTTTCATTTGTGAGGGTTGTATATTATCTGGAGTATTCACACTAGCAGGGATGACACTCCTTGTATGGTAGGACATGTATATTTACCATTTATTTCCTGTATGTGTGTAATTGGAGGAGGTTGGACATGCTGTGGATAAAGAAATCTGAGTTGGGAGTTTTTTGCTTGTCCGAAGCCCTGCATAGCAGTGTGCTGATAGGTGCATTACTCATGTTTTACCACTAGGAGTCTCCAGAGCTCTCATCTCTCTCCTGGCTCAGTGCAGTGATGGAAATCCTGCTTTGGTGTCAATTCACCAGAGAGGATTTACTAAGAGAAAAAAGGTAGGTAGTTTATCTCATGAGGTATTTTAACACTCTGGAGTCAATTCACCAGTGTGAGAGGACAGAGAGAAAAGTGTTCGATAGCAGGGGATAATGGAGAGATATGCATGAGGAAAGTGTGAGAAAGCAGAGAGTTAGGTAATCGGTATTAATGATTTACATGGGATACTTTTCCTCTCTGTAAGCTTGAAAGTGAAGCATTGTGGGTAGGAGGCGGAGTTTTACCACTACGTGACCAGAGTATTCCCGCCTTTTACTGCCGGATCATATCATAAATTATATCACGAGTGAGTCTGAACTTTTTCACCACCTCTGTCTCAGTAAAATTATCAAGAACTGTTCTCTCACGAAAAATACGAGGGGCGATTAAACAGACCCTCCTCCTGCGCCTTCGTCTCCTCATAATAGAAGCAAGCTCTAAGGCCTAGTGCACACCAGAGCGGTTTGGCTGCGTTTTGCGATCCGCTTGCGGCTGCGGATACGCTTGGACAATGTATTTCAATGGGCTGGTGCACACCAGAGCGGGAGGCGTTTTGCAGAAGCGCATACTCCCGGGCTGCTGCAGATTTTGGATTGCGGAGGCGTTTCTGCCTCAATGTTAAGTATAGGAAAAACGCAAACCGCTCTGAAAAACAGCACTTCAGAGCGGTTTGCCAGGCGGTTTTTGTTACAGTAGCTGTTCAGTAACAGCTTTACTGTAACAATACATGAAATCTACTACACCAAAAACGCTTCCAAAAACCGCAAAATGCTAGCTGAAACGCTACAGAAAGAAGAAAAAGCGTTTCAAAATCTGCTAGCATTTTGCGGATCTGCTAGCGGTTTTTGGTGTGCACCAGGCCTAACAGAGTAAGCTCAAAAGGCTCCATCTTCCACAGCAGCAGCTGCTGTGTGAAAACCACAATATCTCCAGGTTCATTCAGGGGATAAAGAGATGAAAAAATAACCAATGGCCACACCCCCTTTCTTCCCTGGTGAATTGGGATTTGGAGAAAAACTAACTACTAACTATCACTTATTTATCTCATACTTATCTTACATTTATCTCTTGCATTTCTCTCTGTCGATATTTTCCCCTATACTTCTGGAGAATTGCTATTTGGAGATATCACAGGAGGTAAATTACCTCCCAAGAGATAAATAGGTTGGTAACCTCTGGTGAATTGACGCCTTTGTCTTGCAGGGTGGATGTTGAAGTTACTGCTGGAAATTATACAGGATAAATCCCCCTCGCCTGATCTTCCACATGGCCTTCAAATTCCTCCTTATCATTTCTAAGGTAAGTCAGACAAACCCTGGCCTGGGTTTGCTCTCTGAAGGTCGGTGACGCTGATATAGATTTAAGAGTATCGTACCATGTCAGCCATCAGTAAAAGCAAGAAGATTTGAATCAGCATGATGCTATTTACAGTGCTGCCCATAATTATTCATATCACCGACAGATTTTGACTTAGGGCCCTTTTCCACTAGAGGGATTGTGATTGCTGAATCGCAAAATCGCAAATCGCTAGTGATTTTTAAATCGCTAGAGTTGTTACTTTATCATAGAAATCACGAGAAGTATTTTCCACTACAGTGATTCGATTTGGAAATCGCTAATCGCAAATCGCAATCGCTTGCTGGAGCGATTTTTACAATGATAATGCAATACAAATGAAAATCACAAATCGCAATCGCATAACAGAATTAATGAAAAATCGCAATCGCAATCGCTGGCGTTTGTGATTTGTGATTGCGATTGCTAGTGGAAAAGGGCCCTTAAGGCTCATACACACATCAGACCATAGTCTTTGGAAAATGAAAGATAACAGACCAATTTTACGCCCTTCCATGTAGTATGAGAGCCATACCTTCACAGTCTTTTCTATGGAGCTGAACTCCCCATCAGAAAAAAATCTTTGCAAGATGCTGCACACACAGATGCTGTACAGACACAAAAGATCAGTATCTGCACGAGATCTGTTCCTGCCAAAGATCCGTTCCTGCAAATTGCATTCATAGTCTATGAGATCTGCAGATCATCACACACACCTTGTTTAACAGACATTCATCTGCTTTTATTTACATTTGAGCAAAGAGTGTCCAGTCCAAAATTATTCATCGCATTCTCAATCAATAGAAAAACCTCCATTGGCTATTATAGCGATCAAACGCTTCCTATAATTGCAGACCAGCTTTTTGCATGTCTCCACAGGTATTTTTGCCCATTCATCTTTAACAATAAGCTTCAAATCATTCAAGTTGAAGGGTCTTCTTGCCATCACCCTGATCTTTTGCTCCCTCCACAGATTCTCAATTAGATTCAAGCAGGGATGGTCGTAGTCAGCCAGCTTCGCTACGCTGGAACTACGTGTAGTTTTACGCAATTACGCTTTGCCAAACTACGGCTTCAAAATCAAATATTCGCTTCGGATGCATTTCGTAGACTGTGTTAAAATACGCAATTACGCGTAGTGCGAAGCTTAGTGTATGCGGATGCTTATGCTCGCATGCAGAAAATGTTACGCATTAATTCCTCTTCAATTGCTTGTACTGGTAACTCTTCTCTGCGTACATTCCCCTTTCCAATGCGTACATTTGTAAGCATACAATCGCACGCGGAAAATTAGACGCGAGTAATGCATTCGTAGTTCACTGTGCAATACACATGTTAACTACACATAGTGGGCGTAAGCTACGTGTAACGGTATTTCACTATGCGTAAATTCGTAAGCGTAGTTTTGAAACTGCTCTACGAACTATGATGCGTAGATGTGAACTATGATGCGTAACTTTGCATTGGTGTCGTTTCTGCTCATCCCTGGATTCAAGTCAAGACTGTGGCTGGGCCACTTCAAAACGTTAATGTTGTTGTCTGCTAACCATTAGTGTTGGGCGAACAGTGTTCGCCACTGTTCGGGTTCTGCAGAACATCACCCTGTTCGGGTGATGTTCGGCCACATGGCCGAACTAAGAGCGCATGGCCGAATGTTCCCCGATCGTTCGGCTAGCGCTGTGATTGGCCGAACGGGTCACGTGGTTCAGACCCGACCGTGCTCTGATTGGCCGAACTGTCACGTGGTTCGGGTAAATAAATACCCGAACCACGTCATATCTCCGCCATTTGTCTGTGGGTTTAGCTTTGGGTAGGCAGGCAGGGTAGTTCGCGCTCCAGCCACGCTAGCCAGGGTCCCCCCAGTCATTGTGTGTCGCTGCTGGAAACAGTAGTACACCGCTCGCTCAGCCACACTATATAGCATTGTTTACTGCCACTCTGTGTACCTCGCTCAGCCACACTATATAGCATTGTGTTTACTGCCACTCTGTGTCTGCTGGGAACAGTAGTACACTGCTCGCTTAGCCACACTATATAGCATTGTGTTTACTGCCACTCTGTGTCTGCTGGGAACAGTAATACACTGCTCGCTCAGCCACACTATATAGCATTGTTTACTGCCACTCTGTGTACACCGCTCACCCAGCACTATATAGCATTATTGTGTTTACTGCCACTCTATGTCTGCTGGGAACAGTAGTACACCGCTCACCCGCCACTGTATAGCATTGTGCTCTGTGTCGCTGCTGGGAATAGTGGTACACCGCTCACCCACCACTGTATAGCATTGTGCTCTGTGTCGCTGCTGGGCATAGTGGTACACCGCTCACCCACCACTGTATAGCATTTCTGTACTGCCACTGTACTGCTGCCAGTCAGCGTGTACTTTAAGGATAAGTGAAATGAGGAAGAAATCCGGTGAAAGAGGGAGGGGCAAGGGAAGAGGTGATTCCCCTGACGGTTCACGTACAGGCCACAGGGGAGCACCCAAGAAAACCCACTCAATACCGCCCATGTTGTCCAGGACAACAACCCTCACAAATCCAAAAGAACAGGACCAGATAATTACTTGGATGACCTCTCAAGCGTCCAGCAGTGGGTTAAGCAGCACTAGCACTAGAGTTGGGCCGAACCTCCGATTTTAGGTTCGCGAACCCTGTTCGCGAACTTCCGCGAAAGGTTCGGTTCGCGAAAAAGTTCGCGAACCGCAATAGACTTCAATGGGGAGGCAAACTTAGAATTTTTTAAAACTTTCAATCAGCTGGAAAAATGATAGAAAACATGTTTCAAAAGGTCTAATACCTGGAGCCCCACCTAATTGAGTGAAATACACATCACTGCTGGAGGACCCGCCCACCCTCCCTCCTCCTCCAAGCAGGGTCCTTTATACCATTCGACTCAGTTGTCTGCCTACACTAATTAGTTATGGGACAGCTGCTACACACTCTGCTAGGAAGATTTTAATCTCCCTCCTCCCTTCTACCCTTCTACCTATTCCCTCCTACCGGAGGGAGGAGGGTCTCTTCTGCCAGGGAATTATACTATTTTAAAAACCAGTATACATCATACCATAGCTGGGAATCGAACCCAGATCTCACTGTGTGGTGGGCACGTCACCCTAAGCACTGTACCACTACAGTAGTAAGTGAAGCTAGCCTAAAATTTACCATTTATTCTCAATGCACTATAACCATTAGGTTGCTTAAAGGAGAACTGTAGTGAGAGGTATATGGAGGCTGCCATATTGATTTCCTTTTAAGCTATACCAGTTGCCTGGCAGCCCTGCTGATCTATTTGGCTGTAGTAGTGTGAATCACACCAGAAACAAGCATGCAGCCAATCTTGTCAGATCTTACAAAAATGTCAAACACCAGATCTGCTGCATGCTTGTTCAGGGTCTAGGGCTAAAAGTATTGGAGGCAGAGGATCTGCAGGATAGCCAGGTAACTGGTATTGCTTAAAAGGAAATCAATATGGTAGCCTCCATATACCTTTCACTACAGTTCTCATTTAAAGGGAACCTTAACTGAGAGTGATATGGCTGTTTCCTGTAAACAATACCAGTTGCCTGGCAGTCCAGCTGATCTTTGTGACTGCAATAGTGGCTGAATCACACGCTGAAACAAGCATGCAGCTAATCCAGTTTGACTTCAGTCAGAGCACCTGATCTGCATGCTTGTTCAGGGGCTGTGGCTAAAAGTATTAGAGACACAGGATCAGCAGGCGATTCAGGCAACTGGTATTATTTTAAAAGGAAAAATCCATATCCTTCTCCGTTTAGGTTCCCTTTAAGGATTTGTAGCATAAAAGCCAACTCACATTGGCTGGGATCTGAACCTGGGTCTCACTGTGTGGTGGACAAGCACACTAACCACTGTACCATATGAAGCTGACCTAAAATTTACCATTTATGCTCAATACAAGAGAAAAAGTAGACAAGACAAATAACATTTATATCACACTTTTCTCCTGGCGGACTCAAAGGACCAGAGCTGCAGCCACTAGGGCATGCTCTATAGGCAGTAGCAGTGCTCTACTCCATGGCGGCGGCCCCTCACAATGACATATGACGAGTTTCAGGAGATGGAAGAGGAGGGTATGGACAATGTGGACATAGACCCAGATTTTGTTTGTGAACGAGAACATCGCCGTCGTAGCAGCAGCACAGATGAGTCTGTTGAAGAACCCACTGCTGCATGAGTTCGCCTTGTGCCACAAGGTAGGCGGCGCGCAATTTCAGACACCACAAGCGTGGAAGTTCAAGTGAGAGGCAAAAGAGGCGCAAACAGAAATCGCCAGCAAGGCAGGTGCTCCAAAGTCTGGGCTTTCTTTGAAGACTGCACTGAGGATGGTACTATGGCGATTTGCAAGGTGTGCAAGACCCGCCTGAGCAGGGGGAAAAGTATTAACAACCTCTCCACCACCAGCATGAGCCACCACATGCTATGCAAACATCCCACTCTGTGGGCAAACGCGGCAGGACAGGGTACCAGCAACACTGCCTCCCTTGGGGTCACCAGACTCACCACCAGACCCGCCTCAGAAGCAGCAGTAGCCCAGCCATTGCGTGGTTCACAACATTCACAAACCTCAGACGACGCTGACACTGTCACTTTCCGGAGTAGTGCTCTTGAGCTCTCCCAGTGTTCATCAAACACAACAACCAACAGCCCTTCCGTGTGCAGCGCTACGGTTCAGTTGTCTGTCTCGGAGATGTTTGAGCGCAAGAGGAAATTGCCAGCAAATGACCCCCGGGCCGTGGCAGTAACAGCCAGCATAGCCAAGCTTCTGGCCTGCGAAATGCTGCCATATTGAGTGGTGGAGACAAACAGCTTCAAGGGCATGATGTCAGTGGCCATCCCACGTTACGTGGTTCCCAGCCGCTACCACTTTGCGCGCTCTGCAGTGCCTGAGTTGCATGAGCACGTGGTCAGCAAAATAACCCGAAGCTTGAAGAATGCCTTTGCCTGCAAGGTTCACCTCACCACTGACACCTGGACGAGTGCGTTCGGCCAGGGTCGATACATCTCCCTTACCACGCACTGGGTGAACCTTGTGGAGCCTGGCAGCGATTCCTCACCTGCTACGGCGCGGGTGTTGCCCACGCCGCAAACAGCTGCACCGCCGTCCCTCCCACTGGATAACAGCAGCACCTACCTCTCTGACTCCTTCTCCTCCAACGCATCTCAAAGCTGTACCTCATCCGGAAACGCTAACCCAGCAGCAGTAGGATCGTGGAAGCAGTGCAGCACAGCTGTTGGCATGCGTTAGCAAGGGTTGCTGAAGCTGATCTGCCTAGGGGATAAGCAGCACACGGGAGGAAATTTGGAGGGGAATAAAGGAACAGACGGATTTGTGGCTGGCACCGCTGGACCTGAAACCGGGCATGGTTGTGTGTGATAATGGGAGTAATCTCATTCGCGCTTTAAGGTTGGCTAAGCTGACACACATCCCTTGCCTGGCGCACGTGATGAACCTAGTAGTTCAGCGGTTCCTGAGGACATACCTAGGCATGGCCGATCTTCTGTTGAAGGTGCGACGAGTGGCCAAACATTGTAGAAATTCCAGTACTGCTTCGGGGGCACTCGCCAAGATGCAGGAGCGCTTCAATCTCCCCCACCATCGCTTGCTGTGTGATGTCCCTACGCGCTGGAATTCTACGCTGCACATGCTAGCCCGCTTTTGCGAGCAGAAGAGTGCAGTGGTCTAGTACATGATGGCGCAGTACCGAGGCGCATCCGGACAGCTGCCAAGCTTCTGTGGATCCGATTGGGCCAACATGTTGGACCTCTGCCAAGTCCTCCAAAATTTTGAGCAATCCACGTTGCTTGTGAGCAGTGACAACTCTTCAGTCAGCATTACCATACCACTGCTGTGTTTACTGAAGAGGTCAATGTTGAAAATCAAGGAAACAGCTGTCATGATGCAACTGGGGGAATCTGAAGGAGAAAATGATCAGCGTGATGGTACCAACATCAGGCCATCCGCATCAGGAAACGCTGGCCCCAGCAGCTATGACGAAGAAGAGGAGGAGGAACAGCTGGAGTTGGAGCAGGAATTTCCTGCCACCACTGACGAGGGCCAGAGCGGTGCACGTTGGACTTCCACAATTCAGCGTGAATGGTCAGCAGAAGCAGACCAGGAAGAAGTGACGACTATGATGCATCACAACAACTATCACAACGCTCACAAGAGGATAATGAGGATTCTGGCAGGACTCTGGCACACATGGCTCAATTCATGCTAGACTGCATTGAACGCAACCCACGCATTGTGCGCATTCTGGACAACACCAATTACTGGGTTTATACCCTTCTGGATCCACGGTACAAACACAATGTTCCAAAACTGCTTGAAGAAAGAGTCACAGGTCAAAATGGAAGAATACCAGCAGGCCCTTGTGGAGACTTTAGAGAGGAGATTGACATCCTCCCCCTCCTCTAGCCAGTTGTACGCCGACAGACTGACTTCCGCAAACCCAGGACGACCAGGAGGGCAGCAAACAACACAAGCCGCAGCTAGTGCCCAAAAGGGAATGGTATCGGCAGTGTCCTTGGAGTGGGAACATTTTCTGACACCCATGCAGCAGCAGCCCACCGAACAGCAAGCGTGCAGATCCACCTCCAACACCGATCGCCTGGAGAAGATGGTCAAGGACTACATGTCAGATGGCGTAGCTGTGTTGAACAATCCATCTGCACCCTTCAACTATTGGGTATCGAAGCTAGACACCTGGCACGAACTGGCAATGTACGCAATAGAGGTGCTGGCTTGCCCGGCAGCCAGCGTTATGTCGGAACGCTGTTTCAGTGCTGCCGGAGGCATCGTCACAGATTGGCGTATCCGCCTCTCCACAGAAAATGCAGACCGTCTGACTCAAATTAAAATGAATCAATCCTGGATTGGAAACGACTATGCAACACTCCTGGACCCCAACCAAGTAACATGAACAATGACCATCTGTGATGGGTTAGCGTTTCCGGTCCCTGTTTATTGAACCTCTTATCTGTATTACATTTATGACTGCATGGCGGCAAAATGCATGCTATCCGCACGCTTCTTGTCCTCATGCAAGGCCTGGGTTGTTGTGTCTGAAAGCGTGGCCTTCTCCTCCTGCGCCTCCTCCTGTTCCATCACGTGTGCTGCTGCTGGGTTAGCGTTGCCGGTCCCTGTTTATGGAACCTCTTATCTTTATTACATATATGACTGCATGGCGGCAAAAAGCATTGCTATATCTGCACACTATTTGTCCTCATGCAAGGCCTGGGTTGTTGTGTCTGAAAGCGTGGCCTTCTCCTGCGCCTCCTCCTGTTCCATCACGTGTGCTGCTGCTGCTGCTGGCCTGGGTTAGCGTTTCCGGTCCCTGTTTATTGAACCTCTCATCTGTATTACATTTATGACTGCATGGCGGCAAAAAGCATTGCTATATCCGCACGCTATTTGTCCTCATGCAAGGCCTGGGATGTTGTGTCTCAAAAAGCGTGGCCTTCTCCTTCTGTGCCTCCTCCTGTTCCATCACGTGTTCTGCTTGTGCTGGGTTAGCGTTACCGGTCCCTTTTCCTGGAACCTCTTCTCTGTATTACATTTATGACTGCATGGCGACAAAAAGCATGTTACCTGTGCAAAGAAACCTGACATTTTCCACATTTTAAAAGACATTTTTTCCTTTGAAACTTTACAATCAATTTTCTCAAAAACTATAAGCTCTTTTTCAAATATTTTTTTTCCTCTTGTACCCACTCCCAAGGTGCACATACCCTGAAAATTTGGGGTATGTAGCATGTAAGGAAGCTTTACAAAGCACGAAAGTTCGGGTCCCCATTGACTTCCATTATGTTCGGAGTTCGGCGCGAACACCCGAACATCGCGGCGATGTTCGGCGAACGTTCGCGAACCCGAACATCTAGGTGTTCGCCCAACACTACTAACCATCTCTTCACCACTTTTGCTGTGTGTTTACAGGATTAGGTTTCCTGGTCCATTGGCTAAAAAAACACCCCCAAAGCATTAAGTTCCCACCACCATGTTTGACAGTGTTCTTAGGGTTGGAGGATTCTCTTTTGTTACGCCAAATGAAGGAGGCATCATTGTGTCCAAACATTGGAATTTTTGTTTCGTCTGACCATAACACAGAAGACCAGAAGTCTTCTTCTTTGTCCAGATGAGCATTTGCAAAGGTCAAGTGAGCTTTTGTGTGCCTTATCTGGAGAGGTGGTTGTTGAACCTGTTGTTCACAGTGCACCCACCTACTTATGTGAGCGCACGCAGTGTGATATTTAATACCACCAGTCACTGTACCTGTTCACAGTACGTGTGTGTGAGATATGTGCACATTTGTAATACCCATCACTGCATATACCTACCTGTTGTTGTGTTCAGTGCACCCACCTACCTACGTGAGTGCACCACTTCCACTGTCTCTCCCCACCTGCCTTCACCTGTCACCCTCACCTAGGCTGGCACCCGCTGATCCGCCGCGCCGCCCCACCCCCTCCAGACCCCTTGCACAGCCTGGCCAATCAGCGCCAGGCTGCGATATGGGGTGGATCGGGACTCCCTCTGATGTCATGACATCAATCCGATCGTCGCCATGGCGATGGGGGAAGCCCATACAGGAAATCCCGTTCAGAACGGGATTTCCTGTTGGGTATTTGCGCCGGAGGGGATCCGAGGGGTGGGAGGGATAGTGAAGGGAGGGGGGAAAGCATGTAGCTAGCACTAGGTTAACTACATGCTAAAAAAAAAAAAAAAAAAAACTCCCGCTGTCGTGCACAGCAGATAATTAGAACGGCAGGGAGGTTAAGAACATTAAAGGATTTTTTTTGTGGTTGTGTTTTTATTTCATTTAACCCTTTGTGGAAATGGGTAAGGGGTACTTTGTGGGTACCAAGGGCTTTGTACCCCTATACTCATTTCTCCCGAGAGGGGGGGTTCGTATCTGTAGTCCTCTTCTTAAAGGGGACTCCCAGATGCCACCATGAACCCCCCCCCCCCAGGGAGTCATCGCCCCCACCGCCTCCTATAGCACCGGAGGTGGGGAAGAGTCCCTTGTCCATGGATTGGACAAGGGCTCAGGGGAGAGGGGAAGGCTTGGCCGCCCCTCTCCCCCCTCTCCCCCCCCCCCCCAATACCATGGACCACGCGGGCTGGTATAGCTCAGGGTGCGAAGCCCCATACGGCCGGGGCTCCTCATTCTGCCTATCCCAGCCTGCATGGGGGACAAGGGGTTACAGAGAGCTCGGTAGGGGGACCTCACGTCCATTTTTTTTTTCAGTTTTCCCACACTCAGCACATAAAAATAATTTAAGAAAATTAAATCAATTTTCTCAAACTATAAGGTCTTTTTGAATTTTTTTTATTTTCCTCTTGTAGTCACTGGCCTCCTCTACATACCCTGCAAATTTGGTGTTTTTATTATGTAAGGGGACTTTTGCCATTAACCGCTAAATTTGGCGGGCATTAAAGTCTATGGGAAAAATGCGAACACAAACTTTTTTTTTTTTTTTTTTTGAACAAAAAAATTGTGGTTCATCGCGAACCCCGAAGTTTGCCGGCGAACTGTTTGAGCCATCTCTAGTCAGGTAGTGGTTGACTATTTAACAGAGAACAACTCATCTTCCACAGCCACCAGCACTACTACAAGCACCACATCCGCTGCATTTGAAACTTCGCAAGAGTTATTTGGTGGGGAAATCTGATGCCCAGCCATTATTGTTACAACAAGATAAAGGCGCTAAGCAAGTTACACCACCTCATATGTCTGAGTTAGGCGACACTATGGACGTAAGGTAGGAGGATGAAGTACCTGCTGTTGGTGAAGTTTAGGAGGTGTCTGAGACAAGCAAAGCTGGGCAGGATGATTGTGATGACGATGATACGGATGCCACGTGGGATCCTAAGAGACAAGATGACCATGGGGGACAGTTCAGAGGGGGAGTCAGAGAGGAGTAGGAGGAGATGAGTTCCTGAAAGAAGCAGGGGGAGCTCGTCATCAGCTGGTGGCAGTGTCCGACGCCATGTATCGCCACCTATGGACAGCCAGCCAACATGCCCTACAACGTCAGCTGCTGATGCCACCATAGTGCCATCACCCTAGGGGGGGATAAGTGGTTTGGAAATGTTTTAATATGCCTGCCTCAGATCAGAGCAATGCAATCTGTTCTCTCTGCCTCCAAAAATTGAGCCGTGGAAAGGCCCACACTCACGTAGGGACAACTGTCTTATGAAGGCACATGCAGAAAGGGCACAAACTGCAATGGGAACGGGTGCAGCATCTTCAGCCACTTTCTCCCTTGCACCTTCACAGCCACCCTCCTCCACTCTGCCTCTGACCTTGATCGGTTCCTGCTCCTCTGCCCACAACAGTCAGGTGTCTGTGAAGGATATCTTTGAGTGGAAAAAGCCAATTTCTGCCAGTCACCACCTTGCCCGGCGTCTTACGGCTGGCTTGGCGTAACTGTTATCTCGTCAGCTGTTACCATACCAGATGGTGGACTTTGAGGCCTTCCATAAATTTGTGGCCATTGGGACTCCACAGTGGAAGATACCAGGCCACAATTATTTCTCTAAAAAGGCGATACCCAAACTGTACCGTGAAGTTGAGAGGCAAGTGGTGTCATCTCTGGCACACAGCGTTGGGTCAAGGGTCCACTTGATCATGGATGCCTGGTCTGCCAAGCACGGTCAGGGCAGGCTTACACAGCCCATTGGGTCAACCTGGTGACCGCTGGCAAGCAGGGAGTACGTGGCTGTGCAGCGGACCAACTTGTGACACCTCCACGGCTTGCCGGCAAGCCTCCTGCCACCTCCTCTCCTCCTGCTACATCCTTTTCGCTGTCATCCTCCTCCTACTTGGCGGAGTGGCAGTTCAACTCTGCTGGTGCTGTGATCTCCTCCTCTCCAGCTACACAGCCCCAGATCCCCAGGGCCTATGGTGTATGCCAGGTACGATGGTGTCATGCCATCTTAGACATGTCTTGCCTCAAAGCAGAGAGCCACACTGGAGCAGCTCTCCTGGCTGCTCTTAACAAACAGGTGGATCAATGGCTGACCCCGCACCAGCTGGAGATCAACAACGTGGTGTGTGACAACGGCAGCAATCTCATTTCCGCTTTAAATTTGGGAAAGCTGACACGTACCCTGCATGGCATGTGCTGAATCTAGTCATTTAAAGATTTATGTCAAAGTACCCAGGCTTAGAGGACATCCTGAAACAGGTCAGGAAGTTGTGGGCATTTCAGGCGGTCTTACACGGCCATGGCACACTTTGCAGATATTCAGTGGAGAAACAAGTTGCCGGTGAGATGCCTAATTTGCGATAGCCCGACTCGCTGAAATTCAACCCTCCTTATGTTCTCTCGTCTGCTAGAACAGGAGAAAGCTGTCACTCAGTACCTCTACAACTACAGTAGAAGGACACACTCTGGGGAGATGGGGATGTTCTGGCCCAACAACTGGACACTCATGTGAAATGCATGCAGGCTCATGCAGCCGTTTGATGAGGTGACAAACCTGGTGAGTCGCAGTGAAGGCACCATCAGCAACTTGATTCTGTACGCTTACTTCCTGGAGCGTGCCATACGTAGAGTGGTGGATCAAGCTGTGGAGGAGCGTTATCAGGAAGAGTTACAGGAGGAAGCGTTGTGGGATCAATTATCATCAGAACCAGATGTTTCCTCAACACCTGCGGCAGCACAGAGGGAGGAGGAGGAGGAAGAGTCATGTGGTGAAGAGGAGTCAGACTCGGATGATGAGGAAAGTGTTTCTTTGGAGGAGGCGGCGGCGGCAGAAGAACTGCAGCAGGCGTTGCAGGGAGCTTGTGCTGCTCAGCGTTCCCATGGTATTGTTGGTTGCTGGGGGGAGGAGGAGGACTTACCTTACGTCACTGAGGAAGAGCAAGAGGAGATGGATAGTACGTCTGGATCTAACTTTGTGCAGCTGGCATCTTTCATGCTGTCCAGCCTGTTGAGGAATCCCCGTATAAAAAAACTCAAGGGGAATGAGCTGTACTGGGTGGCCACGCTACTAGACCCTCGGTATAGGCACACAGTAGTGGAGATGTTTCCAAATCACCAGAAGGCAGAAAGGATGCAGCACTTGCAGAACAAGCTGGCAACTATGCTGTACAATGCGTTTAAAGGTGATGTCACAGCACAATGCAATAAAGGTACCACTGCCAATAATCCTTCTCCCATGTCCACGCAGGCAAGGACAAGGACGCTCCAGTAATTTCATGGTGATTTCTGCCCTTAAAACGCTGCTTTTTTGAGTAAAATCCAGATTTTTCCTCGGTACTTTTGGCATATATCCCACTCATCCATGCAAAAACTCAGATGTTAGACCCCTTGAAACATCTTTTCCATCACTTTTGTGGCCAGCATATGTGTTTCTAGTTTTCAAAGTTCGCCTCCCCATTGAAGTCTATTTCGGTTATCGAAAGTTCACGCAAACCGAACTTTTGCGGAAGTTTGCGGATCACAAACCAAAAAAATCGGAGGTGCGGGCCATCTCTATTTAGAAATGGCCTTGTAGCTTGTAGCTGCAGGTCCTCACTGAGTTCCTTAGTCTTAACTATGACTGTCCATAAACCAACTGCAGTGAGCTGCTGTTTTTCACCTGTTTAATTGATAAAAACAGCTGTTCCCAATTAACCAGGGTAATTGGGAAGCTTTAGAACAGTTTGGGCTATTTGGAATGGTACAGAACTTTGGATTTACCCACAGACTGTGACAGTTTGTGAAGGGTATGAATAATTTTGGACTGGACACATTTTTGCTCAAATGTAAATAAAAAGCAGAGAAATGTTGTTTTCCCCCACAATAATGCTTCTTGTACATCATCTTGTTATCTTTTGGAAGATACCTACATAATTTACCATCAAAAATTACTTGTTGGTTGAATAAAAGTAACTTTGCCATAATTTGACAGGGGGTATGAATAATTATGGGCAGCACTGTGTTGACTAACTTGCAAGAAACAGAGTAAGATATTGGCTGATCAGCCTTGTTCAGAATTATTACAGGAACAGTTATTTATTTTTTCTTTTAAGTTAGCCAATAATTGGTATCATCCTCATGTATAACTGATGTAGACAGTAATTGTGTGCTTTCTGGTGATGTTAAGTTGCTCATACACCACTCAATGTTCAATCATTTTATTGAATCAGAGGAGAATTGACTATTTTTTCCATTCTGCTTGATTGATGGAATTTGACTGATGTATTGTCAAATCAACTCAATCGGGCAGGATGGAAAATATTGGTGAACTGCAATGGAATCGGCTAACGTTCACAAGATTTAGATAGACACAAATTGGATTGTTGGTGTTGGAGCATGGGGGGCACAACATGGTTCAGCTCGATTAGGGAAGGAGAATCCTATCAAATCTTGCTTGTAGTGTGTGAGGCCCTAGTAGATCGACTTTCCATCAACCACACTGTAGTTGATTACTTGATGGAAACTCAAGTAATGTATGGGTACCTTTAACCACTTCACCACTGAGGGGTTTTACCCCTTGAACACCAGAGCAATTTTCACCTTTCAGCGCTCCTTCCATTCATTCGTCTATAACTTTATTATTATCGCAATGAAATGAACTATATCTTGTCTTTTTTTGCCACCAATTAGGCTTTCTTTAGGTGGGACATTATGCCAAGAATTATTTTATTCTAAATGTGTTTTAATGGGAAAATAAGAAAAAATGTGGGAAAAAAAATATTTTTCAGTTTTCGGCCATATAGTTTTAAATAATGCATGCTACTGTAATTAAAACCCATTGCCCATTTGTCCCGGTAATAAAACCGTTTAAATTTCGTCCCTATCACAATGTTTGGAGCCAATATTTTATTTGGAAATAAAGGTTTTTTTTTTTTTTTTTTTTTGGTTTTTTTTTTGCATCCATCCCCAATTACAAGCCAGTAGTTTATAAAGTAACAGTGTTATACCCTCTTGACATAAATATTTAAAAAGTTCAGTCCCTAAGGTAACTATTTTTTTTATTTTTATTGTATTTTTTTTTTTATTACAAAAAAAAAAAAATTGGGGAGTGTGGGAGGTAATGAGTTAATTTATTGTGTAAAACTAATGTATTTGTATATGCAAAATGCTTTAGGGTGTACTTTTACTATTTACAGTGAGTTTGTGTCCGGAAGGACGCTTACAGGAAGCACTACGAGGCTGGGAAAATCACAATGATTGCGCTTTTTCTCATAGAAGCAGCAGATCATTGCGGGGGCTTAGATCAATGAACTGGAATGGATTTTCCCGTTCATTGATCTCCAGGCGAGCGGCGGCGTCCACGAGTGGCGGGAGCGCGGACGACGGTTTTTTAAGGGTAGAAAAAGGGACGGAGAAATTCGTACCATGGGGGGGTTAAGTGGTTAACCTCCTGAGCGATAATCCCGAGCTGAGCTCGGGGTATATCGCGCAGGAGGATTTCTGAGGCCCTGGTGGGCCGATTTGCATATTTTTTTTTTTTGTTACACGCAGCTAGCACTTTGCTAGCTGCATGTAATTTTCAATCACCATTGCGACCGGGGAAGCCCAGCAGGAAATCCCGTTCTGAAGTGGGTGGGAGGATGCCGCTGCGCTGCGGCTACCATGTAGCGAGCCCTAAAAAAAAAGTGCTGCGCCACCTCCTGGGCGATATAATTGTATCGCCCAGAGGGTTAAAGTGAACACGAGGTGAGTGATATGGAGGCTGCCATATTTATTTCCTTTTAAAGGGTACCAGAGCCCAATGTTCTATTATTAAAAAATGCTGTGTAGGTGGGAGGGTGTCATACTTTACTTACCGCTGCCTGTGTTTCAAGCTGCGTGGCTCCATTCCCGCTTCAAACCCCCATTGCAGCTCCAGACCAGAGCATCCAGTATGAAAATACTTCTGCCCTGTGAACGCGCTACTCCATCTTCCCTACTGCAGAGGGCTGTGGAATGCGCAGATGCCTGCAGGACGGGAGCGAGTGGGCGTGACTAGGAAAGATGGAGGAGCGCGTTCACAGGGCAGAAGGAAATACTGTGAATGCACGGCACAGTATTTCCATACTGGACTCTCTGGTCGGGAGCCGCAATGGGAGGTTGAAACGGGGGAACGGAGCCACAAAGCTTGAAACTAAGGGAGCGGCAAGTGAACTATGACACCTCCCACCTGTATAACACTTTTTTTTTTTTGACCATAGAACTTTGGGCTCTGGCATCCTTTAAGCAATACCAGTTGCCTGGCTGTCCTGCTGATCCTCTGCCTCTAATACTTTTAGCCATAGACCCTGAATAAGCATACAGCAGATTCGGTGTTTCTGACATAATTGTCAGATCTGACAAGATTAGCTGCATGCTCGTTGCTGGTGTGATTCAGACACTACTGCAGCCAAATAGCTCAGCAGGGCTGCCAGGCAACTGGCATTGATTAACATGGAACAAATATGGCAGCCTCCATATCGCTCACACCTCAGGTTCGCTTTAAGACCTGACCATAAAATGCATGATTCTTTTTTAGAAAGATCACAATATAAGTGCAACCTCAAAAATAAGCCCAGTTTGCAATGTCACCGTGGTCACGGGAATACGTAGTATACATTGCACACATAGTGAATAATTATTTGATTAGAGATGAGCAAAGTCATGGCTGCCAGTTTTGTGAGCTTTTCGTAGAACTTCCAGCGGTTGTCATGAATCTCCTGAACCGGTTTATCTAAACTGGGGAATTCAATCAGACACAACATAAAAGTGAAACTATAAATCGTGTCTTTTGATCAATATTAAGGGCTAAAATAGATTGAAACATTTCGCTTTCAGTTACACTTGTTTACAGCTAAAAGGATTTTCCTTGCTTTAATGCGGCTACATGGGAAAAAATGTAGATCATTGTATCGGTACACGGGCAAGGCAGGGAGCTCACGGCTGTTGGGATTTTAGGTTTTTCAGGCGTTTTCTTCCTTTTTACAATTGTGTTCCACACGTGGTTTTCTTTTCTTCTTTTTTTTATGTATTTATAACATTTTATTGAACTTTAACAACTTACAGCTTTATAGAAAAGACATTGTTTGCTAAATTGTACATAAGACATAAAATGGCAATAACCTTAATTAAAACAATTAACATGTCAATAACCTATATTCTATTATAATACATCTGGCACGTCTGGTTAAGTAATGTAAACTTTGACGTATGATCTTATCTATAGTCTTTATTAAAGATAAAACTCTTGGCAATCCCCTACTCAAACCTTCCCCGACCCTCTATCAAATAGAGGTGGAAGGCTGATGAGGGGTTTTGATTAGGTCTTCGCAGATTTGAAGACCCTGTCTGGTATCAGCTTTGATATGGCGTTCCATCCTGTATCTTGATATCTTCAAATTAGATTAGTGTGAGGATGTTCATGGGTTCATTAACCACTGTATGGTCTCTACTAGTAGGATTGGAGAGATGTATCATAACATTGGGTTCTTGTATTTAAACCAATAACATGAAACTTTAACCCAAACTATAACTAAACTAAAACTAAGTCTAACTACTTAAAGGTAGCTGCTTGGGGTTGTATTTAGTAGTGCCAGAATATTGTAATTTGGCTGGTGGTATTGTTACTTTTCACTTAGGGAATGGGCCCTGATAAAGGTCATTGGATTTACCCTTAGGGTGCATACACACATCAGACCATAGTCTTTGGAAAATGAAAGATCACAGACCAATTTTACCCTCTTCCATGTAGTATGAGCGCCATACCTACACAGTCTATTCTATTGAGCTGAACTCCCCATCAGATAGAAATCTTTGCAAGATGCTGTACACATTCAAAAGATCAGTATCTGCAAAAGATCTGTTCCTGCAAAAGATCCGTTCCTCCAAAATGCATTCACAGTCTGTATCTGCAGATCCTCACACACCTTGTTTACCAGACATTCATCTGCAGATCAGACAATAATCTGCAGATCTGAAGATCCATCCTGGTGGATCTGAGCTGCAGATGAATGTCTGTTAAACAAGGTATGTATGAGGATCTGCAGATATCCTAGACTATGAATGCATTTTGGAGGAACGGATCTTTTGCAGATACTGATCTTTTGAATGTGTACAGCATTTTTGTGTGCAGCATCTTGCAAAGATTTCTATCTGATGGGGAGTTAAGCTCAATAGAATAAACTGTGAAGTTATGACTCTCATACTACTTGGAAGGGGGTAAAATTGGTCTGTGATCTCTCATTTTCCAAAGACTATGGTCTGATGTGTGTATGCACCCTTAGTTTCTAGTTCTTATAATAGATTCTAATTTCAGATTGGAATTGAGCAAGGCTTGAAAGTGCGGCCATGATATGGGTTCTGTGGACTTCCAGTTTACAGTTATAAGGTAGATTACCGCTAAAAGGTGATGGCATATTATAGGTTGAATGTGTTTGTGAATGTTTTCAAGACCAAATATAAAGAGGGCAAGTTCTGGCTTTTGTGAGAAAGCACTTGAGATACGTTTTTAAGAAGCTCTCTAAAGGGTCCCATATTAATCTTACTAAATGGCAGTCCCAAAACCTATGTTTTAGTGTACCCAAATAATTGTTACATTTCCAGCATGTTGGAGATTGGTTAGGAGTGAATAATGCTATTTTTCTAGGGGTTAGGTACCATCTTGTGAGTAGTTTTTGAAATTGTTCCCAGTGAGAAGCACTGTGCGAATATTTTTTTTAATCAATTTGCTTTCTGTCAAAATCTGATTTGGTGATATGTTAACCTTTTAGATCGTAAGATCAAACATTGGTGTATTTAGTGAGCAATACTCCACATGTGGTTTTCAGTGGATTCTTTTATTACAGCATAATCTTGTTGTTATAATAAACTCTGGTATAGTAAACTACATCTCCAGGTCCCGGCCAATCTCCATTATAAGTCTATAGGAGCAATGCCTGGTATAGTAAACTCTGATATAATAAAACTTCTGTTACAGTAAACATGTTTTTGGCCCCTACATGACGCTGTCTCTGGATATAGTAAACAGTGGGCGGTGCATGCATCATGTGTCAGTGTGACACCCATGGTCTGCTGCTCTCTTCAGGCTGGTGCTTCAAGGCACGTGTTGCAAGTCCCACCAGCAAAGGTATCGGAGTCACTCACAGGAAGTGGGTGGCTGCCTCTATTCATTAACGGCTGCAATTTTTTAAGAATCCATTGATACTGTACCAGCAATTTGTCCAGCCTGGCTATTCAGCCTTAAAAAGCTGGGCACATTCTGTAACTTCTGTTCTGTTGGTGCCAGCGGGCCCCAAATTGTTGGGTGGGGCCCTCGGGGCACTCGGAGAGTGCACAGAAAATTTGGTGTAGCTGACTGTGAGTCTCTGACTTGCGGTTTGCCAGATATGGCCTTTTCTCCCAGGCTATTTTGCACCGCATGTTGAACAATCTCTTGCTCCCAACATTGTAGGAACAGTTTGGGGAGGGCCCCTTCCTATTCCGATAGGTCTATGCACCAGTGCCTATAGCATGGTCCATAAAGACATGGGTGACTGGCCTGCATGGAGCCCTGATCTTAACCCTGCAGAGAGCACCTTTGGGATGAAGTAGGGACTGTGAGCATTGCCTTCTTATCCAACATCAATGCCTGTGCATTAAATGATTGTTGTTATATAATTAAAATATAATAAACCTTTGAATTAAGAACCGGGTGGCATTTAACTTCACTTGTGTAAAAAGGCAGTCAACGGCTCAACACATTTGGTGATCATTGGGTGTTTTTCCTTTGCAGTCAAATCTCTAATTACTAGAGACAGCTGCATGTGAAACTTGCAGTAAGTTAGCTTTTTTTTTTTTTTTTTTTCAGGTTCCATCGATGTCCTCAACCCATTAAAAGTTCCAAGAGTCATTGCAGCTGATTGTTATGTTGCACGGCCAAGTAACATCTGCTTTTTTATTTATACAGGTTTGCTTGCACTACCTGTATACCCATATAAACTGTTTCAGGGGCAAACGCAGGATTTTTAAGGGGGGGATTCCTGAAAGGTCCGGAAGCACTTATGTCCCCGAGTGCTTCTGAATACAGGTGGCTCCATACTGCCCATGCACAAAAGTGCGCTGGCGTATTACGGAGCTGCCTATTTTTGGAAGTACTCAAGGACACGAGTGTTTCTGAGGGCTTCTGGTAGCAGCAAATTTGAACGGGGTACAGCGATGGAACAACTCCCCGAGAGAGAAACGGCAGATAGACTTAGTTTGGACAATTCAGTGGAATATGCAGTGTCATATAGCGCAAGCGATAGCCATATGATGCAGGGTTATATGCATCTGCGGAAGATGGTGGCGCTATATAAATAATAATAATTTGCCTCACCAGGATTGCACTTTTATTTAGCTTTCCTGTATGACAAGACACAAACACCCAGCACTAGGGAAACAAAGGTGAATGAGGGATGGCTGGTGCACACCAAGAGGGCTTCTGGGCGTTTTTCAAATAGACAGTGATTTGAAAAGCGCTTGGCTAATGTTACCCTATGAGGGTGTTCTCACAGCAGCGTTGTGATTTTTTCAAAATCGCAGGTATATTGCATGTAGCATTTTTTGAGCAATTCATTCAGAAATCGCTCTGAAAATCGCTTCACAAAATTGCACTCACTAATTGCTAGCAATTGCTATTGTGATTTTGGCGTGCATTAGCCCAGTAAGAGGAGGAGTGGAGAGAGACTGAGAATAGCCTGAGATGGAACAGAGAGCTTATCTGTATTGCAGAAAGCAGCCCTCCTGGAGTCTCAGGACTGTCAAAAACTTTTCACCTTGTATAACACCTTATCCACACATGCAGTCATAACAATGAGGAGAGACCAGACAGATGTTTGCCCACAGACCCTACAGGCAAGCTCTGCATCATGCTGTGTATATTTACCAGCTTGCCTGCCCTCTAATTGCACTTTTATCAGCTAGCCTAGTGTTTCACCTGAATACACCAGACACAAATCTCTGAATGAAAGGCTGCCTGGGGGGAGATTGCCCCCCCCCCCTTCCAGCCAGCACTAGGGGAAGGAGGAAAACAATAGTGAATGCAGAGAAAATGCAGAGAGAGTATCTGTATTGCAGTCCCCCATCACACAGGCTACTTGCATGTGTCTCCTGTCCCTGCCAGCCAAATCCAAAAAAGCCTCTCACACAAGCTGCAGGCAGCCCTCCTGGAGTTTAGGGACTGTTAAAACTTTTCAACCTGTGAAATACCTTTTGTAGCTGTCTACATGCAGTCTTTACAATAGTGAAAGAGCTGAGTTTTTCCCACAGTCCCTGCAGGAGGCAAGCCTTTACCAGCTCTCCCGCTTCAGCGATTTCAGGGAATTTTTTTTTAAAGGGACAGGAGTCTCAGGGGGGTGTTCCATACACCCAGAACCATGGTCTGGATACACCAGTGTGTTTAGTAGTAGTTGGAAATGTTCTTGTTATAATCATACACACTTACCATGTTTACTGCACTTCTACTTATGTTCTGCCTGTCTGCAAACATCTACAAGCTGCATTGCTACATACATCCTCCCAATGTACCACACTCCATATTCATTTCACCTGCTCAGCTTTCCTCACCTTGCTCTGCTTCTCATGAACTGTTAGCTTTCCTGAAATCTCTCGCTCCCACCAGCAGCTCAAAAATCTCCCAAACATTTAAATCTCATTCACATTTGCTTACTCTCTCCCTCCTGCTCTTACTTGCAGCTGGTGATATATCGCCTAACCCCGGGCCACAGCCTGCTGCCAGACAAGCATCCCCTGCACACTAGCTTCACACACTTCACAGCCCTCTGTCCACAAATAACCTCAACATCCACCCTCGCCTCAACCTTATTTCCATCCATCCCACCCACAAACACATGCTCCCCCTACCCTGCGGTCTTTGGAATGCCAGATCTGTCCGCAATAAACTTACAGCGGTCCATGACATCTTCCTCTCCAAAAACCCTCACCATCCTCACACTCACTTAGACATGGCTTACCCCCTTTGACTCTGTCGCAGAGGCTGCTCTTTTCTATGGGGAGCTTCACCTCAGTCACACCTCCAGATCAGACAACAGGACTGGGGGAGGGGTGGGTCTGCTCCTCTCCCTACCCTGCACCTTCCGTGTCCTCACCCCACCTCCCTCCCTACAATTCACATCATTCAAGACCGACACTATCTGCCTCTACCACTCCCTGCCAGCCATTGTTGTAGTCTTATACCGCCCTCCATCAAGCTCCACAGCACAATTTCTCAACAACTTTGGCTCCTGACTCCCACACACCATCTCCTATGACCTCCCCACCATCATCCTTGGGGATTTCAATATTCCCATCGATGAACCTAACAACTTTGCCGTGACCCAGATATTCATCGTAGCCAACTCCCCTAGCCTAGTTCAACGCACCAACACCCCCACCCACTCTGCAGGTCACACTCTCAACTAGTGTTGGGCGAACAGTGTTCGCCACTGTTCGGGTTCTGCAGAACATCACCCTGTTCAGGTGCTGTTCGAGTTCGTGTTCGGCCTTTTAGTTCGGGTTCGCCCGAACTACTCAATGCCCCCCGAACAGGGCCCCTGTTCGGCCAAACAGGGCCCTGTTCGCCCGAATACGGCCCCCCTATGGGGTCGCAGGCATAAGGGGGGAGCATGCCTGCGACCCCATAGGAAATTCCCCCCACCCCCTCCGCTAGCGCTCCCCCCTCTGCCCGCTTCCTCATAAAAAAAGTTTGCGGAAAGTTAATAGTACCTGGTGGCTGGCTGGCTGGCAGTGACTAGGAGACGCGTTAAGGCCGGGCAGCGGGCGGTTCAGCGGTAGTACCCTTGTGGTACTTCGGCCCTTTCTCTGACCTCACGTCCTCTACGTGATGACGCATACGAGGGTACGCCTCACGCTGAACCGCCCGCTGCCCGGCCTCAACGCGTCTCCTAGTCGGACTCCTCCTCACTCATCTCACCACTGCCAGCTAGCCAGCCAGCCACACCAGGTACTATTAACTTTCCGCAAACTTTTTTTATGGGGAAGCGGGCAGAGGGGGGAACGCTAGCGGAGGGGGTGGGGGGAATTTCCACCCCCCCCGCGATCGGGGCATGCTCCCCCCTTATGCCTGCGACCCCATAGGGCCCCCAAAAGCGGCATGTTCGGGGGTCCCATTGACTTCCATTGAGTTCGGGGTTCGGGCCGAACATGCCGAACATCTGGCCCATGTTCGGCAGAGCGGACCCGAACATCCAGGTGTTCGCCCAACACTACTCTCAACCTTATATTCGCTAAATCCACCCCCATTACAGACCTTGACATTGCACCCTTCCAACCCTCAGACCATCATCTTCCTGAATGTTGGCTCAACAAAGTCCTTTGAATGTATAGGTGCCCAGATCTCAGCTGGTAAAGGCTTCAAAATTTTAGTGGTTTATCGTCCCCCCGGAGATGCTGACCCTTTCCTACAGGAATTCCCAGAACTTCTGGCCATGCTGACTCTGTCTTATCCGAGATGGATCATCCTTGGTGACTTCAACGTCCGGGCTGATAACACTCAATCACAAGATGCAAATGAACTAATAAATCTCATGGGTGGACTAGGCTTCACACAAGTTGTAAAATCAGCTACCCACAGAGGAGGGCATACGCTAGACTTACTGTTCCACCTTGGAATGGACATTAGTAACATAACAGTAACCCCAGTGGTGTGGTCAGACCATCACATAATACAGTTTACTATTGAACATCACCCTATCAAGCAGCTCCCTAAAGAAACAATCAAAACCCGTCCCCTGAGTAAATTAACACCGGAGAGGATAACTGCCAACCTGGATTTTACAAATCTGCTCCACAGTCAAATGGACCCAAACACTCTAGTAACCCAGTACAACACCACGATATATGAAACACTTGACAGTATTGCCCCATGGCGCACCAAATCAGCAACCAAAAAGCAGAAAGCTAATTGGTTTGACAAAACTATCATGGATCTAAAAAAGAAAGGGCGCAGACTAGAAAGACAGTGGCGTAAATCAGGGTCTGAGGAGCACAAATCTAGCCTAGTTCAACACCTCAGACAATACCAACAAGCAATAACCAAGAAAAAATCAGACTTTATCTCGCACAAAATATCTACAGCCAACAACAGAGCTGCTCAACTCTTCCACACAGTGGAATCACTCTGCAATCCTTCCTGCCTAAAAGCCCCAACCACATACTCCAGGGAAAGGTGTGAAGAATTCTCTGCCTTCTTCACAAACAAGGTGTCTACCATCCATGCCAGCATTACACCAACTACATCAATTGACCACTGGACGTTGCATATGCCTACTACCGTACCACCATGGCAAGTCTTTGACACTCTGAGTGTAGAAGATTTTGGAATTCTCATTCAAAGTCTCCGCCCCACTACCTGCGACCTGGATCCTGGCCCAACTGGATCCTTAATGCAGTGCCCAGAGCTGATCAGGCCAGCACTTCACAAAATCACTCAGTGCTCCTTGCAAAGTGGTCTTTTCCCAGAAGAACTAAAGAAAGCAATCATAAAACCCCTCCTGAAGAAACCATCACTAGATCCTGATTCTGTAACCAACTACAGACCTGTGGCGAACTTACCATTCCTATCAAAAGTTATCGAGAAAGCAGTCGCCAACCAGCTAGAAGCCAGGCTTACAGATAACAACATCTTTGATACTTTTCAGTCAGGATTCAGGAAAAGGCACAGCACTGAAACAGCATTAGTCCGAGTAATGAATGATCTACTTACTGCAAGGGACAGGGGTGATTGCTCAGTTCTGATTCTTCTTGACTTGTCAGCAGCATTTGATACTGTGGATCATGAAATTCTTATCCAGCGACTGAAGAATTACTGTGGCCTAAGGGGTACTGTTCTTAGATGGTTTCAGACCTTCCTATGTGGCAGGACACAGCAAGTATGTCTGGGCACACACTACTCTAATCCAGTGCCACTTGCCTATGGAGTTCCACAGGGTTCTGTACTATCACCATTACTCTTTGCAGCCTACTAGTGTTGGGCGAACATCTAGATGTTCGGGTTCGGGCCGAACAGGCCGAACATGGCCGCGATGTTCGGGTGTTCGACCCGAACTCCGAACATAATGGAAGTCAATGGGGACCCGAACTTTTGTGGTTTGTAAAGCCTCCTTGCATGCTACATACCCCAAATTTACAGGGTATGTGCACCTTGGGAGTGGGTACAAGAGGAAAAAAAAATTAGCAAAAAGAGCTTATAGTTTTTGAGAAAATCGATTTTAAAGTTTCAAAGGGAAAACTGTCTTTTAAATGCGGGAAATGTCTGTTTTCTTTGCACAGGTAACATGTTTTTTGTCGGCATGCAGTCATAAATGTAATACATATAAGAGGTTCCAGGAAAAGGGACCGGTAACGCTAACCCAGCAGCAGCACACGTGATGGAACAGGAGGAGGGTGGCGCAGGAGGAGAAGAAGGCCACGCTTTGTGAGACACAACAACCCCGGCCTTGCATGAGGGCAAGAAGCGTGCGGATAGCAGGCTTTGTACCGCCATGCAGTCATAAATGTAATAAAGATAAGTGGTTCAATAAACAGGGACCACGCGGCAACGCTAACCCAGCAGCAGCAGACGTGATGGAACAGGAGCAGGCGCAGGAGGAGAAGGCCACGCTTTGTGAGACACAACAACCCAGGCCTTGCATGAGGGCAAGAAGCGTGCGGATAGCATGCTTTGTACCGCCATGCAGTCATAAATGTAATAAAGATAAGTGGTTCAATAAACAGGGACCACGCGGCAACGCTAACCCAGCAGCAGCAGACGTGATGGAACAGGAGGAGGCGCAGGAGGAGAAGGCCACGCTTTGTGAGACACAACAACCCAGGCCTTGCATGAGGGCAAGAAGCGTGCGGATAGCATGCTTTGTACCGCCATGCAGTCATAAATGTAATAAAGATAAGTGGTTCAATAAACAGGGACCACGCGGCAACGCTAACCCAGCAGCAGCAGACGTGATGGAACAGGAGCAGGCGCAGGAGGAGAAGGCCACGCTTTGTGAGACACAACAACCCAGGCCTTGCATGAGGGCAAGAAGCGTGCGGATAGCATGCTTTGTACCGCCATGCAGTCATAAATGTAATAAAGATAAGTGGTTCAATAAACAGGGACCACGCGGCAACGCTAACCCAGCAGCAGCAGACGTGATGGAACAGGAGCAGGCGCAGGAGGAGAAGGCCACGCTTTGTGAGACACAACAACCCAGGCCTTGCATGAGGGCAAGAAGCGTGCGGATAGCATGCTTTGTACCGCCATGCAGTCATAAATGTAATAAAGATAAGTGGTTCAATAAACAGGGACCACGCGGCAACGCTAACCCAGCAGCAGCAGACGTGATGGAACAGGAGCAGGCGCAGGAGGAGAAGGCCACGCTTTGTGAGACACAACAACCCAGGCCTTGCATGTGGACAAAAAGCGTGCGGATATAGCAGCAATGCTTTTTGCCGCCATGCAGTCATAAATGTAATACAGATGAGAGGTTCAATAAACAGGGCCCGGAAACGCAACACCATCCCAGATGTTCATTGGTCATGTTACTTGGTTGGGGTCCTGGAGTGTTGCGTAGTCATTTCCAATCCAGGATTGATTCATTTTAATTTGAGTCAGACGGTCTGCATTTTCTGTAGAGAGGCGGATACGCCGATCTGTGACGATGCCTCCGGCAGCACTGAAACAGCGTTCCGACATAACGCTGGCTGCCGGGCAAGCCAGCACCTCTATTGCGTACATTGCCAGTTCGTGCCAGGTGTCTAGCTTCGATACCCAATAGTTGAAGGGTGCAGATGGATGGTTCGACACAGCTACGCCATCTGACATGTAGTCCTTGACCATCTTCTCCAGGCGATCGGTGTTGGAGGTGGATCTGCACGCTTGCTGTTCAGTGGGCTGCGGCTGCATGGGTGTCAGAAAATTTTCCCACTCCAAGGACACTGCCGATACCATTCCCTTTTGGGTACTAGCTGCGGCTTGCGTTGTTTGCTGCCCTCCTGGTCGTCCTGGGTTTGCGGAAGTCAGTCTGTCTGCGTACAACTGGCTAGAGGAGGGGGAGGATGTCAATCTCCTCTCTAAAGTCTCCACAAGGGCCTGCTGGTATTCTTCCATTTTGACCTGTCTGACTCTTTCTTCAAGCAGTTTTGGAACATTGTGTTTGTACCGTGGATCCAGAAGGGTATAAACCCAGTAATTGGTGTTGTCCAGAATGCGCACAATGCGTGGGTCACGTTCAATGCAGTCTAGCATGAATTGAGCCATGTGTGCCAGAGTCCTACCAGAATCCTCATCATCCTCTTGTGAGCGTTGTGATAGTTGTTGTGATGCATCATAGTCGTCACCTTCCTCCTGGTCTGCTTCTGCTGACCATTCGCGTTGAATTGTGGAAGTCCAACGTGCACCGCTCTGGCCCTCGTCAGTGGTGGCATGAAATTCCTGCTCCAACTCCAGCTGTTCCTCCTCCTCTTCTTCGTCATAGCTGCTGGGGCCAGCGTTCCCTGAGGCGGATGGCCTGATGTTGGTACCATCACGCTGATCGTTTTCTCCTTCAGATTCCCCCAGTTGCATCATGACAGCTGTTTCCTTGATTTTTAACATCGACCTCTTCAGTAAACACAGCAGTGGTATGGTAATGCTGACTGAAGAGTTGTCACTGCTCACAAGCAACGTGGATTGCTCAAAATTTTGGAGGACTTGGCAGAGGTCCAACATGTTGGCCCAATCGGATCCACAGAAGCTTGGCAGCTGGCCGGATGCGCCTCGGTACTGCGCCGTCATGTACTGGACCACTGCACTCTTCTGCTCGCAAAAGCGGGCTAGCATGTGCAGCGTAGAATTCCAGCGCGTAGGGACATCACACAGCAAGCGATGGTGGGGGAGATTGAAGCGCTCCTGCATCTTGGCGAGTGCCCCCGAAGCAGTACTGGAATTTCTACAATGTTTGGACACTCGACGCACCTTCAACAGCAGATCGGGCACGCCTGGGTATGTCCTCAGGAACCGCTGAACTACTAGGTTCATCACGTGCGCCAGGCAAGGGATGTGTGTCAGCTTAGCCAACCTTAAAGCGCGAATGAGATTACTCCCATTATCACACACAACCATGCCCGGTTTCAGGTCCAGCGGTGCCAGCCACAAATCCGTCTGTTCCTTTATTCCCCTCCAAATTTCCTCCCCTGTGTGCTGCTTATCCCCAAGGCAGATTAGCTTCAGCAACGCTTGCTGACGCATGCCAACAGCTGTGCTGCACTGCTTCCACGATCCTACTGCTGCTGGGTTAGCGTTTCCGGATGAGGTACAGCTTTGAGATGCGTTGGAGGAGAAGGAGTCAGAGAGGTAGGTGCTGCTGTTATCCAGTGGGAGGGACGGCGGTGCAGCTGTTTGTGGCGTGGGCAACACCCGTGCCGTAGCAGGTGAGGAATCGCTGCCAGGCTCCACAAGGTTCACCCAGTGCGCGGTAAGGGAGATGTATCGACCCTGGCCGAACGCACTCGTCCAGGTGTCAGTGGTGAGGTGAACCTTGCAGGCAACGGCATTCTTCAAGCTTCGGGTTATTTTGCTGACCACGTGCTCATGCAACTCAGGCACTGCAGAGCGTGCAAAGTGGTAGCGGCTGGGAACCACGTAACGTGGGATGGCCACTGACATCATGCCCTTGAAGCTGTTTGTCTCCACCAATCGATATGGCAGCATTTCGCAGGCCAGAAGCTTGGCTATGCTGGCTGTTACTGCCACGGCCCGGGGGTCATTTGCTGGCAATTTCCTCTTGCGCTCAAACATCTCCGACACAGACAACTGAACCGTAGCGCTGCACACGGAAGGGCTGTTGGTTGTTGTGTTTGATGAACACTGGGAGACCTCAAGAGCACTACTCCGGAAAGTGACAGTGTCAGCGTCGTCTGATGTTTGTGAATGTTGTGAACCACGCAATGGCTGGGCTACTGCTGCTGCTGAGGCGGGTCTGGTGGTGAGTCTGGTGAACCCAAGGGAGGCAGTGTTGTTTCTGGTACCCTGTCCTGACGCGTTTGCCCAAAGAGTGGGATGTTTGGATAGCATGTGACGGCTCATGCTGGTGGTGGAGAGGTTGTTAATATTTTTCCCCCTGCTCAGGCGGGTCTTGCACACCTTGCAAATCGCCATGGTAACATCCTCAGTGCAGTCTTCAAAGAAAGCCCAGACTTTGGAGCACCTGCCTCCTTGCTGGCGATTTCTGTTTGCTCCTCTTTTGCCTCTCACTTGAACTTCCACGCTTGTGGTGCCTGAAATTGCGCGCCGCCTACCTTGTGGCACAAGGCGAACTCGTGCAGCAGTGTGTTCTTCAACAGACTCATCTGTGCTGCTGCTACGACGGCGATGTTCTCGTTCACAAACAAAATCTGGGTCTCTGTCCACATTGTCCATACCCTCCTCTTCCATCTCCTCAAACTCGTCATATGTCATTGTGGGCCACCGCCGTGGAGTAGAGCTCCCCACAACAACCTCTGCGCAGCACACTCCAACGTCGTCTTCCAGATCTTGTCGGCCGACCTCCTGCAATTGCAACCCCTCCTGCCCAAATTGCTCTGGGATTTGGGTTTCCGAGTCCTCTTCGGACTCGCCTTGTATTTCAGTGCGCGGTGCATTTCCCACAGTTAACGGTTGTGAATCCAGGCACAACATTTCTGGCTGTTCCTCCATTGACCTTTGAAAGGTGGAAGTTTGTTGGGCTGGGAATAGCTCCTGCGAATACCCCATTGTGTCCTGAGGTAATTCATCGGACTGGTTATCTGGCAGTTGTGTGCGTGGTGTCGCTGCCGGTTGTGTCAGCTTTGTGCCCACTGGCTCCTTGTAACTGGCTGAGGACTCGGACCTCGTGCGTGATGTGCTGGTGCTGCTTAACCCACTGCTGGACGCTTGAGAGGTCATCCAAGTAATTATCTGGTCCTGTTCTTTTGGATTTGTGAGGGTTGTTGTCCTGGACAACATGGGCGGTATTGAGTGGGTTTTCTTGGGTGCTCCCCTGTGGCCTGTACGTGAACCGTCAGGGGAAACACCTCTTCCCTTGCCCCTCCCTCTTTCACCGGATTTCTTCCTCATTTCACTTATCCTTACAGTACACGCTGACTGGCAGCAGTACAGTGGCAGTACAGAAATGCTATACAGTACCACTATTCCCAGCAGCGACACAGAGCACAATGCTATACAGTGACGGGTGAGCGGTGTACCACTATTCCCAGCAGCGACACAGAGCACAATGCTATACAGTGACGGGTGAGCGGTGTACCACTATTCCCAGCAGCGACACAGAGCACAATGCTATACAGTGGCGAACGAGCGGTGTACCACTATTCCCAGCAGACACAGAACAGTACACAGAATGCTATATAGTGTGGCTGAACGAGCGGTGTACCACTATTCCCAGCAGACACAGAACAGTACACAGAATGCTATATAGTGTGGCTGAACGAGCGGTGTACTACTGTTCCCAGCAGACACAGAACAGTACACAGAATGCTATATAGTGTGGCTGAACGAGCGGTGTACTACTGTTCCCAGCAGACACAGAACAGTACACAGAATGCTATATAGTGTGGCTGAACG
This sequence comes from Hyperolius riggenbachi, assembly GCF_040937935.1. Taxonomy (NCBI): domain Eukaryota; kingdom Metazoa; phylum Chordata; class Amphibia; order Anura; family Hyperoliidae; genus Hyperolius; species Hyperolius riggenbachi. The sequence goes on along the minus strand of NC_090657.1, from coordinate 207,455,501 downwards.
AGCGGTGTACTACTGTTCCCAGCAGACACAGAACAGTACACAGAATGCTATATAGTGTGGCTGAACGAGCGGTGTACTACTGTTCCCAGCAGACACAGAACAGTACACAGAATGCTATATAGTGTGGCTGAACGAGCGGTGTACCACTATTCCCAGCAGACACAGAACAGTACACAGAATGCTATATAGTGTGGCTGAACGAGCGGTGTACTACTGTTCCCAGCAGACACAGAACAGTACACAGAATGCTATATAGTGTGGCTGAACGAGCGGTGTAGTACTGTTCCCAGCAGACACAGAACAGTACACAGAATGCTATATAGTGTGGCTGAACGAGCGGTGTACCACTATTCCCAGCAGACACAGAACAGTACACAGAATGCTATATAGTGTGGCTGAACGAGCGGTGTACTACTGTTCCCAGCAGACACAGAACAGTACACAGAATGCTATATAGTGTGGCTGAACGAGCGGTGTACTACTGTTCCCAGCAGACACAGAACAGTACACAGAATGCTATATAGTGTGGCTGAACGAGCGGTGTACCACTGTTCCCAGCAGACACAGAACAGTACACAGAATGCTATATAGTGTGGCTGAACGAGCGGTGTACCACTGTTCCCAGCAGACACAGAACAGTACACAGAATGCTATATAGTGTGGCTGAACGAGCGGTGTACTACTGTTCCCAGCAGTGACACACAATGACTGGGGGGGACCCTGGCTAGCGTGGCTGGAGCGCGAACTACCCTGCCTGCCTACCCAAAGCTAAACCCACAGACAAATGGCGGAGATATGACGTGGTTCGGGTATTTATTTACCCGAACCACGTGACAGTTCGGCCAATCAGAGCGCGTTCGGGTCCGAACCACGTGACCCGTTCGGCCAATCACAGCGCTAGCCGAACGTTCGGGGAACGTTCGGCCATGCGCTCTTAGTTCGGCCATATGGCCGAACGGTTTGGCCGAGCACCGTCAGGTGTTCGGCCGAACTCGAACATCACCCGAACAGGGTGATGTTCTGCAGAACCCGAACAGTGGCGAACACTGTTCGCCCAACACTACAGCCTACATGCTCCCACTGGGCAAAATAATCCAGAACTATGGCCTAGGATACCATTGTTATGCAGATGACACACAACTGTATCTGTCCTTCAAGCCTGGCACCCAAGACCCATCAGCATCCATAAATGCGTGTCTAGTGGATTTACAAAATTGGATAAACACCAGCTGGCTGAGGCTGAACTCTGACAAAACAGAGGTGTTGGTGGTAGGTGGTCCACACATGATGGATAAAGTTCAAAACGCTCACCACCTCAAACTAGCAATTGGGGGAGATACTGTACAGTATAAAGACTCTGTGCGAAACCTTGGGGTGATCCTGGATGGAAATCTAAAACTCAAACAGCAGGTATCAGCTGTCGTCAAGTCTTCCTTCTTCCATCTAAGAAATATAGCGAAAATCAAACACCGTATCCCAGCTGAAGACCTACCTGCCCTGGTTCATGCATTTGTATCCTCCCGCCTAGACTACTGCAACGCCCTGTTCATCGGATCTACAGATAAGGCTCTGCGCCCCTTACAGCTAGTACAGAATGCTGCAGCCAGACTCCTAGCCAAAGCCCCCCGCAGCTCACACATCACCCCAGTACTGCAAACTCTTCACTGGTTGCCAGTAAAATGGAGAATCAATTTTAAGATCTGCCTGCTGACATTCAAGGCTCTACACCACATGGGACCCAAATACATAGCGGATCTATTGGAACTTTATGCCCCTTCACGCACCCTCCGCTCTGCCAACAAGATGAAGCTGGTTATTCCCAGGATACACTTAACATTTGGTGCTCGGGCCTTTTCCTACGCAGCCCCTACTCTATGGAACTCACTTCCACAATCAGTACGAGAGGCTCCTTCTCTGGACAGCTTTAAAAAAAGGCTAAAAACTCACCTCTTTTCCCGAGCCTTTGAGACTGCATAATGCAGGGTCGCAGCGCTTTGAGTCCCCAGGGAGAAAAGCGCTATATAAATATTATTGTTATTGTTATCTTCTCACCTTCAGCCTCATCACAGAAAGCACCTCCAAACTATGTGCCCACCCACCTGGTTGATGGCACCTACATAAGCTCAACCCAGTGTCCATGCTGCAACCCTCCATGCCCTCTTTCACTCTCCCCACCCTAACCTGTCCCAATCTAGCTGCAGCTCAGTATCGTCAAACCCTCTCCTTAGACCTAGAGGAAGATGCCCCCCCCAATATTCCACCACAACCGCCCCCCTAACCCCCAGCACTGGTACAATACCCATACTCACAACCTCCGGAGGGTAACACATGCCACTGAATGGAAATGGAGGAAAACGCAACTAAACCAGGGTTTCCTACAGTACAAGGCTAACCTGCTGCAGTTCCACACTGCCCTTGCTGATGCGAAGCAGGAATACTTCACCAATCTCATCGGAGCACAAGCTTCCAACTCCCACCATCTTTTTGTCACTTTCAACTCCCTGCTTAGACCCCCTCCAACCTCCATTTCATCCCTCTCTGCCACAGATTTAACAACCTACTTCACCAATAAAATTGTCTCCATCCATCAAGAAATATCTAATCTTCACCTCCCATTCTCTCCCATCCAGCTCCTCCTCCACCCTATCCTCCCCTCACCTCTTTCACTCCTACTATCATTGAGGAAGTCAACCACCTACTGCAGACTTCCCATACCACTACCTCCCCCTTGACCCTATGTCTGCTGGTTTACTCCATCCTCACCTCATGGATTTGGCCCCAGTCCTCACTACCCTGTTTAACCTCTTTCTTTCCACAGGCACCTTCCCCTCAGACTTCAAGCAGGCCACTGTACTACCCCTGCTCAAGAAGCCCTCCCTCGACCCCCTCACTACCCTCCAACTCCCGCCCTATCTCCCTCCTTCCCTTTGCCTGCAAACTCCTTGAGTGTCTGGTTCCCAAATGCCTGACCCAGTACCTCAATGCCAACTCTTTCTCCTTCTAGACCCACTGCAATCTGTATTTCGGCCTGCCCACTCAACCAAAACAGCTCTCACCAAAGTGGTCAATGACCTTGCTTTAGCTAAAGCTGAAGGTAAATATTCCACTCTCCTCCTCCTTGACCTTTCAGCAGGTTTTGACACAGTAGATCATTCATCTACTTTTCCAGTCCCTCCAGTCCATGGGCATTAAAGAGAATCTGTATTGTTAAAATCGCACAAAAGTAAACATACCAGTGCGTTAGGGGACATCTCCTATTCCCCTCTGTCACAATTTCGCCGCTCCCCGCCGCATTAAAAGTGGTTAAAAACAGTTTAAAAAAGTTTGTTTATAAACAAACAAAATGGCCACCAAAACAGGAAGTAGGTTGATGTACAGTATGTCCACACATAGAAAATACATCCATACACAAGCAGGCTGCATACAGCCTTCCTTTTGAATCTCAAGAGATCATTTGTGTGTTTCTTTCCCCCCTGAGGGGGGAGTGCATAGCAAAACCACAACACTGAAGAACTTGGCAGCCTTCCAGACACAGGCTGACAAATCTGACAAGGGAAAGATACATTGATTTATTACAGAGACTGTGATAGTACAAAGTGCTGCAGTAAGCCAGAACACATTAGAATAGCTTTTGGAACTTGTAGGATGATAAAAAACAGGATGCAATTTTTGTTACGGAGTCTCTTTAATGACCTCGCCCTGGCTTAAATCTCATCCTACCTCTCCAACTGCTCCTTCATGACCTCCTTCACTGAGTCCTCATCCACCCCTAACAACCTCTAGGTGGGAGTCCCCCAAGGCTCGGTCCTTGGGGCCCCTACTGTGCTTCCTATACACATCCTCAATTGGCAAGGTTATCTCCTCCATGGGTTTTAACTATCATCTGTATGCAGATGACGCCCAGATCTACCTCCACACTCCTGACACATCCTCCACTACCATGGACAAGGTCTCCTCCTGCTTATCAGCCATCTCCTCCTGGATGTCTGCTAGGTTCCTGAAACTAAATCTGGACAAAACTTAATTTATCTTCCCACCCCGGCCATCGCTGAACCTCCCAGATGTGCATGTCACTGTTAACCACACTACCATTTGCCCTACCTCTCAAGCCCGCTTTCTGCATGTCACCCTAGACTCCGCACTCTCCTTCACTCCCCACATCCAAAAACTCACCAAGTCCTGCAACTTCCACCTCCGTAACATCTGCAAGGTCCACATTTTCCTGACCTCTGCCACCACAAAACTTATCCATGCACTCATAATCTCCCTTGACTACTGCAATACCCTTCTGTCTGGTCTCCCTATGACTCGAATTGCCCCACTGCAGTCCATCATAAATGCGGCAGCCAGAATTATCCACTTCTCCCATCATTCCACCATGGTGGCTTCCCTCTGTGAATCCCTCCACTAGCTTCTTATCCAGTCCAGAATCAGATTCAAGATACTGTGTCTGACCTTCAAATATGTCCACAAAAGCTGTCCACCTACATTTCCGATCTTACTCAGAGGTACACACCTAACTGCTCGCTCCGCTTCTTTAATTAACTTTGCCTGGCCACCCCCTGCATCACCCAGTCCCATGCAGGCCTCCAGGACTTCTCAAGAGCTGCTCCAACACTATGGAACTTCCTACCTCCACCCATTCGGGCAGCCCTCTCCTTCAACCTCTTCAAGAAGGCTCTCAAAACTCACCTTTTCATTCTGACCTACCACCCCTCACTAGTGCTCTAAACCCACAGCTGAACTCTGGTCCCCTAGCTTAAATCCCTACCTCCAGAGCCGGATTAACCACATAAGGACCACAGTCTTTACACCCCTTAAAGAGAACCAGAGATGAAGCACCCTCTTGTATTTTACCTTATAAATCAGTGGGAACATGACAGTAAACACCTAATCTCTCTTTGTTTCATTGTTCTCTGTTTAATCTGACTGTTATCACCTCTGATAAGAATTCCCGACTGAGCATTCAGTCTGGCTTTGCTACGGAAAGATTATAGCTGAGTCTGTCTTCTCTGGTGTCATTTTAAGCCCAAGCCTGCCCCCTTGTGGCTCTGCTATAATGACTCCTCTATAATTATTCCCTGCAAAGCCAGAATGAATGCTCAGTCCGGGATTCTTATCACAGCTGATAAGACACTGTAATAATCTGCTCAGCTGGCTGCACAGGCAGACAGCTGTTTGACCATTCCTTAAGTCTGTGGGATGCAGGTAGGGTTGAGCTGAAATTTTCAAAATTTCGCGTTACTATAATTATGCATGCAAAATTACGGCACAAAATTATGGTAGCGTAATTGCCATCAAAATCGTAATTGATAATACCGTAAGCGTAATTTCCAACGTGTAATTTTGCATTTCGTTCATAACGTAATTTCACGTACAACTATACCATAATTTTGCGTTAAACCATAACGTAATTTCGCATTTCTTCGTAATTTCGCAAATTTCGTAATTGTTAGCTATAAAAAGAAATACATTTTAATTTTGAGAAAGTAATTTTGTTTATAATAGTAATTACTAGACACAGGAAAGTGTCTGGGTATTGGAGATTGTCCAATCATATTACAGGCTTCTTTTGAGATACATCCTAAACAACCAATTGTAGTTTGACCCACCCTCCTGTTCGCATTAGCCAATCAGAAGCGAATCAGCGGTAGTCAGACGAACGCTAACAAATTTTCGCATATGAACGCTTTTTCGCGTTAAATAATGTAAAAACTAAGCATGCGCAGTTCAAGGGTGTATTGACAAGAATGTTTCTACGCATAGAGCAAGCTTTTTCGCAATAATTACACTGTGATCAATGAGAGTAATATGAACTATCGCGAAATTACGTTATGTAACTACGCTTACAAACGTTTGCATGCAAGTTAAACGTAATTTTGCGATACCCACTGTAATGCGAAAGCTACGCGAAAATTACGCTTACGCGGAATTGCGCGAAATCCTTCTTCACGAATATGTACTTACGGCCATAATCGTACTTACACTAATAACGCAAAATTTTCCGAAATCGTAATTAAGTCATTACGCTCACCTGTAGATGCAGGTCTCTGGATAAGAGACCTGTCTTTGCTTTGCAAGCTTCAGACCTGCTCTACTGAGGAATTTGCATATGCTGATTATGCAAATTGCCTAGTCGCCTCCCTTGAAGGCTTGCAGCATAAATACCATGTGATCCCACAATCCTTTGCTGGTCATCATGGTTTGTTACTGTTGAAACACTCCTGGAGTGTCAGCCTTGCTATTGTTTGCTAAAGATTATCTTAGAGTATTCCTGGGGACTGCATTAGGCATCCCTCTTGTACAGTCAGGTTGTATTATTTGTATTGCCTGTTCTGTCTTCTGTTTGTCCTTGCGATTGCACTGTCGCCAGCGGTTGGCGATGGTGAATAGTTTACTCCAGAACCTGGATCACCCTTACTCTGGCGGAAAGAGCAGTGGATCCTGCTAAGCTCTGTTTTTGTACTTGGATCACACTTGCTCTGGTGGAAAGAGCAGTGGATCCTTCCTGTCCTGACCCTGAACCTAGATCACACTCGCTCTGGCGGAAGAGCGGTGGATCTTATCTGACCTATTGCTGTTTCTGTTCGTTTCTGTCTGGATAGCACTCGTACTCTAGTGGTAGCAGCGGTGGTTCCTTTTGAACTCTGTCTGGGAGTGTAGGCCAGAGCTGCGGTTGCTGCTGGCTGCTCCTTCTCTCTGTCTTGTCTGATACGAACGCTTGCTGTAGGCTCGGTGGGGTAACCGTTAAGCAAGCGTTCACGTTTTCTATTTTGTGATTGTGTGGCGTTGGTTAGTTAGGGTGGCGTGCTTGTCTCTGTTGCGCTTATCGTGCCGTAAACGCATTCGCTGTTGCGAATGAGTGTGGTGTTCGCGTTTAACTAGCGTTTTTTACTTTCCTTATCTTCTCATTGTTGTTTGCTGTGCCTTTGCTACTCTCGTGCTCTGTCTTGCTCACTCTTGTGTCACTTCTGGCAATCGTTTCTCTCTCGATTGCCTTCCTACTTTGTTTCTGCTGTTGTGTGTTCACCGTTGCGGGTTGGCGACTAGATTGGTGCACACACATACATTCTGTCCCTGTGCTCTCTCTCTTTAAGGGCTATCTTGCCCTGCATTGCTTCCCCTCGTACAATTCCTATCTGGCATCTGTGGCTGTGCAGCGGATCTGTTCCTCTGCACTCCACGGCTCCATCTGCCGGCAGGAATTCCCCTCTACAGGTGCATTGCACCTTTTGCTGGGTTCTCTCAGATTATATGCTTGTGGAGGATTTCCGCAGTGTTAGCGCGCATCCTGTGCACTGACCACGGAAAGAATTCCACAATAGTTACAGACACTTTTAGCAGTGAGGATGAAATAGAGAGCATGGTAAGTGTTTTCTCTAATGTTCTTACTGATATATATGGTAATGTACACAAAGGGTGCTTCGTCTCTGGTTCCCTTTTTTTTCCATTGAATCCACTGCAGCTTTAACGGTTTATTGCTTGGTCATACAACCTACCACCTAAATGAATTTTACCTCCTTTTCTTGTCACTAATACAGCTTTCTTTTGGTGTTATTTGATTGCAGCTGTGATTTTTAGTTTTTATTATATTCATAAAAAAAGACAGGATTTTTGTAAAAAAAAAAACAATTTTTTTTTTTACCTTTCACACAAAGTAAAATTTCCATATACATTTTTGTCCAAATTTATTCTGCTACATTTCTTTGATAAAAATTAAAAAAATTCAATAAGTGTATATTTATTGGTTTGGGTAAAGGTTGTAGCGTTTACAAACTATGGTGCAAAAACTGAATTTTCCCATTTTGAAGCATCTCTGACTTTTCTGAGCACCTGTCAGGTTTCATGAGGTGCTAAAATTCCAGGATAGTATAAATACTCCCCAAATGACCCCATTTTGGAAAGAAGACATCCCAAAGTATTCACTAAGAGGCATGGTGAGTTCATAGAATTTATTTTTTGTCGCAAATTAGCAGAAAATGACACTTTGTGACCAAAAAAAGAAAAAAAAAAGTTTCCATTTCTGCTAACTTGTGACAAAAAAGATGGAATCTGCCACGAACTCACCATGCCCCTCTCTGAATACTTTGGGATGTCTACTTTCCAAAATGGGGTCATATGTGGGGTGTTTACTGTCCTGGCATTTTGGGGGGTGCTAAATTGTAAGCACCCCTGTAAAGCCTAAAGGTGCTCATCGGACTTTGGGCCTCTTAGCACACCGAGGCTGCAAAAGTGTCATGTGATATTGCTGTACTCAGGAGAAATAGTATAGTGTGTTTTGGGGTGTATTTTTACACATACCCATGCTAGGTGGGAGAAATATCTCTGTAAATGAGATTTATTTATTTATTTATTTATTTATTTTACACACAATTGTCCATTTACAGAGATATTAATCCCACCAAGCATGGGTATGTGTAAAAATACACCCCAAAACACATTATACTATTTCTCCCGAGTACGGCGATATCACCTGTGGGACACTTTTTTTGCAGCCTAGGTGCGCTAAGGGGCCCAAAGTCCTATGAGTTCAATTAGGATTTCACAGGTCATTTTGAGGCATTTGGTTTCTAGACTACTCCTCACAGTTTAGGGCCCCTAAAATGCCAGGGCAGTATAGGAACCCCACAAGTGACCCCATTTTAGAAAGACACCCCAAGGCATTCCATTAGGTGTATGGTGAGTTCATAGAATTTATTTTTTGTCACAAGTTAGCGGAAATTGATTTTTGCTTTTTTCACAGAGAAGATTTTATTTTTTGTCACAAGTTAGTGGAAAAGGACACTTTGGGAAAAAAACTAAAATCAATTCCCGCTAACTTGTGACAAAAAATAAAATCTTCTATAAACTCACCATACTCCTAATGGAATACCTTGGGGTGTCTTCTTTCTAAAATGGGGTCACTTGTGGGGTTCCTATACTGCCCTGACATTTTAGAGGTCCAAAACCCTGAGGAGTAGTCTAGAAACCAAATGCCTCAAAATGACTGTTCAGGGGTATAAGCATCTGCAAATTTTGATGACAGGTGGTCTATGAGGGGCCACATTTTTTGGAACCGGTCATAAGCAGTGTGGCCTCTTAGATGACAGGTTGTATTGGCACTGAAGTGCAGGAAGCGCAGGATGTTCTCAAATCTTGACCTGGACATGGCAGCAGAGAACATGGGCATGTGATGTATTGGGTGCATAGACCAATAAGACCGCAATACATTCTTTTTGACTAGAGCCATGTTAAGGAGAAGGCCCCCAAAAAAAAGTTACGTTTGGAAACGTGGAGTGGTTTCCACCGAAAAGGCTGGGCATGGTAGCTTCTTGGATTGGCGGTTGTGTATTGTGTGGCATAACTGTTGGTCTCAGCCACAATTAAGTGGTAGAGACCAGCAATGATCAGAAAAAAAAATGATCACTGCGGTGGGGCGGGTGAGGGTTTGGCGGGGTGATCAGAAGCCTGCAGGGGGCAGATTAGGGCCTGATCTGATGGATAGGAGTGCTAGGGGGTGACAGGAGGTGATTGATGGGTGTCTCAGGGGGTAATTAAAGGGGAAAATAGATGCAAGCAATGCACTGGGGAGGTGATAAGGGGGGTCTGAGGGCAATCTGATGGTGTGGGCAGGTGTTTGGGTGGCCGCAAGGGGCAGATTAGGGTCTGATCTGATGGGTAGCAGTGACAGGTGGTAACAGGGAGGTGATTGGTGGCTGATTGATAGGTGATGGACAGGTGATCAGTGGATGATTACAGGGAGGATAGATGTATACAGTACACGGGGGGTATGGGGAGGATCTGAGGGTGTGGGGGTGATCAGGAGCCCCCAGGGGGCAGTTTAGGACCAATTCTAAAAAATAGCATTGACAGATAATGACAGGGTGTGATTAGGGGGTGAATTGGGTGAAAACAGGGGTCGGAGGGGGTGATCAGGGGATCTTAGTGGTGCTGTGGTCGATCAGGGGGCAGGGGGGGGGGCAGAATCAGTGTGTTTGGGAGCTTTACTAGGGGGGGCTGCCTCCTGCCCTGGTGGTCTTTCAATCACAGGGGCCACCAGGGCAGGAGGCAACCAGTATAATACAATTTGTATACATTACAGAGCGTATTATAAGCTTACTATGTGGCAGATCAGTGGTTAACAACCTTCTAGCACTTCCGAACGGCCAGCGGGTTTATGTTGTGGGTGGGTGGAGCCTATTACTGGCGGATGCATGCGCAACCAGCGTGCGATCCTCGGCCAGCTAGTCCAACAGGAGCCACCGCCGATCGGCATATTGCGGTCCTTGCGGGGTCTACTTTGCCGCCGCCCATAGGTAGTGGGTGGTCTGCTATTTTGCTTAGGGCCCCATTTGGCCTTAACCACTTGCCGATCTAGGCCCCCCGCCCTCAAGCCACCTCATGTTCCCCTCTGTTCCCCTATGCCATCTCTTGTCCCCCTGTCCTCTCTGTGCATCCCCTTGTGCCCCACTGTTTTTCCTGTGCCACTTCTTGTGCCTCTGTTTCCCCTGTGCCACCTCTTATGTCCCTCTGTTCCACTTGTGCCACTCTGTTCCCCTCATGTCCCCTCTGTACCACCTTGTAGCCCGTGTATCACACCGCCACAACACACACAGACACTGCCTGTCCCACCACAACACACACAGACACTGCCTGTCCCACCACAACACACACAGACACTGCCTGTCCCATCACAACACACACAGACACTGCCTGTCCCACCACAACACACACAGACACTGCCTGTCCCACCACAACACACACAGACACTGCCTGTCCCACCACAACACACACAGACACTGCCTGTCCCACCACAACACACACAGACACTGCCTGTCCCACCACAACACACACAGACACTGCCTGTCCCACCACAACACACACAGACACTGCCTGTCCCACCACAACACACACAGACACTGCCTGCCCCACCACAACACACACAGACACTGCCTGCCCCACCACAATACACACTGCCTAAAAAACACAAAAACCAGTCGCGCTGGGTATAGTTTACAATATATATCAATTTGCCTCTAATAAATGATTGTTCAAAGTCTTCCAATCTGATAAAATATATATATATCCCAATTTATTCAAAATGCATATAACATATAGCATTCACAATGGGATTGGATAACTGATTATCACATAAATTGCATAAAAACAATATAGCTAAAGAATTGTACACAATTCAATCAATCTGACATTTATGTATATATTCCTTAAAAGTTCTATTTATCACATTCATATCCACACAACCATACAGACCTTCCAATGTGCAATGCTAAAAAATTGGTGAATAAAAATGTAAAAATATAGAGTATATCTCTAAAAATTAAAAATGAAAAAATGGATGAATGAAAAAATTCACTATATATCCAATGGAAGGGTATGATCACTCTAAATATGATGTAGCAAAAGAAAAATTCCTGTTGGTATTAGAGTAGGTTACAATCCGTGGTCCCCACAGGTTTCTGAGGTAGATACGGTGGAGGTGTGAATATATATGCACACACTCACATCCAACATGGATCTGCAGCTACCAAGTTTCAGTTCAGTGAGCCAGACATACTCACGCCCCTAAGCGCTGGTAGATCGGGTCAGAGCTCCGGCCGGCAGCTCGCCCACTTGGATCCACTGCGTCTTCGGTCTGTCCGCTGTTAGGACGCAATACTTCCGGGTCGCGGCTCGTTCTCTTTCGGTAACGTCACCAACTCTTCACGTCCTCTATTGCGTCTTCTGTTACTAGGTTGCGCTTGAGTATAGCTAAACTTTAATGCGAACTCCCCACGCGAACCAGTCGTACTTTGCATACAGTAACAGAGTCCTTGTTTCTGTAGCAATTGAGGATAGTGCAGAGTGCGTGCAAGGGCTGATATACTCTCTGTATGGGGTGAGTGGGTCCCCCAACTATACCAGGTCTGCTGCAGGGCAAGATTAGATATTTCTAAAAACCACCTACATAAGCGCCCTCCAACCTTAGAAATAATACACACTGCCTGTCCCACCACAACACACACTGCCTGTCCCACCACAACACACACTGCCTGTCCCACCACAACACACACTGCCTGTCCCACCACAACACACACTGCCTGTCCCACCACAACACACACTGCCTGTCCCACCACAACACACAGACACTGCCTGTCCCACCACAACACACACAGACGCTGCCTGTCCCACCACAACACACGCAGACGCTGCCTGTCCCACCACAACACACGCAGACGCTGCCTGTCCCCCCACAACACACGCAGACGCTGCCTGTCCCACCACAACACACGCAGACGCTGCCTGTCCCACCACAACACACGCAGACGCTGCCTGTCCCACCACAACACACGCAGACGCTGCCTGTCCCACCACAACACACGCAGACGCTGCCTGTCCCACCACAACACACGCAGACGCTGCCTGTCCCACCACAACACACGCAGACGCTGCCTGTCCCACCACAACACACGCAGACGCTGCCTGTCCCACCACAGCACACGCAGACGCTGCCTGTCCCACCACAGCACACGCAGACGCTGCCTGTCCCACCACAGCACACGCAGACGCTGCCTGTCCCACCACAGCACACGCAGACGCTGCCTGTCCCACCACAGCACACGCAGACGCTGCCTGTCCCACCACAGCACACGCAGACGCTGCCTGTCCCACCACAGCACACGCAGACGCTGCCTGTCCCACCACAGCACACGCAGACGCTGCCTGTCCCACCACAGCACACGCAGACGCTGCCTGTCCCACCACAGCACACGCAGACGCTGCCTGTCCCACCACAGCACACGCAGACGCTGCCTGTCCCACCACAGCACACGCAGACGCTGCCTGTCCCACCACAGCACACGCAGACGCTGCCTGTCCCACCACAGCACACGCAGACGCTGCCTGTCCCACCACAGCACACGCAGACGCTGCCTGTCCCACCACAGCACACGCAGACGCTGCCTGTCCCACCACAGCACACGCAGACGCTGCCTGTCCCACCACAGCACACGCAGACGCTGCCTGTCCCACCACAGCACACACAGACGCTGCCTGTCCCACCACAGCACACACAGACGCTGCCTGTCCCACCACAGCACACACAGACGCTGCCTGTCCCACCACAGCACACACAGACGCTGCCTGTCCCACCACAGCACACACAGACGCTGCCTGTCCCACCACAGCACACACAGACGCTGCCTGTCCCACCACAGCACACACAGACGCTGCCTGTCCCACCACAGCACACACAGACGCTGCCTGTCCCACCACAGCACACACAGACGCTGCCTGTCCCACCACAGCACACACAGACGCTGCCTGTCCCACCACAGCACACACAGACGCTGCCTGTCCCACCACAGCACACACAGACGCTGCCTGTCCCACCACAGCACACACAGACGCTGCCTGTCCCACCACAGCACACACAGACGCTGCCTGTCCCACCACAGCACACACAGACGCTGCCTGTCCCACCACAGCACACACAGACACATAGACTGCAAGTTAGGTCAAGAGAAAAGCTTTGTGAAATAATCCAATCATATTTTCAGTGCTCTGAAACTGAAAGTCACAACTTTCTCTACCCCTGCCTGCTGTCCTTCTCACCATCTTTGCCTTGCAGATGTCTGACGACTGGGAGCAGTGGGAGATCTCTGCCAGCTAGCTGCCTGGGACTAGTGATACAGAGAGGAGGCAGCTCATGCAGGGAGGGATAACATGAGGGTGTCAGACGGCCCTTTGAAAAGACACTGGAAATGCCTGCTCTGGGAATGCCTGCTCGCCTCTCCTGATTCTTCATGCTTAAGCTTATATTCCTGCTAGAATGGGAGAAGTGGGCATAAAGTGCAGGGAAACAGCCAGAGCCGACACAGGCAATTCAATGCTGCAGGAAGCATGGGCTGCTTCCGTTAGAGCAGAACCCGGCTTCCTCCTTTTGCCTGGCAACACACAGCCACAGCTCAGCAGCGTCTGAGGGCTAAACTATTAACTGAAGGGGGGGGGAAGAACTTTAGCAGTTAAAAAAGTAAGCAGCTCTGTTCTCCAGCGTCCTCCCTCCCCTCTGCAGCAGGACCACAGGAGCCTTGCTGTTTTAGGAGACAGCAGCTAGGATACCAGGGCCAGATTACATGCTGATGGGGCCCCTTAGACTCTGCTGATGGGGCCCCAATCAGATGATTGGAATGATTAGTGGGATAATCTGGCCCTGCCGTGCCTATATCTCCCTCTAGATTGTAAGACTTTCAGGCAGAGTCCTCCTCCTTTTGTGTCCTACCTGATCATGCTCCTCCATTACTGTGCACCCATGATATGCATGTGAGTGAACTCAGCTTGCCTAATCCTCATTCTCTTATCCAGTGACTGACTAAGCATTACCTTGTACTCATATGGCTTGATTTACTAAACCGTAATAATTTGCGAAAATTCACGATTGCACCTAATAATTTGCAATTGCGTACAAACGCGAAAATTCACGCAAAAATGGCCTTGATATGACTTATCACGATTTAGTGAATCAAGTCCATAGTGTGTTGTGTGACCTTGTTTTTCTTGTATTCCTGTGTCGTATTGCTGCATGTCACCCCTAAATATTGTCTGTAACCGAAACTAATGTCCAGCACTGCATAATATGTTGGCGCTTTATAAATACAATAAATACATATTTGCAGGCTAGGATAACTGTTTTACCAATTGTGGCCACTAGATGACAATATTGCACCCCCCCCCCCCCCTCCTTCCCAAGTTAGCTGCATTACACCCTTTGGCCACCAGGGGGTGAATTGAGTGTCTTCCGAATTAGAGAATATATCGGAGGATACTAAGTCCTTCATGGCCAGAGGTGGCACTGTGGAGCACGTTTACTGGTCCAGGCTCCCCCCTTTGGGAGGCCATATCTCTAGAGTCCTTAGCCCCAGAGACCCTAAATTTCAGGTGTGTGTAGCAGAGGATCGCGGCTACACATGGGCATAATCAGGGTCATGCTAGCCCTCCAAGAACCAGAGATACTGCACCCCAAAAAGGTAGCTTGGTTTGGGAGCGTTTTGTGTTAGGAACATGACAGGCTGTTGACATTTCATATGTATGTAGAAGGCATATTGACTTTCTTACACTCCAAATGTGGGGTCACTGGCACCCCTAGAGCCAGAGATATACCCCCACATTTTATTGAATTTTTTGTCTGTGTGCCCCCTCTTTGGTTGGCCATATCTCAGTGGCCTTTTCCTCGAGTGACCCCAAATTTCAGGTGTGGTTATTAAAGTTTAGGGGCTACACGTGGGTACAGGTGTGGTCACCCCAACTTCACCTAGAATTGGAGTTACCAAACTCCAAAAATTGAAAGAAAATTGTTCAAGTTTGAAATTGTCCAGGTTTGGGCATTCACTGCTTTTGAACTCCACGGCTCAGAGCTTAGCTTTTAATGCCAGTGTCTAGCTCAAAGCATATTCTACATGCACTATAAATTTGGGGTATCTGCAACCCAATATCTCTGGTTCTGGGGGAGTCAAACAAGGCCAGAAACATATACTTTAAAAAAAAAAATAACCCAAAACAGTGTTTGGGCTCTAGATTAGGTATACTTGGCGCCAGGGGCATGTGTCTTCACCAGGTAGAGGAACACCTGCATGCCAAGCTTAGGGCCCCTGGCCCCCAAAGTTCGGCATTGGGCATCAATGTCCATTTTTGGGTGGCCAGGGCACTTTAAGCAACTTCCGTTCTGTCAGTGCCAGTGGGCCTAAAATTGCTGTATAGGGCCCTCGGGGCACCCAGAGAGTGCACAGTAAATTTGGTGTTTCTGAGACTTGCAGTTCACCAGATATGGCCTTTTCCCCCAGTTATTTAGACACACTCCTGCTCCCTAACTTGTGGGAACAGTATAGGGAGGGCCCCTTCCTATCCCGATGAGACGATACACCAGTGCCTATAGAAGTGATGGCAAACCTATGGCACACATGCCCGAGGCGGCATGCAGAGCCATCTTTGAGGGCACACGTGCTGTGCCTGCCACCACCACTGATCGCTGTGCTTCCGGTGCTGTCCCCACCACCGCTGCCTGTGCCCCACTCTTTCACTTATAGTAATAGACCTCATAATTCTGGGCAACAGCCAAGCCAGAGAGGTACACGCTACCTGCGTCTAGTGTACTGCAAATGCGGAAGTGACGTTAGTCACTTCCTGCATTTTGAGTATGCTGGGCACGGGCAGCTTTTGTGCTTTCTTTGGCCAAGACCATACAGCAGTTTAAGAAGAAAGGTTCCACTTATAAAGGCCCCGCCATGGTCGACGTAAGTAGTTGAGTATATGTCCTCAATGTCAAATCCACAGGTTGTATTTTACAAATAAACATATGAGTGCTGGCAGCATTACTGCAGAGGTTGAAGGGTTGGATGGTCAGCTTGTCAGTGCTTAGACCATATGCCGCTCACTGTATTAAACTGGTCTAAAATGTTGTCGTACTATTGGTTGCTAAGCCCTATCCGTGTCTTGGTTAGTGGATGGTCGTAGTCAGCCAACCTCGCAGCGCTGGAACTATGCGTAGTTTTCCGCGATTACGCTTTGCAAACTACGGCTACGAAATCAGAAACTTTGCTACGTTTGCATTTCGTAGACCACGCATTAAAATACGGAAGCTTTGCGTAGTTGATGCGGACGCTTATGCCCTTATGCGGAAAAATTTCCGCAATAATCCGCTAAATATGCGCTTGGGTGAACTAATATATGCATACATTCCACCTTTTAATGCGGAATTGTATATGTATAGAAGGGCAATAATAATTCTGCGCATGCGCAATGATCCGTATAGGCGCAGTTACCGCACACGTAGTTGATTTCGCAATACATACGTCAACTACGCATAGCAGTCGAAGCTTCGCATAGTGGGACTAGGACTACGCGGAAATATGTACGCGATGCTTAGTTGCGGACTACGATGCATACATTTGCGCTGGTGTAGTTTACAAGCAATCCTGGTTAGTATGTTGCGTGGCACTATTGGTTGCTGAGCCCTGTCCATGTCTTGGTTAGTACGTTGCGTGGTACTATTGGTTGCTGAGCCCTGTCCATGTCTTGGTTAGTACGTTGTGTGGTACTATTGGTTGCTGAGCCCTGTCCATGTCTTGGTTAGTATGTTGTGTGGTACTATTGGTTGCTGAGCCCTGTCCATGTCTTGGTTAGTACGTTGCATAGTACTATTGGTTGCTGAGCCCTGTCCATGTCTTGGTTAGTATGCTGCATTGTACTACTGGTTGCTGAGCCCTGTCCATGTCTTGGTTAGTATGTTGTGTGGTACTACTGGTTGCTGAGCCCTGTCCATGTCTTGGTTAGTATGTTGTGTGGTACTATTGGTTGCTGAGCCCTGTCCATGTCTTGGTTAGTACGTTGTGTGGTACTATTGGTTGCTGAGCCCTGTCCATGTCTTGGTTAGTACGTTGCGTGGTACTATTGGTTGCTGACCCCTGTCCATGTCTTGGTTAGTATGTTGTGTGATACTATTGGTTGCTGAGCCCTGTCCATGTCTTGGTTAGTATGTTGCGTGGTACTATTGCTTGCTGAGCCCTGTCCATGTCTTGGTTAGTATGTTGTGTGGTACTATTGGTTGCTGAGCCCTGTCCATGTCTTGGTTAGTACGTTGTGTGGTACTATTGGTTGCTGAGCCCTGTCCATGTCTTGGTTAGTACGTTGCGTGGTACTATTGGTTGCTGACCCCTGTCCATGTCTTGGTTAGTATGTTGTGTGGTACTATTGCTTGCTGAGCCCTGTCCATGTCTTGGTTAGTATGTTGTGTGGTACTATTGGTTGCTGAGCCCTGTCCATGTCTTGGTTAGTACGTTGTGTGGTACTATTGGTTGCTGAGCCCTGTCCATGTCTTGGTTAGTATGTTGCGTGGTACTATTGCTTGCTGAGCCCTGTCCATGTCTTGGTTAGTATGTTGTGTGGTACTATTGGTTGCTGAGCCCTGTCCATGTCTTGGTTAGTACGTTGTGTGGTACTATTGGTTGCTGAGCCCTGTCCATGTCTTGGTTAGTACGTTGCGTGGTACTATTGGTTGCTGACCCCTGTCCATGTCTTGGTTAGTATGTTGTGTGATACTATTGGTTGCTGAGCCCTGTCCATGTCTTGGTTAGTACGTTATGTGGTACTATTGGTTGCTGACCCCTGTCCATGTCTTGGTTAGTATGCTGCATGGTACTATTGGTTGCTGAGCCCTGTCCATGTCTTGGTTAGTATGCTGCATGGTACTACTGGTTGCTGAGCCCTGTCCATGTCTTGGTTAGTACGTTGTGTGGTACTATTGGTTACTGAGCCCTGTCCATGTCTTGGTTAGTACGTTGCGTGGTACTATTGGTTGCTGAGCCCTGTCCATGTCTTGGTTAGTATGCTGCATGGTACTATTGGTTGCTGAGCCCTGTCCATGTCTTGGTTAGTACGTTGTGTGGTACTATTGGTTGCTGAGCCCTGTCCATGTCTTGGTTAGTACGTTGCATGGTACTATTGGATGGAAAGAAAATGGAGTACTTACCTTGGGGAGCTGAAAGCCTCTGGATTCTTATGATGCTTGCCCCTCAGTCCTTTTCTGCCTCCTGGATCTAGCACAGAATGCCCCTGAACTACAAGCACAGCAATATTTACCTTTTGGCTTCCAGTGCAGGGGCAGTAGAAGCTTTCTGATCGGGTTCCAGCAGAAATAACCAAGCCCCATCAGGTCTGCTCTACTGAACTGTGCTCTGGCAGTAAACTGACCTCCCAGGGTGCTCTGGCAAAATGCATTATAAAAACATACTTGCCTAAGAAGTGGGAAGCCTCTGGATCCTAATGAAGCTTTCCTCACTGTCCTATGGTCCCCTGTTGCCGTATGCGGACTCTATAGCTGATTAGGGCCGCACTCCTCTTCTTGCATGTGGCCTGTCCTGTGGCATAGCAAGAGTGGCTTATGGCACAGGCGCGCAGTGTGGCCACACTCGTGCTTGAAGAGGGGTGTGGTCCCCATCAGATTACAGACAAGTTCTTATTAGTAATCTTTGGAGGGTCTGCCCTCAGTGATGGGGGACCAGAGGACAGTGAGGGAATTATGCATCCCAGGGTGCTCTGACAAACCAGTGTCAGATATTTCATGTCTGATCAGCTTATTATCGCAGGTCAAAACATTTCCCATACTCCTCTAACAATGGCTAGAGTACCTATTGATATGCTATTTCATGTCTGATCAGCTCAATGTTGCTAGACAAAACATTAGCCACACTCAGCATATCAATGTATTTTCAACAGTGTCAAATATTTCAGCACTGACAAGCTGATATTTGCAGGTCAAAACATTTCCCACACTCAGCATTTCAATATGTCCTCTAACAAGCATCAGATATTTCATTTCTGATCAGCTTATTATTGCAGGTCAAACCATTTCCCACACTCAGCATATTAATGTCTTCTCACCAGCGTCAAATATTTCAGCACTGACAAGCTGATATTTGCAGATCAAAACATTTCTCACACTCAGCATTTTAATACATCCTCTCATGAGTGTCAGATATTTTAGCTATTACAAGCTGAGTGTGAGAAATGTTTTGATCTGCAAATATCAGCTTGTCAGTGCTGAAATATTTGACGCTGGTGAGAAGACATTAATATCTTGAGTGTGGGAAATGGTTTGACCTGCAATAAAAAGCTGATCAGACATGAAATATCTGACACTGGTAAGATCCATATTGATATACTGATTGGGAAATGTGTTGACCAGAAACTTAGCTTGTAATAGCTGAAATATCTGACACTCATGAGAGGATGTATTAAAATGCTAAGTTCCTGGTCAACACATTTCCCAATCAGTATATCAATATACCAGTGTCAGATATTTCGTGTCTGATCAGCTGATTGCAGGTCATCTTCTCACCAGTGTCAGCCATTTCAGCTCTTACAAGCTATTTGCAGGTCAAAACATTTCCCACACTCAGCATTTCAATATGTCCTCTAACAAGCGTCAGATATTTCATGTCTGTTCAGCTTATTATTGCTGGTCAAAACATTTCCCACTCTCGGCATATCAATGTATTTTCAGCAGTGTCAGATAGCAATAATCAGCTGATCAGACATGAACTATCCGACACTGTTGAAAATACATAGATATGCCGAGAGTGGGAAATGTTTTGCCCTGCAATAATAAGCTGAACAGACATGATATATCTGACGCTTGATAGAGGACATATTGAAATGCTGTGTGGGAATTGTTTTGACCTGCAAACAGCTTGTAAGAGCTGAAATAGCTGACGCTGGTGAGAAGATGACCTGCAATAATCAGCTGATCAGATGTGAAATATCTGACACTGGAAAGAAGCATGTTGATATGCTGAGTGTGGGAAATGTTTTGACCAGCCATAAGCTGAACAGACATGATATATCTGACGCTTGTTAGAGGACATATTGATATGATGCGTGTGGGAAATGTTTTGACCTGCAATAAAAAGATGAACAGACATGATGTATTGGATGCTTGTTGGAGGACATATTGAAATGCTGAGTGTGGGAAATGTTTTGACCTGCAAACAGCTTGTAAGAGCTGAAATAGCTGACACTGGTGAGAAGATGGCCTGCAATAATCAGCTGATCAGACGTGAAATATCTGACACTGGAAAGAAGCATATTGATATGCTGAGTGTGGGAAATGTTTAACCAGCAAACAGCTTGTCAGAGCTGAAATAGCTGACACCGGTGAGAGAACATATTGGTATGCTGAGTGTGGGAACGGTTTTGACCAGCAGTAATCAGCTTGTCAGAGCTGAAATATCTGACACTGGTAAGGGGACATATTGATATGCTGAGAGTGGGAAATGTTTTAAACAGTTCATGTCTGATGAGCTGATTATTGCTGTTTAAAACATTTCCCACACTCAGCATATCCATATGTCTTCTCAGCAGTGTCAGATATTTCACGTCTGATCAGCTTATTATTGCAGGTCAAAACATTTCCCACACGCATCAGACGTGAAATATCTGACACTGCTGAGAAGACATATGGATATGCTGAGTGTGGGAAATGTTTTAAACAGCAATAATCAGCTCATCAGACATGAACTGTTTAAAACATTTCCCACTCTCAGCATATCAATATGTCCCCTTACCAGTGTCAGATATTTCAGCTCTGACAAGCTGATTACTGCTGGTCAAAACCGTTCCCACACTCAGCATACCAATATGTTCTCTCACCGGTGTCAGCTATTTCAGCTCTGACAAGCTGTTTGCTGGTTAAACATTTCCCACACTCAGCATATCAATATGCTTCTTTCCAGTGTCAGATATTTCACGTCTGATCAGCTGATTATTGCAGGCCATCTTCTCACCAGTGTCAGCTATTTCAGCTCTTACAAGCTGTTTGCAGGTCAAAACATTTCCCACACTCAGCATTTCAATATGTCCTCCAACAAGCATCCAATACATCATGTCTGTTCATCTTTTTATTGCAGGTCAAAACATTTCCCACTCTCGGCATATCAATGTATTTTTCAACAGTGTCAGATAGTTCATGTCTGATCAGCTGATTATTGCAGGTCAAAACATTCCCCACACTCAATACAACTCAATGCATATCAATACATCCTCTCATGAGTGTCAGATATTTCAGCTCTTACAAGCCAAGTTCCTGGTCAAAACATTTCCCAATCAGCATATTAATATGCTTCTTACCAGTGTCAGAGATTTCATGTCTGATCAGCTGATTATTGCAGGTCATCTTCTTACCAGTGTCAGCTATTTCAGCTCTTACTAGCTGATTATTGGCTGTCAAAACATTCCCCACACTTGGCATATCAATGGGCTCTATTTGCAAAGGGCAGTTCGGTAAAATATTTTGGTATTATACACTGTTTTTTTCCAAATTCACTAAAGATTTTCCGCATGAGGCAGAAGTTTGGTAATTTACTGAACAAACATGCTTCAATTCTCTAAGCCCTACTCTGTAAGTGTCACTTACCTGTCGTGGGGAAGGGAGCTGCGTGTATGTGTCGGAGGTTTTCTCTGCAGGTTTTCTCTCCCCATCATCCCTTTAGATGTGCTGCAGCCACCAGGGGGAGCTCTTCAGTATGGCAGAATACAGATTTTCACATCTTAAGGGATGTAGAAAAGCCCCCTAAAATGTCATCTTCCTCTGCTACAGTGAAAGACCCACCCGATACCCAATCACATGTAATCAAATTGAGAAGCAGGGCCGTGTGGCTCTCCCTATTGGCTGCCTGGTTCTCCCTAAAGGCTGTCTGTCAAATCTACCACACAGAGAGATCATGAAGGAAGTGAGGTTATCGGTTGCTATGAGCTGGAGAAAAATACCAAACACTTTTGCCCGGTATACCGAATGCGGAAATCTTTGTGAATTGTAATTTCTTGACATTTCCTGAGGCATTTATCACACAAGTTGGTATTTAACTCACTAGTTGGTAATATTAATTTTCAGTTAGTAATTCAGTCATAATTAGGGAAAGTGATCTGTAAAATCAGCTGTTTTCAGCATTACCATATGCAGTAATGCTTTGTGAATAGAGCCCAATTTGTCCTTTCTTGAGTGTCAGATATTTCAGCTCTTACAAGCTGATTATTGCAGGTCAAAACATTTCCCATACTCCTCTAACAATGGCAAGAAGACATATTGATATGCTATTTTATGTCTAATCAGCTTACTATTGGAGGTTAAACCATTCCCACACTCAGCATATCAATATGTCCTCTCACCAGTGTCAGATATTTCAGCTCTGACAAGCTGATTACTGCTGTTCAAAACATTTCCCACATTCAGCATATCAATATGTCCTCTGACCAGTGTCCTATAATTCATGGCTGATCAGCTTATTATTGCAGGTCAGAACATTTCCCACACTCAGCATATCAACATGTTTTCTCACCAGTGTCAGATATTTCCCATTTGCTGGTTGAAATATATCCCACACTCATCTGACACTGATGAGGGGACATATTGATAAGCTATGTCTTGTCTGATCAGCTTATTATTGCAGGTCAAAAACATTTCCTACATTCAGCATATGATGTAATCAGTTTATTTTCCCCTCTGGTTTCCTTTAAGTAATACAGACCTATATATAATACAGACCATTATATAAGACCCGAAACAGACAACTGAGGAGAATAGAAGGACGAGAGACAACTGGGTCATATGCAGACCAACAGCTCAGTGTACCAAATAATGTCTGATCGGTTTTCATTCCTGCTTGGCTTTCTGTTTCTTACAGGCAGCATGTTGGAGCTCTCAGGCTACTTCTTGCCATCTCAATATCAATTTTCCCCTATGTAACATGACTTTACATCTACATCAGCAAGGAGATGACATCATGGCCAATCAGTACTATAGAGAGAGGAGGATTGCCGCAGGAACGCCACATTACTGCAACTTGTCGTTTTATCCCAATCACAGAACTCAGAAGCATTGGACCAATCAAAGCATGGAGAATTATTTCAGCGGAAATCATATTACAACTGTTATTTTACATGTGACACAAGACTCTGATATTATTCAATATTTCATGAGTCATTTGATTGGCCTAAAACTTCCATGGTATTCAGATTACTGCAGTAAAGTTCCACATTCTCTGATTGGTCCAATACTCAAAAGTATTATAATTAACTAATTTTATTAACAAAATGACAAAAAAAAACTTTCATCTGAATTGGGTAATCTGCATTTTTAGCAGGATTTTTTTTTCCTAGGATCGGAAATTGCCAGTTTCTTAGAGATGGTCGGAAATGGAGGTCAGGTCCTTTCAACCAAAAATCAGCCTTATTGAGCACTGGAATACACCCATCACAAACATGTCAGTGTTCTTTTTCTTCTGAAACTAATGGCACACTTGACTGGAGAATAGCAGCAAGGGAAAACACGGGGGGGTCATATCAACTCAATGGATGTTTATTTATTTTTTTGCATACATTAAAAATGAGCACTGGGGTAATTTGGGGGCCAGAGAAAGCTGCTAGTGAAATATTGGAAAAAAATTACCAATAATCCACTACTTAATTTGGATATTAATAGATCAGTCATTTTCACCTAACCTTGTTCTCAAGCGAGCTGTGATTTTAGATGTGGGGATTCATCATTCTCTTTCTAGACCCTTATCTTAGCTACAGCACCTGTTGAGAGCCCATATATATAGATATAGATATTTATTTGCAACCATATACGGAATATTTCTTTATAAAAGGCTTGGTTGTCTGTTACAACACCATTTACTTTTATCATTTATGTATTTTGCTAGGAACAAAGATACCTGAAGAATTAGTGGAGATTTTGAAATCCGAGTCCTTCCATTCCCACTCTGAGGGACTTCAGTCTGAAGAGAATGGCTGGTTTACATGAAGATGACTTATATGGATCCTTAGAGATGCAGATCACACCTCATTTCTGATAATATAATCCATGATACACTAAACATTCCTGTTGTGCGGACAAGTCCAGGGTAATTGGTATCATCCCGATTCAATACTTCTGAATTAAGAGATAAAGGGAAGACCATAAGACCAAAGTGAGTAAAGTATGTAGGGTGTCAAGCCCTCATCAATTACTTTTATGCAGGTGCAAAGGGTCTCCTTTAATCACAAGCTCCCCCTTTGATACCCGACTCACTGGATTGGGCAGCTAGATGGAGCCGAATGTACATCAGGGGTATAGGACACCCCTGTGCCTCTCTGGCAATCTGCACGGCACTTTGTAATCCCGATCACCTCGTCATCAGTGAAGCCAATAGCCAGCTGCTGCTGCTCGAGCTGGGGCCCCACTGAATCCTAGCTCCACCCCTAATGGACCAAAGTGCTGCTGCTTGAGCTGGGGCCCCACTGAATCCTAGCTCCACCCCTAATGGACCAAAGTGCTGCTGAAAACCGTTAATTTGTTTAGCATTTTCACATTAAAGGCCGCTTAACACGGGCACTAAAGGAAGGGGCTTGGTGCTTCTCGCTTAAAGAGAACCTGAGATGAGAAGCGTCTCATGTTCCATACTTACCTGGGGCTTCCTTAAGCCCGCTTGAGGTCACCAGTCTCTCACAATCTCCCCTGGTGGCTCTGGACCCTGGCAATTCAGCCCTTCATTGGGCATGGGTCTCCGTCATGCTCCTGTCCCTCAGCCACAGGAGCGCAATGTGCTCCTTTTCCCTCTTCCTGTACATGGTAAATAAAACGGTGCTCACTGAACTTGTACTAAATCCATGCTGCATCTGGTCTGCTCTTCCTCTTGGCATCTGCATGCTTTATGCAGAGATCCTGATTTCTGATGCATGTCATGTCGTCATGAGCCTCCGGGGGCAGCATACAGCACAGAGGAAGAGTAGACCAGATTCAGAGTGGACTAGGTAAATATAACTGCACTTTACAAGGAAGGGGAATCTGGTCATGGTGCTGAGTGGGGGTTCTACCATGATGCTTCTGTTGGTGGCCCGGGCCACTGAAGTTCTGCCCATGTGGCTTTACCATCAGTTAAAGTGAAGCTTCCTCTTGTACCTTAGAACAGTGTTCCCCAACCCTGTCCTCAAGTACCACCAGCAGTGCATGTTTTGTGGACCTACACACAGAAGTATTTAATCAGCTCTGCTGAGACACTAATTACCTCACTTGTGAATATGTGCTATTTCCTGCCAAACATGGACTGTGGGTGGGCCTTGAGGACATGGTTGGGAAGTCCGGCCCTATAATATTTATCTATAAGGCAGGGAACACAGTAGATGCGATTGTGCATGTGTCCGGACGGCAAAACGCACACAATTCCATAGGCTACTGAAGTCATTAGTCTTGCTCTAGAAAACCCTCATTGTGTTTTGTGTTTGCAATTTTCCATGCATTTTTAAATCGCACATCTTTCTGCTTTTCCCTGCATTTGCATACAGTCTATTCTGCCAGAAACGCAGAATAAGAGACCATAGCGGCAAAGCTTTAGCAGAAAACGCAAACGTAAAAGCCAATGGAGACCCGGAAATTGATGGGGAAAATGGCCCTGCAAGTGTGTTCCCTGCCTAAGCAGTGGAGATGACTATTGTAGTCAATGTTATGAGTACTCACAATGCACAGAAACCTACAGACTGTGACAGGGAGGGGAGCCAAAATCAGAATGTGAACTCTGGCCATACACAGTACTATCCAACTGTACCACAAAATGGCCATACACAGTACTATCCAACTGTACCACAAAATGGCCATACACAGTACTATCCAACTGTACCACAAAATGGCCATACACAGTACTATCCAACTGTACCACAAAATGGCCATACACAGTACTATCCAACTGTACCACAAAATGGCCATACACAGTACTATCCAACTGTACCACAAAATGGCCATACACAGTACTATCCAACTGTACCACAAAATGGCCATACACAGTACTATCCAACTGTACCACAAAATGACTGAATAAATAATACAATCAAATCAGTCAGTTAATTGAGTGAAACTTTTCTCTTCATCAAACAATGTTTTAATCAATCTTTTCTATGAGAAAATTGCCGCCATGTCAGTGTGTGCTCTACCTCTGTGTCTTATTTGGTATTACAATTTGAAGGTTTTTTTATGCTTAAACATGCGATGCATCACCTCTGTTCACATTGCTAGTAAAAATAAACAACATTTCTTGTTTCTTTGTAATAAAAAAGAAAATGTAATAATGTGAAAAAAAAAAACACATTTAAAAAAAAAAAAAAAAAATGAATAAAATGTTTTAAAGACGATGTACCTTGTTAGTGGCATTAAATAATGAAACTAATAAAATCACCCTTGGGCCTGCTTTACATTGTCCGGGGCAGATGATCTAGATGAGAGTTTAAAAATGATGGGGTTATATTTCTTTACTCCCAATTCTAGTTTTTGCCTTGAGCCATATTAGGTTGCCTGGGTGTGAGTTCCTGTCTTTAGGTTGATGTAGATTTCCATGTGATTGACAAGGTTGGTTTTAATTGGAGTATTGTCCATATGGTCATTGATGCTATGCAGTAAAGTGAATCTGAAGCATAATTAAAATAAAAAAAATAGATACTTATCTGAGGGGGAACGCTCTGGGTCCTATAGAGCCTTTCCGTTCCCCTCCTCATCTCCGCATTCCCCCGCAGGCTCCTCTGTTTAAATCTCCACCGTGGGAGGTTTCGGGAGTCTTTGGGAGCCAGAGTGCTTTGGAAGACTCTGTACTGCACACATGCGAGAGATGGTGCTCGCTCATATGTAGTGTGGAGCGGCCCGTCTTCTGGAGCCCGAGTGCTCCTAAAGACTTCCGAAGCCCACCCGCAGCAGAGGAAAGCAGTCTCCCATTGGTCATGGGTTGGAGACTGCTAACTGGGCAGCCTGCGGAGCAATGATGGGAGGAGGAGAGGAATGGGAAGGCTCTATAAGACCCTCTCCTTAGGTAAGGATCTGTTTTTTTCTTGTTATACTATAGACTCCCTTTAAAGGGAACCTAAAATGAGTCTTCCACATTTATTGTCTTTTAAGCAATACCAGTTGCCTGGCTGTCCTGCTGCTGATCTCTATGGCTGCAGTGGTATCTGAATCACACCTGACTCAAGGAGCTTATCTAGTCAGACTTCAGTCAGAGCACCTGATCTGCATGCTTGTTCAAGGTCTATGGTTCAGGCCACATGTACAGTGGTGTTTTGTGGTGTAGCCGCCGCTTTGTAATGGGGCTTACTGTGCTGCAATGCAACAAATATGCGCTGTTAACAGTGCGGTAGTAGGGCTGTGGTGTGGTAACGCACTGCATGCAGGTTAACAGGTACAGTGTAGTACACTTTTCATTGACTGTATGCAACGCTTTGTGGCCATAACATGCAGTACTACCATTCCATTCTGTTGCTTTCCTCTTATACAAGGAATACAGCAGAATGTCCCAGTGAGAACACGGCCTCAGGCTGGGATCACGGTGGGCAGAATCACTAGCGTTGTGGAAAACCCATGCTTTTTTTTGCCCACAATGAAAGTCTATGGGCTGCATTGCAAAATGCATATATCTTAATTTTACAAATGCATGGAAAAAGCAGCACATAAGGTATTTCAGTGGAGACACAGAGGACTACGGTACATTTTTACATGCATTTTTGATGTGTTTCTGATTAAATATGATGCTGTATTTTACTCCACTGAAATAGGGAAATGCACTAAAAATGCATGAAAAATGCAGTTGCATACATAAACGCACGCAAAACTGTAGAAACATAAAATGTAAAAAACACCTGGTTTTCTGCACTGCCTAGCGTGCTCCTAGCCTCACAGTATTAGGGTGCACACCGAGCGGTTTTTGATGCGATCCGCCGGCCGCATCCGCCTGTCAAACCACTCGGTTAGTGTATCTCAATGAGATAGTGCATACCGGCGGTTTGAGGATTGTAGCAAACCACAAACTTGTCTCCTGCTGCACGTTTACATTGATGCAGAAACACTTCTGCAAACCGCAAAGGATAGGAAAATCGCAAACCGCTCTGAAAAACGCTACTTCAGAGGTGGTTTGCCAGGCGTTTTTGTTACAGAAGCTGTTCAGTACAGCTTTTACTGTAACAATTTATGTAATTGCTACACAAAAACGCAGCCAAAACCGCTAGACATGTTTAGATATCCGCTCTAAACATGCCTAGAATCGCTCTGAAATCTGCTCCCAAAACTGCTCGCATTTTGCAGATCTGCTAGTGGTTTTGGTGTGCGCTGGGCCTTAGAGACACAGGATCAAGGGAACAGCCAGGAAACTCTCTCTGTAACAACCAAGGTACATCTTCTTGCACGGCCATCAGTTACAATAAACAATTACCGACTTCAACTCATAGCAGACAGCAGAGAGGGCAAATATGTTGGCAAAAAAAAAAAAAAAATCTGACTTGCATGCAAAAATTGTATGCAGCTTGAATTAAACCAAATGCACCTCCTGCTGAACTTGATTGGCCCAGTTCCAAGCTGCCTACAAATCAGGGGCAGACTTTCCATAAAGCAACATGAAACGCAGGCTTCAAGGTGGCAACAATTAGAGGGCGGCCTCTCACCAAATGTCCCCCTCCTCACACTGCCCGTCTCCCCTCCCTAGGTGTGCAGCACCGCTTCACTCAGCGTTCCAGCGATGGGATCTCCATCCACCCATCCAGCGTCCTGTATCCATGGCTACAGGTTGGGTCACATGAGGCACTGCTGTAGTCAGAGAGGAAGCAGCACTTCACGTGTGGCTGGTGAACCCATCGCTAATCTGCCGGGGGCGGGTGGATGAGGTGACGTGCAGCACATACCTGGCATCCTGGGGATCAGATGCTGCAGGCCAACAGGGAGGAGATGCTGTCTTGGAGGAAGCAGAGGAAGGTAAGCGAGTGCCAGTGCCTGCAATGTGCAGCCTGATGTGTCTCTCCTGGGGGGTGGCAGGTGGGGATTAGCAGCTAGGAAAATCTCTGGCAAAGCATAGAAAACTCAAGTTCCAGCCTTCTTGGCTTTTACTGAGTTAGGACTTCCTTCTACCAGTGAAATATGATGGACTCCAAGTATACTGCTGAAAGACCTGAGTTGTAACTCCTCTCAGTGGAGGCCTTGTGGCCATGGACAAGCCACCGGCGTCACAGAATAGTATGGAACTGGCCATTGCTTGGTGGTTTGTACATCTGACAATGTTTTTATTTGACTGCTTTGCTCAGAGCAGCCCACTACAAAAGTTATACATGAAGAAAAAAATGTAGCTGACTAATCTTTATAACAAATACATGTGACCCGGTTTATCAATAGGAAATTTGGAACCACAGGGCTTAGAACCAACAATTCTTCTACTGCAGGCCAGAGCAGCAACTGTCTGAGACACCAGCTCCTCTTGTGCGTGAACCTGCTCCTGGTTTGGGTTAGTGTGGTGCTATATGGGTACTCAGGCTGTAGCTTTGGAGACCTGGGTTTGAATCATAGTGGTAGCAGTGTTTTACTCCTTAGGTATGTATATATTTGATGATCCATGAGAAATGTATCTCCTGGCCTTTAGCTCAAGTGGCTGAATAGAGTACTGGTTAAGGGTACTGCCTTTAACATGGGAAACCAGAGTTCAAATCCTGGCTAGGGTCAGTACCTATTCAGTAAGGAGTACAAGGCAAGACTACTTAACACTGCAGGGTGGCCTCCTGAGCGTGTCCCAGTGGCTGCAGCTCTTGAGCGCTTTGAGTCTGACAGGAGAAAAGCGCTATATAAATGTTTAAATTATTATTATTATCAGCTAGTAAGCGCATTTGGAAGGTGTTGAAAGCTCATTCATTTTTTGTACTAGTATAGTATGATGGACGAGCACATGTGGTTGGGAGAAAGAGATAGCTCAGTGGTATAGGTCTCTGCCAGCAGAGCTGAGAAGCCGGAGTTCAATCCTGGTGGAGATTCCTGCTCTAATCTTATTATCTCTTTGTCAAGCTGTTCTACTTGTGAAATACGATGGACAAGCACATATGGTCAGGAGAAGGAGATAGCTCAGAGGTAAGGGTCTCTGACAGCAGTGCTGAGAAACCTGGGTTCAATCCTGGACTCTGACAGCTCTGTTGAGACACCTGAGATCAACCTTGTGGCCCATGGACAAGCCACCACAGCTCCTGAGTCCCAGGTACAAGAGGGGTGCCTGTAACATAAGTCAACAACATCAGATAGCTTGGGGCTTCTTCCCCATGTCTATGTGGTCTATCCACCTGACAATATTTGGAGTGGGCTGTCTTACTCAGGACAGCCCACTTTCATACTTAATAAAAATTTCCCCTAACCATTTATTTCCCCACCACCCCTAAGTTTAACTCACCTAGTAAGGGGATTGAACTCAGGTCTCCAGCATAGCAGGTCAGATCTCCAACTACCTGAGCCACCAGTTCTGTTCATACACAGATCTTCTTTGTCCATCATACTTCAAATCCAGCAACTCCAAGAAGCAAATATCCAAGAAATAAAGCTATTTTCATCTAGAAGTGCCTGAATTCATGTTTCACTGCACCAGTCATGGGCTGAAAAAGTCCGAGATACTGTATTCTCTTAGACAACCTCTGAGGCCATCACAGAGCAGCTGTAATTTGTACTGACGTTAGATTCAGGGCCAGATTACCAACCAGGCAACAAAAGCAGTCGCGTGGGGCCCCATTCAGAGTCAAAGGGGCCCCATCTGCACATAAACCAGCCCTCGCCATCCTGTCAGCAGTGGCTGGATGGTTATAATGGTTAAAGAGACTCTGAGCAGTGCAGTAACTATGGAAAGATGCATATCATTTTAAAGCTCTCGTTCCCCTCTTTCCAATGATATATAAACCGCCGCCCTATGCCTTTTAGTTTTTGCTATTTTCGTGATCGAAATCGCGGCTGCTGCAATTTCGATCGCAAAAATTGCGAAAACTAGGGTGGCAGTTCATCTATCATTGGAAAGAGGAGAAAGAGAGCTTCAAAATGATATGCATCTTTTTATAGTTACATTGTATTACACAGGACGACTTTTCTCCAAAGTCGACAGCTCGATTTAGCACAATGCAATGAAATATAAGGAACCCAGGGGGATATAATTACAAACATCATGCTGGTAGGTGTGAGGATGTAATTAATTAGTTGTGGGTATGCTTAAAGGCATACCCACAGGCACTGCTCGGAGTCACAGACACAGGAGACCAGGGTTCGAATCTCATCTCTGCCTGTTCAGTAAGCCAGCACCTATTCAGTAGGAGACCATAGGCAAGTCTCTCTAACACTGCTACTGCCTATAGGGCGCGTCCAAGTGGCTGCAGCTCTGGCGCTTTGAGTCCGCCAGGAGAAAAGCGCAATATAAATGTTATTTGTCTTGTCAAATGATGCCATGCACTGCTGATTGTCTTCAGAGCCAGGCTCTCCTCCTAGATCCCACTCCTACTACTGTGCGCTCTGCCGCTGCCCACTCCTCCCTCCCTTCCCACAGAGTACCACAGCTGCAGCAAGAATAATAGCAGCAGTTGGCAAACGCTCACTCACCTATCCAGGGCAGTTTCTAGGCTAAATTTCACCCAGTTCGAGAGCCACAAAAATGCTCCCCCCCCCCCCCCTTACTTCCCCAAAATCAGAGCTGCTAAGTGAAATCATGTCAAAAGGCTTCTTGAAACCAACTCACCATTTTTTTTTTTAACTTATGCTTAACACAAGGTTTATTGAGAGAAATGTTGCAATCCCACTGGCCTGACCCCACAACCCCCCTCCCAGTACATGGGACAGCATGGTGGCATAGTGGTTAGCGCTCTCGCCTTGCAACGCTGGGTTCCCGGTTCGAATCCCAGCCAGTTTAACATCTGCAAGGAGTTTGTATGTTCTCCCCGTGTCTGCGTGGGTTTCCTCCCACATACCAAAAACATACAGATAAGTTATTTGGCTTCACTCTAAAAAATTGGCCCTAGACTATGATACATACACTACACTGTACATACATAGACATAGGACTATAGTAGGGATTAGATTGTGAGCTCCTCTGAGGGACAGTTAATGACAAGACTATATTCTCTGTACAGCGCTGCGTAATATGTCAGCTCTATATAAATCCTAAATAATAATAATGCTGCAATCCCACTGGCCTGACCCCACAGCCCCCCTCCCAGTGCATGTTGCAATCCCACTGGCCTGACCCCACAACCCCCACCCCCTCCCCCCCAGTACATGTTGCAATCACACTGGCCTGACCCCACAGCCACCCCCTTAGATAACTTAACTGTCCAGCCAGGGAGTCACAGTCAAAATCAGACCATGGTGGTATGGTGGTCTGACCACCAGCCCAGGGCAAAAAGAGCGCCACCCTCCCCCAACAGCCACGTCAGAAAGAGAGAGGCAGTGCAGTACATAGACTGCCTGCCTACTTACCATGATGTTGTCCACCATCCTGGCAGGTGGAATTGGATTCTGGTCCTGGAAGAAGGCGCCAGGCCAGGATCGGCGGGGGACCACGGAGCCAGAGGTGCTAGCGGGCAGCGGCAGCAAGGGCGAGACACACACACTAATAGCAGCAATAGGGCGCTTTGCTGGGCTGGGTGCTGTGCTGGGCTGAATGCAGGGTGCTTTGCTGGGCTGAGTGCTGTGCAGGGTGCTTTGCTGGGCTTTGGGCTGTGCAGGGCGCTGTGCAGGGTGTTGCTGGGCTGCATGCAGGGTGCTATGCTGGGCGCTGTTCAGGGTGCTTTGCTGGGCTGGGTGCTGTGCAGGGTGCTTTGCTGGGCTGCATGCTGGGGACTGTGCAGGGTGCTATGCTGGGTGCTGGGGCTCTGCAGGGTGCTTTGCTGGGCTGCATGCTGGGGGCTGTGCAGGGTGCTTTGCTGGGCTGCATGCTGGGGGCTGTGCAGGGTGCTTTGCTGGGCTGCATGCTGGGGGCTGTGCAGGGTGCTTTGCTGGGCTGGGTGCTCTACAGGGTGCTATGTTGGGCTGCATGCTGGGGGCTGTGCAGGGTGCTTTGCTGGGCTGGATGCTGGGGGCTGTGCAGGGTGCTTTGCTGGGCTGCATGCTGGGGACTCTGCAGGGTGCTTTGCTGGGCTGGGTGCTCTACAGGGTGCTATGCTGGGCTGGATGCTGGAGGCTCTGCAGGGTGCTTTGCTGGGCTGGATGCTGGGGGCTGTGCAGGGTGCTTTGCTGGGCTGCATGCTGGGGGCTGTGCAGGGTGCTTTGCTGGGCTGGGTGCTCTACAGGGTGCTATGTTGGGCTGCATGCTGGGGGCTGTGCAGGGTGCTTTGCTGGGCTGGATGCTGGGGGCTGTGCAGGGTGCTTTGCTGGGCTGCATGCTGGGGACTCTGCAGGGTGCTTTGCTGGGCTGGGTGCTCTACAGGGTTCTATGCTGGGCTGGATGCTGGAGGCTCTGCAGGGTGCTTTGCTGGGCTGGATGCTGTGGGCTCTGCAGGGTGCTTTGCTGGGCTGGATGCTGGGGGCTCTGCAGGGTGCTTTGCTGGGCTGGATGCTGGGAGCTCTGCAGGGTGCTATGCTGGGCGGGATGCTGGGGGGGATGCTGGGGGCTCTGCAGGGTGCTTTGCTGGGCTGGATGCTGGGGGCTCTGCAGGGTGCTATGCTGGGCTGGATGCCGGGGGCTGTGCAAGGTGCCTTGCTGTGCTGGGTGCTCTGCAGGGTGCTATGCTGGGCGGGGATGCTGGGGGCTCTGCAGGGTGCTTTGCTGGGCTGGATGCTGGGGGCTCTGCAGGGTGCTTTGCTGGGCTGGATGCTGGGGGCTCTGCAGGGTGCTATGCTGGGCTGGATGCTGGGGGCTCTGCAGGGTGCTTTGCTGGGCTGGATGCTGGGGGCTCTGCAGGGTGCTTTGCTGGGCTAGATGCTGGGGGCTCTGCAGGGTGCTTTGCTGGGCTAGATGCTGGGGGCTCTGCAGGGTGCTATGCTGGGCTGGATGCCGGGGGCTGTGCAAGGTGCCTTGCTGTGCTGGGTGCTCTGCAGGGTGCTATGCTGGGCGGGATGCTGGGGGCTCTGCAGGGTGCTTTGCTGGGCTGGATGCTGGGGGCTCTGCAGGGTGCTATGCTGGGCAGGATGCTGGGGGCTCTGCAGGGTGCTTTGCTGGGCTGGATGCTGGGGGCTCTGCAGGGTGCTATGCTGGGCTGGATGCCGGGGGCTGTGCAAGGTGCCTTGCTGTGCTGGGGGCTCTGCAGGGTGCTATGCTGGGTGGGATGCTGGGGGCTCTGCAGGGTGCTTTGCTGGGCTGGATGCTGGGGGCTCTGTAGGGTGCTTTGCTGAGCGGGATGCTGGGGGCTGTGCAGGGTGCTATGCAGGGCTTACACAGACCTCAGAGCTGGCGGCGACCCGACCGGAGAACGGCAGAGCAGAGCGCACACTACCACCAGCATCACTTCATGCAGGAAGTGGTCATGGTCAATGACATCACTTCCGCATGTGCATTGTCTGCGGGTGTGCGCTCTGCTCTGACACTCTCCGGTCGGGTCGCCGCCAGCGCTGAGGTCTGCAAGGTCTGCAAGAGAGGCAGGCAGCAACGGGAGGCACGCGACATACGCGAACTGAAGCCGGTGATCGCGCTGGTGCGCACAGCTCCTCCTGCCTCTCGCTGCACCGCATCCGCGCGTCACCGGCTCCTAGCAGTCACATCCTTCTGCTTCTGCCTGGCGCCCCCCCCCCCCCCCTATCTGTCTCTCATCGGCGCCCCGTTCAGCAGAACCGGCTGAACAGGGCAAGAAACGGCCCTGCACCTATCTATGATCCAAGCGATAGAGATCCCGTCATCTGAAACCCATCTGTCTCTTCTACAGTGCAGCCGCTCGCTATGAACTTCCTGATTCTCAGATCAGACAGGAAGTAGGAAGTAGTAATAGTAGTAGTAACAGAGCGGCAGCACTCTAGAGGAGACAGATGGGCTCTGGATGACGGGACCTCTATTGCTTGGATCGCAATAGGTGAATGTGAGTCATCTGGTGCTGTCATTCTCCCCCGCTGCGGCTGCCTTCTCTGCTGGACTATCGTATTCACTGGGATGGAGGCTGCATGGTGGCTGACTAGTTTGGGAGGAAATCGGTTGTTCGGTGGTGGGGGTGGTTATGTAATTCTGTCTGGGGAACGGCTTCCGGTTTGGCGGTGTCCAGACTCCAGAGCTTTCTGCTATTGCCAGGCTGGAGATGCAGGGGGAAAGTGCTGCTGCTGTAATATCTGGCGCCCTCCTCACAGGGGTGCCCCAGCCCCTGAGTGCAAATGTCCCAGCCATTCATCTCTCACTCTGCATTTTGCTGCTGCTATTCCCTGCATTGTGCACCCACAGAGGAAAGCGGGCTGTTGCCCATAGCAATCAGTAGCTCGGCTGCCCCGGTGTGTGCGGCATGTTGCTGTGCAGCTGCATCTTCTGATTCTATTACAACATGATGAGGGGGCCAAATCAGTTACTTTGCTTAGGGCCCCATTTAGCCTTAATCCGGCTCTGGTTAGATTACACACGTGCACTCTATTTAGTCATTAGCACTCATCAGGTAATGTCTATGGGCAACTGACTGCACTCAGACCAAAGGGGGCTGAATAATTACGCACACCCCAATTTGCAGTTATTTATTTGTAAAAAATGTTTGGAATCATGTATGATTTTCATTCAACTTCTCACGTGTACACCACTTTATATTGGTCTTTCATGTGAAATTCCAATAAAATTGATTAATGTCTGTGGCAGTAATGTGACAAAATGTGAAAAACTTTAAGGGGGCTGAATACTTTTGCAAGCCACTATATATAAATATATATATATATATATATATATATATATATATATATATATATATATATATATATATATATATATATGTATATATATAGTTTGGCATACTGGGAGCTGTAGTCCCCCCCCACACCCCCCATAGACACTCACAAGGCTGGGGAGGCATGCTGGGAGTTGTAGTCCCCTCTCCTTCACCCTCTTGCTCTGGATCTCCAGGCTCTAGTCATAGTGACTATAAAAAACAAACTGCACTTACCTGGGGCTTCTTCCAGCTCCTGGCAGTCGATCGGTGCCCTCGCCGCAGCTCCTCTCCCTCCCGGCATCCAGCGGTAAAGAAGCCGACCTCGCCAGGTCGGTTTCCGGGTCGGCGTCATGTGCACTCCACGGCGCGGGTCACGTGGTGTAAGTGACGTTATCGGGTCTCTAATACGCAGACGCAGTAGTTCTGCGCTCACACAGTAGAGACCAGATGATGTCACTTACACCACGTGACCCACTCCATGGAGCGCACATGAAGCCGACCCGGAAACCGACCTGGCGAGGTCGGCTTCTTCATCGCTGGACACCGGGAGGGAGAGGAGCTGTGGCGAGGGCACCGATCGACTGCCAGGAGCTGGAAGAAGCCCCAGGTAAGTTCCTTTTTTTTTTATAGTCTGCGTGGATCTTCCCTTTAACCCTGGAGGGGATAAGGCCTAGGGTTGCCACCTGGTCGGTATTCCCCCGGCACAGCCGTAAAATTAATTAAAAAGCCTCTGCCAGAAAAATGTTTTTACAGGCAATGTATCCAGCCGGTAATTTGGACTGTTCAACAAGAGCAGAGGGGGAGACGCCAGGTCTGTTGCAATAGTACTTCTAACAACTGAGAGGAGGCTACAGGCTGTTCTCCCCCTCCCTCCTGTTTAATGTGCAGCTCCCTGTGACAGCTGACTGCGGAGCTGAGTACACTGATACATAGTGTTGAGGAATGTCCTGCTCCTCCCCCCTCCCTCCCCGAGACTTCAGAGGGCCAGAGAGAAGGAGACACAGACACGTGCAGCTGCAGCTAGGACAGGAGATGCTGCTAGTTGGAGAGGTGCTGTCACTGCTGTGTGTATGGATGGATGCAATGTGTGTACATGTATGGCATGTGTGTGACGTGATGTGTATGCATATAGTGTGTGTGTCTTTGGGATCTGTGTGTGTATAAAGCAGATGTTTATGTATATAGTGTGTGTGTGTGTGTGTGTGTGATGTGATCTGCGTGTGTGTGTATATATGTAGAGTATGTGTATATAGAGTTTAGAGTATGTGTATATCGAGTATGTGTGTACGCATGTATGTATGAAGAGTGTGTGTGTGTGTGTGTGTGTATATGTAGAGTATTTGTGTATGTATGTATGTATGTATATAGAGCATGTGTATGTATGTATATATACACCGACCGTGTGTGTGATGTGACCTGCACATGTGTATATGTAGAGAATGTGTGTATGTATATAGAGCATGTGTGTATGTATATAGTGTGTGATGTGATGTGATATGATCTGCGTGTGTGTGTGTGTGTGTGTGTGTGTGTGTGTGTGTGTGTGTGTGTGTGTATGTATGTATATATGTATGTATGTACATAGAGCATGTGGGTGTATGTATATAGTGCATGTGTATGTATTGAGAGAATGTTTCCCTTATGAATAACTGCATCCCCCCCCTTCAGTGTAACACCCCCTCCCTTACCCCCATAGCAAACATGGGCAATACACCTCCACGCTCCCTCTAGGTTCGTTGTCCTGCCATACCCACCCCCCCACCTGTCCCTGACAGACCTGACCCCCTTCTCTTAACCGCTTAAAGGAGTACTGTACGGGGCAAAGGGGAAAATGAGTTAGACTTACCCGGAGCGTCTAATGGTCCCCCGCAGACGTCCTGTGCCCACACAGCCACTCACCGATGCTCCAGTCCCTGCCACCGGTTACTTCCGGAATTTGCCACTACGCCAGCACGACCTTCTCCCCGCTGACATCACGGGAGCGTACTGCGCAAGCACAGTATGGCCTGCGTCTACGCAGTACGCTCCGGAGACATCAGTGGGAGGGAAGAGAAGGCCTCGCAGGCGCGGTGGTTTTCCGACTTGAAAGTCGCAAATTCCGGAAGTGAACCGGCGGGGACCGGAGCATCAGTGAGTGGCTACGTGGGCACAGGAGGTCTGCGGGGGACCGGAGCATCGGTGAGTGGCTGCGTGGGCACAGGAGGTCTGCGGGGGACCGGAGCATCGGTGAGTGGCTGCGGTAGGCACAGGACATCTGTGCGGGACCATTTAAAGCCCCGGGTAAGTTCAACTCTTTTTTCCCCTTTGCTCCCTACAGTAATCACAGGCTTACACCCCGATATTGACCAGGCTATTTTTTTTACAACTCAGGCCACTGCAGCTTGCTGCAGGGCCATACAACTTAGCACACAATTGAATCTTGCCCCCCTTTTGTTGCCACCAACAGAGCGTTCTGTTGGTGGCATCTGATTGTTACCGAGATTTTTTTTTTTTAATTAGTTTTATTTTTTTTATTTTTTATATTTTAATAAAATCACGTATTTTATTTAAATAATTCTCCTACCCTCCCTACCCCTGAAGAGCCAATCAGAGCTGATCACCTCTTATAGGCATCAGCCTATGAGAGGGATTTTCTTGTGGCACGCTCGAGGGGACAGCTCACTGACAGAGCTGTCCCCCATACAGCGCTGCAGTAGATCGCAGGGCTGTACATGTAAATAAACTTTTTTTTTTTTTATGTGTAACAGCCTGCCGCCCACGATCGCATACAAGCAGGCTGGTCTCGGAACTCCGCTCAGTCATTCAGAGTAAACTCCTCCCCCATGACTTGATGCCAATCGGCATTAGGCGGTCCTGGGGGAGCCACCTTGCAACCGCCCATCGGCGTTAGGCGGTCGCA
This sequence comes from Hyperolius riggenbachi, assembly GCF_040937935.1. Taxonomy (NCBI): domain Eukaryota; kingdom Metazoa; phylum Chordata; class Amphibia; order Anura; family Hyperoliidae; genus Hyperolius; species Hyperolius riggenbachi. The sequence goes on along the minus strand of NC_090657.1, from coordinate 207,416,461 downwards.
AGGAGGTTCAAGTGTACCTGAAATGTTATTATTGGGTGTATTTATATTTACCTGGGGCTCTTTCCAGCCCCATGAGGTGTGTGTGGACTTCCTTGCAGCCTTTCTGTTCACTTGATATTCCCCCCTCCCCCGGTAATCTGGACAATCACGGCCCGCCATGCGCTTCTGCATATATGTGGCCCGGCCGCTACTGCACAGGTGCGGAATGCTCTCCGCTACGGGAGCACTACAGGGGTAGACGCATGACACAGAAGAGCGCGGCCAGCCAGATATTACTGGGGGAGCATATCAAGTAAATGAAGCAGCTGGCGAAGGAACCCAGGCACCTCATAGGACTGGAGGAAGCTCCCCAGGTAAGTATAAATACACCTATTAAAGGGAACCTAAACTGAGAGGGATATAGATGTTTCATTTTTAATTTTAAACAATACCAGTTGCCTGGCAGCCCTGCTGATGTCTCTGGCTGCAGTAGTGGCTGAATCACACACCTGAAACTAGCATGCAGCTAATCCAGTCTGACTTCAGTCAGAGCACCTGATCTGCATGCTTGTTCAGGGGCTGTGGCTAAAAGTATTAGAGACACAGAATCAGCAGGAGAGTCGGGCAACTGGTATTATTTTAAAAGGAAAAAGCCATATCATTCTCACTTTAGGTTCCCTTTAATGCTGCCTCTAAGAGACCCAGAGCGAGCCTAATGCTAGGTACATACTATAGAATTTTCTGACATTTTTACTGTCAGATTGACTATTTCCAATCTGATTTCCGATAGATTTTCCATAGAAGTGAACAGAAAGTCAATCAGAAAATCGATCAGAAATCAGATTGGACCTGTTGGAAATAGTCAGAAAATTGTATAGTGTGTACCTAGCATTAAAGGTCAACTGACCTGAGAGAGGGATAAGGAGGCTGCCATATTGATTTCCTTTTAAACAAAGCCAGTTGCCTGGCTCTCCAGCTAAGCTTTCTGGCATTAGTATGTCTGCATCAAACACCCGAAACAAGCATGCAGCTAATCTTGTCAGATTTTAAGTCAGAAAAATCTGATCTGCATGCTTGTTCAGGGGCTATGGCTAGAGGCAGAGAATCAGCAGGACAGCCAGGAAATTTGCATTTGTGAATAAATTATGGCAGCCTCCATATCCCTCTCAGGTCAGTTGTCCTGTAAAAAGCCCGTGACAAACCACTCCGACTTTTAGACCACACCCTCAGGCCACACCCACAAGCCGGTATTTTTTTACCCTAAAGGTGGCAACCCTAATAAGGCCCCTTGCTTGCTAAACTTCTCTCTTTAGATGGGGAAAGGCTATCTTATCATCCTGCAGGAGTCTACATATCATGTCTTAAAACAGAACGAAAAGTAAAATATATCACTAAAGCTGACACATAGCTTGCTATACTAGCAGCCAGGCTTGAACAGAATGTACAGTGCAGGGAAAGTCCTGTCCTGCTAGTCATTTTACCCCCAGTCTGCTTCCCTAGTGAAATGATTCAAAGATTTGGATCAAAGATCCGGATCTTTTCAATGATCCAATTCGAATGATCCGAATCCTTGAAAAGATCCGGACTTTCCATCTCTAATAACCATTCTGTTACCACATCCTCACTGGGCCAAATTGGAGGGAAAAATAAACTGGAGAGATCATTGGCCAAGGAGAGGGACAAAGGCTGAGGCTGGGCTGCAGTAACTGGCTGGCTAAACTGAGGGGCGGGACTGTCTTGTACAGCAGGGAACTCCTATTGCTGTGGGCGGGGCTTGTCACTAGCATCAGCCTACAGCTATCACTATGGGCTGAGGCTGAGCCTGTCACAATAAATTCCACTGCCCCTTGGCCAATCACTGGTAGGGGGCGTGGATTTGATGTCAAAAGGAGGAAGATTGGAAAAACCTTGAATAGCTCTGCCTCCTGAACTTGACTTGCTTGAAATAAATTCCTTTGGCGTGGAATCCCACAGCGTGCTGCCTGTCTCTCCTGCACCTGCCATCTTATGCCTGCTCTAGCAGGGCCAGCAGCAGAAGCTAGCCTCATGCTTCAGCATCCTCACAGTAACCAGCTGAGCTCACATACTCCCTGTCAGGGGGAGGGAGAGGGACACAGATTGTGCATGCACAGCAGCAGCAGCACCCCCAGCACACAGCCAGCAGCAGCCTCCATCACACAGCCAGCAGCAGCAGCCCCCAGCACACGGCCAGCAGCAGCAGCAGTAGCAGCAGCCCCCAGCACACGGCCAGCAGCAGCAGCCCCCAGCACACGGCCAGCAGCAGCAGCAGCCCCCAGCACATGGCCAGCAGCAGCCCCCAGCACATGGCCAGCAGCAGCAGCAGCCCCCAGCACATGGCCAGCAGCAGCCCCCAGCACATGGCCAGCAGCAGCAGCTGCCCCCAGCACACAGGCAGCAGCAGCAGCCCCCAGCACATGGCCAGCAGCAGCCCCCAGCACACGGCCAGCAGCAGCAGCTGCCCCCAGCACATGGCCAGCAGCAGCAGCTGCCCCAGCACACAGGCAGCAGCAGCTGCCCCCAGCACACAGGCAGCAGCAGCTGCCCCCAGCACACAGGCAGCAGCAGCTGCCCCCAGCACACAGGCAGCAGCAGCTGCCCCCAGCACACAGGCAGCAGCAGCTGCCCCCAGCACACAGGCAGCAGCAGCTGCCCCCAGCACACAGGCAGCAGCAGCTGCCCCCAGCACACAGGCAGCAGCAGCTGCCCCCAGCACACAGCCAGCAGCAGCTGCCCCCAGCACACAGCCAGCAGCAGCTGCCCCCAGCACACAGCCAGCAGCAGCTGCCCCCAGCACACAGCCAGCAGCAGCTGCCCCCAGCACACAGCCAGCAGCAGCTGCCCCCAGCACACAGCCAGCAGCAGCTGCCCCCAGCACACAGCCAGCAGCAGCTGCCCCCAGCACACAGCTGCCCCCAGCACACAGCCAGCAGCAGCTGCCCCCAGCACACAGCCAACAGCAGAAGCTAGCCTCATGCCTCAGCATCCTCAAAGTAACTAGCTGAGCTCACATACTCCCTGTCAGAGGGAGGGACACAGATTGTGCATGCACAGCAGCAGCAGCAGCAGCCCCCATCACATGGACAGCAGCAGCAGCAGCCCCCGGCCAGCAGCAGCCCCCCAGTCACAAAGTAGCCGAATCTGCCTCCCCCCCCCCTCCCACAGCCATCAGCAGCTAGCCGCAGCTGCCTTCCCCCGGTCATACTGCAGCCGCAGCTGCTTTCCATGGTCACACAGCAGCCGCAGCTTCCCTCCTGTCACGCCGCAGACACAGCTGCCCCATCACACAGCAGCAGCCCCCCATCACACAGGGAGATGTGGGGAGGGGCAGTGTGTAGCAGGAAGAGGAGAGCTGGGTTTAAAAGTGTAGGTAAGTGGCCAACTGCATTAGGACTGGGCTTGTGTCAGCTAGCTTATCACAGCAAAAGCAGCCACCAGCACAGCTTAAAGGGATATCTGAGGTGAGAGGTATATGGAGGCTGCCATATGTATTTCCTTTTAAGCAATACCAATTCCCTGCCTGTAATATTTTTAGCTATAGACCCTGAACAAGCATGCAGCATGTCAGGTGGTTCTGAGTGTTCTAACAAGATTAACTGCATGCTTGTTTCTGGTGTGATTCATGCATTACTGCAACCAAATAGACCAGCAGGACTGCCAGGCAACTGGCATTTTGTAAAAGGAAATGCATATGACCGCCTCCATATCTCTTATTACAGTTGTCCTTAAAATGATATATGAGAGGCAAATTAAAAAGGATTCCGATTTGCCTGGCTGTCCTGCTGATCCTCTGCCTCTAATACTTTCAGCCATAGACCCTGAACAAGCATATGCTGATCACATGTCTATGACAAATCTGACAGGATTAGCTGCATGCTTGTTCTGTGTGTGATTTACACCCAACTGACCAGAATTCTCAGTAGGACTGCCAGGCACAGGCAACTGGTATTGTGCAAAAGGAAATACATGTCAGCTTCCATGGGTCTCACACTTTGGCTTCCTTTTACATCAGGGATTTCTCTACATCCCAGTAAGTAGCTGATGCCCCCTTTCCCACAAGCAAGATTTACCTTTTCTCAAATAGATCATCAGGAGGGCCTGTATGGTGGATATTGTGGGGAAGCCCCTCCCACAGTGTGATGTCCTGACAGTTTGCTGTTTGGCCCTCATTGCATTGTGGGAAATTGTGGCTTTTTCCAACCAACAAGCAATATCTTCCTCTGTGCATAGAACTCAGTAATGAACATTCTGCGCAGATCACCTGGCAGAACTAAAGATGTCACTCACCACCAGGGAAATATTTCAGAATGTAAATCAGGGAGAGGAAAGATTGTACAATGGGAAACCACTTGCTAAATAATCAATAGATGAATATTGTAAACAATAAGTAATTATGTTGTCATTTTCACTACAGTTTCTCCTTTAAATCAGTTTAGCTTTCCTTACCTGGAGCCTCCTCCAGGACTAGAAGTCTTGTGTAGTCCTCGCTGCAGTTCTGCTGCCACCCATTCCTCCTGTGTCCCCTCTCAGCAGTAACTTCTGTGCAAGCACGGGTGTGCGTGTAATGCTGAGTTCTCATGCCTGGGAGCACTCTGCACAAGTGCAGTACTACTGCGCAGAACACTCCCAGCCACAGGCGCATGAGCGGTGCATGCACCCATGCATGTGCAGAAGCCAGTGACCACTATGGAGTGGGTGACAGCAGAACTGCGGCGAGGGACACAGACTTCTAGGAGCTGCAGGAAGCCCAAGGTAAGTAAAGCTACATTGATTTCATTTGCCTCATGTTTCCTTTAAAGAGAACCCGAGGTGTGTTTAAAGAATGTTATCTGCATACAGAGGCTGGATCTGCCTATACAGCCCATCCTCTGTTGCTATCCCAAACCCCACTAAGGTCCCCCTGCACTCTGCAATCCCTCATAAATCACAGCCGTGTTGTGAGACTGTGTTTACATCTGTAGTGTCAGTCTCAGCTGCTCCCCCGCCTCCTGCATAGCTCCGGTCCCTGCCCCCGTCCCTTCCCTCCAATCAGCAGGGAGGGAAGGGATGCAGGCGGGGACAGGAGTTCTGCAGGAGGCGGGGAGAGCAGCAGACTGACACTATAGAGATAAACACAGCCAGCTCTGACAAGCTGTTTGTCAGCAGCGTGGCTGTGATTTATGGAGGGATTGCAGAGTGCAGGGGGACCTTAGGGGGGTTTGGGATAGCAACAGAGGCTGGGCTGTATAGGCAGATTCAGCCTCTGTATGCAGATAATATTCTTCAAACCCACCTCGGGTTCTCTTTAAGTGCACCTGTAGAATTTTTGTACCAAATTGAACTTGTCTGTAAGGGAGATTTGGAACTTGGTATGCTAATAAGGGTTGGGGGAGCACCATCTCTTACCTGGGGGCTGCTCGTGTAGCCCCTTGTCCCTGTGATGATTGCCAGCTGCAGCACCTAAAAGAATCCCACTGTAGAGTGTGCTCCTGGCCGCACTGCATACTACAGCTCCCAGTATACATTGCGGCATGCATCTGCTGGCATGCATTGTGGCTGGGAGAGTACTCTGCTGCAGGATTCTTTGAAGTAGCTCCTAGTAGGTAAGTCATGGTGCTGCCCTTAACTCCCCCCCCCCCCCCAAAAAAAAAAAAAAAACATACTAAGTTAGGAACCTCACTTATGGCAATTCAGTTTGCAAGAAAATAAAGGTTTACCTTTTTTATGAATTAGTGCTCAATAGGCTCTATTCACAATAAGCAGTTCGATTAAAAAAAATAAATAGAGATAAAATACCTCATGCGGTATTTTACACTTTTTTTTTTTACTTTTTTTTTTACTTTTTTTTTTTATTCTAAATTCACAAAAGTTTTCTCCCATGAGGCAGAAGTTTGGTAATTTACCGAACAAACTGCCTCAATCCACTAAGCCCTGGTCGGTAATTTTCACTTAGCAGCCATCTAGCAGGGCAGCAGACAGGGAGGTGTCTGTCTGTCTGTCTGTCAGTCAGAGGTTTTCTAGACTGTGCTGCCTGTCATCCCTTTAGATGTGCTGGAGCCACCAGGGGAGCTCTTCTATGTGCTAAAATACAAATATGCACATCTAAAGGGATGCCGGCAGAGTTGTAGCTTGTCTCTGATTGATGCACTGAAAGTCTCACCTGCATACCTATTGCATCCAATTAGCATGAGAAGCAGGCTGTGTGTCTCTCCCTATTGGCTGCCAGGTTCTCCCCAAAGGCTGTCTGTTAAGTTACTGCACAGAGACAGCATGAGGAGAACAGGTTGTCGGCTGCTGTGGGCTGTAGAAAATTACCAAACGCTTTTGTCCGGTAAATGAAGTGTGCAAATCATTGTGAATTGACATTTCTTGCCATTTCCCGGCGTATTTACAGCATAAGTCAGTAATTTACCTCACTAGTCGGGAACGGTTTTTTTTTGTGCGGTAACAAGTTTAGTGAATTGTAATTTGGGAAGTTGATCAGGAAAATCAGCTGTTTTGAGCATTAACTAATGCGGTAGTGCTTTCTGAATAGTGCCCATTGTACTTTAAAGTAGGGATGATCCATGAAAGTAAGTTCATGCGGACTTGTCTAAATGTTTATGCAAATATATACAGCTTGAAAATGGGCCAATCGAACCTGTGTGGGACTTGACTGGTCAAATTTCAAGCTGAATATATTTGCATACAAATTTACATATATCCTGATCTGTGGAGCCGAAGTCAGTTGAAGTAATTTTGGCACCTGGAATAGTTGGTTTCACTAAACTGAGGAGTCAAGGCTCATACACACATCAGATTATAGTCTTTGGAAAATGAAAGATCACAGACCAATTTTACCCCCTTCCATGTAGTATGAGAGCCATACCTACACAGTCTTTTCTATGGAGCTGAACTCCACATCAGATAAAAATCTTTGCAAGATGCTGCACACAAAGATGCTGTACACATGCAACAGATCAGTATCTGCAAAAGATCAATCCCTGCAAAAGATCCATTCCTGCAAAATGCCTTCATAGTCTATGAGATCTGCAGATCCTCATACACACCTTGTTTAATGGACATTTATCTGCAGATCAGACAATTATCTGCCGATCTGAAGATCCAACCTGGTGAATCTGGTCTACAGATAATTGTCCGTTAAACAAGGTGTGTATGAGATCTGCAGATATCATAGACTATGAATACATTTTGCAGGAATAGATCTTTTGCAGGAACAGATCTTTTGCAGATACTGATCTGTTGCATGTGTACAGCATCTGTGTGTGCAGCATTTTGCAAAGATTTCTGTCTGATGGGGAGTTCAGCTCCATAGAATAGACTGTGTAGGTATGGCTCTCATACTACATGAAAGGGGGTAAAATTGGTCTGTGATCTTTCATTTTCCAAAGACTTTTATCTGACGTGTGTACCCACCTTAAAACCGGCAAGGAGGTTAAACAAGGTGTGTATGATGATCTGCAGATATCATAGACTATCAATGCAATTTGCAGGAACAGATCTTTGGCAGGAACAGATCTTTTGCAGACACTGATCTTTTGTGTCTGTACAGCATCTCTGTGCAGCATCTTGCAAAGATTTTTTTTCTGATGGGGAGTTCAGCTCCATAGAAAAGACTGTGAAGTTATGGCTCTCATACTACATGGAAGGGGGTAAAATTGGTCTGTGATCTTTCATTTTCAAAAGACTATGGTCTGATGTGTGTATGAGCCTTACCACCCTCCATGTAGTATGAGAGCCATACCTACAGTCTTTTCTATGGAGCTGAACTCCACATCAGAAAAAAATCTTTGCAAGATGCTGTACAGACACAAAAGATCAGTATCTGCAAAAGATCTGTTCCTGCCAAAGATCCGTTCCTGCAAATTGCATTCATAGTCTATGAGATCAGCAGATCATCATACACACATGATTTAACTGACATTCATCTGCAGATCATCCTGGTGGATCTGATCTGCAGATGAATGTCAGTTAAATCATGTGTGTATGATGATCTGCAGATCTCAAATATTTTTTTTCTGATGGGGGAGTTCAGCTCCATAGAAAAGACTGTGTAGAGTATGGCTCTCATACTACATGAAGGGTGGTAAGATTGGTCTGTGATCTTTCATTTTCCAAAGACTATAGTCTGATGTGTGTATGCACCTTTAGGGCTGGAACCCACAGGAGCGCTTTTGGCAGCGTTTTGGCAGCACTGCGATACGCTAGCAGTTTGCCAAAACGCTGGGCTAATGTTAATGGATGGGGCAACTTCCACAGGAGCGTTTGCGTTTCTCAGAAACGCAAACGCAGGACGTGCAGCATTTTGGGAGTGTTAGCGCTTCAATGTAAAGTATTGAACCGCTAGTGGAAACGCTCAGCAAAGCCTAAACTGAGCGGTTTTGCTAGCATTTTGCGGTTCAGCACACTGTAACAAAATGAAAAATAATTCACAGGACCAATCAGGATAAAAACGCAAAACGCTACGCACCCGCTGGGGAAAAAAATACAATGTTGCAAAACACGACCAAAAACGCGCATGAATCCGCTTGCAAACCGCTCAGACAAAACGCTAGCGGTTGCGTTTTGCGTTTGCGGTTTCCAGTGTGTTCTAGGCCTAAGAGTTGGATGATTTTTGCACCTACTCCACAGCTCTGCATAACTCTGCATGAACTCAAATATTTGCAGCTCATTGATCATCCCTACTTTATAGTGTACAAGCGTTTATACTTGGCACTTCCTCCAGCCCCCTATAAGCTGTGGGCTCCCTCGCTATCCACCAGGGCTGCTCCGTTCCTCTGCTGGCTGGCCTGGTTTAAGGGAACCTTAACTGAGGTATGTGGATGTTTCCTTTTAAACAATACCAGTTGCTTGGCAGTCCTGATGATCTCTTTGGCTGCAGTAGTGGCTGAATCACACACCTGAAACAAGCATGCAGCTAATCCAGTCTGATTTCAGTCAGAGCACCTGATCTGCATGCTTGTTGAGGGGCTGTGGCTAAAAGTATTAGACACAGGATCAGCAGGAGAGTCGGGCAACTGGTATTATTTTTAAAAGAAAAATCCATACACTTTCTCAGTTTAGGTTCCCTTTAAAGCTGTGACTTGGCTCAGTCATGTTCCCCTGTGTGCAGCCCCAATGTTGCTTCTGTGGCCGGTTGTCTGCGCAGAATACTCCTAGCCAGGGCCGGTTTAAGCAATAATGGGGCCCCAGGACAAAATAAACCTGGGGGGCCCCTCAACAGATAGCCCGGAACAAAAATCTGCATTAAGGGACCTTTTTTGCAGCTGGTATAGTCAGGGTGTGAAGCCCCAATCGGTCGGAGCTCCACATTCTGGCTATCCCAGCCTGCATGGGGGACAAAAGGTTAAAAAGTTTCAGGAGGGAGGACCCCACATAATAAAAAAAAAAAAAAAAATGCCCACACTCTAAACATACAAAAAAAATTGGTAAAATAGGAAAAAATGCCAGGGATCTTCATACAGCCATACATATTGCGGCTGTATAGCCTTCCCTGGCCAAAGCGCTGTGGCTGCGTATAAACCCCGTCAGGAAATGTATTGCTCTTTCTTTTGATACATGTAAAATTACACTACCGTTAGGTTTGCTACTAAAAGTGACATTTACTGCATTTAAAGGTATACTTTTTTTCCTTTGAAATTTTAGAATTGATTTTCTCAAACTATAAGGTCTTTTTGAAAAAAAAATGTCCTCTTATTCCTAATGATCTTCTTAACATATCCTGCAAATGTAGGGTTTCTAGCATTTAAGGTGTATTTGCTATTAACCGTTAAAGTCGGCGGGTTTTTAAATGTGTATTTTTTTCCTTTTGAAACGTTAAAATCGATTTTCTCAAAAACTAACTTTCCTCTTGTAGCCACTGGGGGCCCCTACAGGCTCTGGGGCAATTTCCTCCTTTGCCTCTATGGTAGCGCCGGTCCTGCTCCTAGCTACAGGAGTGCGGCCACGGATGTTCACAGTCATGCATTTGCAGAATTTCCAGAACTACCGAGCTGGACAGCGGATAAATGGATGGGACTGGGAGGATGATGAGGAAGCCCACGGCCTACAGGGGGCTGGAGAAAGCACCCAGGTATAAATGCTTGCAGTCTGGAAGTCTTGGGTTTCCTTTAGGAGAGACAGGAGGTTGAACTGTGTGCTTGTTGGTCAATTCAGTGTCCCGTCTGCTGCCTGCCAGTTGGTATGGGTCAGCCATCCTGCAGCACAGTAGGTCACACAGTATAGCATCACCAGATCAGTTGGTCACTCAGCCAGCTGACACAACACAGTCCGCATCACCAGCTCATTAAGCCAGGCAGCACAGTTCCACAAGCTTGTTAAGCCAGCACAGCTCCCATCACTGCCAGTCCAGCCAGCACAACATCACCAGCAGGCCAGCCGAGCACAACACCCAGGCCAACACAGAAGCTCTGCCATTATTGTAAAATGCTGCCTGTTTATGGTATTTCTATGTGGGAACACGTGTCACAGCTTGGCTGGCCTGGTGCCCCAGATCTCCCAGGGCCCTAGCAATGCCCCTGGTCAATGAAATGGTAACAATTTTGTGTTGATGTAAATTTTATATTGCTTGGAGGCATTTTTTTGCTGCTTAGAATTTGACCATTAAAATATAGCCAGTATTTGTTAGAGTTCCTGACTAGGGATCGGCAATGAAATGCAAATGATAGCAAGCTGGTGCAGTATTATGCAAAATTTACATGCAAATGTATGCATCTTGAAAATGGACAATCATCATAGCAGGATTTATCTGGCCAATTTCCAAGCTGTATATATTTGCATATAAAATTGCATGATCCTGCATCAATTTGTTAGCATTTGCATTTAATTGACCCTCCCTACTACTGCGTTGGGCTCTATTTATTTATAAAACATTTGCGGGGGAAAAAAAATCTTGGAGGGAAAACACAGCATAGGATTTTAGACTTTTGTGTGCGAATTCATAAAAATGTTTACATTTGCGATAATAGGTCAGGGAATTCCCGCACTAAACTAGCGGTGCTGCTGAGTTGTTACATTTTCTCTGTGCAGAGAGAGTAACTATAAAGGAGGCAGCCCCAGCATCCCTTTACATATGTTTTTTTTTTTTTGTTTTAAAACTGCCTCTCCTTGCCCTGAATCTTCTCTGAATCTGTGTATTAGTCTAAACAATCTATTTAATTGCCACAACTTAGAAGAACTTAAAGAAATGTTACAGATGCAGGCTTTCTAATGTGAAATTTATCTGAAAACAGGTACCCAAGGGGTTAAAAAAACCACAGCCTTGGTATTCCGGGATGCATTTTTTGTTCTGCTCTCACTGCAGCTGCCTGGGAGGTCTGTCTCTCCACTAGCTTGCCTGTTATCGCTGGCTTATCGCGTTATCTAAACAGTTGGTGTTCTCCGTTCACATTTCGCCTGCTCTAGTCTTTATGAATTGACATTAGTGACATGTGTTGTGATAATCTCCGCACAAGGCGGTAATTTCCTGCACTGCTCCAGAATGTCAGATTTTCATGCGGAAACAGCTTTTATAAATGGACACCTTGCTGAACGGTGGGAAAAGTAATCTGTTTTGAGCATTACCACATGTGGAAATGCTTTATGAATAGAGGCCATTGTGGGAGTTCCCACCTCCTGCACACAGGTGGTCTTAGCTCCAACTATAAGCTGTTTTATGACCACCAGGGGAATTGGTCTGGTGTGAAGTGCATTCCTGAAGGTTTTTTTTTTTTTTTTTTTTTGGGGGGAGGGGGGTGTTATTTTGGAAGGCGGGTGGGTTATACAGCAGTATACATGGTAGATATGCTGAAGTGGTGGATAACAGGTCTGTATTATATATGATGGTCAATTGGATATCAATTATATGGGACCTGGATCAATATAATAATTTCTATTGGTTTTAGATGCTGCAGACATGCATATTGCATGTAGGGATTAATAGGCAAAATTCTATAACTTGATTTTGTAGCAAGTTTAACCTTTTCGGGACCGGCCACCTACCCCCCCTTAAGGACCAGGCATTTTTGGCGGGAAGGGGGTGCGCGCGTTTGGGGGGGGTCAGGCGGCCGGATCCCGTGTGTGGCTGCCGGGCATTGTGTCCCCCCTTGGTGGCCTGGGCCCCCCCTTCTGCCAGCAGCCTTCACTTACCTTCCAGGCTCCAGCGATGAGCCGCACGGGACCCTCTTCTCCGGCCGGCATCTCCGCTTCATCTGACGAGCAGTTCCGGGTCGCGGCTTGATGACGTCATCAAGCCGGGACCCGGCGCTGACGTCAGATGAAGCGGAGATGCCGGCCAGAGCGGAGGGGGGCGCCGATCGTCGCTGGAACGGCAGGGAGGTGAGTGGATCCTCTTCTTTCCCCCCCTGCCGCCGCAGCTGTCAAACAGATCACTACGATCCGACGGCGATCGTAGTGATCGTGTGATCAGCAGCCATACGCGATGGCTGCTGATCACTCGGGGGAGATGTCGGCTGTCATATGACAGCTTGATCTCCCCCTCCGGGTGCGCACGATCGCGTCGGGAGCGGAAATTTCGGGCCGGCGTAGATCCTACGCCGCATCAGGCTAGAACAGCCACAAGTGCGGCGTAGGATCTCATGCACATGGTCCCGAAAAGGTTAACTTGGTGTTTTGTGTGTGTTTGCGTTTTTTGTTTTGCTTTTTTCTTTAATGCATTTAACCACTTCACAACTTCACATTCATTTGTCTATAACTTTATAATTACTTATCACAATGAAATGAACTATATCTCGGTTTTTTTTCGACACCAATTAGGCTTTCTTTAGGTGGGGCATCATGCCAAGAATTATTTTATTCTAAATCTGTTTTAATTTAATGGGAAAATAGGAAAAAATGTGGGGAAAAATGTATTTTTTAGTTTTCGGTCTTTATAGTTTTTAAATAATGCATGCTACTGTAATTAAAACCCATGAAATGTATTTGCCCTTTTGTCCCGGTTATAAAACCGTTTAAATTATGTCCCTATCACAATGTTTGGACCCAATATTTTATTTTGGAAATAAAGGTGCATTTTTTTTTTCAGTTTTGCGTCCTTCCCTAATTACAAGCCCATAGTTTATAAAGTAACCGTGTTATACCCTCTTGACGTAAATATTTAAAAAGTTCAGTCCCTAAGGTAACTATTTATGTATTTTTTTAATTAATTCCAAAAAAAAAAAAAAAATGGGGTGTAGGAGTTAATTTTTAGTGTAAAAGTAATGTACTTGTATATGAAAAATGCTTTAGGGTGTAGTTTTACTATTTGGCCACAAGATGGCCACAGTAACTTTTTGTTTATGCGACCTGCAAGCGTCCGGAAGGACGCTTGCAGGAAGTACAAAGAGGCTGGGAAACTGTTTTTTTTTTTTTTTTTTTTCCCCCCCTCACAATGATCGCTGCTTCTTGTAGAAGCAGCTCATCATTGCAGGGGGCAGAGATCAACGAACGGGAAAGGTTTTTCCCGTTCATTGATCGAGCGGGTGGCGGCATGCATGAGCGTGGGGGTGCGCAGACAAGGGAGCGTGGGGGGCAGCGGGAGCGGCGTCAGGTGCGTATTTCTCCTTCCCTTGGTGTTAACAGGGTGGAAAAAGGGACGGAAAAATCCGCACCGCTGGGGGTAAAGTGGTTAAAACCCAGTGCAATGTAAGGGCCTGAGCACGTTTATGTCCCCTGTTAAGCGGATGGAAGTGTACTAGTGTATTCAGACCCTGAGGCCAGAAACCCATTAGGAGCGACTTCTAATTGCTATTGATTTGAAAAGGCTCTTGCTAATGCAATGCTATGGGGGATTTTTTTTTTTTTTTTTTTTTTATAAAATCACATCGCTCAAGTGGGATCACACCCATAGCATTACATTAGCAAGAGTTTTCAAATCTAAGGCCTAGTGCACACCAGAGCGGTTCGGCTGTGGTTTGCGATCCGCTTGCGGGTGCGGATCCGCTTGGGTAATGTATTTCAATGGGCTGGTGCACACCAGAGCTGGAGGCGTTTTGCAGAAACTCATACTCCCGGGCTTCTGCAGATTTTGGATTGCGGAGGCGTTTCTGCCTCAAGTATAGGAAAAAACGCAAACCGCTGTGAAAAACTGCACTTCAGAGTGGTTTGCCAGGCGTTTTGTGTTACCGTAGCTGTTCAGTAACAGCTTTACTGTAACAATACATGAAATCTACTACACCAAAAACGCTTCCCAAAACCGCAAAATGCTAGCTGAAACGCTACAGAAAAAGAAAAAGCATTTCAAAATCTGGTAGCATTTTGCGGATCTGCTAGCGGTTTTTGGTGTGCACTAGGCCTCAAAGTGCTCAGAAAATTGCTCCCACTTTATGCAAATTCCGTTTTTTTTTTGGTTTGATTTTTTTTCTCTATTTGCTGCTGTGTGCTCCCATGCCCCCCCCCCCCCCCCCCCGTTAGACCGAAGATCAATGAATGGCAACATAGTTCCCATTCATTGATTTAAGTCCCCGGTAAAAGGACACACCTTATCAAAAGCCGCTGTCTTTCTGAACAAAAATCACATCCTCCTTATACTTCCTGTGAGCGAGAGTACGTTTTTGTTTTTTGTTGGTTTTTTATAAAAACGCTTTACATTGCTTCACCATTGACTTTCATTATGTGAGTTTTTGAAAAATATGCGACAAAACCAGAGTTTTTAAAAATGCAAATTATAAAACGCATATGCATTTTGATGCGGCCCGTTAACTACCATTGCAAGAAAAAAACGCTTTGTTTTCTGCAACGCTAATGTTTCTACTGTGTTCCCAGCCTCAGGCCAGAAACCCACTAGGAGCGACTTCTAATCGCTAGCGGTTTGAAAAAGCTTATGCTAATGCAATGCTATGGGGGATTTTTTTATAAAATCAAATCGCTCAAGTGGGATCACCCCCATAGCATTACATTAGCAAGAGTTTTAAAATCGCAAATCGCTCAGAAAATCGCTCCTAGTGGGTTTCTGGCCTCAAGCTGCAAATTTATATTCAAAATTTGCATAATGCAACATCAACTTGAAATTATTTGCATCCCATTGACCATCCCTACTGCTAATCATTCTGTCATCAGCAGTGTCTGTAAACCTCCTTAGCGGTAACCCCGTGCTGGACACTGGGTAAACCGCCACGAAGGATTCCTCAGGCCCTGCTGGGCTGATTGAAAAAAAAAATTATGCACAACACGCAGCTAGTACTTTGCTAGCTGCGTGTTTGTTGCGATTGCCACCAAGGCGCCGCTACCTGCCACGGTACAGCCCCCCCCCCCGCATACCCCTTGCGTAGCCTGGCCAATCGCTGCCAGGCTACGCTATGGGGTGGATCGGGACTCCCTGTGATGTCATGATGTCGATGACATCACTCCGTTCATCGCCATGGCGACGGGGGAAGCCCTCAAGGAAATCCCGTTCAGAACGGGATTTCCTTATGGGCAAGCGGCGATCGGTGAGTATGGGGGGGACGCCGCAGGAAGAGGAGAAGAATGTAGCTAGCTCTAGGCTAGCTACATGCTAAAAAAAGTGAAAAAAAACCCTCTCGCAGCAGCACAAATCATACCACCAGGGAGGATAATAAAGAGATTTTTTTTTTTTTTACCCCTGTAATAGCTATATGTTAAACCTTTGACTTCCACCTGTAGCGATCAGTTGTTGCTAGGGGATAGTTTGGGGCCCCAGTGCTCTACAGATGCATTGCTCTGCCATTGCCTAGCACTGCATACATACAGCACTGAGGTACTTGACTAGAGATGTCGCAAACCTCCGATTTTCGGTTCGCGAACTTCTGCGGAAGGTTCAGTTCACGTAAACGTTCGCAAACCGCAATAGACTTCAATGGGGAGGCGAACTTTGAAAAATAGAAAAAATTATGCTGGCCAGAAAAGTGATGGAAAACATGTTTCAAGGGGTCTAACACCTGGAGGGGGGCATGGATGAGTGGGATAGACACCAAAAGCCTCGCGGAAAAATCTGGATTTGACGCAAAGCAGCGTTTTAAGGGCAGAAATCACATTGAATGCTAAATTGCAGGCCTAAAGTGCTTTCAAACATCTTGCATGTGTATACATCAATCAGGGAGTGTAATTAGAGTTCTGCTTCACACTGACACACCAAACTCACTGTGTAACACACCGCAAACAGCTGTTTGCGTAGTGATGGCCATGCTGGACTGGTGCGCACCATGGCCAGAGTGCAGGCCGTGGCAGTTTTCCAGCCCATATGGTCGCCGGACTGTGGTAGCTCAATGATAGAACAACAGTGACTGTCCAGCTGATCGAATTTGGTCATCCACAATGAAGCAACGACCTTATTATCTTCTTGTATGTAGGTTGGCATAGGTAGGAGTCCCAGTATAGGTAGGTAGGCAGGCATAGGAAGGAGTCCCAGTATAGGTAGGTAGGAGTCCCAGTATAGGAAGGTAGGCATAGGTAGGTGCCTCAGTAGTTAGCTAGGCATAGGTAGGAAACCCAGTATAGGTAGGTAGGTGTCCCAGTAGTTAGCTAGGCATAGGTAGGAGTGCCAGTATAGGTAGGTAGGCATGGGTAGGTGCCTCAGTAGTTAGCTAGGCATAGGTAGGAGCCCCAGTATAGGTAGGTAGGAGTCCCAGTATAGGTAGGTAGGCATAGGTAGGTGCCTCAGTAGTTAGCTAGGCATAGGTAGAAGACCCAGTATAGGTAGGTAGGCATAGGTAGGTGTCCCAGTAACTAGCTAGGCATAGGTAGGAGTCCCAGTATAGGTAGGTAGGCATAGGTAGGTCCCCTAGTATAGGTAGGTAGGTGTCCCTGCATAGGTAAGTAGGTGCCCCAGTAGTTAGGTAGGTGTCCCAGTATTGATAGTTAGGCAGGGCCTGGCTGGCTCAGTAATTATTACCAAGGTCCAGCTGCAACAGATAGGGCTGTATAATGTCAGTGAGCAACACACACAAAAAAAAAACACATCAGGAAAACATTAGCTCTTAAAAGAGAGCTGAGGGGTGCTATTTTAGCAATAACAATCATCCAGGAGCAAGCCAAGAGCCTAACTAATCTTTCCCTAGGAGAAAAAATCTGCAGTAGCTCTCCCTAGTCTGTCTATTTGCAGCAGGCACACAAGTGAGTGTCATGGCCAGCGAGCCTGCCTTATATAAGGGGGGTGGGGCTCCAGGGCTTAGTGTAGCCTGAATGGCTACAATATATGTAAAAACAAAACAGAGGACACCAAGAGCCCAATAGTGCAATATTGTCTGGTAAGCTCAATATATAATGTCAAAGGTTCTTATACTCACAAAGGTGAGTTACCATCAGGTAAACACTTGACAGGCAGGTGGGGAGTATTTGTACTTGACCCCACTCAGGTATAAAAGTCGCTCTCTGTAGATAGGAAAATGGGGAAAGAACCCCTCCATCAGGGGTGGACTTAATCGTGCTGTAATATGTACGAACAGAGGCGCCAAGCAGAGTAAAACAATGTTCTAAAAATGATAAAAAGAGGGAAGTCGAGGTGGACTTACCTCCCTCTGGTAGTGGACATATACTCAAATGCAGAGTAAAAAATAAAGCTCACACGCTTTATGGACCTGAACCAGTTTTATATTGTCCTGTACTGCCTGATGAGGCGGGACTGTTGACCGCGAAATGTGTTGCAATTTTATGGAGCTGTAAATAAATTGTATATATTTTTTACTCTGCATTTGAGTATATGTCCACTAACAGAGGGAGGTAAGTCCACCTCGACTTCCCTCTTTTTATCATTTTTAGAACATTGTTTTAGGCCTGGTGCACACAAACGCGCTAGCAGATCCGCAAAATGCTAGCCAATTTTCAAACGCTTTTTCTGTAGCGTTTCAGCTAGCGTTTTGCGGTTTTGTGTAGCGGTTTTGGTGTAGTAGATTTCATGTATTGTTACAGTAAAGCTGTTACTGAACAGCTTCTGCAACAAAACCACCTGGCAAACAGCTCTGAACAGGCGTTTTTCAGAGCGGTTTGCATTTTTTCCTATACTTAACGTTGAGGCAGAAACGCATCCGCAATCCAAAAAATGCCTCACCCCGGGAGAATTTGTTTCTGCAAAACGCCTCCCATTCTGGTGTGAACCACCCCATTGAGATACATTGACCAAGCGTATCCGCAGCCGCAAGCGGCTGCAGAAACTCTGAAAAAGCCACTCGGTGTGCACCAGCCCTTACTCTGCTTGGCGCCTCCGTTCATACATATTACAGCATGAATGGCTACAATGTGCCTGCTGACTGTGATGCAGAGGGTCAAAGTTGACCCTCATAGTGCATTATGGGGTGAATCGAACTTCCACCAAAGTTCGCCTGGAACCGTTTGCCGGCGAACAGTTCGCTACATCTCTATATTTGACCTGTCCCCCAAACAGCAATCACATCCGATCATTACTGACATGTAGGCTGGGGATAATGGTCTGCTGCATGGCAAGCTAGTAGTGAAATACGCTATCCTTTGAATCGAGAGGGGCCAAACTGTGGGACCTGCCATGCAAAAACTGATAAGCCGTTTTTCTGCATTTTTCCTACTAAAAAATCCATTAAAATAATTATTGGGGTAAATATAACCTGTGAAAATAGTAGCGTGTCTTTAGTTTATTATATTTTGAATGTATGGGCCCACATGCAAGTCACATTTTTTCCTGAGTTACCTCCTAGAAAGTAACATTTTTTTTTTTTTTTTTTCAAATAACGTTTTAGCATTTTACAATTGAAAAAGCACTATCAAAATCATTGAGTATTTTCTTGCTTGCTGGGGGGTTAAAATGCATTTTCTAGCAAGGTGTGACAATCTCACCTAGGAGAAAGTGCATATGGGCCATGGAGTAACAGCTCGGGAATGGGAAGTGGTGAAAATCTCATTTCCTTTGGTGTCTGATGGATTATTGCAGTGCATGGAAAATGGATGTCAGATGTGATACAGATGGCATTTATTATTTTACTGACCAGTGAAGCCTGGTAAACCCTTTCAATTATGTTTGGCCAATCGCTGACCAATTTTTCCACCTCCATGTAGTAGAAGGGCCCTTTCACTCTGGGGCGGTGCCTAAAGTGAATGCACTGCTACCGCAGTCCGGTACAAACCTATGGGGTAAATCACATTACTAGCGTTGCGGTCCCCCAGAAGTGCTCGTTCTGACGCTGGTCCAGAACTACGTTACAGCGCACTGACCTGAGTCAGCCCGTTAGTAGTTAGTCTATGGCAGTGATGGCTAATTTTGGCACTCCAGCTGTGGTAGAACTACAAGTCCCATGAGGCATTGCAATACTCTGACAGCTCTAAGTATAACTCGGGGAGGCAGAGGAATGATGGGATTTGTAGTTTTGTCACAGCTGGAGTGCCAAGGTTAGCCATCACTGGTCTATGGCGACATGAGTATTTTTAAAAACTTTTCAACGTGATGTAGTAGCGCAGACGTGTTTTTTTTTTTTGTTTTTTTTTTTTTTTTTTTAATACGCTTCCGTGCACTTCCTGCTTGGCCAGATGAGGAATACTGCGTAGTAACGCGTTATTCTCCCAAAGGCCTGATTTTGGCGGCGGGGGCACCCTGCCTTTTTGCAGTGTGAAATCGGTCTAAGGGTCAACAGCTATGAAAAACGCCTGTGATACTGCCTAGTGTGTTCCTACCTCCATACTACATGGAGGTGGTAAAATTGGTCAGTGAGTAGCCAATTATAATTTTAAAGGTGCGTGTGTGTGTATACTATGTATACACAATGTTGTTTGTGTGTGTGTGTGTGTGTCTGTGTGTGTGTGTGTGTGTGTGTCTGTCTGTCTGTCTGTCTGTCTGTCTGTCTGTCTGTCTGTCTGTCTGTGTGTGTGTGCCCGGCTCAGATCTAAGCAAAATAACATTTTGTATTAGCTCAGAACCATTAGCATTATAGTAAATATGTTGACTGGTCTGTCAGAAGGGTGGGGGATGGATGAATTGGGTAGGAGAGGTTTCAGGGGTGTGCACTGGGTGGATCCAAGAAGTTTAATTACTACACAAAAAGTGAGATCTACTAGGTAAGGCCACTAATGATACAATTTGTTTACAAACAATTCCTGATATGAATGATTGGAAATGATTGTTTGGCACTACTAATGGACAAAAATCTCATAACCAATGTGATCAGATTAATGACATATATTTTTTATTTTTTTTTAAGGATTCTGTCAATCTGATAGAACTGGTTAGGAGATTTATGTCTATTAGTGGTTCCAAGGTAGCATTTCCATTGAAGATAGTTTGTGAACAATAGTTTGGCAAATTGTACCATTAGTGGCCACCTTTTTAAAGACTTCCTCATCTTCACCTAAAGGAATCGTCAGGCAAAAAAAATAAAAAAAATTCAGCGTTACCCACCTGGGGCTTTCTCCAGCCCCTTGTAGCCGGCTGTCCCACACCAACTGCTCCGCTCTCTGCCGCTGTCCCGGGCTCTCCGCACGGTGCAGAACTACTGTGCCTGCCCAGTGCTCTGCGGACAACATGGCCATGATTGACAGCGGCGCTTCACGCAGGTGCAGTAGGGATGACATAGAGGTCGTCCTCTGCACTGTGCGGGGAGTCCGGGGACGGCAGCGGAGAGATCAGATCAGTCGGCGTGGGGCAGTCGGCTGCAAGGGGCTAAAGAAAACTATTTTTAATCCTTTGGGTGCCAATGTTCCTATTTCGAGTTATTTATCTTTTTTTTTGTCTCAGTGTTGCACCTCCTCCAATGGGGTTGACATTTTTCCAGTGCACAATTTGACGTATATGTTGGTTTGCATGTGCTTGCCTGCAAGACTTTCTGCATAATTTTGTTCTCCTTATCCATCAAAAAGGCACATGATTGGCCTGAAATGTAATCTACAGCAGGAATATAACCCCAAACACACAGCCAAATTGAGTAAGAAGTATATTCGGCGTAATGAAGTCCTGGAAGTGATGGTATGGCCCCCACAGAGCCCTGATCTCCACATGGAGTGTGTCTGGGATTACATGAGGAGACAGAAGGATGGGAGGAAACCTACAGCCACACACACCAACTTTTGATGTAGAGTTTTCATCTGTTCATTCAATGCATTTTATTTTTTATTTTTTTATGAAAATGAATACTTGCATTTTGACAGAATTTTTGTATGTATTTATGTAAATGTCTAAAATATAGAATGATTAAGCTACAAATGCCAACATATTTGTGTGTGCATATATTATGCATGAGTACACAATGTGTATAGTATGTATACGCAATACATGTTAAATGTATGAATATAGATATACTAATACTATGTATACACAATACGTGTGTAAATTCTGTGTGTATACACAATGCATGTTAGTATATAAACACAAGACACACTAACATGTATCGAGTGTAGATACACACAATATATACAATGTATACACACAAATGTTTGTGCATGTATGTGTATATAGTATGAATACACACAATGTTTGTATATAGTGTGTGTCTACTATGCATACACAATACATATTTGTATATACTATGTAGTATGTATACACAATACATGTTTGTATAATATGTGTTAAGATAGTGTATATACTATATATACACATTACATGTTGGTGTATATACAATCCGTTTGTATATATTGTGAGTATACAGTAGATAGAAAATACATATTGCATGTAGTATTTATACTCAATACATGTTAGTGTATATTATGTGTGTATATTCTATGTACACACAATACATGTTTGTGTATATACTATGTATACACCATACATGTTGGTGTATAATATGATGTGACGAAGGCGTGGAACGCTGAAACGCGTAATAACGCCACCAGCACACGTCTATCCCTTGGGGGAGCAACTAGGGTCGCTTTCCATCCGATCCATCCAACTCCGATGGCCACGGCAGTTTGAAGTGCACCCACCAAGGAATGATTTTAAGGCTGCAAAGCCTGATTACATGCTTGTATCCACTTGCATCTAGTAAGTGAATTTTTATTTTGCGCAAATTGTTTTAATAAAGCGGTATTACACTATGGAGCGCTCCTCCTTCTCTATTCATGTTGGTGTATATACTATGTATACACCATATGTTTGTATATTTTGTGTGTATACACAATACATGGTTGTGTGTGTATGTATGTATGTATGTATGTATGTATGTATGTATGTATATATGTGTGTATACTCGATACATGTTAGTGTATATTGTGTTTATATACTATGTATACACACAATACATGTTTATACATATGTGTATACACTATGAATACACAATATTTGTATATATTGTGTGTGTATATATTCTATGCATACACAATGCATGTTTGTATATACTATGTCTGTATGTAGTATGCATACACAATACGTGTATGTGTGTGTGTGTGTGTGTATATACTATGTCTGTATGTAGTATGCATACACAATATGTGTGTGTGTGTGTGTGTATATACTATGTCTGTATGTAGTATGCATACACAATACGTGTGTGTGTGTGTGTGTGTGTGTATATATACTATGTCTGTATGTAGTATGCATACACAATACATGTGTGTATAAATACTATGTCTGTATGTAGTGTATATACTATGTATACAGTCCTGGCCTAAAGTTTTGAGACTGTCAAAAATATGAGTTTTCACAAAGTTTGCTGCTAAACTGCTTTTAGCTCTTTGTTTCAGTTGTGTGTGATGTACTGAAATTTAATTATAAGCACTTCATACAATTCAAAGGCTTTTGACAATTACATGAGATTTATGCAGTCAGTTAGTATTTGCAGTGTTGGCCCTTCTGTTTCAGGACCTCTGCAATTCGACTAGGCATGCTCTCAATCAACTTCTGGGTCAAATCCTGACTGATGGCAACCCATTCTTTCATAATCACTTCTTTGAGTTTCTCGGAGTTAGTTGGTTTTTGTTTGTCCACCCGCCTCTTGAGGAATGACCACAAGTTCTCAATGGGATTAAGATCCAGGGAGTTTCCGGGCCATGGTCCCAAAATTTGAATGTTTTGGTCTCTGAGCCACTTAGTTATTTACTTGTGGCTGTGTTTTTTGGCAAAACTGTGAGTGAGCCCACTCCCTTGGATGAGAAGCAACCCCACACATGAATGGTCTTGTTTCTGTATTGTGTGTGTGTGTGTGTGTGTGTATACTATGTATACACAATGTTGTTTCTGTATTCCGTGTGCGTATACTATGTATACACAATGTTGTTTCTGTATTCCGTGTCTGTGCGTGTACTATGTATACACAATGTTGTTTCTGTATTCCGTGTCTGTGCGTGTACTATGTATACACAATGTTGTTTCTGTATTCCGTGTCTGTGCGTGTACTATGTATACACAATGTTGTTTCTGTATTCCGTGTCTGTGCGTGTACTATGTATACAAAATGTTGTTTCTGTATTCCGTGTCTGTGCGTGTACTATGTATACACAATGTTGTTTCTGTATTCCGTGTCTGTGCGTGTACTATGTATACACAATGTTGTTTCTGTATTCCGTGTCTGTGCGTGTACTATGTATACACAATGTTGTTTCTGTATTCTGTGTGTGTGTGTATACTATGTATACACAATGTTGTTTCTGTATTCCGTGTGTATACTATGTATACACAACAGTGTTCTCCCCAGGCTCTTTTAGCCGGGTGCTCCACCCGGCTAGTTTTGGTGAGCACCCGACTGTCATCAGCTCACATCCTTTACTGCTGTAAGCAGAGTTATGCAAAGAAGTGCTGGCCCTGCATTCCCTCATCTCGCCCTACCCGGCTAGTTTTTTAATGCCACCCGGCTACTTTTTTATGCCACCCGTGTATTCTCTGTGTGTGTGTGTGTGTGTGTGTGTGTGTGTGTGTGTGTGTGTGTGTGTGTGTGTGTGTGTGTATACTATGTATACCAAACACACAAATGGAGAAACTCACTCCCAAACAGTTCTCTGCTGCTTTATAAAGCCTGCAGGCTGCTTATAAGCCAATGAGAAGTGCACGCATATGTTACACCTAGGTTGCAGTGATTAATCAAACAGAAGCTGAGCAAGTCAGCCAGTCAGTTGGAGAGGGCTTCAGTTGCATATAGACAATGGCTATATGGCCAGCAGGGGGCACCAGCATGCAGGATATTCCCTCTCATCTGCCCCCCTCCTAACCCCATCTGCCCCAGGCTGGCTCATGCACCATTGTTTTTAATTTTATTGTAGTATCCCATGCAGTTTAGTTAGGAGGGGGCAGATGAGAGAGAATATCCTGCATGCTGGTGCCCCCTGCTGGCCATATAGCCATTGGCTATATGCAACTGAAGCCCTCTCCAACTGACTGGCTGACTTGCTCAGCTTCTGTTTGATTAATCACTGCAAGCTAGGTGTAACATATGTGTGCACTTCTCATTGGCTTATAAGCAGCCTGCAGGCTTTATAAAGCAGCAGAGAACTGTTTGGGAGTGAGTTTCTCCATTTGTGTGTTTGGTAAGTTTTAGAACAGTAGGAGACAGGCCTTGGGGGTGGCAGCTCCAAGGGTTTGGCTGCGCTCACATATGGTGTTAGATGCTGGTTCTGGGGCCCCAGGCAGTGAGAGTTCCCGGGGCCCCAGGCTGGCTCATGTACCATTGTTTTTAATTGTATTGTGTACTTTGTATACACAATGTTGTTTCTGTATTCCGTGTGTGTATACTATGTATACACAATGTTGTTTCTGTATTCCGTGTGTGTGTGTATACTATGTATACACAATGTTGTTTCTGTATTCCGTGTGTGTTCACAGTCCTGGGCAAAAGTTTTGAGACTGTCAAATATATGGGTTTTCACAAAGTTTGCTGCTAAACTGCTTTTAGATCTTTGTTCTGGTTGTTTATGTGGTGTACTGAAATATAATTATAAGCACTTCATACATTTTTAAAGGCTTTTATTGACCATTACGTGAGATTTATGCATAGAGTTTGTATTTGCAATGTTGGCCCTTCTGTTTCAGGATCTCTGCAATTCGACTAGGAATGCTCTCAATCAACTTCTGGGCCAAAGACTGGCAGCTGTATGTCTCTACCAACTTTGCACATCTAGAGACTGAAATCCTTGTCCATTATTGTTTGCAAAACCGCTCCAGCTCAGTTAGATTACATGGACAGCATTTGTGAACAGCAGTTTTCAGATCTTGCCACAGATTCTCGAATTGATTTAGATCTGGACTTTGACTGGGCCATTCTAACACATGGATATGTTTTGTTTTAACCCATTCCATTGTTGCCCTGGCTTTATGTTTAGGGTCATTGTCCTGCTGGAAATTGAACCTCCACCCCAGTCTCAAGTGTTTTGCAGACTCCAAGAGGTTTTCTTCCAAGATTGCCCGGTATTTGGCTCCGTCCATCTTCCTATCAACTTTGACCAGCTCCCCTGTCCCTACTGAAGAGAAGCAACCCTAAAACATGATGCTGTCACCACCATATTTGACAGTCGGGATGGTGTGTTCAGAGTGATGTGCAGTGTTAGTTTTCTGCCACACATAGCGTTTTGCATTTTGGCCAAAAAGTTCCATTTTGGTCTCCTAGTACCAGAGCACCTACTAGTACCAGAGCACCTACTTCCACGTTTGCTGTGTCCCCCACATGGCTTGTGGCAAACTGCAAACGGGACTTCTTATGCTTTTCTGTTAACAATGGCTTTCTTCTTGCCACTCTTCCATAAAAGCCAACTTTGTGCAGTGCACGATTAATAGTTGTCCTATGGACAGATTCACGGACCTGAGCTGTAGAGTCACCATGGGCCTCTTGACTGCATTTCTGATCAGTGCTCTCCTTGTTCGGCCTGTGAGTTTAGATGGAAGGCCTTGTCTTGGTAGGTTTACAGTTGTGCCATACTCCTTCCATTTCTGAATGATCATTTGAACAGTGCTTCGTGGGATGTTTAAGGCTTTGGAAATCTTTTTGTAGTCTAAGCCTGCTTTAAATGTCTCAATAACTTTATCCCTGACCTGTCTGGTGTTTTTCTTTAGACTTCATGGTGTTGTTGATCCCAAGATTTCACTTAGACAACCTCTGAGGCCTTCACTGAGCAGCTGTATTTGTACTGACATTAGATTACACACAGGGTCACTCTATTTAGTCATTAGCACTCATCAGGCAATGTCTATGGGCAACTGATTGCACTCAGACCAAAGAGGGCTGAATAATTATGCACACCCCACTTTGCAGTTATTGATTTGCAAAAAATATGTTTGGAATCATGTTTGAGTTTTGTTCCAGTTCTCATGTGTGAACAGAACAGAACAGAACAGAACAGAACAGAACAGAACAGAACAGAACAGAACAGAACAGAACAGAACAGAACAGAACAGAACAGAACAGAACAGAACAGAACAGAACAGAACAGAACAGAACAGAACAGAACAGAACAGAACAGAACAGAACAGAACAGAACAGAACAGAACAGAACAGAACAGAACAGAACAGAACAGAACAGAACAGAACAGAACAGAACAGAACAGAACAGAACAGAACAGAACAGAACAGAACAGAACAGAACAGAACAGAACAGAACAGAACAGAACAGAACAGAACAGAACAGAACAGAACAGAACAGAACAGAACAGAACAGAACAGAACAGAACAGAACAGAACAGAACAGAACAGAACAGAACAGAACAGAACAGAACAGAACAGAACAGAACAGAACAGAACAGAACAGAACAGAACAGAACAGAACAGAACAGAACAGAACAGAACAGAACAGAACAGAACAGAACAGAACAGAACAGAACCTTTGTGGGTCTAGAGTCAAGACAGGAAGCAGTAATGGCCTGGAGGTGCCTCGCTGGCCCCGACCCGCGGTCCGCAGCGTCGGCACCCCAGGCCTGCGGCCTGGAGGTGCCTCGCTGGCCCCGACCCGCGGTCCGCAGCGTCGGCACCCCAGGCCTGCGGCCTGGAGGTGCCTCGCTGGCCCCGACCCGCGGTCCGCAGCGTCGGCACCCCAGGCCTGCGGCCTGGAGGTGCCTCGCTGGCCCCGACCCGCGGTCCGCAGCGTCGGCACCCCAGGCCTGCGGCCTGGAGGTGCCTCGCTGGCCCCGACCCGCGGTCCGCAGCGTCGGCACCCCAGGCCTGCGGCCTGGAGGTGCCTCGCTGGCCCCGACCCGCGGTCCGCAGCGTCGGCACCCCAGGCCTGCGGCCTGGAGGTGCCTCGCTGGCCCCGACCCGCGGTCCGCAGCGTCGGCACCCCAGGCCTGCGGCCTGGAGGTGCCTCGCTGGCCCCGACCCGCGGTCCGCAGCGTCGGCACCCCAGGCCTGCGGCCTGGAGGTGCCTCGCTGGCCCCGACCCGCGGTCCGCAGCGTCGGCACCCCAGGCCTGCGGCCTGGAGGTGCCTCGCTGGCCCCGACCCGCGGTCCGCAGCGTCGGCACCCCAGGCCTGCGGCCTGGAGGTGCCTCGCTGGCCCCGACCCGCGGTCCGCAGCGTCGGCACCCCAGGCCTGCGGCCTGGAGGTGCCTCGCTGGCCCCGACCCGCGGTCCGCAGCGTCGGCACCCCAGGCCTGCGGCCTGGAGGTGCCTCGCTGGCCCCGACCCGCGGTCCGCAGCGTCGGCACCCCAGGCCTGCGCATTTTCAGCTGCTATTTGAGAATTCTACAATGTGGAGAACTGCAGTGTATTTTTTGAACTCTTGGAGTGCTGTTGAGTAGACAGGTAGTGCATAAAAGGCTATTTTGTGCTGTGTGTCTGTTCAAATGAAACCTTTGCTTCCCAGTCTCTATTGCAGCTGTAGTCATGTTAATCTGTTGCTCCTCCCACTTGCCATGGGATATCAGCCTCCACTGCTCGTCACCAGTGGTTCTCACCTCTCAATCTCTCAATTGTACAAATCTCCTCCAACCATGCTCCCTGTTTCCTGTGGCCTCTGGAATGCCAGGTCCACCTGCAATAAGCTGCTCTCTGGAACTCGCTCCCTCCAGCCACCAGACTCGCCCCCACCTTTAATATCTTCACACAAGCTCTCAAGACTCACCCTTTCATGCTCGTATACCCCCCTACACCAGTACCATAATCTGTTCTGTTAGACACCCTCTCAACAGATACACCTATTGTCTCCACCCCCACCCTTTAGATTGTAAACTGTTCTAAAGCATCCTAATTACCCTGATTAATCTGGAACAGCTGTTGTAATCTACTCAACAGATGAAAATCAGTGGCTCTCTGCAGTTGCTTTGTGGACAGTCATGGCTAAGTCAAAGGACCTCAGGACCTACTACACAATATTGTCTCGTTCTCTCCCCCCACTCTTTTTAAACCAGACAATAAGGGCCCTCTCACAGTATAAAGTGTATAGCAAGGGGGTAATTGTTTTCCTGTGCACTTGTACATTGCAATTGTACCGGCAGTAAAAGTTGTATTGAATGGTGTTGTATGGCATTATGGCAGAAATGCCACATTCAGAGAATGGAATCCGCTGTTCTCGGGATCTGGGATCAGCGCTGGTGTCCTTGCGGTTGCATGTGGCTCAATAATCAGATGGAAACGCATGCAGTGTGAAAGGGGCCCCATACTTCCTGCTGGCGTTTGGAACAGAATAACCCCCTCTGTATATGCAGCTGCTGGCATTATTCTGACAGCCTTAGCAGCCAATCAGGAGCCAGATCTGCCTGACCAAGTTAGACTTCTGCAATGTGTGATGTGAAGGAGAATATGTTCCTGTGATGGTGCTGTGCTCATACAGAGGTCATTCAACTGTAACTAGCAACATAATGGCGTCTCAGGAAAGCCTTTGTTCTGTGTGTTTAGGTGGGAGCCGTGAGCGTCTCTAGTTCAGAATCATCACGATGGCGGCAGACCGTGCTGAGCGAGAGGAAGATGGCAGCCCGGAGATTGTATCGAGCGGTAACATCTTGGGATCTTTTACAGAGAGCAAACAGACATGAGACCTGATTGTCAACCTGCAGATGTCCTGTATGGAGCCGGTGAGCAGAGAGGTGTGCGCACAGAGGTTTAAAGGTGAGTGAACCAGACTACGAATCACTAGATCCATGTGTGTGACTGCGGGACATGGTGAGTCCTGCTGATCCAGAATCTGTTTGGGGGGAGAGGTGGAGGGGGGATTGCTGGGGTAATAGATTGAACTCTGCGCTTGGGGATTAGGCAGGAGTAGGAAATGAGAAGCCTGTATGTTCCTTGTCTGAGTCTCACCATCCTCTCTTCTTTCATTGTAGTTATGGACAATTATCAGGAGCAGCCTCACCTTCTGGAACCACATCTAGGTAGGTTATTTTCGTAACCATAGACAAGAGTCGGGGCCAGCAAGGCACCTCCAGGCCTCAGAGAAATGTTGCTAATGTTAATAAGTGTGGAGCCAGTTGACACTTCACTTTGTAAACAGATCACTTTGTGATCAGGGCTGCTATATCAGGATCAAGGCTTCAAAGTGATAGGTTCATGGCTACAGAGTCATTGCTTTAGATTAAGTTCATGGTGTCAGATCAGGGTCAGGACTCCAGCCAGTGGCTTAGATTAGTCATGCCGTCGAGTTGTGGGTTCAGATCAGGGGTGTGGCTCCAGAGTCATGGGTTCAGATCAGGATCATGGGTTCAGATCAGGGGTGTGGCTCCAGAGTCATGGGTTCAGATCAGGATCATGGCTACTGAGTCATGGGTTCATATCAGTCATGGCTTCAGATCAGGATAATGGTGTTTACATTTCGAACCAATTTCTGACTGATGCCGATTATAATTTGTATGTAATCACAAGTGAACCCATTCAGTTATAAAGTTTTTATTATTACTATTTAGTATTTATATAGCTCCGACACCTTACACAGAGCTGTACATAGTATATTGTCTTGTCACTTAAAGAGGAATGTTAACCAAGGAATAAACTCCATTCCAGTCAGTAGCGGATAACTCCTTTCCCCTGAGAAATCTTTACCTTTTCTCTAATAGATCATCAGGGGAGTGTGTATGGCTGATATTGTGGTGAAACCCCTCCCACAGTGTGATGTCTTGACCGTTTGCTCTCTGAGAACCTCATTGCATTGTGGGAAAGAATTGATTTTTCCAACTGTCAAGCAAGCAGTATTTCACTCTGTGCATAGAACTCTCAGTTAAGAACATTCTGCACAGATCACCTGGCAGAACTAAACACGTCAACACCAGTGATACATTTCAGAATGTTAATCAGGGAGAGGAAAGCTTTTACAATGGGCAAACACTGACTAAATAATCTGTCTCAGCTTGGTGGATTCCATGTAGCTGAGACACTAATTACCACACCTGTGCATAAGTGAGGTTGCCTGCAAACTATGCACTTTTGGGGAGTCACAAGGACAGGTTTGAGAAACTCACAATAAGCAATTTTATTGTTTTCACTACAATTCCTATGTAACTGTCCATCAGAGGGGCTCACAACTGAATGCCTACCAAAGCCCCATGTCTATATTGTGTAGTGTATGCATCATAGTCTGTATGTTTGAAATTGTGGCAATTTGCATGCGCAAAAGTCCGCGAATGGCACTTCACGTGCTAACTGTTTAGCACACTCGTGCTAAATGGTTAGCACGGCTTTGTGAATCAAGCCCAAGGTAGATTGCCGCTAAAAGGAGATGGCATATTATAGGTTGAATGTGTTTGTGAATGTTTTCAAGACGAACTATAAAGAGGGCAAGTTCTGGCTTTTGTGAGAAAGCACTTGAGATATGTTTTTATCTCTAAAGGGTCCCATATTGATCTTACTAAATGACAGTCCCAAAACATATGTTTTAGTGTCCCAAATAATTGTTACATTTCCAGCATGTTGGAGATTGGTTAGGAGTGAATAATGCTATTTTTCTAGGGGTTAGGTACCATCGTGTGAGTAGTTTTTGAAATTGTTCCCAGTGAGAAGCACTGTGCGAATACTTTTTTTAATCAATTTACTTTCTGTCAAAATCTGATTTGGTGATATGTTAACCTTTTAGATCGTAAGATCAAACATTGGTGTATTTAGTGAGCAATGCGCCACACTTGGTTTTCAGTGGATTCTTTTATTACAGCATAATCTTGTTGTTATAATAAACTCTGGTATAGTAAACTACATCTCCAGGTCCCGGCCAATCTCCATTATAAGTCTATAGGAGCAACGCCTGGTATAGTAAACTCTGATATAATAAAACTTCTGTTACAGTAAACATGTTTTTGGCCCCTACATGACGCTGTCTCTGGATATAGTAAACAGTGGGCGGTGCATGCATCATGTGTCAGTGTGACACCCATGGTCTGCAGCTCTCTTCAGGCTGGTGCTTCAAGGCACGTGTTGCAAGTCCCACCCGCAAAGGTATCGGAGTCACTCACAGGAAGTGGGTGGCTGCCTCTATTCATTAACGGCTGCAATCTTTAAGAATCCATTGATACTGTACCAGTGATTTGTCCAGCCTGGCTATTCAGCCTTAAAAAGCTGGGCACATTCTGTAACTTCTGTTCTTTTGGTGCCAGCGGGCCCCAAATTGTTGGGTGGGGCCCTCGGGGCACCCGGAGAGTGCACAGAAAATTTTGTGTAGCTGACTGTGACTTGCGGTTTGCCAGATGTGGCCTTTTCTCCCAGGCTATTTTGCACCGCATGTTGAACAATCTCCTGCTCCCAACATTGTAGGAACAGTTTCAGGAGGGCCCCTTCCTATTCCGATAGGTCTATGCACCAGTGCCTATAGCATGGTCCATAAAGACATGGGTGACTGGCCTGCATGGAGCCCTGATCTTAATTCTAGTAGAAGGAGTCACTCCACAGGCAGGAACTTGCGTTCAACTTTATTGCATGTCAATACACACTACATGTTACGGGCTCCGCCCTTCATCAGGTGTAACCTCCCACCACCTAAATGTTCAATTTATACTTCTGACCCCACACTCACAGGGCGGGTCAGTCACCACCTAAATGTGCTAGTGTTCTATGTGAACCAAAACATATGTTCTATCTCCATAGTTCACAGCTATCTCTTACATCTGTTATTTCACAGGTGATACATAGCTGTCATCAACATCAAGTCATCCAAATTTTCAGAAATATACAATAATCAATTAACGTAAAAGCGGCGGAAGCCACGAGTGCAGTGGGAGAGACGCCGGACGCGCGCTTCGGATAGCGCGACGGAAGGAGAATCCACGGGAGCAGAGAGCGCTGGGTCTAGTAGCACCACCACGCAGCAGGTTTTTCGCAGGGCCAAAGGCAACCTCAAACCGGGCGTAACAGGTCCCGGAGGAGCAGAAGTCACAGGCCAAGCACGCCGCAACCCTCGTCAGCCCATTCAAAGGGATCGATACCCACAGAGGACTCAGCACAGTCAGAGGTAAGCAACCTCGTTATTAACATCTCAGACTACTCATTGTCTAATACGGAACTCTCATTGTTGAATAAGGGGTTGGGATTTGTACCCACCTACAAGCCTGATGATGTATTAGCAGAAGTGGACATTTACAGATTTGTAAGATCAGTGAAGTTAAAAATATTTTTTAAAGATATGCCTCAATCTGTTGATACTGGTTTTCACAAGAAAAGTGATTGGTCACCGGAGATTGACAACGCAGCAGTGAATATGTTTGAAAGGCTTGTGCTGTTTGATGTTAAAAAGGGTCTCAAGAGGCAAAAGTTGATCAGAGACAACCTCACATTTGACGAGAGAAGAGTGCTGAAGTCCCTGGGGGACAGGAATGAGATTATGGTGTTGAAAGCTGACAAGGGGGGAGCTATAGTTGTGATGAACCGGAAAGATTATATTGCAGAGGCTAAACGGCAGCTAGAATGTCCTGGCCATTATGAGATCTGTGCATATGACCCCACATGGGACATTAAGAGAGAAGTTGAGAACCTGACAAGGGAAGCCCTGCTAGAAGGCCTCATAGACAAAGCCACTGCAGATTTTCTGAACGTTGAACACCCACAAGTGCCTTTATTATACCTGTTGCCGAAAATCCACAAAAATCTAATGAATCCTCCTGGAAGGCCTATTGTCTCCAGTAGAGGTTCTATACTTTATCCTTTGGCACAATATGTGGATGCAACCTTACAGAAACTGGTAGCCAAGATCCCAACCTGTCTGAAAGATACGAATGACCTCCTGCAGAGATTACAAAGTTTACCTGTCCTATCTGATGATGTGTTGCTGTGCACCCTTGATGTCCAAAGCCTGTTTACATCCATTCCCCATCAAGAAGGTATGGCAGCAGTGGAGAATATGTTACTAGAGACGGTCATGCCGAACAGAGAGGTATATTTTTTACTAGACTGCTTGGAGGTTATATTACGTAAGAACTATTTCAAGTTCGAGGATTCTTTTTACATACAAAAACAGGGAACAAGCATGGGAAGTCCGGTAGCCCCGTCTTTTGCCAATATTTTTGTGAATAGTCTGGAAAAGGACATGTTTTTGAATAACAAGAAATACAAGGACCACATTATTGGTTACTATAGATTTGTGGACGATGTTCTGCTGCTATGGGAAGGTTCCAGGGAATTGTTCCTAGAACTTCTCACTGAGGTCAACTCCTCCCATAATACTATTAAGTTTACGGCTGAAACGTCAGAGAAATTGATTAACTACCTTGATGTAGTGATAAGTAAAACAGAGGGGAGTCTGACCACTAGTTTGTACAGTAAAGCCACCGACAGGAACAGTCTGTTACGGACAGACAGTTATCATGAGCCCAACTGTAAAAAAGCTATACCAAGAAGCCAATTCTTGAGGGCAAGGCGGATCTCCTCCACTGAGGAAGACTACATCAGAGCAGCTGACAAGCTAATTGAGAGGTTCAAGGTCAAAGGTTATGATCAGGATGTTTTAGAGAAACTTAAAGAACAAATAGGGGCATTGGACAGGAATTTATTGGTGTTTCAAAGCAGACATTTGAAGAAGAGACAGCAGAGGATTCCCTTTGTGTTACAGTACAATAACTTGTCAGGCACCATTCGTAAGGCAGTGAGGAGATACTGGTCTATACTGCAGAACGATAAGGACCATGGGCACCTCTTTAAAGATTATCCAGTATTTGCATATAAGCGAGGCAGAACTATTGGTGAGTTCGTGAGCAATAAAGATCTAGCTACAAAGAAAAAATCTAGGTTCCAGGGAACAATAAGAAAAGGGACTTTTCCTTGTCTTTCATGTAACTGTTGCAACGCTGTACTTAAAGGAGATTGGTTCCCACATCCCCGAACAGGTGAAAGGGTCAATTGTACTGGGTACTACACATGTGAGAGTGAAGACGTGGTGTACGCCATTAAATGCCCCTGTGGATTGTATTACGTGGGAAAAACCACTAGGGGGGTCAAAACACGAATACAAGAACATAAGAATAATATAAAGGGATATGCCAGAGGTGAAACACGACACGAGACAGCGGTATCCAGACATTTTGTGGAATGTGGTCATAATTCCATACAGCTAAGATGGCTAGTACTTGATCAAGTGGGTCCTTTACCGAGAGGAGGGGATAGAGAGCGGTTGTTACTCCAGAAGGAAATAAGATGGATTAGGAGACTAGACTCTGTAGCCCCTAGAGGCCTGAATGAGCAGGTGAATTTAAGATGCTTTTTGTGATTTTTTCCTTACAGGAGATGAACTGTGCTGCCGTACTACATGAAATTGACAAGCAATTGTATGTAACATTTATTACATTAATTGGAACAATGGAACTGTTATGCTGCGAGCGCAGCTCTTCATCTGCTTGTCCAGGGTAGACCTTGGGTAGTGCCCTGGTTTAGAGACTGTTCTTTTAATTTTTTCTTAATTTTTTTCTAATTTTTCTATTTTTTCAATTTTAATTTTATGTTACGTTAATTGATTATTGTATATTTCTGAAAATTTGGATGACTTGATGTTGATGACAGCTATGTATCACCTGTGAAATAACAGATGTAAGAGATAGCTGTGAACTATGGAGATAGAACATATGTTTTGGTTCACATAGAACACTAGCACATTTAGGTGGTGACTGACCCGCCCTGTGAGGGTGGGGTCAGAAGTATAAATTGAACATGGAGGTGGTGGGAGGTTACACCTGATGAAGGGCGGAGCCCGTAACATGTAGTGTGTATTGACATGCAATAAAGTTGAACGCAAGTTCCTGCCTGTGGAGTGCCTCCTTCTACTAGAATTTGTATCACGGTGTGGAGCAGGGGTGGTGTACCTGCCTGGAGGAGTTGCACCGGCACCGACTCTCCCGCAGGGATTGAGTCCCAAGGAGTCAAGTTCAATCATCTACTATTGGAGCCCTGATCTTAACCCTGCAGAGAGCACCTTTGGGATGAAGTAGGGACTGTGAGCCTTGCCTTCCTATCCAACATCAATGCCTGTGCATTAAATGATTGTTGTTATAATTAAAATATAATAAACCTTTGAATTAAGAACCGGGTGGCATTTAACTTCACTTGTGTAAAAAGGCAGTCAACGGCTCAACACATTTGGTGATCATTGGGTGTTTTTCCTTTGCAGTCAAATCCCTATAATTACTAGAGACAGCTGCATGTGAAACTTGCAGTAAGTTAGCTTCTTTTTTTTTTTTTTTTTTTTTTTTTTTTTCAGGTACCATCGATGTCCTCAACCCATTAAAAGTTCCAAGAGTCATTGCAGCTGATTGTGTTGCACGGCCAAGTAGCATCTGCTTTTTTATTTATACAGGTTTGCTTGCACTACCTGTATACCCATATAAACTGTTTAGTAGTAGTTGGAAATTTTCTTGTTATAATCATACACACTTACCATGTTTACTGCACTTTTACTTATGTTCTGCCTGTCTGCAAACATCTACAAGCTGAATTGCTACATACATTCTCCCAATGTACCACACTCCATATTCATTTCACCTGCTCAGCTTTCCTCACCTTGCTCTGCTTCTCATGAACTGTTAGCTTTCCTGAAATCTCTCGCTCCCACCAGCAGCTCAAAAATCTCCCAAACATTTAAATCTCATTCACATTTGCTTACTCTCTCCCTCCTGCTCTTACTTGCAGCTGGTGATATATCGCCTAACCCCGGGCCACAGCCTGCTGCCAGACAAGCATCCCCTGCACACTTGCTTCACACACTTCACAGCCCTCTGTCCACAAATAACCTCAACATCCATCCTCGCCTCAACCTTATTTCCATCCATCCCACCCACAAACACATGCTCCCCCTTCCCTGCGGTCTCTGGAATGCCAGATCTGTCTGCAATAAACTTACAGCGGTCCACGACATCTTCCTCTCCAAAAACCCTCACCATCCTCACACTCACTTAGACATGACTTACCCCCTTTGACTCTGTCGCAGAGGCTGCTCTTTTCTATGGGGAGCTTCACCTCAGTCACACCTCCAGATCAGACAACAGGACTGGGGGAGGGGTAGGTCTGCTCCTCTCCCTACCCTGCACCTTCCGTGTCCTCACCCCACCTCCCTCCCTACAATTCACATCATTCAAGACCCACACTATCTGCCTCTACCACTCCCTGCCAGCCATTGTTGTAGTCTTATACCGCCCTCCATCAAGCTCCACAGCACAATTTCTCAACAACTTTGGCTCCTGGCTCCCACACACCATCTCCTATGACCTCCCCACCATCATCCTTGGGGATTTCAATATTCCCATCGATGAACCTAACAACTTTGTCGTGACCCAGATATTCATCGTAGCCAACTCCCCTAGCCTAGTTCAACACACCAACACCCCCACCCACTCTGCAGGTCACACTCTCAACCTTATATTCACTAAATCCATTACAGACCATGACATTGCACCCTTCCAACCCTCAGACCATCATCTTCTCACCTTCAACCTCATCACAGAAAGCACCTCCAACCTATGTGCCCACCCACCCGGTCGATGGCACCTACATAAGCTCAACCCAGTGTCCTTGCTGCAACCCTCCATGCCCTCTTTCACTCTCCCCACCCTAACCTGTCCCAATCTAGCTGCAACTCAGTATCGTCAAACCCTCTCCTTAGCCTGAGAGGAAGATGCCCCCCCCAATATTCCACCACAAACGCCCTCCTAACCCCCAGCCCTGGCGCAATACCCATACTCACAACCTCCGGAGGGTAACACGTTCCACTGAATGGAAATGGAGGAAAACTCAACTTAACCAGGGTTTCCTACAGTACAAGGCTAACCTGCTGCAGTTCCACACTGCCCTTGCTGATGCGATGCAGGAATACTTCACCAAGCTCATCGGAGCTCAAGCTTCCAACCCCCACCATCTTTTTGTCACTTTCAACTCCCTGCTTAGACCCCCCTCCAACCTCCATTTCATCCCTCTCTGCCACAGATTTAACAACCCACTTCACCAATAAAATTGTCTCCATCCATCAGGAAATATCTAATCTTCAATCTTCACCTCCCACCCCCTCCCATCCAGCTCCTTCACCCTATCCTCCCCTCACCTCCTTCACTCCTATTACTATTGAGGAAGTCAACCACCTACTGCAGACTTCCCATACCACTACCTCCACCTTGACCCTATGTCTGCTGGTTTACTCCATCCTCACCTCATGGATTTGGCCCCAGTCCTCACTACCCTGTTTAACCTCTTTCTTTCCACAGGCACCTTCCCCTCAGACTTCAAGCAGGCCACTGTACTACCCCTGCTCAAGAAGCCCTCCCTCGACTCCCTCACTTCCTTCCAACTCCCGCCCTATCTCCCTCCTTCCCTTTGCCTCCAAACTCCTTGAGTGTCTGGTTCCCAAATGCCTGACCCAGTACCTTAATGCCAACTCCCTTCTAGACCCACTGCAATCTGAATTTCGGCCTGCCCACTCAACCAAAACAGCTCTCACCAAAGTTGTCAATGATCTTGCCTTAGCTAAAGCTGAAGGTAAATATTCCACTCTCCTCCTTGACCTTTCAGCAGGTTTTGACACAGTAGACCATTCATCTACTTTTCCAGTCCCTCCTGTCCATGGGCATTAATGACCTCGCCCTGGCCTAAATCTCATCCTACCTCTCCAACTGCTCCTTCATGACCTCCTTCAATGAGTCCTCATCCACCCCTAACAACCTCTAGGTGGGAGTCCCCCAAGGCTCGGTCCTTGGGCCCCCTACTGTGCTTCCTATACACATCCTCAATTGGCAAGGTTATCTCCTCCATGGGTTTTAACTATCATTTGTATGCAGATGACACCCAGATCTACCTCCACACTCCTGACACATCCTCCACTACCATGGACAAGGTCTCCTCCTGCCTATCAGCCATCTCCTCCTGGATGTCTGCTAGGTTCTTGAAACGAAATTTGGACAAAACTTAATTTATTTTCCCACCCCGGCCATCGCTGAACCTCCCAGATGTGCATGTCACTGTTAACCACACTACCATTTGCCCTACCTCTCAAGCCCGCTTTCTGCATGTCACCCTAGACTCCGCACTCTCCTTCACTCCCCACATCCAAAAACTCACCAAGTCCTGCAACTTCCACCTCCGTAACATCTGCAAGGTCCACATTTTCCTGACCTCTGCCACCACAAAACTCATCCATGCACTCATAATCTCCCGCCTTGACTACTGCAATACCCTTCTGTCTGGTCTCCCTATGACCCAAATTGCCCCACTGCAGTCCATCATAAATGCGGCAGCCAGAATTTTCCACTTCTCCCATCATTCCACCATGGTGGCTTCCCTCTGTGAATCCCTCCACTGGCTTCCTATCCAGTCCAGAATCAGATTCAAGATACTGTGTCTGACCTTCAAATATGTCCACAAAACCTGTCCACCTACATTTCCGATCTTACTCAAAGGTACACACCTAACTGCTAGCTCCGCTTCTTTAATTAACTTTGCCTGTCCACCCCCTGCATCACCCAGTCCCATGCAGGCCTCCAGGACTTCTCAAGAGCTGCTCCAACACTATGGAACTTCCTACCTCCACCCATTCGGGCAGCCCTCTCCTTCAACCTCTTCAAGAAGGCTCTCAAAACTCACCTTTTCCTTCTGACCTACCACCCCTCACTAGTGCTCTAAACCCACAGCTGAACTCTGGTCCCCTAGCTTATATCCCTACCTCCAGAGCCGGATTAACCACATAAGGACCACAGTCTTTACACCCCTTAAAGAGAACCAGAGATGAAGCACCCTCTTGTATTTTACCTTAAAAAACAGTGGAAACATGACAGTAAACACCTAATCTGCTCTTTGTTTCATTGTTCTCTGTTTAATCTGACTGTTATCACCTCTGATAATAATTCCCGACTGAGCATTCAGTCTGGCTTTGCTATGGAAAGATTATAGCTGAGTCTGTCTTCTCTGGTGTCTTTTTAAGCCCAAGCCTGCCCCCTTGTGGCTCTGCTATAATGACTCAGCTATAATTATTCCCTGCAAAGCCAGAATGAATGCTCAGTCCGGGATTCTTATCACAGCCAATAAGACACTGTAATGATCTGCTCAGCTGGCTGCACAGGCAGACCGCTGTTTGACCATTCCTTAAGTCTGTGAGAGGCAGGTCTCTGGATAAGAGACCTGTCTTTGCTTTGCAAGCTTCAGACCTGCTCTGCTGAGGAATTTGCATATGCTGATTATGCAAATTGCCTAGTCGCCTCCCTTGAAGGCTTGCAGCATAAATACCATGTGATCCCACAATCCTTTGCTGCTCATCATGGTTTGTTACTGTTGAAACACTCCTGGAGTGTCAGCCTTGCTATTGTTTGCTAAAGATTATCTTAGAGTATTCCTGATGACTGCATTAGGCATCCCTCTTGTACGGTCAGGTTGTATTATTTGTATTGCCTGTTCTGTCTTCTGTTTGTCCTTGCGATTGCACTGTCGCCAGCGGTTGGCGATGGTGAATAGTTTGCTCCAGAACCTGGATCACCCTTACTCTGGCGGAAAGAGCAGTGGATCCTGCTAAGCTCTGTTTTTGTACTTGGATCACACTTGCTCTGGCGGAAAGAGCAGTGGATCCTTCCTGTCCTGACCCTGAACCTAGATCGCACTCGCTCTGGCGGAAGAGCGGTGGCTCTTATCTGACCTATTCCTGTTTCTGTTCGTTTGTCTGTCTGGATAGCACTCGCTCTAGTGGTAGCAGCGGTGGTTCCTTTTGCACTCTGTCTGGGAGTGTAGGCCAGAGCTGCGGTTGCTGCTGGCTGCTCCTTCTCTCTCTGTCTGATACGAACGCTTGCTGTAGGCTCGGTGGGGTAACCGTTAAGCAAGCGTTCGCGTTTTCTATTTCGTGATTGTGTGGCTTTGGTTAGTTAGGGTGGCGTGCTTGTCTCTGTTGTGCTTATCGTGCCATAAACGCATTTGCTGTTGCGAATGAGTGCGGTGCTCGCGTTTAACTAGCGTTTGTTATTTTCCTTATCTTTTCATTGTTGTTTGCTGTGTCTTTGCTACTCTTGTGCTCTGTCTTGCTCACTCTTGTGTCACTTCTGGCAATCGCCTCTCTCGCGATTGCCTTCCTACTTTGTTTCTGCTGTTGTGTGTTCACCGTTGCGGGTTGGCGACTAGATTGGTGCACACACATACATTCTGTCCCTGTGCTCTCTCTCTTTAAGGGCTATCTTGCCCTGCATTGCTTCCCCTCGTACAATTCCTAACTGACATCTGTGGCTGTGCAGCGGATCTGTTCCTCTGCACTCCACGGCTCCATCTGCTGTCAGGAATTCCCCTCTACAGGTGCATTGCACCTTTTGCTGGGTTCTCTCAGATTATACGCTTGTGGAGGATTTCCGCAGTGTCAGCGTGCATCCTGTGCGCTGACCACGGAAAGAATTCCACAATAGTTACAGACACTTTTAGCAGTGAGGATGAAATAGAGAGCATGGTAAGTGTTTTCTCTAATGTTCTTACTGATATATATGGTAATATACACAAAGGGTGCTTCGTCTCTGGTTCCCTTTTTTTTCCATTGAACCCACTGCGGCTTTAACGGTTTATTGCTTGGTCATACAACCTACCACCTAAATGAATTTTACCTCTTTTTCTTGTCACTAATACAGCTGTCTTTTGGTGCTATTTGATTGCAGCTGTGATTTTTAGTTTTTATTATATTCATCAAAAAAGACAGGATTTTTGTAAAAAAAAAAAAAAAAAATTTTTAACTTGCACATAAAGTAAAATTTCTATATACATTTTTGTCCAAATTTTTTCTGCTACATGTCTTTGATAAAAATAAAATCCAATAAGTGTATATTTATTGGTTTGGGTAAAGGTTGTAACGTTTACAAACTATGGTGCAAAAACGGAATGTTCCCATTTTGAAGCATCTCTGACTTTTCTGAGCACCTGTCAGGTTTCATGAGGTGCTAAAATTCCAGGATAGTATAAATGCTCCCCAAATGACCCCATTTTGGAAAGAAGACATCCCAAAGTATTTACTAAGAGGCATGGTGAGTTCATAAAATTTATTTTTTGTCGCAAATTAGCGGAAAATGACACTTTGCGACAAAAAAAGGAAAAAAAAAGTTTCCATTTCTGCTAACTTGTGACAAAAAAGATGGAATCTGCCACGGACTCACCATGCCCCTCTCTGAATACTTTGGGATGTCTACTTTCCAAAATGGGGTCATATGTGGGGTGTTTACTGTCCTGGCATTTTGGGGGGTGCTAAATTGTAAGCACCCCTGTAAAGCCTAAAGGTGCTCATAGGACTTTGGGCCACTTAGCACACCGAGGCTGCAAAAAAGTGTCATGTGATATTGCTGTACTCAGGAGAAATAGTATAGTGTGTTTTTGGGTGTATTTTTACACATACCCATGCTGGGTGGGAGAAATATCTCTGTAAATGAGATTTATTTATTTATTTTACACACAATTGTCCATTTACAGAGATATTAATCCCACCCAGCATGGGTATGTGTAAAAATACACCCCAAAACACATTATACTATTTCTCCTGAGTACGGCGATATCACATGTGGGACACTTTTTTTTTTCTTTTTTTGCAGCCTAGGTGCGCTAAGGGGCCCAAAGTCCTATGAGTACAATTAGGATTTCACAGGTCATTTTCAGGCATTTGGTTTCTAGACTACTCCTCACGGTTTAGGGCCCCTAAAATGCCAGGGCAGTATAGGAACCCCACAAGTGACCCCATTTTAGAAAGACACCCCAAGGCATTCCATTAGGTGTATGGTGAGTTCATACAATTTATTTTTTGTCACAAGTTAGTGGAAAAGGACACTTTGTGAAAAAAACTAAAATCAATTCCCGCTAACTTGTGACAAAAAATAAAATCTTCTATAAACTCACCATACTCCTAATGGAATACCTTGGGGTGTCTTCTTTCTAAAATGGGGTCACTTGTGGAGTTCCTATACTGCCCTGACATTTTAGAGGCCCAAAACCCTGAGGAGTAGTCTAGAAACCAAATGCCTCAAAATGACTGTTCAGGGGTATAAGCATCTGCAAATTTTGATGACAGGTGGTCTATGAGGGGCCACATTTTTTGGAACCGGTCATAAGCAGTGTGGCCTCTTAGATGACAGGTTGTATTGGCACTGAAGTGCAGGAAGCGTAGGATGTTCTCAAATCTTGACCTGGACATGGCAGCAGAAAACATGGGCATGTGATGTATTGGGTGCATAGACCAATAAGACCGCAATACATTCTTTTTGACTAGAGCCATGTTAAGGAGAAGGCCCCAAAAAAAGTTACGTTTGGAAACGTGGAGTGGTTTCCACCGAAAAGGCTGGGCATGGTAGCGTCTTGGATTGGCGGTTGTGTATTGTGTGGCATAATGGTTGGTCTCAGCCACAATTAAGTCGTAGAGACCAGCAATGATCAGATAAAAAAAATTATCACTGTGGTGGGGCGGGTGAGGGTTTGGCCGGGTGATCAGAAGCCTGCAGGGGGCAGATTAGGGCCTGATCTGATGGATAGGAGTGCTAGGGGGTGACAGGAGGTGATTGATGTGTGTCTCAGGGGGTGATTAGAGGGGAGAATAGATGCAAGCAATGCACTGGGGAGGTGATGAGGGGGGGTCTGAGGGCAATCTGATGGTGTGGGCAGGTGTTTGGGTGGCCGCAAGGGGCAGATTAGGGTCTGATCTGATGGGTAGCAGTGACAGGTGGTAACAGGGGGGTGATTGATGGCTGGGGGGGTCTGGGGAGGATCTGAGGGTGTGGGGGTGATCAGGAGCCCCCAGGGGGCAGTTTAGGACCTATTCTAAAAAATAGCATTGACAAATAGTGACAGGGGGTGATTAGGGGGGTGATTGGGTGAAAACAGGGGTCTGAGGGGGTGATTAGGGAGGTCTGAGTGGTGCTGTGGGCGATCAGGGGGCAGGGGGGGCAGAATCAGTGTGTTTGGGAGCTTTACTAGGGGGGG
The DNA here is from genome assembly GCF_040937935.1 of Hyperolius riggenbachi. NCBI lineage: Eukaryota > Metazoa > Chordata > Amphibia > Anura > Hyperoliidae > Hyperolius > Hyperolius riggenbachi. Next base: position 207,373,395 of record NC_090657.1, on the reverse strand, counting down.
CTGCCTCCTGCCCTGGTGGTCTTTCAATCACAGGGGCCACCAGGGCAGGAGGCAGCCAGTATAATACAATTTGTATACATTACAGAGCGTATTATAAGCTTACTATGTGGCAGATCAGTGGTTAACAACCTGCTAGCGCTTCCGAACGGCCAGCGGGTTTATGTTGTGGGTGGGTGGAGCCTATTACTGGCGGATGCATGCGCAACCAGCGTGCGATCCTCGGCCAGCTAGTCCAACAGGAGCCACCGTCGATCGGCATATTGCGGTCCTTGCGGGGTCTACTTTGCCGCTGCCCATAGGTAGTGGGTGGTCTGCTATTTTGCTTAGGGCCCCATTTGGCCTTAACCACTTGCCGATCTAGGCCCCCCGCCCTCAAGCCACCTCATGTTCCCCTCTGTTCCCCTATGCCATCGCTTGTCCCCCTGTCCCCTCTGTGCATCCTTGTGCCCCACTGTTTGTTTTTCCTGTGCCACTTCTTATGTCCCTCTGTTTCCCCTGTGCCACTCTGTTCCCCTCATGTCCCCTCTGTACCTCCTTGTAGCCCCTGTATCACACCGCCACAACACACAGACACTGCCTGTCCCGCCACAACACACACAGACACTGCCTGTCCCACCACAACGCACACAGACATTGCCTGTCCCACCACAACACACACAGACGCTGCCTGTCCCACCACAACACACGCAGACGCTGCCTGTCCCACCACAACACACACAGACGCTGCCTGTCCCACCACAACGCACACAGACACTGCCTGTCCCGCCACAACACACACAGACACTGCCTGTCCCGCCACAACACACACACACTGCCTGTCCCGCCACAACACACACAGACACTGCCTGTCCCGCCACAACACACGCAGACGCTGCCTGTCCCACCACAACACACGCAGACGCTGCCTGTCCCACCACAACACACGCAGACGCTGCCTGTCCCACCACAACACACGCAGACGCTGCCTGTCCCACCACAACACACGCAGACGCTGCCTGTCCCACCACAACACACGCAGACGCATAGAGACTGCAAGTTAGGTCAAGAGAAAAGCTTTGTGAAATAATCCAATCATATTTTCAGTGCTCTGAAACTGAAAGTCACAACTTTCTCTACTCCTGCCTGCTGTCCTTCTCACCATCTTTGCCTTGCAGATGTCTGACGACTGGGAGCAGTGGGAGATCTCAGCCAGCTAGCTACCTGGGACTAGTGATACAGAGGAGGCAGCTCATGCAGGGAGGGATAACATGAGAGGGTGTTAGACGGCCCTTTGAAAAGACACTGGAAATGCCTGCTCTGGGAATGCCTGCTCGCCTCTCCTGATTCTTCATGCTGAAGCTTATATTCCTGCTGGAATGGGAGAAGTGGGCATAAAGTGCAGGGAAACAGCCAGAGCAGACACAGGCAATTCAATGCTGCAGGAAGCATGGGCTGCTTCCGTTAGAGCAGAACCCGGCTTCCTCCTTTTGCCTGGCAACACACAGCCACAGCTCAGCAGCGTCTGAGGGCTAAACTATTAACTGAAGGGGGGGGGAGAAGAACTTTAGCAGTTAAAAAAGTAAGCAGCTCTGTTCTCCAGCGTCCTCCCTCCCCTCTGCAGCAGGACCACAGGAGCCTTGCTGTTTTAGGAGACAGCAGCTAGGATACCAGGGCCAGATTACATGCTGATGGGGCCCCTTAGACTCTGCTGATAGGGCCCCAATCAGGTGATTGGCATGATTAGTGGGATAATCCGGCCCTGCCGTGCCTATCTCTCCCTCTAGATTGTAAGACTTTCAGGCAGAGTCCTCCTCCTTTTGTGTCCTACCTGATCATGCTCTTCCATTACTGTGCACCCATGATATGCATGTGAGTGAACTCAGCTTGCCTAATCCCCATTCTCCCATCCAGTGACTGACTAAGCATTACCTTGTACTCATATGGCTTGATTTACTAAACCGTGATAATTTGCGAAAATTCACGATTGCACCTAATAATTTGCAATTGCGTGCAAATGCGAAAATTCACGCAAAAATGGCCTTGATATGACTTATCATGATTTAGTGAATCAAGTCCATAGTGTGTTGTGTGACCTTGTTTTTCTTGTATTCCCGTGTCGTATTGCTGTATGTCACCCCTAAATATTGTCTGTAACCGAAACTAATGTCCAGCACTGCATAATATGTTGGTGCTTTATAAATACAATAAATACATATTTGCAGGCTAGGATAACTGTTTTACCAATTGTGGCCACTAGATGCCGATATTGCACTCCCCCCCCCCCCCCCCCCCCCTCCCTCATTCCCAAGTTAGCTGCATTACCACCTTTGGCCACCAGGGGGTGAATTGAGTGTCTTCCGAATTAGAGAATATATCGGAGGATACTAAGTCCTTCATGGCCAGAGGTGGCACTGTGGAGCACGTTTATTGGTCTAGGCTCCCCCCTTTGGGAGGCCATATCTCTAGAGTCCTTAGCCCCAGAGACCCTAAATTTCAGGTGTGTGTAGCAGAGGATCGCGGCTACACATGGGCATAATTGGGTCATGCTAGCCCTCCAAGAACGAGAGATACTGCACCCCAAAAAAGAAGCTTGGTTTGGGAGCGTTTTCTGTTAGGAACATGCCAGTCTGTTGACATTTCATATGTATGTAGAAGGCATATTGACTTTATTACACTCCAAATGTGGGGTCACTGGCACCCCCAGAGCCAGAGATATGCCCCCACATTTTATTGAATTTTTTGTGTGTGTGTCCCCTCTTTGGTTGGCCATATCTCAGTGGCCTTCTCCTCGAGTGACCCCAAATTTCAGGCGTGGTTATTAAAGTTTAGGGGCTACACGTGGGTACAGGTGTGGCCACCCCAACTTCCCCTAGAATTGGAGTTACCAGACCCCAAAAATTGAAAGAAAATTGTTCAAGTTTGAAATTGTCCAAGTTTGGGCATTCACTGCTTTTGAACTCCACGGCTCAGAGCTTAGCTTTTAATGCCAGTGTCTAGCTCAAAGCATATTCTACATGCACTACAATTTTGGGGTATCTGCAACCCAATATCTCTGGTTCTGGGGGAGTCAAACAAGGCCAGAAACATATACTTTTTAAAAAAAAAAATAACCCAAAACCGTGTTTGGGCTCTAGATCAGGTATACTTGGCGCCAGGGGCATGTGTCTTCACCAGGTAGAGGAACACCTGCATGCCAAGCTTGGGGCCCCTGGCCCCCAAAGTTCGGCATTGGGCATCAATGTCCATTTTTGGGTGGCCAGGGCACTTTAAGCAACTTCCGTTCTGTCAGTGCCAGTGGGCCTAAAATTGCTGTATAGGGCCCTCGGGGCACCCAGAGAGTGCACAGTAAATTTGGTGTTTCTGAGACTTGCAGTTCACCAGATATGGCCTTTTCCCCCAGTTATTTAGACACACTCCTGCTCCCTAACTTGTGGGAACAGTATAGGGAGGGCCCCTTCCTATCCCGATGACACTATACACCAGTGCCTATAGAAGTGATGGCAAACCTATGGCACACATGCCCGAGGCGGCATGCAGAGCCATCTTTGAGGGCACATGGGCTGTGCCTGCCACCACCACTGATCGCTGTGCTTCCGGTGCTGTCCCCAGCCGCTGCCTGTGCCCCACTCTTTTACTTATAGTAATAGACCTCATAATTCTGGGCAACAGCCAAGCCAGAGAGGTACACGCTACCTGCGTCTAGTGTACTGCAAATGCGGAAGTGACGTCAGTCACTTCCTGCATTTTGAGTACGCTGGGCACGGGCAGCTTTTGTGCTTTCTTTGGCCAAGACCATACAGCAGTTTAAGAAGAAATGTTCCACTTATAAAGGCCCCGCCATGGTTGACGTAAGTAGTTGAGTACATGTCCTCAATGTCAAATTCACAGGTTGTATTTTGCAAATAAACATATGAGTGCTGGCAGCATTGCTGCAGAGGTTGAAGGGTTGGATGGTCAGCTTGTCAGTGCTTAGACCATATGCCGCTCACTGTATTAAACTGGTCTCAAATGTTGTGGTACTATTGGTTGCTAAGCCCTATCCGTGTCTTGGTTAGTGGATGGTCGTAGTCAGCCAACTTCGCTGCGCTGGAACTATGCGTAGTTTTCCGCGATTACGCTTTGCAAACTACGGCTACGAAATCATAAACTTCGCTACGTTTGCATTTCGTAGACCACGCGTTAAAATACGGAAGCTTCACGTAGTTGATGCGGACGCTTATGCCCTTATGCGGAAAAATTTCAGCAATAATCCGCTAAATATGCGCTTGGGTGAACTAATATATGCATACATTCCACCTTCCAATGCGGAATTGTATATGTATAGAAGGGCAATAATAATTCTGCGCATGCGCAATGATCCGTATAGGCGCAGTTACCGCACACGTAGTTGACTTTGCAATACATACGTCAACTACGCATAGCAGTCGAAGCTTCGCATAGTGGGACTACGACTACGCGGAAATACGTACGCGATGCTTAGTTGCGGACTACAATGCGTAGATTTGCACTGGCGTAGTTTACAAGCAATCCTGGTTAGTATGTTGTGTGGTACTATTGATTGCTAAGCCCTTTCCCGGTCTTGGTTAGTACGTTATGTGGTACTATTGGTTGCTGAGCCCTGTCCATGTCTTGGTTAGTACTTTGTGTGGTACTATTGGTTGCTGAGCCCTGTCCATGTCTTGGTTAGTACGTTGTGTGGTACTATTGGTTGCTGAGCCCTGTCCATGTCTTGGTTAGTATGTTGTGTGGCACTATTGGTTGCTGAGCCCTGTCCATGTCTTGGTTAGTACGTTCAGGGCCGGCCCGCTCATGAGGCGGGGTGAAACTTTTGCCTCAGGCGGCAAAATTCCAGGGGCGGCACCCGCCCGTCCGTGGGTGCGGGAAGCCGGCCGCCGAGCTGAAGGGGTAGCTGGCAGGACGGGGGTATTGGGCCTAGCGGCGGGGAGGGGGGTCAGACCCCCCCTCCCTCGCCTGGGTCCCCCGTCCTCCGCTCCCCTCCAGCCTTAAATACAAGCAGCCGCTATGTGTAAGAGGCACGGGCGGGTAGGACTCACCTCTTCCTCGTTCCAAGCGTGCGCTCCACTGACGTCACTTCCTGCAGCGTTGCAGGGAGTGACGTCAGTGGAGCGCACGCTTGGAACGAGGAAGAGGGGAGTCCTACCCGCCCGTGCCTCTTACACATAGCGGCTGCTTGTATTTAAGGCTGGAGGGGAGCGGAGCACGGGGACCCAGGCGAGGGAGGGGGGGTACGACCCCCTCCCCGCCGCTAGGCCCAATACCCCCGTCCTGCCAGCTACCCCTCCAGCTCGGTGGCCCCACAGAGCGCGCCCCCCGGGGGGGGGGGGGTGTCGGCGGAGATTTTTTTTTGCCTCAGGCGGCAAATAGTCTAGGGCCGGCCCTGAGTACGTTGTGTGGTACTATTGGTTGCTGAGCCCTGTCCATGTCTTGGTTAGTACGTTGTGTGGTACTATTGGTTGCTGAGCCCTGTCCATGTCTTGGTTAGTACGTTGTGTGGTACTATTGGTTGCTGAGCCCTGTCCATGTCTTGGTGTGTACGTTGTGTGGTACTATTGGTTGCTGAGCTCTGTCCATGTCTTGGTTAGTATGTTGCGTGATACTATTGGTTGCTGAGCCCTGTCCATGTCTTGGTTAGTACGTTGTGTGGTACTATTGGTTGCTGAGCCCTGTCCATGTCTTGGTGTGTACGTTGTGTGGTACTATTGGTTGCTGAGCCCTGTCCATGTCTTGGTTAGTACTTTGTGTGGTACTATTGGTTGCTGAGCCCTGTCCATGTCTTGGTTAGTATGCTGCATGGTACTACTGGTTGCTGAGCCCTGTCCATGTCTTGGTTAGTACGTTATGTGGTACTATTGGTTGCTGAGCCCTGTCCATGTCTTGGTTAGTACGTTGTGTGGTACTATTGGTTGCTGAGCCCTGTCCATGTCTTGGTTAGTACATTGTGTGGTACTATTGGTTGCTGAGCCCTGTCCATGTCTTGGTTAGTACATTGTGTGGTACTAACTACAACAGAAAGAAAATGTGTGCATCAACCAAGTGAACCTGACAAATCTGGCTTTGCAAATTTGGCCTATTGGGTAATCACGAGACATTGCTCATGCAAATTTGCATTTGCTTTCGCATGCCTAAATATGCAGGGTCAAAAACCAAAAACCGCAAAACAATCGCCCTGCGGGAATTAGTTCATGCTACATAGCACTATCCAGGGGCGCCACGAGGAGGCTTCCCATTGCCCCCATACAACCGGGGGGCCGCGGGGGTCCCAGGCTCTCTCACGGCGCTGGCCACGCTGGGGAGATCGCCTGCACCCCCCTGCCTCCGGGGTGCCGCTGTGTGGGTTCCAGGCGGTGAGAGAGCCTGGGACCCCCCGCGGCCCCCCGGTTGTATGGGAGCAATGGGAAGCCTCCTCGTGGCGCCCCTGGATAGTGCTATGTAGCATGAACTAATTCCCGCAGGGCGATTGTTTTGCGGTTTTTGGTTTTTGACCCTGCATATTTAGGCATGCGAAAGCAAATGCATATTTGTCCATGTCTTTGTTAGTACGTTGTGTGGTACTATTGGTTGCTGAGCCCTGTCCATGTCTTGGTTAGTACGTTATGTGGTACTATTGGTTGCTGAGCCCTGTCCATGTCTTGGTTAGTATGTTGCATTGTACTACTGGTTGCTGAGCCCTGTCCATGTCTTGGTTAGTACATTGTGTGGTACTATTGGTTGCTGAGCCCTGTCCATGTCTTGGTTAGTACGTTGTGTGGTACTATTGGTTGCTGAGCCCTGTCCATGTCTTGGTTAGTATGCTGCATTGTACTACTGGTTGCTGAGCCCTGTCCATGTCTTGGTTAGTACGTTATGTGGTACTATTGGTTGCTGAGCCCTGTCCATGTCTTGGTTAGTACGTTATGTGGTACTATTGGTTGCTGAGCCCTGTCCATGTCTTGGTTAGTATGCTGCATTGTACTACTGGTTGCTGAGCCCTGTCCATGTCTTGGTTAGTACATTGTGTGGTACTATTGGTTGCTGAGCCCTGTCCATGTCTTGGTTAGTACGTTATGTGGTACTATTGGTTGCTGAGCCCTGTCCATGTCTTGGTTAGTACGTTATGTGGTACTATTGGTTGCTGAGCCCTGTCCATGTCTTGGTTAGTACGTTGTGTGGTACTATTGGTTGCTGAGCCCTGTCCATGTCTTGGTTAGTATGCTGCATTGTACTACTGGTTGCTGAGCCCTGTCCATGTCTTGGTTAGTATGTTATGTGGTACTATTGGTTGCTGAGCCCTGTCCATGTCTTGGTTAGTACGTTGTGTGGTACTATTGGTTGCTGAGCCCTGTCCATGTCTTGGTTAGTATGTTGTGTGGTACTATTGGTTGCTGAGCCCTGTCCATGTCTTTGTTAGTACGTTGTGTGGTACTATTGGTTGCTGAGCCCTGTCCATGTCCTGGTTAGTACGTTGTGTGGTACTATTGGTTGCTGAGCCCTGTCCATGTCCTGGTTAGTACGTTGTGTGGTACTATTGGTTGCTGAGCCCTGTCCATGTCCTGGTTAGTATGTTGTGTGGTACTATTGGTTGCTGAGCCCTGTCCATGTCCTGGTTAGTACGTTGTGTGGTACTATTGGTTGCTGAGCCCTGTCAATGTCTTGGTTAGTACATTGTGTGGTACTATTGGTTGCTGAGCCCTGTCCATGTCTTGGTTAGTACGTTGTGTGGTACTATTGGTTGCTGAGCCCTGTCCATGTCTTGGTTAGTACGTTGTGTGGTACTATTGGTTGCTGAGCCCTGTCCATGTCTTGGTTAGTACGTTGTGTGGTACTATTGGTTGCTGAGCCCTGTCCATGTCTTGGTTAGTACATTATGTGGTACTATTGGTTGCTGAGCCCTGTCCATGTCTTGGTTAGTATGTTGTGTGGTACTATTGGTTGCTGAGCCCTGTCCATGTCTTGGTTAGTACATTATGTGGTACTATTGGTTGCTGAGCCCTGTCCATGTCTTGGTTAGTATGTTGTGTGGTACTATTGGTTGCTGAGCCCTGTCCATGTCTTTGTTAGTACGTTGTGTGGTACTATTGGTTGCTGAGCCCTGTCCATGTCCTGGTTAGTACGTTGTGTGGTACTATTGGTTGCTGAGCCCTGTCCATGTCCTGGTTAGTACGTTGTGTGGTACTATTGGTTGCTGAGCCCTGTCAATGTCTTGGTTAGTACATTGTGTGGTACTATTGGTTGCTGAGCCCTGTCCATGTCTTGGTTAGTATGTTGTGTGGTACTATTGGTTGCTGAGCCCTGTCCATGTCTTGGTTAGTACGTTGTGTGGTACTATTGGTTGCTGAGCTCTGTCCATGTCTTGGGTTAGTACGTTGTGTGGTACTATTGGTTGCTGAGCCCTGTCCATGTCTTGGTTAGTACATTGTGTGGTACTATTGGTTGCTGAGCCCTGTCCATGTCTTGGTTAGTACGTTGTGTGGTACTATTGGTTGCTGAGCTCTGTCCATGTCTTGGGTTAGTACGTTGTGTGGTACTATTGGTTGCTGAGCCCTGTCCATGTCTTGGTTAGTATGTTGTGTGGTACTATTGGTTGCTGAACCCTGTCCATGTCCTGGTTAGTACGTTGTGTGGTATTATTGGTTGCTGAGCCCTGACCATGTCTTGGTTAGTACATTGCGTGGTACTATTGGTTGCTGAGCCCTGTCCATGTCTTGGTTAGTACGTTGTGTGGTACTATTGGTTGCTGAGCCCTGTCCATGTCTTGGTTAGTACGTTGTGTGGTACTATTGGTTGCTGAGCCCTGTCCATGTCTTGGTTAGTACGTTGCATGGTACTATTGGATGGAAAGAAAATGCAGTACTTACCTTGGGGAGCTGGAAGCCTCTGAATTCTTATGATGCTTGCCCCTCAGTCCTTTTCTGACTCCTGGATCCAGCACAGAATGCCCCTGAACTCCAAGCACAGCAATATTTACCTTTTGGCTTCCAGTGCAGGGGCAGTAGAAGCTTTCTGATCGGGCTCCAGCAGAAATAGCCAAGCCCCATCAGGTCTGCTCTACTGCACAGTGCTCTGGCAGTAAACTGACCTCCCAGGGTGCTTTGACAAAATGTATTATAAAAACATACTTGCCTAAGAAGTGGGAAGCCTCTGGATCCTAATGAAGCTTTCCTCACTGTCCTATGGTCCCCTGTTGCCGTATGCGGACTCTTCAGCTGATTAGGTCAGCACTCCTCTTCTTGCATGTGGCCTGTCCTGTGGCATAGCAAGAGTGGCTTATGGCACAGGCGCGCAGTGTGGCCACACTCGTGCTTGAAGAGTGGTGTGGTCCCCATCAGATTACAGACAAGCTCTTATTAGTAATCTTTGGAGGGTCTGCCCTCAGTGATGGGGGACCAGAGGACAGTGAGGGAATTGTGCATCCCAGGGTGCTCTGACAAACCAGTGTCAGATATTTCATGTCTGATCAGCTTATTATCGCAGGTCAAAACATTTCCCATACTCCTCTAACAATGGCTAGAGTACCTATTGATATGCTATTTCATGTCTGATCAGCTCAATGTTGCTAGACAAAACATTAGCCACACTCAGCATATCAATGTATTTTCAACAGTGTCAAATATTTCAGCACTGACAAGCTGATATTTGCAGGTCAAAACATTTCCCACACTCAGCATTTCAATATGTCCTCTAACAAGCATCAGATATTTCATGCCTGATCAGCTTATTATTGCAGGTCAAACCATTTCCCACACTCAGCATATTAATGTCTTCTCACCAGCGTCAAATATTTCAGCACTGACAAGCTGATATTTGCAGATCAAAACATTTCTCACACTCACTCAGCAATCAGTATATCAATATGCATCTTACCAGTGTCAGATATTTCATGTCTGATCAGCTGATTGCAGGTCATCTTCTCACCAGTGTCAGCCATTTCAGCTCTTACAAGCTATTTGCAGGTCAAAACATTTCCCACACTCAGCATTTCAATATGTCCTCTAACAAGCGTCAGATATTTCATGTCTGTTCAGCTTATTATTGCTGGTCAAAACATTTCCCACTCTCGACATATCAATGTATTTTTAACAGTGTCAGCCATAATCAGCTGATCAGACATGAACTATCCGACACTGTTGAAAATACATAGATATGCTGAGAGTGGGAAATGTTTTGCCCTGCAATAATAAGCTGAACAGACATGGTATATCTGATGCTTGATAGAGGACATATTGAAATGCTGTGTGGGAAATGTTTTGACCTGCAAACAGCTTGTAAGAGCTGAAATAGCTGACGCTGGTGAGAAGATGACCTGCAATTATCAGCTGATCAGACGTGAAATATCTGACATTGGAAAGAAGCATATTGATATGCTGAGTGTGGGAAATGTTTTGACCAGCCATAAGCTGAACAGATATGATATATCTGACGCTTGTTAGAGAACATATTGATATGCTGAGTGTGTGAAATGTTTTGACCTGCAATAATAAGCTGATCAGACGTGAAATATCTGACACTGCTGAGAAGACATATGGATATGCTGAGTGTGGGAAATGTTTTAAACAGCAATAATCAGCTGATCAGACATGAACTGTTTAAAACATTTCCCACTCTCAGCATATCAATATGTCCCCTCACCAGTGTCAGATATTTCAGCTCTCACAAGCTGATTACTGCTGGTCAAAACCTTTCCCACACTCGGCATACCAATATGTTCTCTCACCGGTGTCAGCTATTTCAGCTCTGACAAGCTGTTTGCTGGTAAAACATTTCCCAAACTCAGCATGTCAATATGTCCTCTAACAAGCATCAGACCTATCATGTCTGTTTAGCTTATTATTGCTGGTCAAAACATTTCCCACACTCAGCATATCAATATGCTTCTTTCCAGTGTCAGATATTTCACGTCTGATCAGCTGATTATTGCAGGTCATCTTCTCACCAGCGTCAGCTATTTCAGCTCTTACAAGCTGTTTGCAGGTCAAAACATTTCCCACACTCAGCATTTCAATATGTCCTCCAACAAGCATCCAATATATCATGTCTGTCCATCTTTTTATTGCAGGTCAAAACATGTCCCACTCTCGGCATATCAATGTATTTTCAACAGTGTCAGATAGTTCATGTCTGATCAGCTGATTATTGCAGGATGCAAAACATTTCCCACACTCTGCATATCACTACATCCTCTCATGAGTGTCAGATATTTCAGCTCTTACAAGCCAAGTTCCTGGTCAAAACATTTCCCAATCAGCATATTAATATGCTTCTTACCAGTGTCAAATATTTCACGTCTGATCAGCTGATTATTGCAGGTCATCTTCTTACCAGTGTCAGCTATTTCAGCTCTTACTAGCTGATTATTGGCTGTCAAAACATTCCCCACACTTGGCATATCAATGGGCTCTATTTGCAAAGGGCACTTCGATAAAATAATTTTGGTATTTTACACTGTTTTTTTCCAAATTCACTAAAGATTTTCCGCATGAGGCAGAAGTTTGGTAATTTACTGAACAAACATGCTTCAATTCTCTAAGCCCTACTCTGTAAGTGTCACTTACCAGCCGTGGGGCAGGGAGCTGCGTGTATGTGTCGGAGGTTTTCTCTGCAGGTTTTCTCTCCCCATCATCCCTTTAGATGTGCTGCAGCCACCAGGGGGAGCTTTTCAGTATGGCAGAATACAGATTTTCACATCTTAAGGGATGCAGAAAAGCCCCCTAAAATGTCATCTTCCTCTGCTACAGTGAAAGACCCCCCGATACCCAATCACATGTAATCAAATTGAGAAGCAGGGCCGTGTGGCTCTCCCTATTGGCTGCCTGGTTCTCCCTAAAGGTTGTCTGTCAAATCTACCACACAGAGAGATCATGAAGGAAGTGAGGTTATCGGTTGCTATGAGCTGGAGAAAAATACCAAACACTTTTGCCCGGTATACCGAATGCGGAAATCTTTGTGAAATGTAATTTCTTGACATTTCCTGAGGCATTTATCATACAAGTTGGTATTTAACTCACTAGTTGGTAATATTAATTTTCAGTCAGTAGTTCAGTCATAATTAGGAAAAGTGATCTGTAAAATCAGCTGTTTTCAGCATTACCAAATGCAGCAATGCTTTGTGAATAGAGCCTAATTTGTCCTTTTTTGAATGTCAGATAATTCAGCTCTTACAAGCTGATTATTGCAGGTCAAAACTTTTCCCAAGCTGATTATTGCAGGTCAAAACATTTTCCACACTTATCTAACAATGGCAAAAAGACATATTGATATGCTATTTTATGTCTGATCAGCTTACTATAGCAGGTTAAAACATTTCCCACACTCAGCAAATCAATATGTCATCTCACCAGTGTCAGTTATTTCAGCTCTGACCAGCTATTTGCTGGTCTAATCATTTCCCACACTCAGCATTTCAATGTCTTCTGAACAGTGTCAGATATTTCAGCGTTGATAAGCTGATATTTGCTGGTTAAAACAATTCCCACACTTAACATATCAATATGTCCTCTGACCAGTGTCCTATAATTCATGGCTGATCAGCTTATTATTGCAGGTCAGAACATTTCCCACACTCAGCATATCAACATGTTTTCTCACCAGTGTCAGATATTTCCCATTTTCTGGTTGAAATATATCCCACACTCATCTGACACTGATGAGGGGACATATTGATATGCTATGTCTTGTCTGATCAGCTTATTATTGCAGGTCAGAACATTTCCCACACTCAGCATATCAACATGTTTTCTCACCAGTGTCAGATATTTCCCATTTTCTGGTTGAAATATACCCCACACTCATCTGACACTGATGAGGGGACATATTGATATGCTATGTCTTGTCTGATCAGCTTATTATTGCAGGTCAAAAACATTTCCTACATTCAGCATATGATGTCATCCGTTTATTTTCCCCTCTGGTTTCCTTTAAGTAATACATATATTTATACAGACCTATGTATAAGACCTGAAACAGAGACAACTGAGGAGAATAGAAGGACGAGAGACAACTGGGTCATCTGCAGACCAACAGCACAGGGCACCAAATAATGTCTGATGATCGGTTTTCATTACTGTTTGGCTTTCTGTTTCTTACAGGCAGTATGCTGGAGCTCTCAGGCTACGTCTTGCCATCTCAATATCCATGTTCCCCTTTGTAACATGACTTTACATCTACTTCAGCAAGGAGATGACATCATGGCCAATCAGTACTATAGAGAGAGGAGGATTGCCGCAGGAACGCCACATTACTGCAACTTGGAGTTTTAGCCCAATCACAGAACTCCGAAGCATTGGACCAATCAAAGAATGGAGAATTCTTTCAGCGGAAATCATATTACAACTGTTATTTTACATGTGACACAAGACTCTGATATTACCCAATATTTCATGAGTCATTTGATTGGCCTAAAATTTCCATGGTATTCCGATTACTGCAGTAAAGTTCCACATTCTCTGATTGGTCCAATACTCAAAAGTATTATAATTAACTAACTTTATTAACAAAATGACAAAAAAAACCTTTCATCTGAAATGGGTAATCTGCATTTTTAGCAGGATTTTTTTTCCTAGAATCGGAAATCTCCATTTCCGACTATCTCTAAGAAACTGGCAATCAAGTCCTTTCAACCAAAAATCAGCCTTATTGAGCACTGGAATACACCCATCACAAACATGTCAGTGTTCTTTTTCTTCTGAAACTAATAGCAGACTTGACTGGAGAATAGCAATAAGGGAAAACACAAGAGGGAGGGGGGTGTCATATCTACACAATGGATTTTTTTTCTTTTTTTGCATACATAAAAAAAGAGTTCTGCAGTAATTTGAAGGCCAGAGAAAGCTGCTAGTGAAATATTGGAAAAAAATTACCAATAATCCACTACTTAATTTGGATATGAATAGATCAGTCATTTTCACCTAACCTTGTTCTCAAGCAAGCTGTCCCTCTACCGATCCCCAACCGATCCCCCCACAAAATGCCTAATCAACCACCCAAGCGATGCCTAACCCTAACTGCCCACCCCACCAACTGCAATTCCCGCCCATCCATAATATAAGATGTTGTGACAACCCGAATCCCTCTTTTTAAAGTTCTATGATTTTGGATGTGGGGATTCATCATTCTCTTTCTAAACCCTTATCTTAGCTACAGCCCTTATATATATTTTGCAACCATATACGGAATAGTTCTTTATAAAAGGCTTGGTTGTCTGTTACAACACCATTTACTTTTGTCACTTATGTATTTTGCTAGGAACAAAGATACCTGAAGAATTAGTGGAGATTTTGAAATCCGAGTCCTTCCATTCCCACTCTGAGGGACTTCAGTCTGAAGAGAATGGCTGGTTTACATGAAGATGACTTACATGGATCCTTAGAGATGCAGATCACACCTCATTTCTGATAATATAATACATGATGCACTAAACATTCCTGTTGTGCGGACAAGTCCAGGGTAATTGGTATCATCCCGATTCAATACTTCTGAATTAAGAGATAAAGGGAAGACCATAAGACCAAAGTGAGTAAAGTATGTAGGGTGTCAAGCCCTCATCAATTACTTTTATGCAGGTGCAAAGGGTCTCCTTTAATCACAAGCTCCCCCTTTGATACCCGACTCACTGGATTTGGCAGCCAGATGGAGCCGAATGCACATCAGGGGTATAGGACACCCCTATGCCTCTCTGGCAATCTGCACGGCACTTTGTGATCCCGATCACCTCGTCATCAGTGAAGCCAATAGCCAGCTGCTGCTGCTCGAGCTGGGGCCCCACTGAATCCTAGCTCCACCCCTAATTAACCAAAGTGCTGCTGAAAACCGTTAATTTGTTTAGCATTTTCACACATTTAAAGGCCGGTTCACACGGGCGCTAAAGGAAGGGGCTTTGTGCTCCTCGCTTAAAGAGAACCTGTGATGAGAAGTGCAGGGCCTGGCCGAGGCAGAGGCTGGAGAGGCTCCAGCCTCAGGGCGTAGTGTAGGAGGGGGCGCACAATTCATTCAGTTGTCATTCCCCTATTGTGTTTGAAGCAGAAAGAAATAGGAGAAGGGGATACATGGCAGTAACTGCAAGCCAGATAACTAGAGATTAAGGTATTAGGGAGATTGGGGGCTGTGAGGCGCCTCTTAGTCTAGTAGCAATCAGTGTGTGACGGCTGGGGTGGGAGGGATGGAGGGGCGCACTTTGGTGTCTCAGCCTTGGGTGCTGGAGGACCTTGTCCCAGCTCTGGAGAAGCGTCTCACATTCCATACTTACCTGGGGCTTCCTTAAGTCCCCTTGAGGCCACTCATCTCTCACAATCTCCCCTGGTGGCTCTGGACCCTGGCAATTCAACCCTTCATTGGGCATGCGCGCCCCAGCATGCTCCTAAGTCATGCTCCTGTCCCTCAGCCACGGGAGCGCAATGTGCTCCTTTTCCCTCTCCCTGTACATGGTAAATAAAATGGTGCTCACTGGACTTGTACTAAGTCCACGCTGCATCTGGTCTGCTCTTCCTCCTGACATCTGCATGCTTTATGCTGAGATCCTCCGACTTCTGATGCATGTCATGTCATCATGAGCCTCCGGGGGCAGCATACAGCACAGAGTAAGAGTAGACCAGATTCAGAGTGGACTAGGTAAATATAACTGCACTTTACAAGGAAGAGGAATCTGGCCATGGTGTGGGGTGGGGGTTCTACCATGATGCTTCTGTTGGTGGCCCGGGCCACTGAAGTTCTGCCCATGTGGCTTTACAACCAGTTAAAGTGAAGCTTCCTCTTGTACCTTAGAACAGTGTTCCCCAACCCTGTCCTCAAGTACCACCAGCAGTGCATGTTTTGTGGACATACACACAGAAGTATTTAATCAGCTCTGCTGAGACACTAATTACCTCACTTGTGAATATGTGCTATTTCCTGCCAAACATGGACTGTGGGTGGGCCTTGAGGACAGGGTTGGGAAGTCCGGCCCTATAATATTTATATCTAAGGCAGGGAACACACTAGATGCGATTGTGCATGTGTCCGGACGGCAAAACGCACACAATTCCATAGGCTACTGAAGTCATTAGTCTTGCTCTGGAAACCGCTCATCGTGTTTTGTGTTTTGCGATTTTCCATGCATTTTTAAATCGCACATCTTTCTGCTTTTCCCTGCACGATGTGCACATTTGCATACAGCCTATTCTGCCAGAAACGCAGAATAAGAGAGACCAATAGCGGCAAAGCTTTAGCAGAAAACGCAAACGTAAAAGCCAATGGAGACCCGGAAATCAATGGGGAAAATGGCCCTGCAAGTGTGTTCCCTGCCTAAGCAGTGGAGATGACTATTGTAGTCTATGTTATGAGTACTCACAATGCACAGAAACCTACAGACTGTGACAGGGAGGGGAGCCAAAATCAGAATGGGAACTCTGGCCATACACAGTGCTATCCAACTGTACCACAAAATGACTGAATAAATAGTACAATCAAATCAGTCAGTTAATTGATTGATTAAAACATTGTTTGATGAAGAGAAAAGTTTCAATCTTTTCTATGAGAAAATTGCCGCCATTTCAGTGGGTGCTCTACCTCTGTGTCTTATTTGGTATTACAATTTGAAGGATTTTTTTATGCTTAAACATGCGATGCACCACCTCTGTTCACATTGCTAGTAAAAATAAACAACATTTCTTGTTTCTTGGTAATAAAAGAAAATGTAATGTAAAAAAAAAAAAAAAAAAAAAAAAAAACACATTTAAAAAACAGAAATAAAAACCATGAATAAAATGTTTTAAAGACGATGTACCTTGTTGGTGGCATTCATTAATGAAACTAAATCACCCTTGGCCCTGCTTTACATTGTCCGGGGCAGATGATCTAGATGAGAGTTTAAAAATGATGGGGTTATATTTCTTTACTCCCAATTCTAGTTTTTGCCTTGAGCCATATTAGGTTGCCTGGGTGTGAGTTCCTGTCTTTAGGTTGATGTAGATTTCCATGTGATTGACAAGGTTGGTTTTAATTGGAGTATTGTCCATATGTTCATTGATGCTATGCATTAAAGTGAATCTGAAGCATAATTAAAATAAAAAAATAGATACTTATCTGAGGGGGAACGCTCTGGGTCCTATAGAGCCTTTCCGTTCCCCTCCTCATCTCCGCATTCCCCCGCAGGCTAATCTGTTTAAATCTCCACCGTGGGAGGTTTTGGGAGTCTTTGGGAGCCCGAGTGCTTTGGAAGACTCTGTACTGCACACGTGCGAGAGATGGTGCTCGCTCATATGTAGTGTGGAGCGGCCTGTCTTCTGGAGCCCGAGTGCTCCTAAACACTTCCGAAGCCCACCCGCAGCAGAAGAAAGCAGTCTCCCATTGGTCATGGGTTGGAGACTGCTAACGGGGGAGCCTGCGGAGCAATGATGGGAGGAGAGGAATGGGAAGGCTCTAGAAGACCCTCTCCTTAGGTAAGGATCTGTTCTTTTTTCTTGTTATGCTATAGACTCCCTTTAAAGGGAACCTAAAATGAGTCTTCCACACTTATTTCCTTTTAAGCAATACTAGTTGCCTGGCTGTCCTGCTGATCTCTATGGCTGCAGTGGTATCTGAATCACACACCAGACTCAAGGAGCTTATCCAGTCAGACTTCAGTCAGAGCACCTGATCTGCATGCTTGTTCAAGGTCTATGGCTCAGGCCACATGTACAGTGGTGTGTTGTGGTGTAGCAGCTGCTTTGTAATGGGGCTTACTGCGCTGCAATGCAACAAATATGCGCTGTTAACAGTGTGGTAGTAGGGCTGTGGTGTGATAACGCACTGCATGCAGGTTAACAGGTACAGTGTAGTACACTTTTCATTGACTGTATGCAACGCTTTGTGGCCATAACGTGCAGTACTACCATTCCATTCTGTTGCTTTCCTCTTATACAAGGAATACAGCAGAATGTCCCAGTGTGAACACGGCCTCAGGCTAGGATCACGGTGGACAGAATCACTAGCGTTGTGGATAACCCATGTTTTTTTTTGCCCACAATGAAAGTCTATGGGCTGCATTGCAAAATGCATATATCTTAATTTTACAAATGCATGGAAAAAGCAGCACATAAGGTATTTCAGTGGAGACGCAGAGGACTACCGTATTTCGCGCTGTATAAGACGCTCCGGAATATAAGACGCGCCCAGGTTTAGAGTTGGGCCGAACGGTTCGCCTGCGAACGGTTCCAGGCGAACTTTGGGGGTTCGCGTTCGCCTGCATCAGGTGAACTTTTGCGGAAGTTCGATTCGCCCCATAATGCTGTATTGAGCAAAATTTTTAGCCTCCATTTCACTGTCAGCAGACATGTTATTGTCAAACACACTGCTTTCAGTGTTAGAGAACCCGCCCTTCAAGCTAGGTCCTTTATACCATTTGACTCAGTTGTCTGCCTACACTAATTAATTATGGGACAGCTGCTACACACTCTGCTAGGGAGATTTTAATTCCTCCCACCTCCCTCCTACCGGAGGGAGGAGGGTCTCTTCTGCCAGGGAATTATACTATTTTAAAAACCAGTATACATCATACCATAGCTGGTACATCATACCATAGCTGGGAATACATACATGAGTATACATCATACCATAGCTGGGAATCAAACCCAGATCTCACTGTGTGGTGGGCACGTCACCCTAAGCACTGTACCACTACAGAAGTAAGTGAAGCTAGCCTAAAATTTAACATTTATGCTCAATGCAATACAACCATTAGGTTGCTTAAAGGAGAACTGTAGTGAGAGGTATATGGAGGCTGCCATATTGATTTCCTTTTAAGCTATACCAGTTGCCTTGCAGCCCTGCTGATCTATTTGGCTGCAGTAGTGTGAATCACACCAGAAACAAGCATACAGCTAATCTTGTCAGATCTTACAAAAATGTCAAACACCAGATCTGCTGCATGCTTGTTCAGGGTCTAGAGCTAAAAGTATTGGAGGCAGAGGATCTGCAGGATAGCCAGGTAACTGGTATTGCTTAAAAGGAAATCAATATGGTAGCCTCCATATACCTTTCACTACAGTTCTCCTTTAAAGGGAACCTTAACTGAGAGTGATATGGCTGTTTCCTGTAAACAATACCAGTTGCCTGGCAGTCCAGCTGATCTTTGTGACTGCAGTAGTGGCTGAATCACACCCTGAAACAAGCATGCAGCTAATCCAGTCTGACTTCAGTCAGAGCACCTGATCTGCATGCTTGTTCAGGGGCTGTGGCTAAAAGTATTAGAGACACAGGATCAGCAGGCAATTCAGGCAACTGGTATTATTTTAAAAGGAAAAATTAGCTGCATGCTTGTTTCTGGTGTGATTCACACTACTGCAGCCAAATAGATCAGCAGGGCTGCCAGGCAACTGGTATAGCTTAAAAGGAAATCAATATGGCAGCCTCCATATACCTCTCACTACAGTTCTCCTTTAAGCAACCTAATGGTTCTATTGCATTGAGCATAAATGTTAAATTTTAGGCTAGCTTCACTTACTTCTGTAGTGGTACAGTGCTTAGGGTGACGTGCCCACCACACAGTGAGATCTGGGTTTGATTCCCAGCTATGGTATGATCTGGTGTTTGACATTTTTGTAAGATCTGACAAGATTAGCTGCATGCTTGTTTCTGGTGTGATTCACACTACTGCAGCCAAATAGATCAGCAGGGCTGCAAGGCAACTGGTATAGCTTAAAAGGAAATCAATATGGCAGCCTCCATATACCTCTCACTACAGTTCTCCTTTAAGCAACCTAATGGTTCTATTGCATTGAGCATAAATGTTAAATTTTAGGCTAGCTTCACTTACTTCTGTAGTGGTACAGTGCTTAGGGTGACGTGCCCACCACACAGTGAGATCTGGGTTTGATTCCCAGCTATGGTATGATCTGGTGTTTGACATTTTTGTAAGATCTGACAAGATTAGCTGCATGCTTGTTTCTGGTGTGATTCACACTACTGCAGCCAAATAGATCAGCAGGGCTGCCAGGCAACTGGTATAGCTTAAAAGGAAATCAATATGGCAGCCTCCATATACCTCTCACTACAGTTCTCCTTTAAGTTGGGGGATGATTGGGGGAGGGTCAGCAGCCAGCTCAGGGGCCCAGGAGGGAAATTGGGCTGCAACAAAGGGCCTCTGATGTCGCTTTTTGGTCAGGGTGATGTCTGTTGGGGGGCCCCAGGCTAATCTTGCCCTAGGGCCCCATTGTTACTTGAACCGGCCCTGGTAATTGCTACACAAAACCGCAGCCAAAGCCGCTAGACATGTTTAGATATCCGCTCTAAACATGCCTAGAATCGCTCTGAAATCTGCTCCCAAAACCGCTAGCATTTTGCAGATCTGCTAGCGGTTTTGGTGTGCACTGGGCCTTAGAGACACAGGATCAAGGGAACAGCCAGGGAACTCTCTTTGTAACAACCAAGGTACATCTTCTTGCACGGCCATCAGTTACAATAAACAATTACCGACTTCAACTCATTATAGCAGACAGCAGAGAGGGCAAATAAATTAGGCAAAAAAGAAATCTAGCTTGCATGCAAACACTGTATGCAGCCAGGGCCGGATTTCTGGAAAGGCCACAAAGGCCACGGCCTAGGGCGATAAAATCAGATAAGATAAGAAGGGCGGCATGACTTGGAGAGAGAAGAGGTCATATGTCAAAATTAATCACCTCTTCTGGTCCCGCAGCGCAGCCAGCCAGCGCCCTGCTCTGCACTAATAGCTGAATTCCAGAGTTCCCCAATTCCAGCAAGTCTCTCTCTCAATCAACATCTGCTGTCACCTCATCTGATGATCAATTCCTCTTATCATGATCATACAAGTTGATGTGAGAAATACCAGGGATTTACATTACAAAGCAGATAGAACGAAGTTCTGCTGAGTTTTAATGCAGGCATTCAAAGACATCAGTGAACCCTGCTAATTTCTTCACTTTCTCCTTTACAGTTTTGACACTGACCCCAGCAGCTGTTAATTACACTTTCTTATCTCTAGTCTACTTAAATTTATGGCTTTAGGGTTTTTTTTTTCTTCCTAGCCAGCAGTGGTCTCAGTTAACTCTTTCCTGACTCATTTTCTGTTCCTACCATCTATGAGAGGAATAAAAATGCTGTTTGCTTTACTTTCATTGCTAAACTGTCACCTGAGCTGTTACTACCTCTATGCTAGTCTGTATAGTTTGGCATCCTTCTCCTTTCCTGTAGCAGTAAAGCATTGTACCATTTTAGCCACAGCGAAAGCCGATAGTTTTGAATGAGGATGATACCATTTATTGGCTTAAAAGAAAAAAGTAATCTTTCTGTGAATAAGCCTTCTTAAGACTTTGTTCCTGTATACTGTCAATATGTTAGAGCAAACCACCATATGTACTTTCAACATTCAAAAGAGATACATAGATTTTTCAAATATAAATAAATATCATTCAGATGCTTTAAAGTGGAGCTGAACTCTTGCACAGGACAGAAGGAAAACATAGAAAAATCTACCTTGTATTTTTTTTAGAGAGCCTGTGTAATTCTCCCTCATCTGTGTCTAATCTGACATTGTAATTTGATCTCTCCTGTGTCCCCTGACTGCCACAACATCTAAGCTAATTTGAAAGCACAGGATGTTAACAATATGTCTGCTTCCATGAAAGCAGGAAGTAGACACTGCCGATTGATTGCAGGATTTGTATCAGCTGTAACAAAGAAATGTTTTTTTTAAAGGTTATTATGTTATTGTGTATCTTTTGAAGCAGAGAGGAAGTTCTGAGTTCAGGTCCGCTCTAATTACAACCAAACATCCAAAGTGGGTATTGACAGGATGTTTGCTACTTACCTGTTCTCTGTTTCTCTCCATTGAGCTGTCCTGTCACCTGTTTGTGGCTATGACTGCAGCCAGTCGCACAGAGGACAAAGAAGCAGTGCATGCTCTGGCCACTCACGCTCCCTGTCACCTGTTTGTGGCTCTGACTGCAGCCAGTCTCACAGAGGACAAAGAAGCAGCGCATGCTCTGGCCACTCACGCTCCCTGTCACCTGTATGTGGCTATGACTGCAGCCAGTCGCACAGAGGACAAACTTGCGACTTGCGCAAGTTTTCTGCTCCTGCCCAGATGTGCACAGCAACCAACGCCAGTATAGTGTTATGCATTCTTGACAAGTACATATATCAGCGTCATTTCTCAAGTATGCATTCCCAGAACACTATTGGCTGCTGTGCACTTTCGGGCAGGAGCACAAATTGCAGGAATTATTGAGCAGACAGAGCATCCTCTGATTCTTGGCTGAATGGGAGGCAGAGCAGCACAACTGAAATGAGCCCATTCAAACCAATGATCGATAGTCAGTGTTGGTCAGAATGTTTTTTGGTAGTGGTGGTGGTGGCGGGGGGGGGGGGGGATTGGGGCAGTCGATGACAGCAGGCCTAGGGCACTGGAAAGTACAAATCCGGCCCTGTATGCAGCTTGAATTAAACCAAATGCACCTCCTGCTAAACTTGATTGGCCCAGTTCCAAGCTGCCTACAAATCGGGGGCGGTCCTTCCATAACGCAACATGAAACGCAGGCTTCAAGGTGGCAACAATTCTCGGTTGGCCTCTCACCAAATGTCCCCCTCCTCACACTGCCCATCTCCACCTCCCTAGGTGTGCAGCACCGCTTCACTCAGCGTTCCAGCGATGGGATTTCCATCCACCCATCCAGCGTCCTGTATCCATGGCTACAGGTCGGGTCACATGAGGCGCTGCTGTAGTTAGAGAGGAAGCAGCACTTCACGTGTGGCTGGTGAACCCATCGCTAATCTGCTGGGGGTGGGTGGATGATGTGACGTGCAGCACATACCTGGCATCCTGGGAATCAGATGCTGCAGGCCAACAGGGAGGAGATGCTGTCTTGGAGGAAGCAGAGGAAGGTAAGCGAGTGCCAGTGCCTGCAATGTGCAGCCTGATGTGTCTCTCCTGGGGGGTGGTAGGTGGGGATTAGCAGCTAGGAAAATCTCTGGCAAAGCATAGAAACTCAAGTTCCAGCCTTCTTGGCTTTTACTGAGTTAGGACTTCCTTCTACCAGTGAAATATGATGGACTCCAAGTATACTGCTGAAAGACCTGAGTTGTAACTCCTCTGAGTGGAGGCCTTGTGGCCATGGACAAGCCACCTGCGTCACAGAATAGTATGGAACTGGCCATTGCTTGGTGGTTTGTACATCTGACAATGTTTTTATTTGGCTGCTTTGCTCAGGGCAGCCCACTACAAAAGTTATAAAGATTAGTCAGCTACATTTTTTTCTTCATATATAACATATAACTTTAACCCAGTCGATCAGGGGCGTAGGAATAGGCCCTGCAGCCCCTGCGCCTGCGGGGGGGCCCGGCCCCCCCCTGGGGCCCGCTTGGGGCCGTTTTGTGGGTGCTGGAGGGGTGGCAGCATGAGGGGAAAGCCTTGCCCACAGTCGGCGGGGAGAGGGGTAGTTCCCCCCTCTCCCTCACCTCGGGGCTCTCCCCTCTGTGCTCCCCTCCAGCTCGTAAGTGTCTGTGGGGCTGTGGTGGGCAGCGAGCGGCGGGCAGATACATACCTGCTTCCGTGCGTTCCATCGGAGACTTCTCCCTCTAGCGGCTGACGTCACTTCCGGAAGTGACGTCAGCCGCTAGAGGGAGAAGTCTCCGATGGAACGCACGGAAGCAGGTATGTATCTGCCCGCCGCTCGCTGCCCACCACAGCCCCACAGACACTTACGAGCTGGAGGGGAGCACAGAGGGGAGAGCCCCGAGGTGAGGGAGAGGGGGGAACTACCCCTCTCCCCGCCGACTGTGGGCAAGGCTTTCCCCTCATGCTGCCACCCCTCCAGCACCCACAAAACTCCGAGCGGGCCCCAGGGGGGGGGGGCATATTACGATTTTCAGGTGTCTGCTGCCCACATTGTGATTTTCAGGTGTCTGCTGCCCACATTACGATTTTCTGGTCACTGCTGCCCACATTGTGATTTTCAGGTGTCTGCTGCCCACATTACGATTTTCTGGTCACTGCTGCCCACATTGCGATTTTCTGGTGTCTGCTGCCCACATTACGATTTTCTGGTCACTGCTGCCCACATTGCGATTTTCTGGTCACTGCTGCCCACATTGCGATTTTCTGGTGTCTGCTGCCCACATCATGATTTTCTGGTGTCTGCTGCCCACATTGCGATTTTCTGGTGTCTGCTGCCCACATTACGATTTTCTGGTCACTGCTGCCCACATTGCGATTTTCTGGTCACTGCTGCCCACATTGCGATTTTCTGGTGTCTGCTGCCCACATCATGATTTTCTGGTGTCTGCTGCCCACATTACGATTTTCAGGTGTCTGCTGCCCTCATTACGATTTTCAGGTGTCTGCTGCCCTCATTACGATTTTCAGGTGTCTGCTGCCCACATTACGATTTTCAGGTGTCTGCTGCCCACATTACGATTTTCAGGTGTCTGCTGCCCACATTGCGATTTTCAGGTGTCTGCTGCCCACATTGCGATTTTCAGGTGTCTGCTGCCCACATTGCGATTTTCTGGTGTCTGCTGCCCACATTACGATTTTCTGGTGTATGCTGCCCACATTAGGATTTTCTGGTGACTGCTGCCCACATTGCGATTTTCTGGTGACTGCTGCCCACATTGCGATTTTCTGGTGACTGCTGCCCACATTGCGATTTTCTGGTGACTGCTGCCCACATTAGGATTTTCTGGTGTCTGCTGCCCACATTACGACATTCTGGTGACTGACTGCTGCCCACATTAGGATTTTCTGGTGACTGCTGCCCACATTACGATATTCTGGTGACTGCTGCCCACATTAGGATTTTCTGGTGACTGATGCCCACATTGCAATTTTCTGGTGACTGCTGCCCACATGGCGATTTTCTGGTGACTGCTGCCCACATTGCGATTTTCTGGTGAACACTGCCCACGTTACGATTGTCTGGTGAATGCTGTCCACGTTACGATTTTCTGGTGAACGCTGCCCACATTACGATTTTCTGGCCCACATTATGATTTTCTGGTGAACACTGCCCAAGTTACGATTGTCTGGTGAATGCTGTCCATGTTACAATTTTCTGGTGAACTCTGCCCACATTACGATTTTCTGTCCCACATTACGATATTCTGGTGAACGCTGCCCACATTACGATTGTCTGGTAAATGCTGCCCACGTTACAATTTTCTGGTGACTGCTGCTCACGTTACTATTTTCTGGTGACTGGTGCCCACATTACGATTTTCTGGTGAACTCTGCCCACATTATGATTTTCTAAAGGCCCACATTACGATTTTCTGGTGAACTCTGCCCACATTACGATTTCCTGGCCCACATTACGATTGTCTGGTAAAATGCTGCCCACTTTACAATTAATTTACAGTGAAACGCTGCCCCATTACGATTATTTCGCACCTATGGGGGGGGCCCCATCCAAATATTCGCAGGGGGGCCCAGTGATTTCTAGTTACGCCCCTGCAGTCGATCAATAGTAAATTTGGAACCACAGGGCTTAGAACCAACGATTCTTCTATTACAGGCTAGAGCAGCAACTGTCTGAGACACCAGCTCCTTTTGTGCTTGAACCTGCTCCTGGTTTGGGTTAGTGTGGTGCTATATGGGTACTCAGGCTGTAGCTTTGGAGACCCGGGTTTGAATCATAGTGGTAGCAGTGTTTTACTCCTTAGGTATGTATATATTTGATGATCCATGAGAAATATATCTCCTGGTCTTTAGCTCAAGTGATTATCAGCTAGTAAGCGCATTTGGAAGGTGTTGAAAGCTCATTCATTTTTTTCTACTGGTATAGTATGATGAATGAGCATGTGTGGTTGGGAGAAAGAGATAGCTCAGTGGTATAGGTCTCTGCCAGCAGTGCTGAGAAGCCTGAGCTTAATCCAGGTGGAGATTCCTGCTCTAATCTTATCTCTTTCTCAAGCTGTTCTACTTGTGAAAAACAATGGACGAGCACATATGGCTAAGAGAAGGAGATAGCTCAGTGGTATGGGTCTCTGCCAGCAGTGCTGAGAAGCCTGAGTTCAATCCTGTTGGAGATTCCTGCTCTAATCTTCTTATCTCTTTCTCAAGCTGTTCTACTTGTGAAATACAATGGACGAGCACATATGGCTAAGAGAAGGAGATAGCTCAGTGGTATGGGTCTCTGAAAGCAGTGCTGAGAAGCCTGAGTTCAATCCTGGTGGAGATTCTTGCTCTAATCTTGTTATCTATTTCTCAGGCTGCTCTACTTGTGAAATATGATGGATGAGCACATATAGTCAGGAGAAGGAGATAGCTCAGAGGTAAGGGTTTCTGACAGCAGTGTTGAGAAGCCTGGGTTCAATCCTGGTAGAGATGCTTACTCTAATCTTGTTATCTCTTTGTCAAGCTGTTCTACTTGAAATATGATGGACGAGCACACATGGTCAGGAGAAGGAGATAGCTCAGAGGTAAGGGTCTCCGACAGCAGTGCTGAGAAACCTGAGTTCAATCCTGGACTCTGACAGCTCTGTTGAGACACCTGAGATCAACCCCTCTGAGTGAAGACCTTGTGGCCCATGGACAAGCCACCACAGCTCCTGAGTCCCAGGTACGACAGGGGTGCCTGTAACATGCGTCAACGACACCAGATAGCTTGGGGCCTCTTCCCCCTACCCCATGTCTATGTGGTCTATCCATCTGACAATATTTGGGGTGGGCTGTCTTGCTCAGGACAGCCTACTTTCATACTTAGTAAAAATTTCCCCCAACTTTTTTTTTTTTTTTCCCTCCACCACCACCTTCTCCCTATCTAGGAAGCCCACCTACTAATGTACCTTATTTCCTTCGAATTAAACTTGCCTAGTAAGGGGTTTGAACTCAGGTCTCCAGCACAGCAGGTCAGACCTCCAACCACCTGAGCCACCAGCTCTGGTCATACACAGATCTCTTCGTCCATCATACTTCACATCTACCCTTCAAATCTAACAGCATATTCAGAAACTCCAAGAAGCAAATATCCAAGAAATAAAGCCATTTTCATCTAGAGGGACTTGAATTCATTTTTCACTGCACCAGTCATGGGCTGAATAAGTCAGAGATAAAACCTCAGAACTAACATTCAGTTAGCGAAGCCGCCCAGGGCATTAGTAATCAGGAGATAATATAGCAGTGTGATCGATACCCTGGTTCTAGTCCTGAAGACTCTTTATTGATTTGTGAAACATGATAGACAAGCACATGTGGTTAGGAGAAAGAGATGGAGGTAAGAGCTCTGACAGTAATGCTGAGAAATCCTGATATCAACCCCTCAGAGTGAAGACCTTGTAGCCCATAGACAAGGAATCACAGCTCCTGTGTCCCAGGCTCAAGTGGGGTACCTGTAATGTGTGTTGGAAATACTTGTTGTATATCTGATATTTGGAGTGGGCTGCTATGCTCATGGCAGGCCAATCTAAAAGCTGTATTTAGTCAAATGTTACCCCTTATATTACTCTTAACTTCAGTACAAACCACTTTTGTTTGACACATTCCACCAACAGGTCATATAGAACCACTTTGGGTCCTCTGAGGGTAAAGTGCTCAGGTCTACAGGAGCAAGGATGAGCAGAAACTACACCAGTGCGAATTTACACATCGTAGTTCGCATCTACGCATCGTAGTTTGTCGGTGAAGTTTAAAAACTACGCTTATGAATTTACGTGTCGTGAAATACCCCTACGCGTAGCTTACGCCCACTATGTGTCTTAACGTGTATTGCGTAGTGAACTACGAATGCGTTACTCGCTTCGAATTTTCCGTGTGCAATTGTATGCTTACAAATTTACGCATTTGAAAGGGGAATGTACGCATAGAAGAGTTCCCGTTGTAAGCATTTAAAAAGAGGTATTAATGCGTAAAATTTTCTGCATACCAGCATAAGCATCCGCATACACTACGCTTCACACTATGCATAATTGCATATTTTAATTCATATTCTATGAAATGCATGAGAAGCAAATATTTGATTTCGAAGCCATAGTTTGGCGATGTGTTATTGCGTAAAACTACACGTAGTTTCAGCGTAGCGAAGTTGGACGACTACGACCATCCCTGTACAGGAGAGATTGGTCCCAGGACTCCCCCATACTGTGGTCAGAACAGTAACCACTTGAGGCACCAGCTGTTCTCATGCCAGTGTATGCTTGTCAGTGGAAAGTAGAATGATACTCCACATATAGAATAATAAATAAAAAAAACAGCAACAAGCAAGCATTTGGTGGATGTAACAGGATAACCT
Organism: Hyperolius riggenbachi; assembly: GCF_040937935.1. Classification (NCBI taxonomy): domain Eukaryota; kingdom Metazoa; phylum Chordata; class Amphibia; order Anura; family Hyperoliidae; genus Hyperolius; species Hyperolius riggenbachi. The sequence goes on along the minus strand of NC_090657.1, from coordinate 207,345,229 downwards.
AAGCCTTAGTATGCACAGAGGATAGCAATGTAGAGAATGCAAGGATACAATTATGTTTATTTTTCACAATTATATACAGTATATAAGTTTTGCCTTGTGTCTGCAGGAAACACTGACAATTGCCTGTGAGATGTTTTCTGCACGATATGTGTGTTTGTCTGCAAATGAACCCAGCATGGGCATCCACAACTCCCCCAGGCTAACAGCAGCCCCCAGGCCAAACAAACCAGTAACTTCAGGGGTGCAGGCATAGCTCAGGTGCCATGCTTGCCCCTGTCCTGTGCCACCACCTCTGCCTCCTTGTGTGTGTCCGCCTGCTGTGTCCCGTCCCCGTCAGACCTCAGATCAGCCAGCAACCAGTGCGAAGCATCATATGTCACTTAAGCAGTGGGGTGTCCACAGGGGGTACCATGAGCCTGCTTCTCTTTGGTCGCTGGCTGATCGGAGGTCTGAGTGATGCTGCCTGTTACATGATAAGGATAGGACACGGCAGGGGGGCGACGCTGATCCGAGGTCTGACATCACAGTGAGTGGGGTGTGGGTCCCTGTCACTACCTAAACTTGGAGCATATTGCATAATTGCGAAACGCTGGTGTCAGCGATAGCGATTCATGATGTGAACAAGGCCTTACAATGTTTTATGATCATCATTAAAAGTGTAATATTATAACCTAATCCAAGGTGTGTGTCAGCATACATATAACAGCAAGTGGAAGTAGAACAATCACAGATATCTGCACACTTGAGGAAAACACAGTTCATTCTGCTGATAGGGGTTTGCGATAATATAGTTTGGATGTTTAAACCTCCCATCTTCTGAAGCCAGATATTATCAAAGTGGGGCATAGTGTCTTTATAGGTGGCAGATTTTTTTTTTTCTGCACTGACCAGAGAGAAACCTCAAAAAGCTCAGGTCAGACTTATACAGTACCTAGTACACACTTTAATGATGGTTGGCCAATCACTGACCAATTTTACCACCTCAATGTAGTAGGATTGTTAACAGACATTTAATACTATGAGCAGATTGTGTAGGTACACAACACTGGCTTCCCATCAGCTTTAGGATCAATTTCAAAATCCTGTGCTTGGCCTACAAATCAGTGCACAAGACCTGCCCGACCTACATCTCTGATCTGGTCCACAGGCACATACCAGCCCGCACCATCCGATCCTCCAATGACCTGCGCCTAGTCGCACCTCGCATAACTCAGTCACACGCACGTTTGCAGGACTTCACCAGGGCTGCCCCTACTCTCTGGAACTCTCTCCCACCAGCCGTCAGACTCACCCCCACCTTTAATACCTTCAAACAAGCTCTCAAGACTCACCTCTTCACGTTCGCATACCCCCCTACACCAGCATCATAATATGTTCTGTTAGACCCCCTCTTAAAAGACGCACCTATTGTCTCCACCCCACCCTTTAGATTGTAAGCCTCTGGCAGGGCCCTCCTCCCTAGTGTATCCAGCTTGATTATGCAATCATACTCACAACCACCCCTCTTGTAGACTCGAACAGTCTCTATCTTGACCTATGACACTGTATTGTTATTAAATCATTTGCATGATCTTGTTTTGTTGTGAGTTTCCGTTTGTTCTACCTGTATGTTAACCCATTTATCTATTGTGCAGCGCTGCGTAATATGTTGGCGCGTTTTAAATACAATAAATAATAATAATAGGTAAGCTCTTATGCTGGGAGTACACGGGTCAATCCCCGGTGGCCGATTAGCTGCCGGATCGACCCCAGCCGCGTCCCCGCCAAGACCCCGCGTATCGATTACCGCTCGTCCCCGCCGGCGCTTCCGTATCAGCGCTCAATTCCCTGCCATTCTCCACGGGCAGGGGTCGAGCAGCTTGATCGGGCCAGCTAAATATTATCAGCTGGTCGATACACGGTACAGAAAGGTACCGTGTATCCCCAGCATTATACTACATGGAGGTAGTAACATTGTTCAGTGATTGTTCAATCAAAATTGGATGTGTATGCACCCTAAAGCCTAGTACACACTATCAACTATAACTGGCCAATCAATGACCAATTTTACCACCTTCATGTAGTATGAGGGTCACCAGATTTAGAGTACTCTGAACAGATACTGTAGGTAAGCTCTCATACTACATGGAAAAGTTAATATTGGCCAATCAAAATCGGATGTGTGTACACACCCTTAAGCCATTGACAGGCAATTTGGTGTTTTGATGCTACTGCAATAAAATGCACTAGCTCAGGTAGTAGGCCGACGCCCTCACAGTAGAAGTTTGGGATCTGACCGATTTAGTCATTAACACTTATCAAATTAAAGAACATACTTCCAACCAAAATGTGCATGGATATGGATATGGATCAGGATACCAGAAGAGGAACAGCTCCTAAAGCAAGGTGGGGAGTTTGTCTTATCCAATCTGTGCAATCTACCAGGGACCATAAATGTTGTATATAAGGGCCAGTGCACACCAAAAAGCGCTAGCGTAATTGCAAACGCTGAGTGCTTTTTGAAGTGATTTTCCTAGGTGATTTGAGGCATGTGCCTAGTGATTTTTCTAATCATGCCTCACGATTTTTGGAGCATTTTGGTGTAGCGGTTTTTATTTTTTTTTTTATTACAGTAGAGCTGTACCTGGACAGCTTCTGTAACAAAAACGCTTGGAAAATTGCTCTGATCTAGCGCTTTTCAGAGAGATTTTCCACTTTCTTATACTTAACATTTAGGCTGAATCGCCTCAGAAATCAGCAGAAATGCTGCAGACTTTTATCCTAATGTAAAGCGCTAAACCAGAGGGAGTTCAAAGGTTCACAGTAAGTGTCTACTGCGGGTAAACAATCACAGCCCCAGGCTGCATTCAGTGTCTATCAGTGTCCTCTATGTTCCTCCTGCGTATGCGCTCTAAAATGGGCTCAGCGTTGTCCCCTTCAATACAGTCTGTGGTTAATCAATAGAAAGCGCTTTGCTGTCACATCATATGCATAAATTGTCCCTTAGGAATTGCACTCACCCTTCCAGAATGACCACTGTTAGACTGGTCATAGATGGCTCTGCGTCCAGCCCCCGGTCCACGGGTCTGCTGTATAGACGTTCTGTCTTTCTCCTCTCCTTGATCAGGATATTCCAAGTGCTGTGCTTGATCTCAATACCTCGTAAAAAACAGAGGTACCATAGCGTAATCCAGTATTTTAAAATGCAAAGTTTATTAAAAAATGCTACTCACACTTTGTAGCAGGGTTAACAGCGTTTTAGAGTGTTAACGGGCTCTCCCCCTTGCCTCCCGGTCAGGCTCGTAGGAACTCCCTTCGCCGCCGCCAACACCGCTCAGTGCGTACTTCCTCCTTGTCCAAGGCTCCACCCTACGCGTTTCGTCACACGCGTGACTCATCAGGGGAGTGGCCGGGAGGCACGGGGGACAGCCCGTTAACACTATAAAACGCTGTTAACCCTGCTACAAAGTGTGAGTAGCATTTTTTAATAAACTTTGAATTTTAAAATACTGGATTACGCTATGGTACCTCTGTTTTTTACGAGGTATTGAGATCAAGCACAGCACTGGGAATATCCTGATCAAGGAGAGGAGAAAGACAGAACGTCTATACAGCAGACCCGTGGACCGGGGGCTGGACGCAGAGCCATCTATGACCAGTCTAACAGTGGTCATTCTGGAAGGGTGAGTGCAATTCCTAAGGGACAATTTATGCAGATGATGTGACAGCGGAGCGCTTTCTATTGATAAACCACAGAAATGCTGCAGGCCCGCATTTGCGTTTTGGAGAAAATCACATCGCTCTGGTGTGATCCATCCCATTCAAATACATTAGCCAAGCGCTTTTCAAAGCACTGGTGTTTTTAAAAGTACTCAGAAGCACTCTTGGTGTGCATCAGCCCTAAGAGGCAATTAAACCTCCACATGAGAAGTCTACCTCCTTATTTAACTCACATTTCCTCCTAAGTCCTCTTTCAGACAGACGACTGAACTGCACGCTTGCTGAACAGTTCAGCATCCTGTCTGCCACCCACGTGTGTAATTTCGAGTACAATTTAAATGCAGCTGTAACACCACACGTGGCAGTGATTAACACATGGTGGTGTTACCCAGCAGCAGGAGACCACAACATGTTGCGCCTGAGCACTGCTGTGACATCAGTACACAGTGCTAAAAAGGAGAGCAGCTTGCAGGCGGTGAATTAACCGCCTTTCAGCTGTCCATCTGAGGACAGTTTTACACCTGGCCTGTGCGTTTGCGGGGCGATGTCCTGGCCCCTTTGCAGAGTGCACAAACAGGGTTATGTAAGCATAGTACTGGCCCCCGCACACCCCTCGCCCAGCAACATACCCCCTGCTGGGGTTCCCAGGTTTTCCCGTTGTTCCACGCATTTGTGCCGCACTGCCAACATGTTTAACATTTCTGCATCGCCCATTGACTTACATTTCTCCCTCCGCCACTGCGTCATTGCAGAAGTCAGACAGTAACTATGACTTTGCAATGGCTCAGCAGCGGATTTCCAACGCAACACTTTAAGTGTGCTAGACCCCATTGCCTTGCATTGCAATTGCATTACTTTACAGTTAAACAGGGTAACACAACACAGGTTTGCAGGGCAAGTGTAAAATGGGCCTTAGTTTTCTCCTAGGTGATCATTTTTCATCTTTTGCTTTAAATTACCTTCTTGCTTTTTGGTGGCTTAACCAGTTCACCACTAAGGGGGATTTCCCCCAATGGACCAGAGCAGTTTTGACCTGTCAACGTTCCTCCCTTTCACTTGAGAATAACTTTATTACTACTTACCACATCAAAATGATCTATACCTTGTTTTTTTCTCTATAAATTGCAAGTAGGCCTTTTGTGGGCGATACTTGTTTTCAGTAATTACTTTATTTTATATGTATTTTATAGGGAAAAAAGAAAAAAAATACATACACAGACAAGGGGGTATACAAACTCCATGCAGATGCTGAGTGCCCTGGCTTAGTATTCGATTAAAAATCAAGTGCTGCAAGTAAAATGTGCTAGGCAGTATTGCTTCCTTGGTGCCCATGCTGCAAGACATTGCTATTCATAGGTATTTTTGGCTACTAGATTGCAACACAGGAGACCTACAAAGACACTTGGGAGAGATGGGTGGGATATGCAAACTAGAAGCAGAAAGTAGGTGGCTTGGCTGGGATTTCCTCCATGGACCCACTGCAGCAAGAACATGCTAGGCACTTCTGCCAGCTTTCTGCCCACTATAATGCTGCAAGCATTCCCTATTTAAAGGTTTTTGACTATTGGAAGGCAAAGGAGAAAACCCTCATAGACAGACAAGGAGGCAAACAAACTCCATGGTGATGCTTAATGCCCTAGTTGGGATTACCACTAGAGAAGCAGTGTTATAAGGCAAATGTGCTAGGCACGTCTGTCACCCTTCTTCCCGCTATAATATTGCCAGCACTCCCAATTTATAGGTCTTTGACTACTGGAAGACAACAAAGTACACTCTAATAGAAAAGAGGATGGATTCCCACCACAGTACTAGTGCTAGAAGGCAAATGTGCTAGGCACTTCTGCCACCTTGTGGCCCCAAAAAATGGTTCCAGTATTTATGGGTCTTTCATTACTGGAATGCCCCATAAACTCCATGCAGATGCTGAGTGCCCGGGCTTGGTATCCAACTAAATATCAAGTGCTGCAAGGCAAATGTGCTAGGCAGTTTTGATTCCTTGGTGCTCACTTAAATGCTTCAAACCATTGCTATTTATAGGTCTTTTTTGCTTGTAGAATGCAACACAGGAGACCTACAAAGACAATAGAGAAAGTTGGGTGATATATACAAACCACACAAAGACTAGATTACTTACCGGTAATGTCTTTTCTGGTAATCCGAAGGACAGCACCCTGAGAAGATGTCCACTCCCACATTCACTGGACAGGACCGCACTAAAGAATTTGCATAGTTAGGCAGTATAAAAGGCAGCATTTCACATACCACATCAGTTATAAAAAAAGACAAGACACCAAATGATGCTTCAATATAAATTTTTTATTTACATGGGTGGGCGTCAACGGGTGCTGTCCTTCGGATTACCAGAAAAGACATTACCGGTAAGTAATCTAGTCTTTCTCTGGACATCCTCGGACAGCACCCTGAGAAGATAAACAAGAACATGATATCTAGAGAGGGATAACTGCCTGTAAAACCTTTCTGCCAAAGGCTAAATCTCTACTAGCAGATACGTCTAGCTTATAATGTTTAGCAAAAGTGTTTGACGAAGACCAGGTAGCTGCTCGGCAAATCTGCTCAATACTGGCTCCTGCCCTCTCTGCCCAAGAAGTTGACATCGATCTCGTGGAGTGAGCCTTGATGGATGCTGGCACTCTCTTATTCTGCACGCTGTAGGCCAGGGAAATGGCCTGTCTTAACCATCGTGCTATGGTAGCTTTTGAAGCTTGCCTTCCTCTGTTTGGTCCTGAATGAAGGACAAACATCGCCCTAGACCTTCTCCAACTGTTAGTGACCTCCATATACTGTAAGATACAGCGTCTAACATCAACAGCCTGCAACTTCCTTTCCTTGTCATTTGAAGGATTTGGACAAAAAGAAGGTAAGTAAATCTCCTGTGACCGGTGAAAATCCGAGACCACTTTTGGTAGAAAGGTAGGGTCCATCTTTAAAGTGATGCGATCGTCTGAAACAATGCAGTATGGTTCATCAATCGACAAGGCCTGGATCTCGTTTACACGCCTTGCAGAACAAATTGCTAGTAGAAACACTGCCTTCAAAGTAAGGTTTTTCTCCGATATTTCTGATAATGGCTCAAAGGGATGTAATGAAAATGCCTGTAACACTGTGTTTAAATCCCAAGGTGGGGTCCTTATTCTCTGTTTTGGTTTCAACCTAGACGTTGCATGGAAGAACTGAATTATAAAGCGATCTTCTGACAATTTTTTCTCCAAGAATACACTTAATGCAGCCGTCTGTACTTTTAATGTGCTGATGCTTAGGCCCATTGCGAATCCTGCCTGTAAAAACTCTAATACAGAGGATATCAAAGTTCTTGAGACCCCTTTCCTTGAGCACCAATCAGAATAAGTTCTCCAAGCCTTCGCATACATTTTTCTAGTTACCTCCTTTCTGCTGCAAATCAAAGTTTTTATAAGTTCTTCTGAAAATCCCTTTTGTTTCAGGAGTGTCCATTCAGGTTCCACGCTGTTAGCTTGAACATGGTCAGCTGTGGATGGAAGAACGGGCCCTGAGATAGTAAGTCTGGTCTGTTCGGTAATATCCAGGGATCCTCTACAGCTAACCTTTTCAGCAGCGAAAACCAAGGTCTTTTTGGCCAAAAAGGAGTTATCAATATCGCTCTGACCTTCTCCTGCATTATTTTGTTCAGTACTTTCAGAATCACTGTAATTGGTGGAAAGGCATAGACCAGAGGAAACTCCCACTTGATTGAGAAGGCATCTATGACCTTTGAGTTGTCCTCCCGAGAGAGGGAACAGAACTGAGGGCATTTGTTGTTGTGCTTGGAAGCAAATAAGTCTATGTCTGGACTGCCCCATTTCTGCAGAATCTCTTGAAACACTTCCTGGTGAAGGCTCCACTCGTCCTGTAACAAAGTCTCCCGACTGAGGAAATCTGCCATGCAATTTCGAGAACCTTTCAAATGTATAGCTTTTAGAGAACAAGTCCATTGTTCCGCCCAGGACATTATCCTTTGAGTCTGACTCCAAAGGGAAGCACTCCTGGTACCCCCCTGCCTGTTCAGGTATGCCACTACTGAAGAATTGTCTGTCTGGATCAACACATGTTTCATCTGGAGGAATGAGGAGAAATGTTCTAGAGCCAATCTGACTGCTTCCAACTCTCTGTTGTTCGATGGCATGCTGCTTAGAGTTTGAGACCATAGACCCTGGGCTGGCATATTCTTGAAGTGTGCCCCCCACCCTATTGCACTTGCATCTGTTGTCAGAATGCATTCTGTTGGAAAGTTCCAGAGACGGCCTGTCGAGAGATGTACTTGTTCCTTCCACCAGTCCAAAGAAAGCTTCACCCTGGGAGGGATCAGTACCCTGTCGTCTAGAGAAGACTTCTTCTTGTTCCATACCCTCAGGATCCATACCTGGAGTTGCCTTGAATGAAACTGTCCCCAAACCATAGTCATGAAGGCAGAAGTCATGAGCCCCAGAAGTGACATAGCTTCTCTTATTGTTGTGGTCTGAGCACTCTGAAAGGAAAGAATACAATTGATTAATCTTTGACCCTTATCAACAGGCAGAAAAACTTTCTGAACAGAAGAATTAATCGTAAGGCCTAAATAATTCATGACTTTTGAAGGTTGAAGACAAGATTTCTACCAGTTCATGAGCCAACCTAATGACTCCAGAAAGTTAATTGTATAGCTCAACTGATATGAAACTGACTCTGTAGAAGGGCCCCATATCAGCAGGTCATCTAAGTATGATATAACCTGAATAGATCGTATTCTAAGCACTGACAGAACTTCTGCCATTATCTTAGTAAATAACCATGGTGCTGATGATAACCCAAATGGTAAAGAAGTGAACTGGTAATGTCTTACCTCCCCTGCAGTCCTGATGGCAAATCTCAGAAACCTCTGTGATCTCAGACTCATGGGGATGTGTAAGTATGCATCTCTGAGGTCTAGGGACACCATATAACAGTCTCTCTGTAGTAGGTTCACTACTGTCCTCATATTGTCCATTTGAAATCTTTTGTATAAGATGAATCTGTTCAATGACTTTAGATTTATGATGAACCTGTAATCTCCTTTGGGTTTTTTGACTAGGAAGACCGGGGAGTAGAAGCCTGCATGCATGTGAGAGGCGGGTACCTGGCGTATCACCTTCTTCTCCAGTAGGGAGGCAATCAATTCCATCAGTGCCTTCTGAACAATCATATCCTTTGGGTGGGGGGTTACACAAAATCTTGAATGAGGAATCCTTACAAACTCCAGATCGTATCCCTCTAATACAATCGATCTTATCCATTTGTTCTGGAAATGTTCCTGCCAAGTCTCGAAAAAATGCGTGATCCTTCCTCCTACTGGAATTATGGCGTCATTGTTGCTTTGGCGTTGTAACTGAGCTGGAGGGATTAAGTAGGAAATTTGATCTGGCTCTTGGACCTTTTCCTGTATTCCATCTTCCTCTACCACTTCCTGTAGAGGTATTGCTTTGCTTCTTCTGGTTACGAAAGGATCTCTGGAAACGAAAAGTTTTCCTCTTAATTGGGAAATTTTTCTTCCTATCTGATGATCTGTCAAGGGTCTCCTCCAACTTGCTACCAAACAAAAGGTTTCCCTCACACGGAATGCCACATAAACGTGATTTTGATGATGAATCTCCCTGCCATGTTCTTAGCCAAACCGCACGTCTTGTAGAATTTACTAATGCTGATGTCCTAGCTGACAGCCTTACAGATTCATCTGCTGCATCAGAAAGATAATTTACTACTAGAAACAAGGTAGGGAATGCTTTCAAGATCTCCTCTCTTGGCGTATCTCCTGCTATATGCATATGAAGTTGTTCTAACCAGATTTTTAAGCAACGTGCCATGGCTGTGGATGCAACAGCAGGTTTAAACCCTGTAGTAGATGACTCCCATGCTCTACGCAATAAGTTGTCCATCTTTTTATCCATGATATCTTTTAAAACACCTGAGTCCTCAAACAGGAGGTCTGAACTTCTAGACATTCTAGAAATTGAGGGATCCAGCTTCGGAACTGGACCCCAAAATTTCTGATCCTCAAGTCTAAAAGGATATCTTCTAGCTAACGATCTTGGCCAAAATACTCTCCTTTCTGGTACATTCCATTCTTTGTCTATCATCTCCTTAAGGTTCTCATGAACCGGAATGAAGGTTGATTGTACCACTGACAGGCTTTCATACATTTTATCCATAGCAGACAATTCCTTATGTTCGGCTTTAACACCCATAGTAATATGCATTGTAGACAGTAACTTATCCAAGTCATCAACAGCAAAAGCAAACTTTGCAGATTTCAATGCCTTTTCCTTTTCTTCCTCCGAATCAATAAAACTACCCTCAAAAGATGAATCCTCCACCTCTCCCTCAGAGAGATCTGATACTTCCTCCTCTCTATCAAGCTTCCTTTTCTTAGATGGATGTTGCGTTTTATCAGAAGTAACCTCTGTAGGTGCTGAAGGAAGGGGAGGGGTAGGAGGGGGAGGAGAGGTGTGGGTAGCCACTCCTTTGAAAGCTTGAAAGGTAGATGATAGTTCAGATTTCATCCATCCCACAAACTCCTTTAATACCCCAGAAGATTCTTGCTTCACAACCTTATCAGCACATTTCTGACATAAAGATTTTGAAGATATAGGAATCCTAGTGGAACAAATTGAACATCTCTTTGTATCAGTTTTCTGTTCTGCTTTCTTATGTTTTTCTCCTTTATCTCTTGGATTGGGCTGTATAAGAGAAGGAGAGAGAACAAAACAGAAAAAAGGCCCCTCAGTAAAATATACTAATATAGTATATAAAATATAAATGTAAAGCAATCCCACCAGCAGGATTAGTTTACCAGAGAGGAATTGGAACCTTGCTCCGCAGCCTGAGAGGAGGATCCAGCAGCCTGCTCCATGGTCAGCCGATTCACACTGGAGGCTGAAAACCAGGAGCCTTAAATACCCACAAGCCCACCCAGCCAAAACGCCCCCTGTGCAGCCGAAAGAGGTGCCTACCTACAACCATTGCCGTCCGCAAGTTCCGTAGGACGCTGACAGGCTTCCTGAGCCCGCAATGGCGCTCGGCGTTCCCCTCCTGGCTGCCTCACATGACCCGATCAGCTGACAGAGGGCGAGTAAACCGGAACTTCCGGTTTCCGCGTGTGCGCGCGCTCTGGGCGGGCTTCCGTAGCGTCTGGCGTCTATGCTGCGGAAAGCTCCCCACCTTAGACCAGCCTGGCTTACGGTATTCCTGGCAGCCTTCTGGCAGCAGCCCCTGCTCCCTGGCATGGAAAGCCTCAGACGTTTCGACGAAGTGCATCCTGCGTGGACAGGACAAAAAACTGATTTGGTATGTGAAATGCTGCCTTTTATACTGCCTAACTATGCAAATTCTTTAGTGCGGTCCTGTCCAGGTAATGTGGGAGTGGACATCTTCTCAGGGTGCTGTCCGAGGATGTCCAGAGAAAAGAAAGTAAATACTTTGGCTAGTATTCCCTCCATGGACCCACTGCTGCAAGTCAAAATCCAGGCAGAGGTCAGCGCAGGCAGCAGACGGAGAGTAGTCAAAATCCAGACAAACGTCAGTGCAGGCGGCAGGCAGCAAGTAGTCAAAATCCAGGCAAACGTCCGTGCAGGTGGCAGGCAGAGAGTAGTCAAAATCTAGGCAGAAGTTGGTTAAGGTGGCAGGCAGAGAGTAGTCAGAATCCAGGCAAAAATCGGTAACAGTAAGGCAGAACTACTTAGCTCAAAAGCAGTTGGGAACCAAATGGCTATATTGTTAACATCCTGTGCTTTCAAATGAGCTTCTCTGCCATGGCAGTGAGGTAACACAGGGGAGTGATCAAATTGCAACTTGTGATTGGAGACAAATGAGGAGAAATTAACAGGCTATACTATCTATCTATCTATCTATCTATCTATCTATCTATCTATCTATATACACATAAACAAATACCTACCTACCTACCTACCCATCCATCCATCCACATATCTATTCATCAATCCATCCATCTAAGCAGCTCTGGGGACCAGTTACAGGGCACAGATCTGATTTCCTTCTGCCATGTGCAAAAAAGTTTGGGTCTACTTTAATGTTTACCCCGATGACGTCACGCCGCCTGACGTCACGCCACACACCACCGTTCGGCCATCCTGATTGGCTACCAGGATCACTGGAAAAAGAACAAGGTAATAGGAATCACGGTGGCCGGAGGGAGAAGTCTGGGTCCTGCTAATCGTGTGTGGGATCCAGGAAAGCAATGTGCGTGGCAGTTTGGCCCTAAGCTTCTTTATCTCAGCCCGAGCTCAGCTCAGGATTACTGGCAGGGAGATTAAATAACATTCACTTTGGATATTTATCCTGCAAGGGTCGAGACCTATGTGGACGTTCTACACGCCTCATCCAAATGTCAGGCGTGTGTACAGCGGCCCCCGACCCTGCTCCACAAGTGATCTACCTGGAGGATCAACTTGGCCGAGTGGCCAGTGAGCCTTTGTTCACAATGTTGCTCCACCGCGTGATGTCATGTACACATCACTCTGTCGTCCCTCTTCCCCCGCATAGCAACAGAACGCATGGCCAGCTACACATCTTATGCGTCTGTACAGGATGGCCCAGCGATGTTACCCAAGGGTATACAGAAGTGGTTATTGGGCCTCTCACACAGGAGGCTGGGGGCAGTGAATGCACCACCTGTCACCTGCTCCCGTGCACCGGTAGGGTGCTTGTTTGCTCTCAGCATGGACAGTGAATAGTCACCTGCACAGCCCCACTCAGGCTCCACAAGATGGAGGTTTATTGCTGCCAGGTAACTGCACTGTGTGTCCATGCACTACCACCCGTGGGTACAAAAAGCTGTCATTTGGCTTGAGTAAGTTGCAGCCAGAAGGCAAGCAGATGGGACAACCACCCAGTTCAGTTTACCGGGAAAAAAGGGCATAAGGGAGGCATCACACGTGCAGTTCAGTAGTGATTTACCACAATGTAAATTCCTATGCGACAACACATAATGATCTTCTGTGGGGCCGCTGCCTTTTCAGGAGGCATCTGCTAATCTGCGTAGCGTTCCAATTAAGATGCTGTAATCAAAAAAGCTTGCATTAAACCACAAATGCAAATACACATACAGCGCAGGAAGATCCCTCCCATATGCCTGGTACACACTAATCCATCATTTCAAATATGTCCGATCTGCTCCCTAATGAAAATGGGACACATTTTCAGATCACTACTATACAAAATCAATCCTGTTCTTAATCGGGAGCAGATTGGACAGGTCAGAAATGATTGATTCAACCCATCAATCTGATGAGGAACTGCTTTGTGTGTATCAGGCATTAGTATGTGTACACACATCCAGTTCTGATTGGCCAGATTTACCACCTCCGTCAATAGCGTAGCTAAGAAGCTGTGGGCCCCAGTGCAAGTTTTGCATTAGGGACCCCTAAGCTTGCTATGAATAACAATCAATCAAGGACAACCACAGTGTCAGACGTGCAACAAGGGGATGGGAAGCAGTGTGTTAATGATCACTACTATTCAAAGCACCTATAGAAGTGATTATAGCAAGCACAGGGCCAATAAATAACTAATAATGTGGTTGAGGGTGGGCCCCAAGGTGTCTCTCTAGCCCAAGGGCCCCTATGTGGTCACTACCTCTGAACCCCCTATTGCTACGCCACTGATCTCCATGTTGTATGAGAGCTTACCTACACAATCTGCTCATAGCATTCACAATCTGTTGGCCTTCACACTGCATGGAGGCCGTAACACTGGCAAATCATTGGCCAATCCAAACTAGATGTGTGTACCAGGCTTATTGGACAACTGAAGTGAGAGGGATATGGATTATTTAAGCAATACCAGTTGCTTGGCTGTCCCGCTGATGCTCTGCCACTAATTCAGTGAGCCATGGACCCTGAACAAGCATGCAGCAGAACAGCCGTTTCTGACATTATTGTCAAATCTGACAAGATTAGCTGCATGCTTGATTCAGGTGTGATTCAGATACTACTGCAGCCAAATAAACCAGAAGGCCTGCCAGGCAACTGGTATTATATAAAAGGAAATAAATGTGGCAGCCTCCATATCACTCTCAGTTCGGTTGTCCTTTAATACTGCAGCAAACAACCTTGTGCTACGTGAAATGAGGTTCACCTGTAAGACTTGTACAGTAATTAATGAGGCCACAGCTTTTTATCAGTCTTGTTCTGTAGAAGCCTTCATCAGAATCAAAAGCCGGAAGCTTACGCTTATATATTTTTCAGTTAGCCAATAAATGGTATCATCATCCCGATTCGAAACGTCTTGCTTTTACTGATGGCCAACGCAGTACAATATTCTACGGCTACTATAGTGATAACTGGTTTCTTTAGCTTGTTCCTCCATCCATAATAAAGTTTTTTGGGGTGTACCCCAAAAAACTTATCAAGGATGCAAAATTCAAAGCTAAAACAACTCCAACGCATAACCCAACTCAGCCCCCCACCAAGCCACCCAGCACAGATTGCCCCCGATTCATCACACGATACAATGCCCAACACCCACAGATCCGATCAATTCTAACAAATAGGTGGGATATCCTACTACAAGACCCCTATCTGCGACAATCTATTCCACAAAAACCTCAAATCACATTCAGAAGAGCCCCCAATTTGCGCAACCTGCTAGCACCCAGCAAACTTCGCACACAAATATCCAACTCAATTCCAAATGTTGCACACTCCCCGGGTTGTTTTCCTTGCAACAATACTAGATGCAAAGCTTGCCCATTCATCAATGTCACCACCTCTTTCTGCTCCAATACCACCAATACAAACTACCTAATTAAACACCCGATCACTTGTACTACAAGATATATTATATATGTGATCTCCTGCCCTTGCCACCTCCAGTACGTGGGCCGCACGACACAACCGGCACGAAGCCGGATTGGACAACATAAAAGAAATATACTGAAAAACTTTCCCCTTCACAGCGTCTCGAGACACTTTGGCACTCACCACCACAATGACCCCACACTATTCCGTATAACACTCATAGAATCCATTCACCCGCAACAGCACAATGCGTTTGAAATACTGAAAGCGAGAGAAATGTTCTGGATACAAATACTGAGGACTCTCATTCCAGAGGGACTCAACGAACAACTAGAAAAAATACATTGATCATAACATATCAATATTATTTTAACATAGTCGCCTCTTTTATCGGTCTGTGTCATACGTTCGAGTTCTTATTTTCTTATATTCTCATTGTGTTTTTTATATATATATATATTTTTTTTTATTTTTATTATATATTATTATTTCTTTAATATTACTATTTTTAATTACTATTATATTCTTCTTGGGTTTTTAGTTTATTTTTATAATGTTTTTTTATGAACAATATGCGTAATATTAATTAATCCAACGTGACCCTGCTAATATAAATACTCTATGTCTTAGTTGGCCAGTCAGAACCTTTTACAGTTTGCTCTGATTTGTATTATCACTTTACTCATTCATATATACATGCGTTTACACTAATAGATGACATTGTTGCGTATGACAATAAGTGCACATAATTGTACATCTACAATGGTGCATACAGCCAGATCAAGTAACCTGAAATGTATGAATGTTAACTAGTGGTTCTGTTATTATTAGCAATGGGTCTGCGTCACAACGCGTCCATAGACACGCTATATTCCCATTCCAGGCCACCAAACGCATGGCATCAAGCTAAGTACGCATGCGCCCCTTCTCATCACAGGCATTTTGCATTCAAAAAAATATACGCATACGCGCATCAAAAATACGCAATCCCTATACGCCATTACGCATCAAAATACGCATGTGCGCATGAATAAATGATCGCCATTACGCGTCAAGATACGCATGTACGCATGCGTAATGACGTAATCGCGCATGGCGGGAAATTAAGCGCCCGCCCCACATTCCAATTAGCTAAGGGGAGTTGTTCACTGCTATATAAACAGCAGTTCAGTATCACTTGGCCACTGAGGCGCCAGGTGCTATCTGGACATACTGCTGGTAAGTGAATCCTTTTTGGTGATTGTTTTATTAAGTGTTTTCCACAAATTGCTCTGTTTGTCTCTCTTAAACACCCAATGTATGATCTCCATCCCTTAACTCCTTTGCAATATCTCATATAGTCTTACCGCTCCTAATGCACATATGTATGGGTGCGTGTTTATATATGAATTATGATACTGTTTACTGTATGTTAGACAATTATCTCGCCACATGCTTGAGATCAACGTTTTTTTAGGTTTATGAATATTAATGTTACAATTTGATATATATATATATATATATATATATATATATATATATATATATATATATATATATATATATATATATAATACTTAAAATTACCATCATTTTCCTCCTCCCCTTAAAACAAACCCCCCCCCCTCCCATTTTCCCATGTCCAATCCTTATTACCACTCTCCTTCCCCCCCCCCCTTTCCCCCCCCCCCTAGCATTCCGCCCTCCTCCCCCCCCCTCCTATTGGGTCCTCCAAACCCCCCCCCCCCCTCCTCCCCCTCCTGTTGTGTCCTTCCACCCCCCACAAAAACATAATAACTAGTCACCTCTTCCTGTTAACTTAAATCACACCAGTGAATTCCCTCACACAAATATTTATGTTTATCTATATGCAGTTTTGTTCAGGTATTGTACAAATGTGTTGCCTCTTACCCCCAGTTGTGTGCTCCTTCCTGTAATTGCCTGATGAAGCGGGTTTGACCTGCGAAACGCGTTGCGATCCTATTTGGAGTATACCAATAAATTTCCCTTTTGTGAATACACAGTTGTTGTGTCTGCTTGTGGGAGGTGAGTCCACCACTGCCTCCTAAGCAATAATTTTAAAACTTTTAAATATTGTTTTTATCCTTTTGGCGCCTCTGTTCTCTATCATAATCCTGCTCGAATGTGCACAGCAGCCGATAGTGTTCTGGGAATGCATACTTGAGAAATTACGCTGATGTATGATCGGTACTCGTCAAGAATGCATAACACTGTACCAGCCTTGGTTGCTGTGCACATCTGGGCAGGAGCAGAAAATTACAGGGAGAGCAAGTGGCCAGAGCATGCGCTGCTTCTTTATCCTCTGTGCGACTGGCTGCAGTCAGAGCCACAAACAGGTGACAGGGAGCGTGAGTGGCCAGAGCATGCGCTGCTTCTTTGTCCTCTGTGCGACTGGCTGCAGTCACAGCCACAGACAGGTGGCAGGGCAAAGCAATGGAGAGAAGCCCATCCAAAACAAAGAACAGGTAAGTAGCAAACATCCTGTCAAGACCCACTTTGGATGTTCTGTTGTAATTACAGTGGACCTGAACTCAGAACTTCCTCTCTGCTCTAAAAGATACTCAACAACATAACCTTTAAAGAAAAAACATTTCTTTGTTACAGCTGATACAAATCCTGCAATAAATAGACAGTGTGTCTAATTCCTACTTTCATGGAAGCAAATACATTAACGTCTTGTGCTTTAAAATAAGCTTATATGCTGTGGCAGTCAGGTAACACAGGGAAGATATCAAATTTGTGATTAGACACAGATGTGGAAGAATTCGAAAGGCTCTCTAAATACATACATGGTGCATGTCTCTGCATGGTTTCCTTCTGTCCTGTGCAAGAGTTCAGCTCCACTTTAAAGCACCTGAATAACATTTATTTATATTTGCTGAAAAATCTACGTATCTCTTTTGAATGCTGAATGTACATATGGCGGTGTGCTCTAACATATAGACAGTATACAGGAACAAAGTCTGAAGAAGGCTTATTAGCAGAAAGATTACTCTTTTTCTTTTAAGCCAATAAATGGTATCATCCTGATTCAAAACTCTCTGCTTTTGCTGATGGCTAAGATGGTACAATGTTCTACTGCTACAGGAAAGCAGAAGGATGCCAATTCATACACACTAGCATAGAGGTAGTAACAGCGACAGGCGACAGTGACAGTGTAGCAATGAAAGGGAAGCATACAGCATTTTTATTCCAGGCTGCAGCAGTTATCATAGATGGTCGGAGATAAAGGACAGAAAATGAGTCAGGAAAGAGTTAACTTAACCACTTGAGGACCTAGGGCTTTCTACCCCTTAAGGACCGGCCACTTTTTTTCCATTCAGACCACTGCAGCTTTCACGGTTTATTGCTCGCTCATACAACCTACCACCTAAATGAATTTTGGCTCCTTTTCTTGTCACTAATACAGCTTTTTTTTGGGGCTATTTGATTGCTCCTGCAATTTTTACTTTTTATTATATTCATCAAAAAAGACATGAATTTTGGCAAAAAAATGATTTTTTTAACTTTCTGTGCTGACATTTTTCAAATAAAGTAAAATTTCTGTATACATGCAGCGCGAAAAATGTGGACAAACATGTTTTTGATAAAAAAAAAACCATTCAGTGTATATTTATTGGTTTGGGTAAAAGTTATAGCGTTTACAAACTATGGTGCAAAAAGTGAATTTTCCCATTTTCAAGCATCTCTGACTTTTCTGACCCCCTGTCATGTTTCATGAGGGGCTAGAATTCCAGGATAGTATAAATACCCCCCAAATGACCCCATTTTGGAAAGAAGACATCCCAAAGTATTCACTGAGAGGCATAGTGAGTTCATAGAAGATATTTTTTGTCACAAGTAAGCGGAAAATGACACTTTGTGAGAAAAAAAAAAAAAAAAAAAGTTTCCATTTCTTCTAACTTGCGACAAAAAAAAATGAAATCTGCCACGGACTCACCATGCCCCTCTCTGAATACCTTGAAGGGTCTACTTTCCAAAATGGGATCATTTGTGGGGTGTGTTTACTGTCCTGACATTTTGGGGGGTGCTAAATTGTAAGCACCCCTGTAAAGCCTAAAGGTGCTCATTGGACTTTGGACCCCTTAGCGCAGTTAGGCTGCAAAAAAGTGCCACACATGTGGTATTGCCATACTCAGGAGAAGTAGTATAATATGTTTTGGGGTGTATTTTTACACATACCCATGCTGGGTGGGAGAAATATCTCTGTAAATGACAATTTGTTAATTTTTTTTACACACAATTGTCCATTTACAGAGATATTTCTCCCACTCAGCATGGGTATGTGTAAAAATACACCACAAAACACATTATACTACTTCTCCTGAGTACGGCGATACCACATGTGTGGCACTTTTTTGCACCCTAACTGCGCTAAAGGGCCCAAAGTCCAATGAGTACCTTTAAGATTTCACAGGTCATTTTGAGAAATTTCGTTTCAAGACTACTCCTCACGGTTTAGGGCCCCTAAAATGCCAGGGCAGTATAGGAACCCCACAAATGACCCCATTTTAGAAAGAAGACACCCCAAGGTATTCCGTTAGTAGTATGGCGAGTTCATAGAAGATTTTATTTTTTGTCACAAGTTAGCGGAAAATGACACTTTGTGAAAAAACACAATTAAAATCAATTTCCGCTAACTTTTGACAAAAAATAAAAACTTCTATGAACTCACCATACTCCTAACGGAATACCTTGGGGTGTCTTCTTTCTAAAATGGGGTCATTTTAGCGGGTTCCTATACTGCCCTGGCATTTTAGGGGCCCTAAACCGTGAGGAGTAGTCTTGAAACGAAATTTCTCAAAATGACCTGTGAAATCCTAAAGGTACTCATTGGACTTTGGGCCCTTTAGCGCAGTTAGGGTGCAAAAAAGTGCCACACATGTGGTATCGCCATACTCGGGAGAAGCAGTACAATGTGTTTTGAGGTGTATTTTTACACATACCCATGCTGGGTGGGAGAAATACCTCTGTAAATGGACAATTGTGTGTAAAAAAATCAAAAGATTGTCATTTACAGAGGTATTTCTCCCACCCAGCATGGGTATGTGTAAAAATACACCTCAAAACACATTGTACTACTTCTCCCGAGTACGGCGATACCACATGTGTGGCACTTTTTTGCACCCTAACTGCACTAAGGGGCATAAAGTCCAATGAGTACCTTTAGGATTTCACAGGTCATTTTTGTTTCAAGACTACTCCTCACGGTTTAGGGCCCCTAAAATGCCAGGGCAGTATAGGAACCCCACTAATGACCACATTTTAGAAAGAAGACACCCCAAGGTATTCCGTTAGGAGTATGGTGAGTTCATAGAAGTTTTTATTTTTTGTCAAAAGTTAGCGGAAATTGATTTTAATTGTGTTTTTTCACAAAGTGTCATTTTCCGCTAACTTGTGACAAAAAATAAAATCTTCTATGAACTCGCCATACTCCGTACGGAATACCTTTGGGTGTCTTCTTTCTAGAATGGGGTCATTTGTGGGGTTCCTATACTGCCCTGGCATTTTAGGGGCCCTAAACCGTGAGGAGTAGTCTTGAAACCAAATGTCGCAAAATGACCTGTGAAATCCTAAAGGTACTCATTGGACTTTGGGCCCCTTAGCGTACTTAGGGTGTAAAAAAGTGCCACACATGTGGTACCGCTGTACTCAGGAGAAGTAGTATAATGCGTTTTGGGGTGTATTTTTACACATACCCATGCTAAGTGGGAGAAATATCTCTGTAAATGACAATTGTTTGATTTTTTTACACACAATTGTCCATTTACATAGAAATTTCTCCCACCCAGCATGGGTATGTGTAAAAATACACCCCAAAACACATTATACTACTTTTCCTGAGTACGGCGGTACCACATGTGTGACACTTTTTTGCAGCCTAGGTGCGCTAAGGGGCCCAACGTCCTATTCACAGGTCATTTTGAAGCATTTGTTTTCTAGACTACTCCTCGCGGTTTAGGGCCCCTAAAATGCCAGGGCAGTATAGGAACCCCACAAGTGACCCCATTTTAGAAAGAAGACACCCCAAGGTATTCCGTTAGGTGTATGGCAAGTTCATAGAAGATTTTATTTTTTGTCACAAGTTAGTGAAAAATGACACTTTGTGAAAAAAAACCAATAAAAATTATTTTCCGCTAACTTTTGACAAAAAATAAAATCTTCTATGAACTCGTCATACACCTAACATAATACCTTGGGGTGTCTTTTTTTTCTAAAATGGGGTCACTTGTGGGGTTCCTATACCGCCCTGGCATTTTACAGGCCCAAAACCGTGAGTAGTCTGGAAACCAAATGTCTCAAAATGACTGTTCAGGGGTATAAGCATCTGCAAATTTTGATGACAGGTGGTCTATGAGGGGGTGAATTTTGTGGAACCGGTCATAAGCAGGGTGGCCTTTTAGATGACAGGTTGTATTGGGCCTGATCTGATGGATAGGAGTGCTAGGGGGGTGACAGGAGGTGATTGATGGGTGTCTCAAGGTGTGATTAGAGGGGAGAATAGATGCAAGCAATGCACTGGCGAGGTGATCAGGGCTGGGGTCTGAGGGCATTCTGAGGGTGTGGGCGGGTGATTGAGTGCCCTAGGGGCAGATAGGGGTCTAATCTGATAGGTAGCAGTGACAGGGGGTGATTGATGGGTAATTAGTGTGTGTTTAGGGTAGAGAATAGATGGAAACACTGCGCTTGGGTGGTGATCTGTTGTCGGATCTGCGGGCAATCTATTGGTGTGGGTGGGTGATCAGTTTGCCCACAAGGGGCAGGTTAGGGGCTGATTGATGGGTGTCAGTGACAGCGGGTGATTGATGGGTGTCAGTGACAGGGGGTGATTGATGGGTGATTGATAGGTGATTGACAGGTAATCAGTGGGTTATTACAGGGGAGAACAGATGTAAATATTGCACTGGCGAATTGATAAGGGGGGGTCTGAGGGCAATCTGAGATTGTAGGCGGGCGATTGGGTGCCCGCAAGGGGCAGATTAGGGTCTGATCTGATGGGTAACAGTGACAGGTGGTGATAGGGGGTGATTGATGGGTGATTGATGGGTAATTAGTGGGTGTTTAGAGGAGAGAATAGATGGAAACACTGCGCTTGGGTGGTGATCTGATGTCGGATCTGCGGGCGATCTATTGGTGTGGGTGGGTGATCAGTTTGCCCGCAAGGGGCAGGTTAGGGGCTGATTGTTGGGTGGCAGTGACAGGGGGTGATTGATGGGTGATAGGTGATTGGCAGGTGATTGACAGGTGATCAGTGGGTTATTACAGGGAAGGACAGATGTAATGCACTGGCGAATTGATAAGGGGGGGGGGTCAGAGGGCAATCTGAGCGTGTGGGCGGGTGATTGGGTGCCCGCAAGGGGCAGATTAGGGTCTGATCTGATAGGTAAAAGTGACAGGTGGTGATAGGGGGTGATTGATGGGTGATTGATGGGTAATTAGTGGGTGTTTAGAGGAGAGAATAGATGTAAACAATGGATTTGGGAGGTGATCTGATGTCGGATCTGTGGGCGATCTATTGGTGTGGGGGGGTGATCAGATTGCCCGCAAGGGGCAGGTTAGGGGCTGATTGATGGGTGGCAGTGACAGGGGGTGATTGACAGGTGATTGACGGGTGATTGACGGGTGATTGACGGGTGATTGACAGGTGATTGACAGGTGATCAGGGGGATAGATGCATACAGTAAACAGGGGGGGTGGTCTGGGGGGGGGGTCTGGGGAGAATCTGAGGGGTGGGGGGTGATCAGGAGGGGGCAGGGAGCAGGGGGGGGGGATAAAAAAAATAGCGTTGACAGATAGTGACAGGGAGTGATTGATGGGTGATTAGGGGGGTGATTGGGTGCAAACAGGGGTCTGGGGGGTGGGCAGGGGGGGGTCTGATGGTTGCTGTGGGCGATCTGGGGCAGGGGAGGGAGAAATCAGTGTGCTTGGGTGCAGACTAGGGTGGCTGCAGCCTGCCCTGGTGGTCCCTCGGACACTGGGACCACCAGGGCAGGAGGCAGCCTGTATAATACACTTTGTAAACATTACAAAGTGTATTATACACTTTGTATGCGGCGATCGCGGGGTTAACATCCCGCCGGCGCTTCCGTATAGCCGGCGGGATGTTGCGGCGAGCGAGCGGTGACAGGCGCCGGCGGAGGATCGCGTCACGGATGACGCGATCGCTCCACCCATGCCCTTAAATGGACCACCGCCTCTGTGGGTGAGGCCGTCCTGCAGGGCTCCACTTCCCCGCCGCCCCTGTGTAGTGGGCGGTCGGGAAGTGGTTAAGCAGAGACAAGATCACTGGCTAGAAAGAAAAAAAAGCAATAAATTAGGCCTAGATAAGAAAGTGTAATTTACAACTGCTGGGGTCAGACAGTGTCACAGCTCTAAAAGAGAAGGCGAAGAAACTAGCAGAAATGTTTGTGAATGCCTGCATTAGAACTCAGCGGAACTTAGTTTTATCTTCTTTGTAATGTAAATCCCTGGTATTTCTCACATCCACTTGTACTGTATGTCGATCCATATAAATAATTGAATCATCAGGTGACAGTTATGATTGATCCTGATTGTTATAACACATCAGGAAGTGAGAGGTGCAGGGATTGGGGAACTCTGGAATTCCTCCTCTATTAGTGCAGAGCAGGGCGCTGGCTGGCTGCGCTGCGGGAACAGAGGAGATGATTTACTTTGACATATGACTTCTTCTCTCTCCAAGTCATGCCGCCCTTCTGATCTTATCTGATTTTATCGCCCTAGGCCGTGGCCTCTTTGGCCTTTGCAGAAATCCGGGCCTGGCTGTCCTGCAGTCTATTCACAGCTACACTGATAAGAACTAACTAGAAACTTGGATATGTCTAAAGAAACAGTTCACAGAGAAGTAATTTTCTTCAGCAACTATATGTGGAATAATGACTTTTCATTGTGTGCTGTACAAGAGTTTGGGTATGCTTAAACCTCCTCAGTGTTCAGTTTTCCCTGGATTTTTGTGCAAAAAGTGTTTCAGTTAATTTTCATAACCTTTTTTCCTGTAACATACCAAATCATGCCAGGTCTAGTATACGTTTTGAGTATAATATAAGCTTGAAACATAAAATCAAATCAAAACTAAAATTTCAGACTGAGGCCCGGTGCACACCAAAACACACTAGCAGATCCGCAAAATGCTAGCAGATTTTGAAACTCTTTTTGTTATTTTTCTGTAGCATTTCAGCTAGCATTTTGCGGTTTTGTGAAGCTTTTTTTGGTGTAGTAGATTTCAGATATTGTTACAGTAAAGCTGTTACTGAACAGCTTCTGTAACAAAACCGACTGCAAAACCGCTCTGAACTGCCGTTTTTCAGAGCGGTTTGCGTTTTTCTTATACTTAACATTGAGGCAGAAACGCATCCACAATCCAAAAAATGCCTCACCCCGGGAGTATGCGTTTCTGCAAAACGCCTCCCGGTCTGGTGTGACCCACCCCATTGAGATACATTGACCAAGCGTATCCGCAGCCGCAAGCGGCTGCAGAAACGCTGAAAAAGCCGCTCGGTGTGCACCAGCTCTTACTCCCCATGATAAATCTCTGATAATTTATACTTCCAAGCTGCAGCTGCTCAACCTGCACTAATACAAATGTAAAGGTGGCCATCCATCTAGCGATGGGTTGATTCATCCAAGAGAAATCTCTCTCTGATCAAATCTAATTAGAGAAAGATCTATCGACTGCCCATACACCACAGGCCGGTTTCTGATCGATTTCAGCATGAAATCTCTTGGGAATCGGCAGATCCCGCTGCCTCGCAGCTGCCCCCCATTGTATAAATGTACCCCTGTGTGTGCATTTACATATTACCTGTCCTGTGTCGCCCACCGCATGGTGCCCATCCATCTTAGGAATCCCCCGCAGGTTATTGCATCAAATTCAATACAAAAATCTAAATAAATTAGTTTGCCGCCAGATGATGCTGCTGCATGACCCTGGTGTCTTCAACACTGATCACCAAGGATCAACACATCAATGGGGAGTATAAGCCGACTCAATTATAAGGTTTAGGTGTTCAGTATAGGAAGCCAGGTACAGGTGGGGCCACTATAGGTAGCCAGGTTTAGGTGATATTCTAGTATAGAAAGCCAGATACAGGTGTGGCCAGTATAGGTAGCCAGGTTTAGGTGATATTCTAGTATATAAAGCCAGATACAGGTGTGGCCAGTATAGGTAGCCAGGTGTAGGTGATATTCTAATATAGAAAGCCAGATAGAGGTGTGGCCAGTATAGGTAGCCAGGTTTAGGTGATATTCTAGTATAGAAAGCCAGATACAGGTGTGGCCAGTATAGGTAGCCAGGTTTAGGTGCAGTGGCGTACCTAAAGCATCTGACACCCGGTGCAGGGTATTATAAGACACCCCCCTAAAATGGGTGTGGCCATAACCTGTAGCGCGAGAAGCACGTATGGCAAAGAAATGGGCGTGGCCATGACCAGATGAGGGCAGAGCTAACTGCAATTTAAAGTGAACCTGGGGTGAGAGTGATATGGAGGCTGCCATATTTATTTTCTTTTAAACAATACTAGTTGCCTGGCAGCCCTGCTGATCTCTTTGGCTGCAGTGGTTAACTGAATTACACCAGAAACAAGCATGCAGCTAATCTTATCAGTTCTGACAATATTGTCAGTGAACCCTGACCTGCTGTATGCTTGTTCAGGGTCTATGGTTGAAAGAATTAGAGGCAGAGGACCAGCACGTCAGCCAGGCAACTGGTATTGCTTAACCTTCCTGTCGGTAACCCCGGTGGTGACGTCATCCCACCCCGTCGCCATGGCGATGGGGGAAGCCCTCCAGGAAATCCTGTTCTTTGAACGGGATTTCCTGATCGGAGATCGCCGAAGGCGATCAAAGTGGGCGGGGGGATGCCGCTGAGCAGCGGCTATCATGTAGCGAGCCCTGGGCTCGCTACATGGTTTAAAAAAAAAAAAAAAAAACTGCTGCGCTGCCTACTGGCGGAATTCATTAGACCGCCAGGAGGGTTAAAGGGAGATAAATATGGCAGCCTCAATATTATTCTCACCTCGGGTTCCCTTTAAAAGTGCAACGCAAAGACAGTGGGCCCAAGTTTTGGTGACCCTTTCCCCAGAAAATTCAGATAATTGTGCAGGTTTTCTCAAGAAAATACCCATAATGTGAGCAGATTTGCCCAGAACATACGTGCAATCCAGTGGCAGATTTGACCAGAAAATATCTGCAATCATGTGGCAGATTTGACCAGAAAATACGTGCAATCATGTGGCAGATTTGACCAGAAAATACGTGCAATCATATCAGCAGATTTGACCAGAAAATATGTGCAATCATGTCAGCAGATTTGACCAGAAAATTCATGCAATCATGTGGCAGATTTAACTAGAAAATACATGCAATCATGTGGCAGATTTGACCAGAAAATACATGCAATCATGTGGAAGATTTGACCAGAAAATACATGCAATCATGTCGGCAGATTTGACCAGAAAAACCGTGCAATCATGTCAGCAGATGTGACCAGAAAATACGTGCAATCGTGTGGAAGATTTGACCAGAAAAAATGTGCAATCATGTGGCAGACCTGACCAGCAAATACACCTGCTAATATAAATTAAAAAAAAACATTTACTCACCTGCAGCAGACCTCTTATCTCGGCCTCCGTCCGGCGACAGCTCCCACGATCCTCTGCAGCCAGCAACTGAAACTCCCGCACAGAGAAAGGCTACAGGAAAATTGCGCCCAAAGCCCTGTACTGCAGACTCAAAGTCTCCAGAGCAGGGCTTTGAATGCCATTTTACCGTAGCCCTGCTCTGCCGCTGCCGGAGCTGCAGGCTTCCGATGAACTGACACAGCGCCAGCTTTTACATGCTTCCCAAAGTCCACAAAGAGGGGAACTCAGGCAGGCCCATAATCTCAGGGAATGGAACTCTCACAGAGAATATCTCAGGGTGGTTGGAAAACATTTTGAAGCCTCTAGTCTGTAAAAGACCCAGCTACATACAGGATACTACACACCTCCTGAACCAACTGGCAGCCATTGGCCCAGTGCCTGGAGGCACCATTCTTGCCACTATGGATGTAGAGTCTCTGAACACCAACATTCCCCACAATGGGCTCTATTCATAAAAGGTTACCGCAAGTTTTCCGCTCAAAACAGCGGATTTTCCCGTCCATTTAGCAAAGTGGGCATTCATAAAAGCTGTTCCCGCATGTAAAATCTACAATCCCCCAGCAGAGCGAGAAATTTCTGCCTTCTCCAGTGTTTTTCTAGATTTATCTAGAAAAAAGTAACAAAATGGCCATTCATAAAGTTTAGAGGAAGCGGTATGTGGACGGGAAATACCGCTTCCTCTGATTTTGCGGATTACATACAAGTGAATAGGACAGACCTCCCAGAGAGAGCAGTGCACTGAGGGACTCTGCCGGCTGAAGTGTTTCCTCATGCCTTCCGACAGCTTACCGCCAGCTTTCAGCGGGAGATCTCCGCTCTTGCATCGCAGCTGGCAAGATTTTTTGAATGACCACCCAGAAATGTAAAATACTGCTGCGGTATTTTACCTCTACGAGTATTTACGCCACAAGTTCTTTATGAATAGAGCCCAATGATGGTATTGCGGCCTGTCGCAAATATCTTCAAGGTTTGGGCACACATATAAACTCAATTGCTGGACTAATGAGATTTGTTCTCACCCGCAATTATTTCACTTTTGGGGAAGACCTCTATTTACAGCAAATGGGAGTGGCAATGGGCTCACGGTTTGCACCGCAGTACGCAAATCTCTTCATGGCAAAGATTGAAGAAGAATACCTGAATACTTGTCATATAAAACCCATGGCCTACTTCCGTTTTATCGACGACATCTTGATCATCTGGTCTGAAAGTGAGGAGGACCTTATCCAATTTCACAGGAACTTCAATGCCTTCCATCCCACAATCAAACTGAAATTGAGCTTCTCTCACAGGGAGATTAATTTTCTTGACACCACCATATACATCAGAGAGAACAGCTTACAAACATCCATGTACCGCAAACCGATGGATCGTCCCACATACCTCAGGTATGACAGTTTCCACCCCAAACATATAAAGAATTCCATAATTTACAGCCAGGCAATAAGATACAATCGGATCTGTTCTGACAAGGATGACAAAGACAAATACCTGGATTACCTGAAGAAGAATTTCATAAAACAGGGATACAATCCTCTAATGGCTGAGACCCAAATCAAGAAAGCTAACAACATCCCTAGGACTCAGCTCCTGGAGTACAAGCAGAGCCAGGAAGAGAGCCGTGTCCCACTGGTAGTAACCTACAACCCACGCCTGGAAATCTTAAGGAAGATTGCAAAAGAACTTCATCCTGTTCTACACAAGGATCAGAGACTAAAAAAAGATATTCCCTGAACCTCCCCTCCTAGCGTTCCAACAGCCACCCAATCTTAAGCAGATGATAGTGAGGAGTGCCTTAAATAGGCAAGAACAGAATGGAACATTCCCCTGCCGAGGGAAAAATTGTGGGACCTGTAAACACATACATTCCACTGACAGGATGCTAATATCAGGTACACAACAGGAATACAAAGTACAAGGCACCTTTTCCTGCGACTCATCTAATGTGGTATACGTGATCATGTGTGCAAAATGCCCCAAAGGAATGTATGTGGGAGAAACAAGTCAACCACTGCGTGATCGCATGACACACCACAGATCCACTATTAACAGCAGGAAAAAGGAAATTACAAAATATACTGATCTCCCAATACCAACACAATTTTGTTTACCTGGACACAGTTTAAGCGATTTTCGAGTCACGGTTTAATCGCACATGCGCCGTGCTGTCAGCCGGCCGCCGTCATGACGCGCGGCGGCCGGCGTGTGACATCATTCGTGACGTATAAGGAAGGAGAAGGCCCGACACTCGCCAGTGTCGCCCGGGGGACCGGCCTGTACGCGCTATGCGGACAGCCGCTGGGAGAAGAGCCAGGAGGCCGGCGTGGGACGTCCCGACCAGGGCTGGGATGGAGAAAGCCCCGGGTAAGTTCAAATTTTATTTTTAGTCTGAGCTCGGAGTCCCTTTAAATGCCACAATTCTTTTAATATTAATTTTTCTATCTTTTCATTCATTTTTGTGCCATATGCTGTGTGATGGAATTCACTGTCACTATTCATTTTATTTGCTTTCAGGTGCTGGCTTTAAATGCCACAATTCTCTTAAGCTTAGAATTAATGGTGCATGTAACCAGGCCAGTTACCATTTCAACTCGGAATTTACGATGTCTCCCCATCACCAGAGTCTGCTTTGTCATGTTGAGGATTCTATTGATCTTATCAATTTAGATGGGATGCCTGGGAAAGCCTCCTCAGTAACAGTTAAGGCATCTAATTACATTTATGTTTGCTAAAGAATGTTTCTCCTCTGTATGTCAGTATTATAAGCTGTGTTTTTCAGTTTTGGTCAGGAACCAGCCCGACGAAGGCTGCATTGGTTGCTGCATTGTTCACTTGGAGGTCTCGTGGTTGCTGTATTGGTCACTATGAGGCCTTGTGATTGCTGTATTGGTCACTTGGAGGCCTCCTGGTTGCTGCATTGACCACATGGAGGCCTTGTGGTTACTGTATTGGTCACTTGGAATCCTTGTGCTTGCTGTATTGGTCACTTGAAGGCCAGATGGTTGCCCCATTTGTCATTTGCTTGCAATCTCTTAATTCTTCAGCATAGCTAGTCTAATGATCTTGATTAGTACTGTTATTACCACCATATTGTTATTTTTTATATAGCAGTGATATCTTCTGCAGCACTTTACAGAGTATATAGTCATGCCACTGACTGTCCTCAGAGAAGCTCACAATCTAATCCCTACCATAGCCCTAGTCTAATGTCTCACCATTGCTAAGTTAATGTACATTTGGCTCCACCCATGGCCACACCGAAATTCTGGTACATGACCACATCCATTTTTCACCACGGCACAATATACATCTTCGTCTTTTCTTACACCCCCGCCCCCCCCCTGGAAATTTTTTTGTGGACGCCCATGAACATGGCCTCCTTGTTCACCTGATCTGAACCCCATTGAGAACCTGTGATCTATCATAAAATGTGAGATTTACAAGGAGGAAAACCAGTACACTTCTCTGAACAGCGTGTGGTAGGCTGTGGTTGCTGCTGCACGCCATGTTGATGGTGAACAGATCAAAACACTGACAGAATCCATGGATGGCTGACTTTTGAGTGTCCTTGCAAAGAAGGTGGCTATATTGGTCACTGATTTGTTTTTGAATGTCATAAATGTGTATTTGTGAATGTTGAGATGTTATATTGGTTTCACTGGTAAAACATAATAATTGAAATGGGTATATATTTGTTTTTGTTAAGTTGCCTAATAATTATGCACAGTAAGTCACATACAGATATCCCCTAAAATAGCTAAAACTAAAAACTACTTTCAAAAACATTCAGCTTTGATATTAATGTTTTTTGGGTTCATTGAGACCATGGTTCAATAATAAAATTATTCCTCAAAAATACCACTTGCATAATAATTCTGCACTCCCTGTAATATGTTTTGGGGTTTATTTTTACACATACCCATGCTGGGTGGGAGAAATCTCTGTAAATGACTTTTACACACACACGTCCATTTACAGAGCCATTTCTCCCACTCAGCATGGGTATGTGTAACAATACACTGCAAAACAAGTTTGTGAAAAAATAAAAAAAACAATTTCCGCTAACTTGTGACAAAAAATAAATTCTATTAACTCACCATACACCTAACTGAATACAAAATGGGGTCATTTGTGGGGTTACTATACTGCCCTGACATTTTAGGGGCCCTAAACTGTGAGGAGTAGTCTTGAAACCAAACGTCTCAAAATGACCTGTGAAATCCTAAAGGTACTCATTGGACTTTGGGCCCCTTAGCGCAGTTAGGGTGCAAAAAAAGTGCCACACATGTGGTATCGCCGTACTCAGGAGTAGTAGTATAATGTGTTTTGGGGTGTATTTTTACATATACCTATGCTGGGTGGGAGAAATATCTCGCGATCGCCGCATAACCACGCCCGCCGCCGCTGGGTGTATTGCACTGTGGGCGGTCGGCAAGTGGTTA
The DNA here is from genome assembly GCF_040937935.1 of Hyperolius riggenbachi. NCBI lineage: Eukaryota > Metazoa > Chordata > Amphibia > Anura > Hyperoliidae > Hyperolius > Hyperolius riggenbachi. The sequence goes on along the minus strand of NC_090657.1, from coordinate 207,314,629 downwards.
AAGAGACTCTGAAGAAAAAACTAAACTCTGGAAAATTTCAATAAAAATCAATTGAAATCTCATTTTTTAATTGATTTTTTTATTGAAATTTTCCACAGTTTACAAATCCAAAATAAAGGTAATTAGTATCATTTTCAATAATTCTTTAGTTGAACAATGAATTGGAAAACACCTCTCTCTCTCTCAGAGGTTCAAGTAGATCTAGTCTGGCCTGATAGTAGGACCTGCTAAGTCAAGCGGAAAGGAGATGGGGGGGGGGGGAGGGTTTATCATTAGTTTTGGATCTCCATGCATGACTGCCCTTGGGACCAGCCTATTCTGTGGAAGGGAATTACTAGTTTTAACTGTTTACTTACATATTGTTAGAGGGTGACCTTATGGGTTTAATTTCCTGTCAAATGACCATGTGTGTTGCCATACTTTGGAATACCTGTTAAGATCCAGAAACAATTTGAGGTTATATTCTGTTAGGTGGACTACCTGAGTGATGGAAGGTGTGTCAATTGTGTTCCAGTTTGTCAAGAGTAGATGTCTAGCTTCACATAGGATGTGAGTTATTCCCAATCTGAGATGTGGCTGAAAATTATCTATGTTGAGAAGAAATAAAGCTAGGGTTGGTGAGGGGAGTACTTGTGTTTTGGTGATGGAGGATATTAATTTGAAGATGGCTGCCCAGTATGTGGTGAGTTTGGGGCAGTCCCATAGTACATGGGAGAGTGTGCCCATCTTTCAACACTCTCCAACAATTTGGAGAGTGTTGTAGGGACATCTTGGCTAGGATTCTGGGTGTAAGATACCATTTTCATAGTATTTTTTTTGTGGTTTGTGTGGGTGACACATTTAGAGTATTTTAGGTTGCTTAGTGCTCTTTTGAGGTCTTTTATAGGGATTGCGCCTTTTAGGTCGTACTCCCATATTTTAAGATATTTCAGGATGGGAGAATGTGTTGGGGCGTTTAGTAGATTGTACCAAAAATATATCTCCCCCCCCCCCCCCCCCAGGTGAGAATTTGGGTTTAAACAAAAAGTCCCATACTGCTTGAGGGAGTTTAGTTTTCAAATAAAATCATGTTTAGCATTACCTGAGCTGCAATACCTAAGCAAAACAAGCGTTTCTTCCAGCGCTGTGGAGTTGGAGCAATTCTTTTTTCCGCCTCCAGGTACCCAAAAATTGCTCTGACTCCTATTAAAGTTAAACTAATTAAAATAGAAAATATGATAAAATGTTCTATTTTTCAGATAATGTCCAAAGCGTACGTACGAAAAGGGCGTCGGGAAAAAAGGGCGCGTGGTATAAACGATAAATGGAAATATCGTTTATAGAAATTATTGTGTAGAATTTCGTTTATAAATAGTGTTTTATGAATTTATAAATCACTAAATAATGTGTGAGATTGGCAATTCTTAAAACGTTAATCTTCCCTGTTTGTAAAGTGAAACTTATATTTTCGTTTATTAAAAACCCTCCCTGTACCTATCCCTAACCCCTAGACCCCCTGTTGGTGCCTAAACCTAAGACCCCCCTGTTGGTGCCTAAACCTAAGACCCCCCTGTTGGTGCCTAAACCGAAGACCCCCCTGTTGGTGCCTAAACCGAAGACCCCCCTGTTGGTGCCTAAACCGAAGACCCCCCTGTTGGTGCCTAAACCGAAGACCCCCCTGTTGGTGCCTAAACCGAAGACCCCCCTGTTGGTGCCTAAACCGAAGACCCCCCTGTTGGTGCCTAAACCTAAGACCCCCCAGTTGGTGCCTAAACCTAAGACCCCCCAGTTGGTGCCTAAACCTAAGACCCCCCAGTTGGTGCCTAAACCTAAAACCCCCTATGGATAATAATATTTTACAGACATTAATAAATAAAAAATGTAAAGAAAAAAAATGTAAATTATTTTTTTGGGTGGATAATAATGTGTTAGAAATGTTTTAGAAATAGTGATTTATTATCTTCATAAACGTTATTCGTCACTGGCTCATTTTGTAAACTTAAATCACCACAAACATAGTTATAAATCCTTAAAAATCTCCGGGCGCCGTTATAAATCCTTAAAAATCTCCGGCGCCTTATTTTCCCCGTTCAGCGCCCATTAAACGATATTTATAATGGAAGTGAATGGGGCGCCCTTTTTGTCCACTTGTCTCATGCGCCCAAATCTACTGCTTCCATGTCCAAAAAAACAAAGCTAGATCACCACAAAGACCACACTACACAAAGTATTAGCAAAAATATTCAAATTAGCTTTATTATCATATTAAATTACACAAGAAGAATAAAAACAAAACCAGAGATGTCCGGGTATCACACATAATGAATGAATCAAGATATACATATCAATAGTAAGCCCAACCCTTCCTCTATGCAAAATAATGCATACAATGCAGTATGGGGCAAGTAAAGTGACCTAGTGCTAGCAGCAAACCATCTATGAAGCAAAAGTGCATGGGTTACAATAAGGTGTGTGAAACGGAGTGAAATAGTGCAAAGAGAAACTGAATAAGGTGCATAGGCGGATGTAATAACCCCCAAGATGAAGGGTAGATCAGCGCGAGTATAGAAGTCCAATAACGGACCAGCAATGTGAAAACACCCAGAGAAAGAGTGTGAAAGGAGGCACTCACCACACAACAGCAGCAGGAGAGGAAAGGCCGTGTGAACCGGGCACGACCTTCGCGATTTGCCTCTCACAGCCCCTTCAGCTGGGCATATCCTTAAATATGAAGTGCGTCATCAGTAGGGGGCGGAACATTGTCAGCTGGTGTGCGTGGCCACATACATGGAAGGGAGCCACGCTCACTTGGAGCACAGCGCCCCGTCCCCTAAAGAACGTCACAAGTGTGTCTGATTACGCTGCCTTTGGATTTGCGCTGCCCCGCATGCGCAGTAAGAGACTGCGGCCACAGTTCCTATTTAATTATGCCGCTGATGGTAAAATACTAAATATCTCTGCTTCTTCACATCCTACACTCCCCAAATTTAAGGGTAGGGAGGGGACCCCCCGAACTGCCTCTATGCCAAATTGCAGCCCCCGAGACCCACTGGTTCCCGAGATAGGTTTCTCGAATGCATCTCCTGAACCAGCGGGGCTCGGGGGCTGCAATTTGGCATAGAAGTCATTCGGGGGATCCTCTCCCTACCCTGAAAATTTGGTGAGTGTGTGATGTGTGGAAGCGGAGATAATTATTTTACCATCAGCAGCATAATTAACTTCACACTGAGCATGCGTGATGCTCAGTGTGGAAGGGAGCTTCCTGGCAGCGCAATCAGACATTACACCGTCATAGTAACCCAATACAACTATGTAAAGCGCAATTGCACTAGCACAAATGCATAAGGGAGGAGAGGATCAGAAGAAAAACTGGAACTATCTAGCGATGGGAAAGCTTAACAGGAGTGCCAGAGCATGACACCAAATACAATTATATATGAAATAGATACATGAATGAATATGCAAAAAATTGAATAGACATTAAATGAATATCATTCAGAAATGGATGCTAGGCCAACATAATTGTCTTTTGACCACTAGATGGCTCCCTCTGCCTGTACTCCTTTAACACAATAGATAATTGAGAAGGATGCATTCAGATCCCGCCGAATCCGGACTCACAATCAGATGGCAATCCAATAAAGGTTGTCAACAACGTCATAGGAAGGAAGTACACATTACTAAAAGAAAACAAAAAAGACGACAAGTGTGAGTCAAACAAACAAACCTCACATAAAGGTCTGCAGGGCTGGAAGCAGCAATAGCCATTTGACCTTGTTGCACTGGTGCTTGCCCATTTTTGAGGTGTAACCATTTCTCAGATAAATCATAAATACATTTATATATACACAGCAATAGCTCTGCTTAGTCCACAAAAATGAAATCAAATAGTTATTTGTGCTCCTTCTATAAAGCAGTCCCCGTATTTTTAAAGTCAGATATACATATCTGATTGTGACTGTATATAATTTGTACACAGGAATCTCATATATACTAAACATCTATGCTGTAAGAATAAAGCCTGATGTGTAGCTGGGTCAGTAATAGAGATGGTAAATGACATGCAAATAATTCTGTGCTGATGCTGGTTTATGCAAATGTATGCACTCCCTTTGCTCATGAAATCAAATAATTTGATATGTTGAAAATGTAGTTTGACTATTAAAGGGTACCTGAGACGGATGAAAAGAAAAGTTTAATACATACCTGGGGATTCCTCCAGCCCCCCTTTAGGCCTGTTCAGTAAGCCAGCACCTATTCAGTAGGAGACCTTAGGCAAGTCTCCCTAACACTGCTACTGCCTATATAGCGCGTCCTAGTGGCTGCAGCTCTGGCACTTTGAGTCCGCAAGCAGAAAAGCACGATATAAATGTTCTGTGTCTTGTCTCTAAAGGGGCTGGAGGTAGCCCCAGGTATGTACTACTGCCACTAGTCTACTACTACCACCAGATATATATAGTAAAATTGTACTGAGTTAGCTTAATTTAATTGCAGTGCTGTTAGACAGTGTGTCAGTGTCTGCTACTCTGCTGTCACTGTTAGTTGAAGTTCTACTACTGCTACTATCTACTACCATAGCCCCCAACCATCCCATTTGCATTGGGATGGTCCCGATTTGGGGGGGCTCTCCCACGCTGCACCCCCCTGGTCCTGGGAGAGGGGAAAAAAAAAAAAAAAAAAAAAAAAAAAAAAAAAAAGGAGGCACCAGCCGCCTCCATTAAATTTCTCCCTCCCTCCTAATGTGCCCCCAGTGTCTTCGTCCCCCAGCAGAGTAAAATGCGGAGCGGGCTGTAAATCTTTACCATCGCCTCTCCGTGCGTACCAGGATCTCATCTGGTCTTCTCGCTTCCTGCTTCTTGTAATGTCACAGGAAGCCGAGAAGACCAGATGAGATCCCGGTGTGGAGAGGCAATGGTAAGATTTACAGCCCGTTCTGCTGCACATTTTTTTTCTCTGCAGGCAGGGGGGGGGGGGGGGCACACACTCGGGGCACATTAGGAGGGAGGGAGCGAGAAATTTAATGGCGGTGGCCATCCATGCTGCATAGGCATCCCCGGGGCTGGTGCCTCGATAGTTTTTTCCCCCTCTCTGCCCACCCGCGGCAACCCTCACCCTCCTCCCAACCCACTGTCACCCTCACGTGCCTCCCCTTTCGGGAGTAATTTTTATTAAAAATATTTATTTTAATTTTTTTTTGGGTGGGCGTGACTAGGGGGATGGGAGTGTGGTTTAAGTGTACCGCTTTCTAAAAGTCAAATGTTGGGAGGTATGTCTACTACTGATTTGAATAAAATACAAGTACCCCACTTCATTTGGACACAAAGTTGTACTATGTCTGCTGGCACTGGCAGCTGGGGAAGGGCAGCATGAAAAGAAAGTGCAACAGGAGAGGGAGCAGCATTGTTGCCACCATCAGCAGTTCTGCCGCGACAGTGTCCATTCCGCCACTAGCCACTGGCCGTGGACGCACAGCTGTTAGGGGGAAGTCACGCTGCAGAGGCTCAGCAGCATGTAGTGGCCATTTTCCAGCAGAGTAGTAGGCGCAAATTGGAGGAGAAAGATGCTGAGCCTGTGATGGAGCTGATTGAGGATGAGCAGGCCACCACCAGCTCTACAACAGAGACCTCCACCCCCACCAGCACTCCTGTTCGCAGGAGCAGCATCAGCCGCCAAGCACAGACTTTAAAAGAGGTCATCATATCGACCCCAGTGGGCAGCCAACCCTCAATAAGTGTGCTTTTCACCCCAGGCACCGTGAGCGCAATCAGGGCTGTTACCAGCGGCTTTGAGGAGGATATTCTGGGTGCAATGGGCTATGTGGAGGAGTCACAGATGCCGATGGTGGTTGTTGGGAGGGGGGGGGGGGGAACCTTGCATAATGTGTCAGCAGAAGGTGTTGGGGGGTCATCATCTCAGCACTTGTTTGGGGGGGGGGCGAAGAGTATAATGAAGTTGGTGACGAGGTGAAGGGCCGCAACTACCATCCACAGAAGGGGGATGTTAGCTCGGAGGAGGATCCATCAGTGGATCTGGCATGGAGGATCAGCATTGCAGACATTGGCAAGAGCAGTGGGCATGGAATACAGGACCCACAGCCTGCTGCATCTTCTGCCACTACCACCAGCCGCACCTCTCAACCCCCCAACCACCACAGGGAGAAAAGCAGCAACAGCATCCCATTCAGGCCACAGGGGAAGTTCTTATCCCCAATCTGGCATCTTTTCACTGTCCACAGTGGACAGCAATTTTGCCACATGCAATGTCTGCAATCTGAAACTGAGCAGATGTGACCCCTACAAACTTGGCACCTCCAGTTTTATTACTCATCTGACAAAAAAAGCATTTGCAAGAGCATGAGGCGTTCAAGAGACTGGAGGAAGCTGGCAGTGGTCAGACTCCGAGCAGCACCAGAACCCCCTTTGGCACTCTTGCCGACACTGAGGCCTGTTCAGGCAGCCAGTCCTCAGTGGCCTCCTCTGCTCCCTCCTCTGCTTCCCATGCAAGCAAAAAACACTGCCAGACCCTGCTGAGCGAGTCCTACCTAGTCAGGGCTTAGCCTTCCCACTAGGGTTGCTCGCTGGATTCCGCAGAATTGAGATTTCCACAATTCTGGTTGGAAATTGGCGATTTTGTTCCGTCACATCGGAACGGAATTGCTATAGCACTAAACAGTAATTCCGGAATGGCTATGCAGAGTTCCATCGGATTGCATTTTTTTTTAAGCCAATCAGAAGGAAGACCCTAGACTGAAGTGAAAACAGGATTTCTGCTAAAATAAAAAAAAAATAAAAAAATTCAGAATTTCTGCACCAATTAGTCTTAATTTTATTTAAAGAATAACCAACCAATCCTACGTTAGCAACCAGCTCCCTAGCTACCTATCCCACCCATTTTGTATATAGGAGAGGTGTGCAGTAGTGTTGGGCGAACACCTGGATGTTCGGGAAAGTTCGCCGAACATGGCCGCAATGTTTGGCATGTTCGGGCCGAACCCCGAACATCCCGCTTTTGGGGGCCCTATGGGGTTGCAGGCATAAGGGGGGGAGCATACCCCGATCGCGGGGGGGGGTTGGAAATTCCCCCCACCCCTCCGCTAGCGCTCCCCCCTCTGCCCGCTTCCCCACACAAAAGTTTCATAAAGTACCGGTCCGGTGGTAGTGGGTGGCTGGCAGTGGGCGGCACTGTGGAGTGAGTGACTGAGGAGGAGGAGTCCGGAGAGTGACGCGTTGAGGGAGGCTGGGCAGCGGGCGGTTCAGCAGTAGTACGGTACTACTGCTGAACCGCCCGCTACCCGGCCTCCCTCAACACGTCACTCTCCGGACTCCTCCACCTCAGTCACTCACTTCACAGTGCCGCCCACTGCCAGCCACCCACTACCACCGGACCAGTACTTCCTGAAACTTTTGTATAGGGAAGCTGGCAGAGGGGGGAGTGCTAGCGGAGGGGGTGGGGGGGAATTTCCGACCCCCCCCCCACGATCGGGGCATGCTCCCCCTTATGCCTGCGACCCCATAGGGGGGCAGTATTCGGCCGAACAGGGCCCTGTTCGGCGGCCAATTAGTAGTTCGGGGCGAACCCAAACTTAAAAGGCCGAACACCATCAGGTGTTCGGCCGAACTCGAACATCACCCGAACAGGGTGATGTTCTGCAGAACCCGAACAGTGGCGAACACTGTTCGCCCAACACTAGTGTGCAGTCACAAAGCTTGTGGGTTTTAGTCTGGCGTTTTGGTGAGAGGAGACAGACCCATATTAGTTTTTACATAAACAAATGTTTTTAAAGACTGTATATAAACCAAATATATTTTTAAAGACTGAGAGAGTTAAATAGAGTATGCGCTATAGTACTAGCTAGGTGTATCTGTGAGAGAATGACAGATTGTTAGTTTGAGTGATAGATTGTAGTGTAGTGTACTAGTAGTTGGTGTGGAGGGTTAGACAGAGCCAGCCAGGCCACAGGCTTAGTGTTTGACAGAGAGAGTGAGTTAGGTGATTCACTTTTTTCTTTCTATTTTTTTGTTTTTTTTATTTATTTTCTTTCACCCCCTTATTTGCTGATCTGTTCTGTTGCTCATACCCCTTCCCCAATAAAGTTTTTTGCCCCAAAATAATGGAGCGAGAACAGCAGCAATTTCCTGCCACTCCTAAAAGGAAATTGAGTGATGGTGGTGTTGGTGGATCACGTCAAGTACGTGATCAGGTTGAGGGTGGCAGCAGGAAGCGTTCCCCACTGGTCAGAGAGGTCTCCCCTGTGTTCGCAGAACGCAGGATGATTTTGACAGAGCAGGAGGTGAAGAGAGTTGTATATTTAGATCAGTAACCCTCTACCCAGTATGAGGAACTTGAAGCTAGTTGCCAGGTGTGGCCGCCAGGTTCCTCAAGACCAGATCCCGACCGCAGCTGCTTCTCTTGACGAGGTTTCTTCCTCCCAGTACTCCACTCCAGAAGTAAAGCACACCTACATCGCTGAGAGCGATGTGGAGAAGGTTTGGGACTCGGGAGGAGGCATTGGAGGAGACCATGAGACCAAGCTCCCAAGAAGTGGTGGGTTCTTCTGTGGGGACAGAAATGGCCACTGTTTTCTTCATCCAGTGTCACCAGTCATCACCACCACTCAACTACAGAGGTGTTTGGTGGCCAGGCGGAGGGTCCAGAAGAGTCAATTATTGAACTGAATGATATTTTGGCTGATGAAGTGGCTGATCGAATGTGGTTGCCACCTGTTGGTTTAGGCACTAGCAGGCGTGAGCAGCTTGTAGAAACAGAGCAGACGGTTGGCCAGCAGCCTGCAAGTGCTTTCCTGTCTGTCAGTACCCGTCACCAGTCCAATGCTGAGCATCACGGTGCTAGAACAGGGCGCACCACTTTTCCACGTGCACACAAGTCCCCTGCATGGAATTTTACGGTTTTGGTAGAGGATGAATCCAGGGCACTCTGTTCTGTATATTCAATCAAATGAGGTTGACTGGCACTAGATATAGATGGGAGGCAGACTGGCCCTGCACCGGATTACAACACAGCAATTATGTGCGCTTCAAAGTAGATTATGTTGCATATGCAGTCTGTTCTGTGTGCCATAAATCGGTGAGCAGAGGCAAAATCGGGCGCTGGGTTTGGCACTTCAGGGCTGATAAGCCATCTGCGCAACCACCGCAGACAGGAGTTTGAAATATGTAAAAAAAAAGTTACAATAAGATGGGTGGAGGAAAAGCATCAGCAACAGGTCCCTTTTTTTCTACGCATCCTGTCCCTATCTAACCTGCTAAGTCCCATTCTACTTCAAATCCCTCTGCATGCCAGGCTGGTAAAGGACTCCAGACCTCATCACCACACTTGATTGTTTCCTCTGAATCACCAGTGTTCCAGCATCAGGCCTCTGTGCCAGAAATGTTGCAGCAGAAGCGGATGCTCCCTGCAACTGATACTTTTGTTAAAAATAATGCACTCCTGGCAAGGCTTTTGGGCCAACAGCTGCTGCCCTACCAGCTTGTGGACTGTTCCCCCTTCCACAGACTGATGAACAGTGTTGTTCCACAATAGTGGATCCCCAGCCGCCATTATTTTGCCAGGCATGCTATCCCTGCCCTTCACCAGCACATTGTGGAGTGTGTCAGCCGGTCTATGGATCATGCTGTCGGTGGCAAGGTGCACTTCACTATGGATGGCTGGAGCAGCAGGCATGGGCAGGGAAAGTATGTAACTTTAACCACCCATTTGGTCGCCCTCCATGGTGCTGCTGAGGAGGGTGCAAGATCTGGGGCATCTCAGCTGGTGCTGCCACGTGGGTTGAAGGGGAGGCCTGTTCTATTTCCCTCTGATACCGGTTCTGTCCAAGGCCAATCCACTGTGGCTGAGCCTCCCAGCAAGTGATCCTGCTTCTACACTGGTCTGCAGCAGCATCAATGCCAAGCAGTGCTGAAACTGGAATCCATGGATGAGAACAGGCAAACCGGATCTGTAATCCTTACAGTCTTACACGAGCAGATTCAGCAGTGGCTTTTGCCCCGTAAACTTGACACAGGTGTAGTGGTGTCTGATAATGGTGCCAACATGCTGGCCGCCATTTCGGAAGGTGGCTACACTCACTTACCTTGCTTGGCCCACGTCTTCAACCTTATAGCCCAGAAATTTCTACGAACTTTTGATGGGTTGAAGGACGCTGTGGCCTCAGCACAAAAAGTGTCAGCCCACATCTGTCACTCCGCAACTGCCACCGTGGCCATGAAACTGCTGCAGCACCGCCATAGCCTGCCGCAGCACAGGCTTATTTCCGATTGTCCGACGCGGTGGAACTCCACCCTCCACATGCTGGAGAGGTTGTGGGAGCAGCGCATGGCGGTCAGGCTATACTGTCTCAGACATTTTCCACCAGAACAGGGCCACTGGACTACATTACTGGGGACTAGTGGCAGCTGATTGGACATGTGTGCAAAGAGTTGGAGCAGGCAACAAAAGTGGTCAATGAGGAGCACTGTAGCATATCATAGGTGCTCCCTTTTGTCTTCATGCTGGACAAGGCTCTTGACAAACTGCTTGTACAGGGGGAGGAAGCCCTACTGAACAGTGGTCAGTCAAGTGGGGGAGTGAGTGAGCATGTTCCAGTTCTGGATGAGGAGGCAGAGCTTGTGGAAGAAGATTCTGATGATGTGGAGCTGGAGCATGACGACAGTTCTGACAGCCAGGAAGAGGCAATACATGGCAGACATCTCTTCCCTATGGCTGCACATATGCTCCAGTGCCTCCGTAAGGACCCCTGGATTAAAACTCTAAAAATCCAGGCTCGACATGTGGGTGGCCTTCATCTTAGAGCCCCGGGTGCAAGGGGATAAAAGCACCAGTTCATACCCCACTCCCAAGCAGACTCCAGGATGAGCCACATCCAGGATGCCCTTCGTTGGGTAGAAGATGCGTTTCTTGCACCTGTAGCCCAAGCTACCAAGCCTCATCACACTCAGCAAAGGTCTGGTGGTCCCACTCCCAGCAGAACCAATAGCCAATCTGTGAACCTGCTGAGTATGCTGAAGGAATTTTACCAGCCAATGCCAGATACTCCTAGCAGCAGCACCACCAGCAGACAAAGTGGTTACCACCAGCGGCTGGCCCGTATGGTGAATGATTACTTGGGGTCGGCCAGTGCTCCAGACAATATGGAGTGTAATGATGCCCCATGGAGTATTGCACTGGAGGTTCTTGCATACTCCACCGCCAGTGTGCTTTCTGAGTAAGTATTTACCACTGCAGGTGGGTTGGTCACCGGTGGGTTGTGGACATACTAACGTTCATAAAAATGAATGAGTCATGGATCAGTGACAATTACAAGGCCCCCTCATTGATTCATAAGATTACTACTACTAAGGAGGTTTCAAATGAGATTACTGAAGTTGTACCACCGGAATTCTGCCAAAATGTAACGGTCATGGGATTTCGTTCTGACGGAATTCCAGATTACCGCAGAGCCGGAAATTGCACTTTCCGATCATCCCTACTCCCCGCAGCCATCGCATCTGCCAGCTGAATGGCTAGCTTGCACGGGCCATGTCCTCCCAGCTCCTGCCATACTCGGAGGAGGGGAGCGACATTCGTGCGCTCCTGCAATGTGCAGCGCCGGATTGGCAAATCCCCAGCCGGCACTACTTTGCACGCATGGCCATCCTAGCACTGCACCGCTGGCCAATGTCGAACGTGGGCTGGATCATGCAGTGGTTGAACAGGTCCATGTGACCATGGACTCCTAGAGCAGCCAGCTCGAGACAGGCCGCTACCTCTCCTTCACCAAGCATTGGGTCAGTTTGGTGGAAGGGGGTGAGGAGGGGACAGCAGCATCAGGCACAGCAGCAGCAATCCAGTGGGTGGTGCCACCCCACAGCAGGGTCAGGGGAAGTGCAGCAGGTTCCTCTGATCCGGTTCTATCCTCTGCCAAACACCCCCGCCTCAGCAGTAGCGTGAAGGCCCACGCATTGGGTCAGTTTGGTGGAAGTAGCTGATGAGGGGACACAGCAGCATCAGGCACAGCAGCAGCAATCCAGTGGGTCGTGCCACCCCACGGCAGGGTTAGGGGAAGTGCAGCAGGTTCCTCTGATCCAGTTCCATTCCCTGCCAAACACCCCCACCTCAGCAGCAGCGTGAAGGCCCGCCACTGCCAAGCACTGCTGGAGATGGCCAGCCTGGGGAAGGCCAAGCTGACAGCAGCCCACGTCCTGGCCAAACTCCAAGAGCAGGAAAGGATTTGGCTGACCCCCAGAGGCCTCAGAGTCGGAGAGGTGGTGTCTGACAATGGGGCCAACCTGGTTGCTGGCATCGACAGGGGAAACCTCACCCACATCCCCTATCTGGCCCACATCCTGAACCTGGTGATGCAGAAAATCCTGCACACCTACCAAGGGATGGACACTTGGTAGAAGCAAGGAGAACCGTGGGTCATTTCTGCTGCTCAGCTGGTGCCACAGCATCCCTGGAAGCCCTGCAGCTGGAGCTGAACCTCCCATGGCACCAGCTGATCGACGTTCCAACACAATGGAACTCCACCCTGGCCATGTTGGAGCATCTGGTTGAACAGAGGCAGGCTGCCACTGTGGCCACAACCATGTCTGGTACCAGCACCACCAACCTCCCGCCCCTCATCCCCAGTGCTGACTGGGGAAAAATGCAGCAGGTGTGCTTGGTGCTATCTCCCTTCCTGGAGGCCACCCAGGACCGTGTGTGTGCGGTTTTCATGCTGGACAGGGCCTTCTATGCTCTGCTAGAAGAGGGAGATGCAGCCATGACTCAGCAGGAGCAGCAGCCAGCTGCACAGCCACAGTCCACCTTTGTGGGGGAGGAAGACTTTCAGTTGGAGGTACCTGACCTTGAAGATGAGGGGCACAGCAGAGTGCAGCTGCAGTGGTGCGGAGGTGGAGATAACAGGAGGAGGCTCAGGAGTCGGAGGAGAACAGCACTGTCTGCTCTGGGGGTGCCGATGACGTGTCAGCAGAGATGGCATCCCTCTTCCCCATGGCAGTGCACATGCTGTGGTGCCTGCACAGGGACCCAAGGGTGATCCAGATGCGTACTCGGGAGGACATGTGGATCACCATGATGCTGGATCCATGGCTGAAGGGGAAGCTGGCTCAGTTCCTGCCTGCAGGAGAAGACCCTGTGTGCCGATTGAGGGAGTTGCAGCAGTCCCTGGTTCAGCACTTGGGAGGAAGCCTTCCCCCAGCCTTCCACACCCCCTGCTGCCAGAGTCCAGCCAGCATAGCTGCAGGTGCCTGCGTCCAGTAGCAGCAGGTGCCCAACAAACCTGCTGTCTGACAAAAGGCGCTCTACACCATGCCGGTACAGCTGCCTACAGAGTAGGTGCTTGCAGCAGCATCCTCAAAGCCAGAACCAGCGCCTGACCCAGATGGCGGAAGATTGCACGGGGTCCTACAGCGGGCTTGACACAGACACCCCTGTGGACCCCTTGGAGTACTGGGTCAAGCGCCTGGATATCTGGAGCGAGCTGGCACAGTACGCCCTGGAAGTGTTGTCCTGCCCGCCTGCCAGTGTGCATCAGAGCGGCTGTGGCATGGTCACCGAGAAGCGCTCGTCTGTCCACCCAGTCTGGACAGACTGACGTTTCTTAACATCAAACCAGGCTTGAGTGGTTGGTGAATTCCTGGCCCCTGTTGGCAACAGGGGGACATGAAGTGGCTGGGAATCGCTATGCCTGCCTTACCACCACAACCTCCTGGCTCCTCCTGGCCTGGTTTATAATTTTACAGCCGTGTTACCAATGCTACATGCCATGGTACAATCTCCTGCATGCTCCTGGCACACGTTACACCAGCTGCCTGTGCTGCTCCCACCGCCGGGGTGCCACACAGACCACTGCTGCTACCTATTATGCACAAGAAAATTGCTTTGTAATTGTTTTGAAGGTGTCTGGGATGTAAACTGTGCTGTCCAAGTTGTGGGAAGGCCTCAACTGAGTGGGTGCCCCTGGTACGACCGCTTCCTGGTACATCACAGTTCTGGTTTGTGTGCCGTGGCGCCGCCAGGCTCTACACAGAACAAATCTTCTGCCACTGCCAATCTGCCACCACCAGCTATTACACCTCTACAATAGCTGTATTTTGTTTGCGGGGGGGGGGGGGGGGGGGGGGGGGATTGAGATGTCTGGGCTGAAAACTAAAGTCCCAGTTGTGTATTGGACACAATGTGGGCTGCATGACCACTGTCTGGAACCTCCTGATGTTAATTTACAGGTCCTATATCTATCTCTCTATCTCTCTATCTCTCTATATACATATATATACATATATATACACATATATATACACATATATATACACATATATATACACACATATATATATATATATATACATACACATATATATATATACATACATATATATATACATATATATATATATATATATATATATATATATATATACATATATACATATATATATACATATATATATACACATGATGCTTCAAACATCATTTACTATAAAAGACGTTTTTGAAGCAATTTAATAGGCCAGTTGCGGATTTCAGGATAATGGGTTCGGATATCCGGATCGACTGATATCAAAAAGAGCTACACATACAATCATCTCAAGTTTATTTTCACTTTAGATTCCCTTTAAAAGGAAACCTGTAGTGAGAAGAAAAGGGAGACTGACATTTATTTCCTTTTAAACAATACCAGTTGTCTGGCAGCCCTGCTGATCTATTTTGCTGCAGTAGTGTCTGAATAACACCAGAAACAAGCATGCAACTAATTACTCAGATATGACAATATCAAAAACGCCTGATCTGCTGCATGCTTGTTCAAGGTCTGCAGGCAGGCCTGCCATCAGGGGGGGTACAACCGTGACTTCCGTCACGGGCCCGGGCCGGGCCCAGGGCCCGCAGCCTCGAGCCCCCCGCCAGGCATCAACCTGCTGTCTCTTCCGGCCCCCCCTCCCCCAGCGGCCGTCGCTGTTAATACCTTAGCAGCGGCCGCTCTCCCCTCTCCGGCGCCTGTACTTTCCAGCAGCATCTCTCGGCTGCTGTGTGTGATGATGCGACAGGAAGCATGGCTCGGTTCCCATAGTAACGGCGATACACATCGGCGTTACAGGAAGCCGCTGCTCTGCTTCCTGCTGCATCATCACACACAGCAGCCGAGAGATGCTGCTGGAAAGTACAGGCGCCGGAGAGGGGAGAGCGGCCGCTGCTAAGGTATTAACAGCGACGGCCGCTGGGGGAGGGGCGAGCCGCTGCTGTGAAGGTAACAGCGGCGGGGGCAAGCGGAGGGCACCACCTACCCATACTGAGGCACAATAGTGGGGGCAACTATACTGGCTATACTGGGGCACTATACTGGCTATACTGGGGCACTATACTGGCTATACTGGGGCACTATACTGGCTATACTGGGGCACTATACTGGCTATACTGGGGCACTATACTGGGGGCAACTATACTAGCTATACTGGGGCACTATACTAGGGCTCTATACTGGGGCACTATACTGGGGCACTGTACTGGCTATACTGGGACACTGTACTGGGACACTACACTGGGGCACTACACTGGGGCACTATACTGGGGCACTACACTGGGGCACTACACTGGGGCACTACACTGGGGCACTACACTGGGGCACTACACTGGGGCACTACACTGGGGCACTACACTGGGGCACTACACTGGGGCACTACACTGGGGCACTACACTGGGGCACTACACTGGGGCACTATACTGGGGCACTATACTGGGGCACTATACTGGGGCACTATACTGGGGCACTATACTGGGGCACTGTACTGGCTATACTGGGGCACTGTACTGGCTATACTGGGGCACTGTACTGGCTATACTGGGGCACTGTACTGGCTATACTGGGGCACTGTACTGGCTATACTGGGGCACTGTACTGGCTATACTGGGGCACTGTACTGGCTATACTGGGGCACTATACTAACTATACTGGGGCACTATGCTAACTATACTGGGGCACTATACTAACTATACTGGGGCACTATACTAACTATACTGGGACACTATACTGGGGCACTATACTGGGGCACTATACTGGCTATACTGGGGCACTGTACTGGCTATACTGGGGCACTATACTGGCTATACTGGGGCACTATACTGGCTATACTGGGGCACTATACTGGCTATACTGGGGCACTATACTGGCTATACTGCGGCACTATACTGGCTATACTGCGGCACTATACTGGCTATACTGGGGCACTATACTGGCTATACTGGGGCACTATACTGGCTATACTGGGGCACTATACTGGCTATACTGGGGCACTATACTGGCTATACTGGGGCACTATACTGGGGGCAACTATACTAGCTATACTGGGGCACTATACTAGGGCTCTATACTGGCTATACTGGGGCTCTATACTGGCTATACTGGGGCACTATACTGGCTATACTGGGGCACTATACTGGCTATACTGGCTATACTGGGGCACTATACTGGGGCTCTATACTGGCTATACTGGGGCACTGTACTGGCTATACTGGGGCACTGTACTGGCTATACTGGGGCACTGTACTGGCTATACTGGGGCACTATACTGGGGGCAACTATACTAGCTATACTGGGGCACTATACTAGGGCTCTATACTGGCTATACTGGGGCTCTATACTGGCTATACTGGGGCACTATACTGGCTATACTGGGGCACTATACTGGCTATACTGGGGCACTATACTGGCTATACTGGGGCACTATACTGGCTATACTGGCTATACTGGGGCACTATACTAACTATACTGGGACACTATACTGGGGCACTGTACTGGCTATACTGGGGCACTGTACTGGCTATACTGGGGCACTGTACTGGCTATACTGGGGCACTGTACTGGCTATACTGGGGCACTGTACTGGCTATACTGGGGCACTGTACTGGCTATACTGGGGCACTGTACTGGCTATACTGGGGCACTGTACTGGCTATACTGGGGCACTATACTGGGGGCAACTATACTAGCTATACTGGGGCACTATACTAGGGCACTATACTGGCTATACAGGGGCACAATACTGGGGGCAACTATACTAGCTATACTGGGGCACTATACTCAGGCTCTATACTGGCTATACTGGGGCACTATACTGGGGCACTATACTGGCTATACTGGGGCACTATACTGGGGGCAACTATACTAGCTATACTGGGGCACTATACTGGCTATACTGGGGCACAATACTGGGGGCAACTATACTAGCTATACTGGGGCACTATACTAGGGCACTATACTGGCTATACTGGGGCACTATACTGGGGCTCTATACTGGCTATACTGGGGCACTATACTGGCTATACTGGGGCACTGTACTGGCTATACTGGGGCACTATACTGGCTATACTGGGGCACTATACTGGCTATACTGGGGCACTATACTGGCTATACTGGGGCACTATACTGGCTATACTGGGGCACTATACTGGCTATACTGGGGCACTATACTGGGGCAACTATACTAGCTATACTGGGGCACTATACTGGCTATACTGGGGCACTATACTGGGGCAACTATACTAGCTATACTGGGGCACTATACTAGGGCTCTATACTGGCTATACTGGGGCTCAATACTGGCTATACTG
The DNA here is from genome assembly GCF_040937935.1 of Hyperolius riggenbachi. Taxonomy (NCBI): domain Eukaryota; kingdom Metazoa; phylum Chordata; class Amphibia; order Anura; family Hyperoliidae; genus Hyperolius; species Hyperolius riggenbachi. The sequence continues at coordinate 207,297,046 of NC_090657.1, read as the reverse complement.
GGGCACTATACTGGGGCACTGTACTGGCTATACTGGGGCACTGTACTGGCTATACTGGGGCAACTATACTAGCTATACTGGGGCAACTATACTAGCTATACTGGGGCACTATACTAGGGCACTATACTGGCTATACTGGGGCACAATACTGGGGGCAACTATACTAGCTATACTGGGGCACTATACTGGGGCACTGTACTGGGGCACTATACTGGGGCACTGTACTGGCTACACTGGGGCACTGTACTGGCTACACTGGGGCACTGTACTGGCTACACTGGGGCACTGTACTGGCTACACTGGGGCACTGTACTGGCTACACTGGGGCACTGTTCTGGCTACACTGGGGCACTGTTCTGGCTACACTGGGGCACTGTTCTGGCTACACTGGGGCACTGTTCTGGCTACACTGGGGCACTGTTCTGGCTACACTGGGGCACTGTTCTGGCTACACTGGGGCACTGTTCTGGCTACACTGGGGCACTGTTCTGGCTACACTGGGGCACTGTTCTGGCTACACTGGGGCACTGTTCTGGCTACACTGGGGCACTGTTCTGGCTACACTGGGGCACTGTTCTGGCTACACTGGGGCACTGTTCTGGCTACACTGGGGCACTGTTCTGGCTACACTGGGGCACTGTTCTGGCTACACTGGGGCACTGTTCTGGCTACACTGGGGCACTGTTCTGGCTACACTGGGGCACTGTACTGGCTACACTGGGGCACTGTACTGGCTACACTGGGGCACTGTACTACCTATACTGGGGCACTGTACTACCTATACTGGGGCACTGTACTACCTATACTGGGGCACTATACTACCTATACTGGGGCACTATACTACCTATACTGGGGCACTATACTACCTATACTGGGGCACTATACTGGGGCACTGTATTGGCTATACTGGGGCACTATACTGGGTGTGCACAGCAGTCTGTAGGGGGCCCAGGCTTGATGTGTGAGGGGCCCCAAAATTTGATGGCGGCCCTGTCTGCAGGGCATAGTTTACCCAGCGCTGGGTTAGTCCATCTCCCTGGCTTTTCTGTATAGTGAACTCATTGAAGTGTAGTTGCTATGCTAAATCCAACTGCCAGAAAAGTGTGAAAAATAGTTTGAAGGGTCTCTATATACATATTTTCAAGGGAATGCTTCTGTAAAAGTAAAGGTAGAGAACCCACCATGAGGAGATAGACTAGTCTTGGCCTCTTTTCCAAGTGCAATTGAACTGTGTGCTCAGCAAGCAAGCAGTTACCAGGCAGCAGCAAGGAATTTCAAAATTCACTGCCCATCAACTGCTTATGGAAAAGAAGCAAAAAGGGATCAGTCAGAGGTTTACTACCGATTGTGACCTAACAAAGCATATCACTCTGGGAGAAATGTATGTCTGTTGACGTGCATTTAAATCTTATGGTATTAGTCCTTTAACCACTTCAGGACTAGAAGTATCTGGCCCCTTAAGGACCATAGACTTCTGGGTAAGAAACATTACCTTCATCTACCCTTGTTGGATGTTAAGGTGGCCACAAACTATTCTTTGTATAAAAGATTGAAACTCATTGTTTGGGACCGCTAATAGACAAAAATTTAACCAATCCTATTAATAAAATCAATTGGATTTCTTGATCGATCCCGTCAAACTGATCAGATCGGTAAGGAGATTTGTCCACTAGTGGTCCCAAACATTCATACCAAAAAACTGCAACAAAAACCTGATTTCAGTGAAAACTACTGCTTAAAATATGCAAGTCCTGCCATAAAATAGAGAGCATACCCTGTACTTTAAATTGCTTTAACTTACCAATGAAGGCAAATCATCCTTGAAACCAAAGGCAGGAAAAGCTTCTCAGGTTCAGAAACTGTCCTCAGGTTCAACCTCAAATGGAGCTGGAGGCAAAACTTCCTCATCAGAATCAATTGTGATCAAGCTGGTCATGTGACAATTTCTCTCATTTGCAATTGTGTTTGTTGTAAGCTGTGGACGTTTTCTTCAACAGGGTCATCAATTGCTACACTCGCCTGACCATCTTTCATTTGACAAGTCTCTTTCGACTGAATCAGGAGACTGTTCTTCAATGATCATACTGTTCATTTTTACAGCAAACAGATGAAATGTCTTCTTAGTTCAAAACCACAGGTGCCTCCTGAACTTGTAGATTTACCAGAAGACTCTGTTCTTTAGGCTTTTCAGAAGCAACATTGTCATAGCCAAGCTCCTTCAGATCTGCTTCTTATATGCTCCATTAGCTGTTCATTCATCTGAGACTCCATTTGTCAAATATCACAACACGATCATCTGCAGTCAGGGTTAACCCAACCCCTCCAACCTGGATGGTTAACAAAAGAACAGAATAGTTAGCACTACTCAAACATTTGTATCCTTTTTTCCCGGTCTAGAAGGGTAACCGTTCCGTCAATGCGCATAATCTTAAAACTTCTGTTCACCAAAATTCGAGCCATCTTGTCAAGCATTTTTCTTGACTGGGAAAAGACTAGGGTTTTGTGGCCTTCATCTCTGAGTTTATGAAGCAGCTCCAGAAGAAGCTCAAATTTCCCAGATTCTTTAATAAGGATTTCATCAGAGAGGTGATCAAATTTTGAAACTGATGGAAGATCACCCTTTTGCATCTCATCAGCCTGTAATGCCAGGTAAGAATCAGCACTTGTCACCTCATCTCCCTCCAGCCCAAGCTTAACACATGCTCTAGCTGACAAGAGTCTGGGATGGTCACACAAGGCTTTCAAAACAGTCAGCTGTGCTAGGGGGAGACTTTGTGGTTGTTAGCAACTCCTTAATTTCATCCAGAGATAGAAATTTTTTGTATACCTCTTGAACTTGTGATAGATACACCCACAATACAAAGTCATTTTTTCGGGTAAAACGCATGGTGAGCGTTTTAGAATCCGTCTCATTTACAATCTTCCCTTTTGAGGTTTTGTTCTGTACATCTTGTTTTGTTCTCCTTAGGAAATAGGATTGTATAATTTTCAATATTTAACTGCTGTCAGGCTATTAGTTGTGTTGGCTCTTTGGCAACCTCTTGAAATCTATTGAATATTTTCACTTTTGGCCTCTTTCTTGCCTTTCTGCACATAACTGAAAAAAAAAAAAAAAAACACAATTCCTTACTATAGGCATACAAAGCAAGCTTCATGATACATTAAACAAGATTAGCAAATAGTCAGTACAATTTCATAGAAATTCCTTGTACACGTTAGATGGGAGCTGCCTCTGCTGAGAATCGACATTTGTACAGGAGCCAACGATCCCCTCTATGAGTCAGCAAAAGATCAGCCTGGCAAATTGCAGGCCCAGGGCATTGGTGCTCTACTCCCCCTGCTAACTATCTTGGCATCATACCTCCTCCCTATCAGCAGCACACTTTGTTAGCGTAGACTCTAGAGAAGCGTCTGTACAGCATTGGGCCCCAAACTACTGTTCAAGCTCCAGTGAGTATAAGGGTTAAGGGAGAGGTGGCAGGTCTACTTTTAGTTAAAGCATGCCCAGTAAAACATGTACAAGCACTTCCCTGTCGAGACACTAACATGGCCAGTAGCAGTCAGAAGATGGTCTTGGGCCATGAAACTCATGTCCAACCTTCCCACAAAGTACAGTTGCTCCTGATGCCCCGCTCTAACCTCAACTACTTTACCACTGAAAGGTCTTTCCCCTACTGGACCAAAGCAAATTTTAAAATTTCAGCGTGTCTGCTATTCATTTGCTAATAACTCACTAATTATCACCTCTAAATGATCTATACTTTTCTTCACCACAAATAAGGCACTTTGGGTTGTGCTTCTTGCTAAGAATTTGCTTTTTAACAGCAATTATAGTTTTAAAGTTAAAAAAAAAAAAAGTGACTAGATAAAACCCCACACATTTTCCCAATTTCTCCCAGTTATTACCACATTGTCATACATAATTTCAATTTGTAAGGTTTATTTTTTTCTATTTTGTGTTTTAGTTCTCATTGAGTCAGATGGGTTGGCACCACCAAAACGTATAATGGCTCTGTAAAGTAAATAAGAAAAAAAAAACAAACAAACAAAAACACTTATGCTCAAGCTAAGGAGATGAAAGGCTCTGGGTCCTATTGAGCAGTGTTTCAACATTTTATTGGTATGTACCACCTTTAAAAACCTTGTACTCACCAAGTACCCCCAGCATAGTAACCACCACAAGTACCCCTTGACTAGGCCTGAATGATTTTAGGAAAAGATACAATTGCACGATTTCTGTCAGAAGTTGCGATTTTGATACAATACACAATGATGGATCAGAACGCTCTGACCATCCTTGACAAAACCCCAATGTGTGTCAAACTAGCCTTAGCCCAGGTGTAGAACTTTATAGGCTCCCATATTGTGCAGCTTATTACTCTTGGAAGAAAATGAAATGATTACAGGTACCTTTATAACTTAGAGAAACCCTGGACATTTCAGTGGAAATCCTGCTTGGTGTACACAGCCCCATGGCGGACTACAGTTAAATCTATGTGTGTATTTTCTACACTGGACAGGCAGAGAGGAGACCCCAGCAATAGTTACTGACTGTAGGCCCTGACTTCTGCACCCTTATTCCCCTCTTTCACCTATAGAGCCTTCCCATTCATCCTACAGTTCCCTCAGTCTAGTGCTGTGTCTCCAGTTAGCATTGACAACCAAATATCACAAAACATCTATCTTTATATTATATATAACCACATGTTATACTTTGGCATAGGACAAAGGAGCATTGGCCTTTTCACTTTTAATTGCAGTGCAATAGGCAGTTGTACCTGCTTAAAATGGAGAAGAATTCCTCGCAAAGGGGTGGTTTTTTCCTACACTACAAATTTTCATTGAATGATCAGTGCCGTTTGCATAAATCATAGTGCTGTAACACTTACATTAGGGGATGGGAATGTGTTCAAAAATCCAATCCGTAATCTAACCAGGGCTGTGGAGTCAGAGCAATGTTGGGTACATGGAGTCATTTTTGTACCAACTCCACTTGCCTGTTAAGTAGATACCATGTCCCCCGCAGGTCAAACGCAGTTACCATGTCCCCCGCAGATCAAACACAGATAAAGTGTCCCCCGCAGGTATCATGTCCCCCGCACGTCAAACGCAGTTTCCAGGTCCCCCGCAGATCAAACGCAGATAAAGTGTCCCCCGCAGGTACTACCATGTCCCCCCACAGGTCAAATGCAGATACCATGTCCCCCGCACATCAAACACAGATACCATGTCCCCCCACAGGTCAAACTTACGATAGTTCATCAGGTATGTAATCATTTAGAAACTCCAAAACAAATCTCATACGGTAGTAAATTTACCAACACTTCCAGCAGCATGATAAGTTGTGGCTGCATCATGAATATTGATGAGGCTAAAAACATGGACAGCAACAGCAGACAAACTGTACACCACCTGGAGTAGCAGCAGCACATTAACACACTAACAGAGCACTGCTTATCACCTGTTGCTCTGATCCTGCATTTCATGATGTCACCCTGCTGGCAGCTCTGATTAAATCACCACGTCAGTAGGGGCTGGCCAGTGAATGAAAGAGGAGATGTAGGATGTTGGAGGATGCATGCAGATTGTCTGGAGCTGTGTCGGCTGCCCACCATCTGTTCTACTCAATCCTCTCCCTCCAGTTGCTGTCCATCATTCAGTCCTCGGCAGCACTGCACCGGCATTAGGCTGAGTGGGCATGCCGGGCAGTGGCACAGGTTAGGTCACGTGGCCGGACTGGTGCTTGAACTTCTGGCCAGTTGGAGGGGCGGCATTATGGGAGGCGGAGCAGCATGCAGAGAACTTTACAGGGCGTGAGGGAAGGAGGTGAGTCAGAGCGCATTTGCTCTGTTTCAATTAGCACTGTCTGGGGAATGTATGAAGGCTGTGCTGCAGCGGCGTTTTAACCATGATAAAGTGTGGTGTTGGAAATTATTTTTAACAGGTGCACTACAAGCTCCAGCGATGCCACCCTTGACCCCAATGCTGCCCCAGGCAAATGCTTGTAGTGCCTGTGCCTTTGGGCGCCCCCACACACACACACAGAACTGCTGTGTATTCACAGCAGTCTTTCTCCCTCTGTGCTGCTGCCTTCCAGGGCTCTGTGTTGCTCGTGCCGTGGGGGGAGGGGGGCGTACCTCTGTACTTTACAGTGTAATGTTTACACTCATCTCTCCTCTGCCAGGTCAAAGAGTCCAATATCATGGCAGGGGGAGATAGAGATTAGGATAGCTGGGCAGCAGTGACAGCCATGGGCGTCTACACGGCTGGCAAAATGGGGCATGTGCACTCCCCTGGCCAGCTGCTTCCCCCTAGCCACCCGAACCCGGAAGTGCCACCCTGGAGTGGGACCGGAGAGAGAGAAAAGGAAATGTGTGGATGGCGATGGAAAAGGGGGAGTCCACCCTCCCCCCTTACCTCACCTTTGGGGCTCCCTCTCCCCATTTTAGAATGAAGTGATACGGGCAGCAGTGGCGGGACACTTATGTTATTAACAGATGCGCGAGTGACTGAGCTGCTGCACTGGTCTGGACTAGACCAGAGCAGCAGCGCACAGATACAGAGAGTCACTAGCGCCTGCCACATTTCCGATTTCCCTTTGGATTGACCTTTGTCTTCCAATATACTCCAATGGCTAAGGACATCAGAAAAAGCATTTTGTGAAATTGGAAAATAATAAGGAGAGACCCAATACTGGGCGAAATCTACAAGAAACCACCTTTGGTAACCTTTAAAAGAGCACCAACAGTAGGTAGGAAGGTCACAAACAGTGAATATAGAACATTTAGATCAAATAATTTGTTAGAAAGGTGCCAACCGAAGGGAAATCGGAAGTGTGGACGGTGTTCTGTTTGCCCATTAATGAGACAAGGGAATAGCCTGAAGGTGGGCCCTGTGGAGAACAGACCTAGAATGCTGATCACATGCCAGACAAAGAATGTTTATATTATCTGGTGGTCACGCCTCAGACTTTACATTGGCATGACCACCAGAAAGCATAAAGAAAGAATACATGTAAGATTGACTTCCTTAGGAAAAAGGTAGTCCCCGTTTGATAGAACATGTAGGGGCAGAACATCAGTGGGGGTGGGGGGGGGGGGGGGAGATGGGGAAAGGCTCTTTCTTAGAAGGGAAACAAAGTGGATAGTAAAAAAACGGATGCCATGGGAGCCTTGAGTCTTAATGACTATGTGGATATGGCTTGTGTCTTGGACCCTTAGTGAACTGAACTTCCCGTGGCTTGGGACCCATAAGTATGGTCTCAGAATATGTTACAAGTAGGGCTTATGTATTTATATATGAGCTTCCTCTGGAATCTCTCCTTTTTTCTCTTTTTCTTAGTGGACATTTATAGTATGTAATTGAGAGAATTTGGTCTGTCCATATCTACCTTAGGTTTGTGATCTTTGCTTTTAATAGAGTTTTTAATTAAATATAAGTGGATTGAAGTGAGCTTTAGGAGGTTTAATTTGAAATGTAGTATTTGGGGTCATTTTTTGCTAAAGATGTATAAGAGGGAACAAATGAGCAAAAATGTTTATTTTGCTGGAAAAATGTAGCATATCCAATGTAGTTTCCCTACTTATCTAGCTATATTAGGAGAGTCCAATGAAAAGGTTACTTGTCTGCCACCTTTTCCACCTGTATAATTGATTTTAGATCCATTATGGTTTGATTTTTACAAACAAAAAAGTTCTTTCTAGTTCCAAAAAGTTCGCTCTCTATGGGTAGTACAGTTTAGGAGTATATTTATCTGCTTGCATCCAGCTGCTGATATATGCTACTTTGTTCCTCCTAAGGACTTAGCTTCACCTAGTGGCTGCCTGGTCCAGAAGTACGCGCGCTTTGTGTGCACAGGACCGTCAACCACAGTAGATTCCCCAAACTTCCGGTGGACGTGTTGACGTCATGTACCAGAAGTGGCAGGCGACGGCCTGCGGCGCGCCGGGAGCTTTGGGATTTCCCTTATTTAAGCAGTCAGCGCGGAATGACCGGCGTGCGCAGAGCCTCAGAAGATGCTCATACGAGCGAAACATGTGTCAGGCTTGCCACCGCTCCCACTTCACCCCACCAAGCACAGGATCAGGTAGGAACTTGCCACAAATTGGAATTTTTTTTTTTTTTATTTCCTATGATGTACAGCCAGATTCAATAAAGCCGTTCGGCAAGATGGATGGACACGGCCTGGAGGCCGACACCGGACAGGTAATGTATAAATGCACACACACAGGGGAGCACATTTACACATTGCAGCAGGGGTTTCATCATTCATCCCAAAATCATCCACCATACCGCCAGACTCCCAACCAACCTCATCCCGACATCTTGCAGCATGCGCAATCAAATTCCGACCAATTTCAAGTTAGTCACTTTGTCAGGCATGCATTTGGCAGCACCAATTTTCATCCAAATCAATTATAATAATTGAATGGTTAATCAGCCACCTGAAGTATGGCCACCTTTAGGGCCCATTCACACTAGGGCAATTAGCAGGAGATTCCCACATAGCTTTAGCATTTGTTAAAGACATTAGCGCTATTCTACCCTATGGCAGTGTTCTCACTGCCGCAATTGGTGCCAATCACAGGCATTTTGTGATTAGCGCCAATCACAAAAGCATTACCTGCTGACGTTTTGAGGCAATTCTGGAGCAATCGCGATACAGTGCTATTAAAGCACTGACCGCAATCACTTTGAAATTGCAGACGTGTCCAGTGATTTTTTAACATGATGTTTCATACATCATTTACTATAAAAGACGTTTTTGAAGCAATTTAAAAGTCCAGTTCTGGATTTCTGTTCTGATACCGGATTTCTGGATAATGGGTTCAGATATCCGGATCGACTCGGATATCAAAAAGAGCTACACATACAATTCATCTCAAGTTTATTTTCACTTTAGATTCCCTTTAAAAGGAAACCTGTAGTGAGAAGAAAAAGGGAGACTGCCATATTTATTTCCTTTTAAACAATACCAGTTGTCTGGCAGCCCTGCTGATCTATTTTGCTGCAGTAGTGTCTGAATAACACCAGAAACAAGCATGCAACTAATTACTCAAATATGACAATATCAAAAAACGCCTGATCTGCTGCATGCTCTTTCAAGGTCTGGCTAATAGAGGCAGAGGATCAGCAGGGCATAGTTTACCCAGCGCTGGGTTAGTCCATCTCCCTGGCTTTTCTGTATAGTGAACTCACTGAAGTTTAGTTGCTATGCTAAATCCAACTGCCAGAAAAGTGTGAAAAATAGTTGGAAGGGTCTTCGTATACATATTTTCAAGGGAGTGCTTCTGTAAAAGTAAAGGTAGAGAACCCACCATGAGGAGATAGACTAGTCTTGGCCTCTTTTCCAAGTGCAGTTGAACTGTGTGCTCAGCAAGCAGTTACCAGGCAGCAGCAAGGAATTTCAAAATTCACTGCCCATCAACTGCTTATGGAAAAGCAAAAAAAAAAAAAAATAAAATAAAGGGATCGGTCAGAGGTTTACTACCGATTGTAACCTAACAAAAAGAGCACATCACTCTGGGAGAAATGTATGTCTGTTGACGTGCATTTAAAATTTTATGGTATCTGGCCCCTTAAGGACCGTAGACTTCTGGGTAAAAAAACATTACCTTCATCTACCCTTGTTGGATGTTGAGGTGGCCACAAACAATTTGCTGAACTTTTACTAACTATTCTTTGTATAAAAGATTCAAAATTGTTTGGGACCGCTAATAGACAAAAATTTAACCAATCCTATTAATAAAATCAATCGGATTTCTGGATCGATCCCGTTAAACTGATCAGATCGGTTAGGAGATTTGTCCACTAGTGGTCCCAAACATTCATACCAAAAAACTGCAACAAAAACCTGATTTCAGTGAAAACTACTGCTTAAAATATGCAAGTCCTGCCATAAAATAGAGAGCATACCCTGTACTTTAAATTGCTTTAACTTACCAATGAAGGCAAATCATCCTTGAAACCAAAGGCAGGAAAAGCTTCTCAGGTTCAGAAACTGTCCTCAGGTTCAACCTCAAATGGAGCTGGAGGCAAAACTTCCTCATCAGAATCAATTGTGATCAAGCTGGTCATGTGACAATTTCTCTCATTTGCAATTGTGTTTGTTGTAAGCTGTGGGGCGTTTTCTTCAACAGGGTCATCAATTGCTACACTCGCCTGACCATTTCTTTCATTTGACAAGTCTCTTTCGACTGAATCAGGAGACTGTTCTTCAATGATCATACTGTTCATTTGACAGCAAACAGATGAAATGTCTTCTTAGTTCAAAACCACAGGTGCCTCCTGAACTTGTAGATTTACCAGAAGACTCTGTTCTTTAGGCTTTTCATAAGCAACATTGTCGTAGCCAAGCTCCTTCAGATTTGCTTCTTATATGCTCCATTAGCTGTTCATTCATCTGAGACTCCATTTGTCAAATATCACAACACGATCCATCTGCAGTCAGGGTTAAGCCAACCCCTCTAACCTGGGTGGTTAACAAAAGAACAGAATAGTTAGCACTATGAAACATTTGTATCCTTTTGTTCCCGGTTTAAAAGGGTAACCGTTCCGTCAATGCGCATAATCTTAAAACTTCTGTTCGCCAAAATTCAAGCTATCATGTCAATCATCATCTATCATTTTTCTTGACCGGGAAAAGACTAGGCTTTTGTGGCCTTCATCTCTGAGTTTATGAAGCAGCTCCAGAAGAAGCTCAAGTTTCCCAGATTCTTTAATAAGGATTTCATCAGAGAGGTGATCACATTTTGAAACTGATGGAAGATGACCTTTTTGCATCTCATCAGCCTCTAATGCCAGGTAAGAATCAGCACTTGTCACCTCATCTCCCTCCAGCCCAAGCTTAACACATGCTCTTGCTCACAAGAGTCTGGGATGGTCACACAAGGCTTTCAAATCCGTCAGCTGTGCTAGGGGGAGACTTTGTGGTAGTTTGCAACTCCTTAATTTCATCCAGAGATAGAATTTTTTTGTATACCTCTTCTTGAACTTGTGATAGATACACCCACAATACAAAGTCATTTTTTCGGGTAAGAGAGGGCATGGTGAGCGTTTTAGAATCCGTCTCATTTACAATCTTCCCTTTTGAGGTTTTGTTATGTACATCTTGTTTTGTTCTCCTTAGGAAATAACAGTAAACTATTGAAAATTATACAACCCTGTCAGGCTATTAGTTTTGAAATTTGACCTTTAAGCTTCTGACTTGGTTGTATTGTGTTTGCTCTTTGGCAACCTCTTGAAATCTATTGAACATTTTCACTTTTGGCCTCTTCCTCGCCTTTCTGCACATGACTGAAAAAAAAAAATACAAATTCTTACTATAGGCATACAAAGCAAGCTTCATGATACATTAAACAAGATTAGCAAATAGTCAGTACAATTTCATAGTAATTCCTTGTACACGTTAGATGGGAGCTGCCTCTGCTGAGAATCGACATTTGTACAGGAGCCAACGATCCCCTCTATGAGTCAGCAAAAGATCAGCCTGGCAAATTGCAGGCCCAGGGCATTGGTGCTCTACTCCCCCTGCCAACTGTCTTGGCATCATACCTCCTCCCTATCAGCAGCACACTTTGTTAGCGTAGACTCTAGAGAAGAGTCTGTACAGCATTGGGCCCCAAACTACTGCTCAAGCTCCGGTGTGTATAAGGGTTAAGCGAGAGGTGGCAGGTCTACTTTTAGTTAAAGCATGCCCAGTAAAACATGTACAAGCACTTCCCTGTCGAGACACTAACATGGCCAGTAGCAGTCAGAAGATGGTCTTGGGCCATGAAACTCATGTCCAACCTTCCCACAAAGTACAGTTGCTCCTGATGCCCCGCTCTAACCTCAACTACTTTACCACTGAAAGGTCTTTCCCCTACTGGACCAAAGCAAATTTTAAAATGTCAGCGTGTCTGCTATTCATTTGCTAATAACTCACTAATTATCACCTCTAAATGATCTATACTTTTCTTCACCACAAATGGGGCACTTTGGGTTGTGCTTCTTGCTAAGAATTTGCTTTTTAACAGCAATTATAGTTTTAAAGTTAAAAAAAAAAAAAGTGACTAGATAAAACCCCACACATTTTCCCAATTTCTCCCAGTTATTACCACGTTGTCATACATCATTTCAATTTGTAAGGTTTATTTTTTATATTTTGTGTTTTAGTTCTCATTGAGTCAGATGGGTTGGCACCACCAAAACATATAATGGCTCTAAAGTAAATAAAGATAAAAAAAAAAAATAACACAAACACTTATGCTCAACTAAGGAGATGAAAGGCTCTGGGTCCTATTGAGCAGTGTGTCTCAACATTTTACTGGTATGTACCACCTTTAAAAACCTTGTACTCACCAAGTACCCCCAGCATAGTAAACATCACAAGTACCCCTTGACTAGACCTGAATGATTTTAGGAAAAGATTGAATTGCACGATTTCTGTCAGAAGTTGCGATTTTGATACAATACACAATGATGGATCAGAACGCTCTGACCATCCTTGACAAAACCCCAATGTGTGTTAAACTAGCCTTAGCCCAGGTGTAGAACTTTATAGGCTCCCATATTGTGCAGCTTATTACTCCTGGAAGAAAATGAAATGATTACAGGTACCTTTATAACTTAGAGAAACCCTGGACATTTCAGTGGAAATCCTGCTTGGTGTACACAGCCCCATGGCGGACTACAGTTAAATCTATATGTGTGTATTTTCTACACTGGACAGGCAGAGAGGGGACCACAGCAATAGTAATAACTGACAGTACGCCCTGACTTCTGCACCCTTATTTCCCTCTTTCACCTATATAGAGCCTTCCCATTCATCCTACAGTTCCTTCAGTCTAGTGCTGTGTATCCAGTTAGCAGTGACAACCAAATGTCACAAAATATCTATCTTTATGTTATATATAACCACATATTATACTTTGGCATAGGACAAAGGAGCAATGGCCTTTTCATTTTTAATTGCAGTGCAATATACAGTTGTACCTGCTTAAAATGAAGAATTCCTAGCAAAGGGGTGGTTTTTTGCTACACTACAAATTTTCATTGAATGATCAGTGCCGTTTGTATAAATCATAGTGCTGTAACACTTACATTGGGGAATGTGTTCAAAAATCCAATCCGTAATCTAACCAGGGCTGTGGAGTCAGAGCAATTTTGGGTACATGGAGTCATTTTTTGTACCAACTCCACTTGCCTGTTAACCTCCTTGGCGGTAACCCTGAGTCAGGCTCGGGATGGAAATCCACAGCTTAGAGCAGTAATACCGAGTTGGATCCATTAGAGGTGTGGAATGTGCAGGGCTGCCCCAGATCTATCTAGCGGTATGATGATTTTTAGGGTCTGAAAGCTGGAGAAAAAAATTGCACCGCTTTTGGAAAAAAAAAATCTGGAAATAATCATACCACCAGGGAGGTTAAGTAGATACCATGTCCCCCGCAGGTCAAACGCAGTTACCATGTCCCCCGCAGGTCAAACGCAGATAAAATGTCCCCCACAGGTCATACGCAGGTACCATGTCCCCCGCAGGTCAAACGCAGGTACCATGTCCCCCGCAGATCAAACGCAGGTACCATGTCCCCCGCAGATCAAACGCAGGTACCATGTCCCCCGCAGATCAAACGCAGGTACCATGTCCCCCGCAGATCAAACGCAGGTACCATGTCCCCCGCAGATCAAACGCAGGTACCATGTCCCCCGCAGGTACCATGTCCCCCGCACATCAAACACAGGTACCATGTCGCCCCACAGGTCAAACTTAGGATAGTTCATCAGGTACGTAATCATGTAGGAACTCCTAAACAAATCTCATACGGTAGTAAATTTACCAACACTTCCAGCAGCATGACAAGTTGTGGCTGCATCATGAATATTGAGGAGGCTAATAACTTGGACAGCAACAGCAGACAAATTGTACACCACCTGGAGTAGCAGCAGCAGCACATTAACACTAACAGAGAGCACTGCTTATCACCTGTTGCTCTGAACCTGCATTTCATGATGTCACCCTGCTGGCAGCTCTGATTAAATAGTCACGTCAGTAGGGGCTGGCCAGTGAATGAAAGAGATGTAGGATGTTGGAGGATGCATGCAGACTGTCTGGAGCTGTGTTGGCTGCCCACCATCTGTTCTACTCACTCCTCTCCCTCCAGCTGCTGTCCATCATTCAGTCCTCCTCGGCAGCACTGCACCAGCATTAGACTGAGTTGGCATGCTGGGCAGTGGCACAGGTTAGGTCACGTGGCCGGACTGGTGCTTGAACTTCTGGCCAGTGGGAGGGGCGGCATTAGGGGAGGCGGAGCAGCATGCAGAGAACTTTACAGGGCGTGAGGGAAGGTGGTGAGTCAGAGCGCATTTGGTCTGTTTCAATTAGCACTGTCTGGGGGAATGTATGTAGGCTGTGCTGTGGCGGCGGTTTAACCATGATAAAGTGTGGTGTTGGAAATGTATTTTTAACAGGTGCACTTGTAGCCCTGCTACAAATAGTGCAGCTTCTTTAATTTAAAAAAAAAAAAAAAAAAAAACGTATTTTTATTTCTGGCCAGCATCAGCTATGAGAATTAGTGCTGGCACAGGCTGTATTTACACAGAGCAAGCAGCCAGCACTCAAGATGGCTGTTCTGCTCTCAGTCAGGGGGCGGGTGTCAGTTACACAGGTTGGGAACGCCCCTCCAGCTGAAGAGGCAAGCCCTCTCTGATTTTTTACCTCAGAAGGTGACACAGGCAGCGTGAGGAGAGATGACAGAGACCAGAGGGGGAGAAACTGAGCTGACAGAGAGAGAAATGGCATTCAGTAGCAGAGGAATTTAGCTCACTGATGACACACAGAAAGGGGACCATGAGAGACAGCTCCCTGAGTCAAAACAGGGAGACACCTCATCCACAGAGGAGTGAGAGATAGCTCAGCAAGGCCAAGGAGACCACTTCAGGGAGACACCTCATCCACAGAGGAGTGAGAGATAGCTCAGCAAGGCCAAGGAGACCACTTCAGGAATAATTGACAGATAAGTGAAATTTCACCACACAGAAACACAGAAAGAAAATGACAGGAGTTTTCCTAATAGTAATGACACAAAAATCAGACTGTCAAATCAAATCAGCTAAATATTCTTCGTCTGATTCTCTACAGTTAGATAATATATATACAGTGTGTGTGAGGAGAAGAAATGTTGTCATAGCAACACCAGAGTACTGTATAATGTGAATCAATGACTGTGCTTCCCTACCTGTCACCACAGAGCTGCTCAGTGAGAGAATCTGTGTGTGCACTCACTGGTACTGATTATTCATCTGTCTCTCCACAGTAAAGCCAGTCAGCTTGTGTTTGAATGCATTTGCTCTGTACATTGACTGTGCATATGCCTCAAGAATAATCCCCAGTGTGGCTCTGCCTGATATGAGTGGAAAAGACACTTACCTGACAATATTTTTGGAGTGTTAATCTCTCTGTGTGGAGAAAAGAGAATAACACATTAGTAAAGAAATTTATCAATTCATGGGAGAAAAATAGGAACTTACCCGTGAACAGATCTGTTGCTGTGTTCTGTGTGTTCTGCAAGTGAAGTGATTGCATTTAGAGCTTAAACCAACCTGCAGTGAGAAGTAATAAAAGGAGAGAATTGATACTTACATATGTGACATACAGGAAAAAGAAAAACTTTGATAACAATAAAGGGAAGAAACTTACTTCAGAATTATTGAACTGGCATCTTGGAGTGTGCTGCATGTAAAGTAAAGTAAGGTTATTATAAGCTATCATCTGCTTCAGGAAAAGATCTTTCATCAGCAACTTATCATCAGTTCTTTTAAAGGGGTACCCCTACTCCATGATCATATACAGGTTTAAGTGTGAATATGAATTCATAGCCACTGTATGGTTAGATAAGACTTTTGCAAGGAACTGAAGACTGTTATGGTCATTACCATACAGTAAGGACTACTTCGAGTCAGTCACTACTTATCTACCCAACCAGAAGCATTAGTCCATTTCCTATTTGGTTTCTCTCAGGTGTATTTGTTCACATACATGTATGCATACATATTTTTAGATAGGAAAGAGAAAACTGTATCGCTATAGACGTATTGAGAGTGAGATGAAGAAAAAGGTCTGATGAAGATTTGTGAAATGTGTATTTGCTGTGTTTTGTTCTTTGTTTTTCCTACAGGTGCAGGAACTTCAAGCAAGGTCCAAGTGCAGTAGCCTCTAATGATATTTCAGGAAGTAACCTTTTTCTTTTCAGGTGCTAGATCTTCAAGCAAGAAGTGTTAACTCTGAATTTGTTGCTTATTTTACCTCATTAATTTAGTGTATTTCAAGGGTGGTCTTGATATTGAGGATTTCAATTGGGGGTTTGTATTCTTGTTCTGCATGTTAGTGGACATTATTTCTTTGTTTGCCAAATAAAATCAATTGTTATTTTTCACCAATTTATCCTCCTGGTCAGTCGCTGTCCTTCCGCTTTAAGAGTAATAAGGGAACTCTCTCCTTGTGATAGTAATCGATTGGTCGGTTACACACTACAAGCTCCAGCGATGCCACCCTTGACCCCAATGCTGCCCCAGGCAAATGCTTGTAGTGCCTGTGCCTTTGGGCACCCACACACACACACACACACAGAACTGCTGTGTATTCACAGCAGTCTCTCCCTCTGTGCTGCTGCCTTCCAGGGCTCTGTGTTGCTCGTGCCGTGGGGGGAGGGGGGGCGTACCTCTACTTTACAGTGTAATGTTTACACTCATCTCTCCTCTGCCAGGTCAAAGAGTCCAATACCATGGCAGGGGGAGAAAGCAGGATAGCTGGGCAGCAGTGACAGCCATGGGCATCTACACGGCTGGCAAAATGGGGCATGTGCACTCCCCTGGCCAGCTGCTGCCCCCCTAGCCACCCGAACCCGGAAGTGCCACCCTGGAGTGGGACCGCAGAGAGAAAAGGAAATGTGTGTGGACGGCGATGGAAAAGGGGGAGTCCCCCCTTCCCCCCCTTACCTCACCTTTGGGGCTCCCTCTCTCCCCATTTTAGAATGAAGTGATACGGGCGGCAGCGGCGGGACACTTATGTTATTAACAGATGCGCGAGTGACTGAGCTGCTGGTCTAGACTAGACCAGAGCAGCAGCGCACATATACAGAGAGTCACTCGCACCTGCTAATAGTGTAAGTGACCCGTCACTTCCGCCCACATCACTTCATTCTAAAGGGGGGAGTGAGAGGGAGCCCCAAAGGTGAGGGAAGGGGGGGGGTCTCCCCCCCGCCTTCACCGCACTGGTCTGGAGTAGACCAGAGCAGCGGCGCACAGATACAGAGAATCACTCGCGCCTGCCACATTGCCGATTTCCCTTTGGATTGACCTTTGTCTTCCAATATACTCCAATGGCTAAGGACATCAGAAAAAGCATTTTGCTAAATTGGAAAATAATAAGGAGAGACCCAATACTGGGCGAAATCTACAAGAATAAACCTTTGGTAACCTTTAAAAGAGCACCGACAGTAGGTAGTAAGGTCACTAACAGTGAATATAGACCATTTAGATCAAATTGGTTAGAAAAGTGCCAACCGAAGGGAAATCGGAAATGCAGACAGTGTTCTGTTTGCCCATTAATGAGACAAGGGAATAGCCTGAAGGTGGGCCCTGTGGAGAACAGACCTAGAATGCTGATCACATGCCAGACAAAGTATGTGGTTTATATTATCTGGTGGTCATGCCTCAGATTTTACATTGGCATGACCACCAGAAAGCATAAAGAAAGAATACATGCAAGAGCGATTTCTTCAGGAAAAGGTAGTCCCCTTTGATAGAACATGTAAGGGCAGAACATCAGTGGGATCCGAATTGCCTCAATTCTGCAGGTTTAGAGCAAGTTCCCCTACCGTCTGGGGGGAAGGGGGGGGGGGGGTACGGGGAGATAGGGAAAGGCTCCTTAAAAGGGAAACAATGTGGATAGTAAAAAACGGATGCCATGGGAGCCTTGGGTCATAATGACTATGTGGATAAGGCTAGTTTCTTGGACCCTTAGTGAACTGAACTTCCCGTGGCTTGGGACCCATAAGTATGGTCTCAGAATATGTTACAAGTAGGGCTTATGTATTTATATATGAGCTTCCTCTGGAATCTCCTTTTTTCTCTTTTCTTAGTGGACATTTATAGTATGTAATTGAGAGAATTTGGTCTGTCCATATTTACCTTATGTTTGTGATCTTTGCTTTTAATTAGAGAGTTTTTAATTAAATATAGGTGGATTGAAGTGAGCTTTAGGTGGTTTAATTTGAAATGTAGTATTTGGGGTCCTTTTTTGCTGAAGATGTATAAGAGGGAACAAATGAGCAAAAATGTTTATTTTGCTGGAAAAATTTAGCATATTCAATGTAGTTTCCCTACTTATCTAGCTAGATTAGGAGAGTCCAATGAAAAGGTTACTTGTCTGCCACCTTTTCCACCTGTATAATTGATTTTAGATCCATCATGGTTTGATTTTTACTAACAAAAAGTTCTTTCTAGTTCCAAAAAGTTCACTCTATGGGTAGTAAAGTTTAGGAGTATATTTATCTGCTTGCATCCAGCTGCTGATATATGCTACTTTGTTCCTCCTAAGCACTTTAGCTCCACCTAGTGGCTGCCTGGTCCAGAACGCGCGCTTTTTGTGTGCACAGGCCCGTCAACCACAGTGGGTTCCCCAAACTTCCAGTGGACGTGTTGACGTCATGTACCAGAAGTGGCGGGCGATGGCCTGCGGCGCGCCGGGAGCTTTGGGATTTCCCTTATTTAAGCAGTCAGCGCGGAATGACAGGCGTGCGCAGAGCCTCAGAAGACGCTCATACGAGCGAAACATTTGTCAGGCTAGCCAGTGCTCCCACTTCACCCCACCAAGCACAGGATCGGGTAGGAACTTTTGCCACAATTGGAACTTTTATTTCCTATTATGTACAGCCGGATTCAATAAAGCCGTTTTAAGGAACTGCATGTGCCAATCCTGTCTCTTTCTCCTACTGTGCAATACTAATTTTTTCTAAATTTCCAAGTTCGCCTCTCCTTTGAAGTCTATTGTGGTTTGCGAAAGTGAAAGTTTGCGCGAACCGAACTGACACGGTAGGTTCGCGAACCTAAAATCGGAGGTTCGGCCCACCTCTAGTCTTAGTTACGCCCCTGGTATAAATGTGCGCGCGTGCATTTACATATTACCTGTCCTGTAGCAGCCTCCTCACAGTGTCCATCTATCTCGCCCGGTTCTAAAAGCCACATACACCGTAGCAGCACAAGCATCTGACATCATATGCTACGCATCGCTAGCGTGTATGCGGAACTCGGCAAGATGGATGGACACGGCCTGGAGGCCGACACCGGACAGGTAATGTATAAATGCACACACAGGGGAGCACATTTACACATTGCGGCAGGGGTTTCATCATTCATCCCAAAATCATCCACCATACCACCACACTCCCAACCAACCTCATCCCGACATCTTGCAGCATGCGCAATCAAATTCCGACCAATTTCAAGTTAGGCACTTTGTCAGGCATGCATTTGGCAGCACCAATTTTCATCCAAATCAATTATAATAATTGAATGGTTTATCAGCCACCTGAAGTATGGCCACCTTTAGGGCCCATTCACACTGGGGCAATTAGCAGGAGATTCCCACATAGCGTTAGCATTTGTTAAAGACATTAGCGCTATTCTACCCTATGGCAGTGTTCTCACTGCTGCAATTACTTGGTGCCAATCACAGGCATTTTGTGATTAGCGTCAATCACAAAAGCATTACCTGCTGACGTTTTGAGGCAATTCTGGAGCAATCGCGATACAGTGCTATTAAAGCACTGACCGCAATCACTTTGAAATTGCAGAAGTGTCCAGTTATTTTTTAACATGATGCTTCATACATCATTTACTATAAAAGACGGTTTTGAAGCAATTTAAAAGGCCAGGTCCAGATTTCAGTTCTGATACCGGATTTCTGCATAATGGGTTCGGATATCCGGATCGACTCGGATATCAAAAAGAGCTACACATACAATTCATCTCAAGTTTATTTTCACTTTAGATTCCCTTTAAAAAGGAAACCTGTAGTGAGAAGAAAAGGGAGACTGCCATATTTATTTCCTTTTAAACAATACCAGTTGTCTGGCAGCCCTGCTGATCTATTTTGCTGCAGTTGTGTCTGAACACCAGAAACAAGCATGCAACTAATTACTCAGATATGACAATATCAGAAACGCCTGATCTGCTGCATGCTTGTTCAAGGTCTGCAGGGCATAGTTTACCCAGCGCTGGGTTAGTCCATCTCCCTGGCTTTTCTGTATAGTGAACTCATTGAAGTGTAGTTGCTATGCTAAATCAAACTGCCAGAAAAGTGAGAAAAATAGTTGGAAGGGTCTTCGTATACATATTTTCAAGGGAGTGCTTCTGTAAAAGTAAAGGTAGAGAACCCACCATGAGGAGATAGACTAGTCTTGGCCTCTTTTCCAAGTGCAGTTGAACTGTGTGCTCAGCAAGCAGTTACCAGGCAGCAGCAAGGAATTTCAAAACTCACTGCCCATCAACTGCTTATGGAAAAGAAGCAAAAAGGGATCGGTCAGAGGTTTACTACCGATTGTGACCTAACAAAAAGAGCATATCACTCTGGGAGAAATGTAGGTCTGTTGACGTGCATTTAAAATCTTATGGTATTAGTCCTTTAACCACTTCAGGACTAGAAATATCTGGCCCCTTAAGGACCGTAGACTTCTGGGTAAAAAAACATTACCTTCATCTACCCTTGTTGGATGTTAAGGTGGCCACAAACAATTTGCTGAACTTTTACTAACTATTCTTTGTATAAAAGATTGGAAATTATTGTTTGGGACCGCTAATAAACAAAAATTTAACCAATCCTATTAATAAAATCAATCGGATTTCTAAATCGATCCCGTCAAACTGATCAGATCGGTAAGGAGATTTGTCCACTAGTGGTCCCAAATATTCATACCAAAAAACTGCAACAAAAACCTGATTTCAGTGAAAACTGCTGCTTAAAATATGCAAGTCCTGCCATAAAATAGAGACCATTTCCTGTACTTTAAATTGCTTTAACTTACCAATGAAGGCAAATCATCCTTGAAACCAAAGGCAGGAAAAGCTTCTCAGGTTCAGAAATTGTCCTTAGGTTCAACCTCAAATGGAGCTGGAGGCAAAACTTCCTCATCAGAATCAATTGTGATCAAGCTGGTCATGTGACAATTTCTCTCATTTGCAATTGTGTTTGTTGTAAGCTGTGGGGTGTTTTCTTCAACAGGGGCAGCAATTGCTACACTCGCCTGACCATTTCTTTCATTTGACAAGTCTCTTTCGACTGAATCAGGAGACTGTTCTTCAATGATCATACTGTTCATTTGACAGCAAACAGATGAAATGTCTTCTTAGTTCAAAACCACAGGTGCCTCCTGAACTTGTAGATTTACCAGAAGACTCTGTTCTTTAGGCTTTTCAGAAGCAACATTTTGTCCTAGCCAAGCTCCTTCAGATCTGCTTCTTATATGCTCCATTAGCTGTTCATTCATCTGAGACTCCATTTGTCAAATATCACAACACGATCATCAGCAGTCAGGGTTAACCCAACCCCTCCAACCTGGGTGGTTAACTAAAGAACAGAATAGTTAGCACTACTCTGAAACATTTGTACCCTTTTTTCCCGGTCTAGAAGGGTAACCGTTCCGTCAATGCGCATAATCTTAAAACTTCTGTTCGCCAAAAATTCGAGCCATCATGTCAAGCATTTTTCTTGACTAGGAAAAGACTAGGGTTTTGTGGCCTTCATCTCTGAGTTTATGAAGCAGCTCCAGAAGAAGCTCAAGTTTCCCAGATTCTTTAAGGATTTAATCAGAGAGGTGATCAAATTTTGAAACTGATGGAAGATCACCCTTTTGCATCTCATCAGCCTCTAATGCCAGGTAAGAATCAGCACTTGTCACCTCATCTCCCTCCAGCCCAAGCTTAACACATGTTCTAGCTGACAAGAGTCTGGGATGGTCACACAAGGCTTTCAAAACAGTCAGCTGTGCTAGGGGAGACTTTGTGGTTGTTAGCAACTCCTTAATTTCATCCAGAGATAGAAATTTTTGGTATACCTCTTCTTGAACTTGTGATAGATACACCCACAATTTTTCGGGTAAGAGAGGGCTTGGTGAGCGTTTTAGAATCCGTCTCATTTACAATCTTCCCTTTTGAGGTTTTGTTCTGTACATCTTGTTTTGTTCTCCTTATGAAATGGCAGTTAAATATTGAAAATGATACAACCCTGTCAGGCTATTCGTTTTGAAATTTGACCTTTAAGCTTCTGACTTGGTTGTATTGTGTTGGCTTTGGCAACCTCTTAAAATCTATTGAATATTTTCACTTTTGGCCTCTTCCTTGCCTTTCTGCACATAAATGGAAAAAAAATACACTTACTTACTATAGGCTAGTGATGGGCGAACACCTGGATGTTCGGGTTCGGGAAAGTTCGCCGAACATGGCCGAGATGTTCGGCATGTTCGGGCCGAACCCCGAACTTTCCGAACATCCAGCTTTTGGGGGCCCTATGGGGTCGCAGGCATAAGGGGGGAGCATGCCCCGATCGCGGGGGGGGGTCGGAAATTCCCCCCACCCCCTCCACCCGCTTCCCCATAACAAAGTTTCAAGAAGTACCTGCTGTGTCCGGTGGTAGTGTGGGTGGCTGGCAGTGGGCGGCACTATGCAGTGACTGAATGAGGAGGAGGAGTCCGGAGAGTGACGCGTTGAGGGAGGCCGGGCAGCGGGCGGTTCACTGCTGAACCGCCCGCTGCCCGGCCTCCCTCAACGCGTCACTCTCCGGACTCCTCCTCCTCATTCAGTCACTGCATAGTGCCGCCCACTGCCAGCCACCCACACTACCACCGGACACAGCAGGTACTTCTTGAAACTTTGTTATGGGGAAGCGGGCAGAGGGGGGAGCGCTAGCGGAGGGGGTGGGGGGAATTTCCGACCCCCCCCGCGATCGGGGCATGCTCCCCCCTTATGCCTGCGACCCCATAGGGGGGCCGTATTCGGCCGAACAGGGCCCTGTTCGGCCGAACAGGGGCCCTGTTCGGCGGCCATTAGAAGTTCGGGGCGAACCCGAACTTAAAAGGCCGAACACCATCAGGTGTTCGGCCGAACGCGAACATCACCCGAACAGGGTGATGTTCTGCAGAACCCGAACAGTGGCGAACACTGTTCGCCCAACACTACTATAGGCATACAAAGCAAGCTTCATGATACATTAAACGAGATTAGCAAATAGTCAGTACAATTACATAGAAATTCCTTGTACACGTTAGATGGGAGCTGCCTCTGCTGAGAATCGACAGCAGTACAGGAGCCAACGATCCCCTCTGTGAGTCAGTAAGAGATCAGCCTGGCAAATTGCATGCCCAGGGCATTGGTGCTCTACTCCCCCTGCCAACTGTCTTGGCATCATACCTCCTCCCTATCAGCAGCACACTTTGTTAGCATAGACTCTAGAGAAGCGTCTTTACAGCATTGGGCCCCAAACTACTGCTCAAGCTCCGGTGTGTATAAGGGTTAAGGGAGAGGTGGCAGGTCTACTTTTAGTTAAAGCATGCCCAGTAAAACATGTACAAGCACTTCCCTGTCGAGACACTAACATGGCCAGTAGCAGTCAGAAGATGGTCTTGGGCCATGAAACTCATGTCCAACCTTCCCACAAAGTACAGTTGCTCCTGATGCCCCGCTCTAACCTCAACTACTTTACCACTGAAAGGTGTTTCCCCTACTGGACCAAAGCAAATTTTAAAATGTCAGCGTGTGCTATTCATTTGCTAATAACTGACTAATTATCACCTCTAAATGATCTATACTTTTCTTCACCACAAATTGGGCACTTTGGGTGGTGCTTCTTGCTAAGAATTTGCCTTTTAACAGCAATTATAGTTTTAAAGTTAAAAAAGAAAAAAAAAAGTGACTAGATAAACCCACCACATTTTCCCAATTTCTCCGAGTTATTACCACACTGTCATACATAATTTCAATTTGTAAGGTTTATTTTTTATATTTTGTGTTTTAGTTCTTATTGAGTCAGATGGGTTGGCACCACCAAAACGTATAATGGCTCTGTAAAGTAAATCTGAAGAAAAAAACAAAACAAAACACAAACACTTATGCTCAACTAAGGAGATGAAAGGCTCTGGGTCCTATTGAGCAGTGTTTCTCAACATTTTATTGGCATGTACCACCTTTAAAAACCTTGTACTCACCAAGTACCCCCAGCATAGTAAACATCACAAGTACCCCTTGACTAGGCCTGAATGATTTTAGGAAAAGATTGAATTGCACGATTTCTGTCAGAAGTTGCGATTTTGATACAATTTAATACACAATCATGGATCAGAACGCTCTGACCATCCTTGACAAAACCCCAATGTGTGTTAAACTAGCCTTAGCCCAGGTGTAGAACTTTATAGGCTCCCATATTGTGCAGCTTATTACTCCTGGAAGAAAATGAAATGATTACAGGTACCTTTATAACTTAGAGAAACCCTGGACATTTCAGTGGAAATCCTGCTTTGTGTACACAGCCCCATGGCAGACTACAGTTAAATCTATGTGTGTATTTTCTACACTGGACAGGCAGAGAGGGGACCACAGCAATCGTCGTTCCTGACTGTAGTCCCTGACTTCTGCACCCTTATTTCCCTCTTTCACCTATAGAGCCTTCCCATTCATCCTACAGTTCCTTCAGTCTAGTGCTGTGTCTCCAGTTAGTGACAACCAAATATCACAAAATATCTATCTTTATGCTATATACAACCACATATTATACTTTGGCATAGGACAAAGGAACAATGGCCTTTTCATTTTTAATTGCAGTGCAATATACAGTTGTACCTGCTTAAAATGGAGAAGAATTCCTAGCAAAAAGGGGTGGTTTTTCCTACACTACAAATATTCATTGAATGATCAGTGCCGTTTGCATAAATCATAGTGCTGTAACACTTACATTGGGGAATGGGAATGTGTTCAAAAATTCAATCCGTAATCTAACCAGGGCTGTGGAGTCAGAGCAATTTTGGGTACATGGAGTCTTTTTTGTACCAACTCCACTTGCCTGTTAAGTAGATACCATGTCCCCCGCAGGTACCAGGTCCCCCGCACGTCAAACACAGGTACCAGGTCCCCCCGCACGTCAAACACAGGTACCAGGTCCCCCGCAGGTCATACGCAGGTACCAGGTCCCCCGCAGGTCATACGCAGGTACCAGGTCCCCCGCAGGTGAAACTTAGGATAGTTCCATCAGGTATGTAATCATGTAGGAACTCCAAAACAAATCTCCTACGGTAGTAAATTTACCAACACTTCCAGCAGCATGACAAGTTGTGGCTGCATCATGAATATTGAGGAGGCTAATAACATGGACAGCAACAGCAGACAAACTGTACACCACCTGGAGTAGCAGCAGCAGCACATTAACACACTAATAACAGCACTGCTTATCACCTTTTGCTCTGATCCTGCATTTCATGATGTCACCCTGCTGGCAGCTCTGATTAAATCACCACGTCAGTAGGGGCTGGCCAGTGAATGAAAGATGTAGGATGTTGGAGGATGCATGCAGACTGTCTGGAGCTGTGTCTGCTGCCCACCATCTGTTCTACTCACTCCCCTCCCTCCAGCTGCTGTCCATCATTCAGTCCTCCTCGGCAGCACTGCACCGGCATTAGACTTAGTGGGCATGCCGGGCAGTGGCACAGGTTAGGTCACGTGGCCGGACTGGTGCTTGAACTTCTGGCCAGTGGGAGGGGCGGCATTAGGGGAGGCGGAGCAGCATGCAGAAAACTTTACAGGGCGTGAGGGAAGGTGGTGAGTCAGAGCGCATTTGCTCTGTTTCAATTAGCACTGTCTGGGGGAATGTATGAAGGCTGTGCTGCGGCGGCGTTTTAACCATGGTAAAGTGTGGTGTTGGAAATGTATTTTTAACAGGTGCACTACAAGCTCCAGCGATGCCACCCTTGACCCCAATGCTGCCCCAGGCACATTCTTGTAGTGCCTGTGCCTTTGGGAGCCCACACACACAGAACTGCTGTGTATTCACAGCAGTCTTTCTCCCTCTGTGCTGCTGCCTTCCAGGGCTCTGTGTTGCTCGTGCCGTGGGGGAAGGGGGGCGTACCTCTGTACTTTACAGTGTAATGTTTACACTTATCTCTCCTCTGCCAGGTCAAAGAGTCCAATATCATGGCAGGGGGAGACAGAGCAGGATGGCTGGGCAGCAGTGACAGCCATGGGCGTCTACATGGCTGGCAAAATGGGGCATGTGCACTCCCCTGGCCAGCTGCTGCCCCCCCCTAGCCACCCGAACCCGGAAGTGCCACCCTGGAGTGGGACCGGAGAGAGAACAGGAAATGTGTGTGGACGGTGATGGAAAAGGGGGAGATAGGGAAAGGCTCTTTCTTAGAAGGGAAACAAAGTGGATAGTAAAAAACGGATGCCATGGGAGCCTTGGGTCTTAATGACTATGTGGATATGGCTTGTTTCTTGGACCCTTAGTGAACTGAACTTCCCGTGGCTTGGGACCCATAAGTATGGTCTCAGAATTTGTTACAAGTAGGGCTTATGTATTTATATATGAGCTTCCTCTGGAATCTCCTCTTTTCTTAGTGGACATTTATAGTATGTAATTGAGAGAATTTGGTCTGTCCATATTTACCTTATGTTTGATCTTTGCTTTTAATTAGAGAGTTTTTAATTAAATATAGGTGGATTGAAGTGAGCTTTAGGTGGTTTAATTTGAAATGTAGTATTTGGGGTCCTTTTTTGCTGAAGATGTATAAGAGGGAACAAATGAGCAAAAATGATTATTTTGCTGGAAAAATTTAGCATATTCAATGTAGTTTCCCTACTTATCTAGCTAGATTAGGAGAGTCCAATGAAAAGGTTACTTGTTTGCCACCCTTCCCACCTGTATAATTTATTTTAGATCCATCATGGTTTGATTTTTACAAACAAAAAGTTCTTTCTAGTTCCAAAAAGTTCACTCTATGGGTAGTAAAGTTTCCGAGTATATCTGCTTGCATCCAGCTGCTTATATATGCTACTTTGTTCCTCCTAAGCACTTTAGCTCCACCTAGTGGCTGCCTGGTCCAGAACTATGCGCGCTTTGTGTGCACAGGACCGTCAACCACAGTGGATTCCCCAAACTTCCAGTGGACGTGTTGACGTCATGTACCAGAAGTAAGTGGTGGGCGATGGCCTGCGGCACAACGGGAGCTTTGGGATTTCCCTTATTTAAGCAGTCAGCACAGAATGACTGGCGTGCGCAGAGCCTCAGAAGACGCTGATACGAGCGAAACGTGTGTCAGGCTAGCCACCGCTCCCACTTCACCCCACCAAGCACAGGATCGGGTAGGAACTTTTGCCACAATTGGAATTTTAAATTTCCTATGATGTACAGCCGGATTCAATAAAGCAGTTTTAAGGAACTGCATGTGCCAATCCTATCTCTTTCTCCTACTGTGCAATACTATTTTTTTCTAAATTTCCAAGTTCGCCTCTCCTTTGAAGTCTATTGTGGTTTGCCAAAGCTCGCGCAAACCGAACTTTCGCGGTAGGTTCACGAACCTAAAAATCGGAGGTTCGGCCCACCTCTAGTCTAGAGCTATGGGCCCCGGTGCAAGTTTTACATGGGGCCACCCAAGCACTATGCTTAACAATTGATACCATGCACCAAAACCTGCAAAGGACAACCACAGTGTTAGTGGTGCAAGTAGGGGGATAGGAAACAGTTTGTTAATGATTACTGCTATTTAAAGCATCTATAGAAGTGATTATTAACAACACAGGGCCAATAGAGAGCTGATACCGTGCTTGAGGGAGGGCCCCTTGGGACCCCTCTGACCCAAGGGCCCCGATGCGGTCGCTACCTCTGCAACCCCTATTTTGTGTCCCCCCTCTGTGTATGCGCGCGCGCGCATTTACATATTACCTGTCCTGTAGCAGCCTCCTCACGGTGTCCATCTATCTCGCCCGGTTCTAAAAGCCACATACACCATAGCAGCACAAGCATCTGACATATGCTACGCATCGCTAGCGTGTATGCGGAACTCGGCAAGATGGACAGACACCGCATGGAGGCCGACACCGGACAGGTAATGTATAAATGCACACACAGGGGAGCACATTTACACATTGCGGCAGGGGTTTCATCATTCATCCCAAAATCATCCACCATACCGCCACACTCCCAACCAACCTCACCCCGACATCTTGCAGCATGCGCAATCAAATTCCGACCAATTTCAAGTTAGTCACTTTGTCAGGCATGCATTTGGCAGCACCAATTTTCATCCAAATCAATTCTAATAATTGAATGGTTAATCAGCCACCTGAAGTATGGCCACCTTTAGGGCCCATTCACACTGGGCAATTAGCAGGCGATTCCCACATAGCGTTAGCATTTGTTAAAGAAATTAGCGCTATTCTACCCTATGGCAGTGTTCTCACTGCCGCAATTGGTGCCAATCACAGGCATTTTGTCATTAGCGTCAATCACAAAAGCATTACCTGCTGAAGTTTTGAGGCAATTCTGGAGCAATCGCGGTACAGTGCTATTAAAGCACTGACCGCAATCACTTTGAAATTGCAGACGTGTCCAGTGATTTTTCAACATAACATCACAGGGAAAAAAAAAATAAATAATAAAATCACCCAAGCAAAACACCAGCGCTAATCTCTTGTGCTTGACAGTTTGTAAGTGTGCATGTGCCCTTATGCTAGGAATACACAGGTTGATTCTAGCTCTTGATTATACACCCGAGCAATGCTCTTATCTGCTCATTTTAGTTATCTTTTTTCAATTCACTTCAATGACAAATCAAGCAGCAAAATGATAACAATGGTGATTGGATATGTTGGAAATTATCTAACCATCTTATCAGCTCAAAAATCAAGCCGTGTATTCCCAGCATAAAGCCCCCTCTACACCATTCAATTCTAGGCATGATCAATAAAATTCAATTGGATCAATTAAATCCAACATGTCCAATCTGGATTCAAATGATCGCGTGATCGATTTGCAATGAAGACTAGCCAAAATCGATCAAACAATCAATCAAATCCTGATCAGACATGTCAGATTTAATCAATCTAATCAAATATAATCCAATCGATCACACCTGAAATTGAATGATGTAGAGGGGGCTTTAGGCAGCACTAATTTGCATCCAATCTATTGATAATCAGCCAATTAGATGGTCTATAATCCACCAAGTCACCTAATGTATAGCCACTTAAAGTGTGCGTAGCAGCAAATCACCTGGAGCCAAACGCTGCGGGCAGCCACAAGGCTCAAGCATAGTTGCAAGTCAGTCTGTCTTCCCCACAGAAGCTTGCACTCTAATGTACTCACCACAGTCACACTCTAGTTATTTATACAGTACATTTATATAATACAAACACCACTGCAGCCATATGAGAGCCAGTAATGGAAGGTTCAGGTCAGGTACATACAGAACAAGCCATCAGCCTGCGCACATCACTGAATCAGATCAACATAAAATAGCTACACAATGGCCAGCAACGGCTGCCCACCCACTCACCACTGATAGTTATACACCAACTCCGACTCCAGCTGCGTGCCAGACATGGTGCTACCGTCACCTGCGCCAGGGGAACCCATCTGCACACACACCGTACTCACCACATAACCTTCCTGCTAGCCAACTTCCTCTCAGCACCCGCCTTTTATTCATATTGCCTCCCACAATGCATTGTGGGGAAACCTATGTGCAGTAGGGAGAAGCTGGCAGGGGTGTGTGTAAGTGGTGGGGGCGGAGCTAATGGCCAGTGTTAGCTAATAAATGACAGCTGCCTTCACAGCAGATTGAGATTAGTGGTAACAACAAGCAGGGGGAATGGATGAGGAAATGATTCATAGTGCTCTATTCACTAAGGCTATCATTCATACAGGTGCAGTCGGTAGTGCGGGAAAACACCGTTCTTCTCCGCAACCGGTACTTAAGACTTCTGGGTGGTCATTCATAAAGAAGTTGCCTGTTGCGGTAGAAGTGCGGAGGTTTTCTGGAGGAAGCTGACGGTAGCGTGGCGGAAGACATGCGGAAACCTAAAAGCTGCCCGATTCCCTCCGTGCGCTCCTCTGTCTGATGTTGCTTGGGAGGTCCGTCCCATTCATTTACAAGTAATCCGCCCGCCTATCGCTACTCTCGAGCAAGCGGTATTTTCCTTCCGCATACCGCTTACTCTAATCTTTATGAATAGACGTGTTAGTTACTTTTTCTAGATAAATCTAGAAAAACTCCGCACAAGGCGGAAATGTATCGCTCTGCACGGGAATGTCAGCTTTTCATGTGGAAAGAGGCTTTATGAATGGGGATTTTGCTGAGTGTTCGGTAAAGTCAGCGGTATTAAGCATTTCCGCATGCGGAAATGCTTTATGAATGATAGCCTAAGAGCCAAAAACACCGCATTTTTTCCACATTCACTAATATTTTCCGCATGCGGGAAAAAAGATGCGGAAACAGCCATTATTCATGCAGGAATCATGCGGTAAAAAGGTTGCATGAAAAAGTGTTTTCAAAAAAAAAATTAAAGTCCACCAAGCACAGCCCTTAAGCCTCCACACTTCATTAAAGTCAATGGGATGCGGAATATATCCCCTACTACTTGTAGGTGATAGAAAATCGGTAAAGAACGATGAAATGATGCGCCTGAACATTTTTGAGAATTGATTTTTTTATTGCGGAAAATACCGACTTTTGCGAAACTTTTTCCGCATGAATCCCGCACTTTTACCGCACTTTTTCCGCATGCGGAAAAAACATGCGTAACATTTTGAGAATGTCAACTTGACGGTATTTTGGTCGCAAACTTCCCGCATGCACTTTACCGCATGCGGGAAGTCTTTGAGAATAGAGCCCATAGCTGGTTTAAATGTGTATAGTACCTCAGCGCAAAAAGGGGTGTGGAACTTGCCCCGGGCTATGCAAGCCCACTCGAGATGTAAGCAGATGACAGTACAGTACCTTAATAGAGGTTACATCTAGCTGCCCAAATACTTGCTGTAATCCCGATCTCTGTATTTCAAGTAATCCCGATATCACAGCGGCGGGGGATAAGAGCTAGCTCGCTCTACCACTTCCTGTTTCCGGTCCGTCAAGCCCTACTGCCAGTAGGGTGCGTGCTGCACTGCAATGTAGTTCCGTGCGCCAATAAAGTCGCACCAGACAGCCTAAAAAAGAGATAGGCAACATATAGTGCAGAGAGTAGCGAAATGAGTGGCCATCGCTTAGGAATCACTTACTAGAAGCAGAGCTTGTTTATTGCACGTAATAAAACACGTAGACTCCTCTCCCGACTCGAGTTTCGGCTGTATGCCTTCCTCAGGCCGAAACTCGAGTCGGGAGAGGAGTCTACGTGTTTTATTACGTGCAATAAACAAGCTCTGCTTCTAGTAAGTGATTCCTAAGCGGTGGCCACTCATTTCGCTACTCTCTGCACTATATGTTGCCTATCTCTTTTTTAGGCTGTCTGGTGCGACTTTATTGGCGCACGGAACTACATTGCAGTGCAGCACGCACCCTACTGGCAGTAGGGCTTGACGGACCGGAAACAGGAAGTGGTAGAGCGAGCTAGCTCTTATCCCCCGCCGCTGTGATATCGGGATTACTTGAAATACAGAGATCGGGATTACAGCAAGTATTTGGGCAGCTAGATGTAACCTCTATTAAGGTACTGTACTGTCATCTGCTTACATCTCGAGTGGGCTTGCATAGCCCGGGGCAAGTTCCACACCCCTTTTTGCGCTGAGGTACTATACACATTTTCTCCTTCATCATTGGGTCTGAGCCGACCCCACCTCTAGCAGCAACACATTCATCCACACAAGCGCAAACTTTTTCCTTTTTTATCCCATAGCTGGTTAAAGCCTCCTTTCCACGAACTGTTGATAGGCAGTGAAATGCCTCTCAAACTCTCTCAACTGCTCACTGCTGCCTGGTAACTGCTTGTTGCTGCATGATAACTGCTTACATCTGCCTGGTAATGGCTTGCCTAAAGCCTCTTTTCCACGAACTGTTGAACTGTGTGCTCAGCAAGCAGTTACCAGGCAGCAACAAGCAGTTACCAAGCAGCAGTCAGCAGTTGTGAGAGTTTGAGAGGCATTTCACTTCCTGTCAACAGTTCGTGGAAACAAGGCCTAACATTCCATTTGTTTTCAGCATTGCCTGTGGTAAAAAATCCTACGACTGTAGTAATCCCTGCAGTGGTCACATCTTGTCATACACCCCTGGGGCACACACTTCTATACAAAGCTGTGCACACACTTTAACCACCCTGGCGTTCTATTAAGATCGCCAGGGCGGCTGCGGGAGGGTTTTTTTTAAATAAAAAAAAAACTATTTCATGCAGCCAACTGAAAGTTGGCTGCATGAAAGCCCACTAGATGGCGCTCCGGAGGCGTTCTTCTGATCGCCTCCGGCGGCCAAAAGTAACACGGAAGGCCGCAATGAGCGGCCTTCCGTGTTTTGCTTACTTCGTCGCCATGGCGACGAGCGGAGTGACGTCATGGACGTCAGCCGACGTCCTGACGTCAGCCGCCTCCGATCCAGCCCTTAGCGCTGGCCGGAACTATTTGTTCCGGCTGCGCAGGGCTCAGGCGGCTGGGGGGACCCTCTTTCGCCGCTGCTCGCGGCGGATCGCCGCAGAGCGGCGGCGATCAGGCAGCACACGCGGCTGGCAAAGTGCCGGCTGCGTGTGCTGATTTTTATTTCGTAAGAATCGGCCCAGCAGGGCCTGAGCGGCAGCCATCGGCGGGGATGGACGAGCTGAGCTCGTCCATACCGCTAAGATGGTTAATGAAAGATCACAGACCAATTTTACCCCCTTCCATGTAGTATGAGAACATACTCTACACAGTCTATTCTGTTGAGATGAACTTCCCATCAGATAAAATCTTTGCAAGATGATGTACACAAAGATGCTATACACATTCCAAAGATCAGTATCTGCAAAAGATCAGTTTCTGCAAAATGCATTCATAGGGCTCTATTCATAAAAGGTTACCGCAAGTTTTCCGCTCAAAACAGCGGATTTTCACGTCCATTTAGCAAAGTGGGTATTCATAAAAGCTGTTCCCGCATGAAAATCTACAATCCCCCAGCAGAGCGAGAAATTTCCGCCTTCTGCTGTGTTTTTCTAGATTTATCTAGAAAAAAGTAACAAAATGGCCATTTATAAAGTTTAGAGGAAGCGGTATGTGGACGGGAAATCGGTAAAATCGGTAAAAAAAAATCTTGGAGGGAAAACACTGCATCGGTATTTTAGACTGTGCTAATTCATATAAATGTTTACACTTGCAATAATAGGTCGGGGAATTCCCGCACTAAACTGGCGGTGCTGCTGAGTTGTTACATTTGCTGGCTGAGTTGATACATTTTCTCCTGCAGAGACAGCGTTAGTATAAAGGAGGCAGCCCCAGCATCCCTTTACATGTGCATTTTTCTGCCTCTCCTGAATCTGCGCTGAATCTGTCATTGAGGCCTGGTGCACACCAGAGGAGTTTTTCTGAGCGTATTGAGTTTTTAAATCTGCTGCTAGTGTTATCCTATGTTTCTGTGCACACTGGAGCAATGAGGTTTTGTAAAAAAACCCATAGCATTACATTGGGAAGAGCTTTTGAAACCTCTAAAAGCTCTTTCCAATGTAATGCTATGGGGTTTTTTACAAAACCTTGTTGCTCCAGTGTGCACAGACACATAGGATAACATTAGCAGCAGATTTAAAAACTCAAAACGCTCAGAAAAACTCCTCTGGTGTGCACCAGGCCTTAGGCCCAGTGCACACCAAAACCGCTAGCAGATCGTCAAAACGCTAGCGGTTTTGGGAGCAGAGAGCAGATATTTGGCCAGGTGCACACCAAGCGGATTTTGTATGCGATCCACCAGCCGCATCAGCCAGTGAAAACGCTTGGCTATTGTATTTCAATGTGTGGTGCACACCGGCGGTTTGAAGTTTTTTAGCAAACCGCAAACGCGCAGCAGGAGGCGCGTTTGCGGCTTGGCAAAAAATTCAAACCGCCAGTGTGCACCATCCCATTGCAATACATTAGCCAAGCATTTTTCCAGGCGGATGCGGCCGGCGGATCGCTCCAAAAACCGCTCGGTGTGCACTGGGCCTTATGCTACGTACACACATGCGACAACGATCGTTCGTTGAGAACGACGAACGAACTTTTAATTGATGAAAGAACGACCTAAGTAAAGTTAGTTTTAAAAGGTGTGTAACGATCTGATCGTAAAGCAACTATTGCGCCTGCGCATAAAAATGAGAAGTTTCAGGGAGAAATAGTGAAATGCGCATGTCAAGCCTAGTACGAACGACCGTTTCCAACGATGTACTACTTTTGCAAACGATCGTCGTTGGTTAAAATCCGCCGAGACAGAACTTTCTTTTGTAGCGATTTGGCTCGTTCGTCGTTTGCCTTAATAGTTGGTGGTTCGTTTTTTGTAACGATCGTCGTTGGTAAAGATCGGGGAATGATCGTTACAAACGACTATAGTCGCATGTGTGTACGCACCTCTAGTCTTCCTAAACAATCTATTTAATTGCTGCAGCTTAGAAGTTCCAGAAATGTTACACATGCAGGCTTTCTGATGTGAAATGTATCTGAAAACAGGTACCCAAGGGGTTAAAAAACACAGCCTTGGTATTCCGGAATGCCTTGTCTGCTTTGCTCTCACTGCAGCTGCCTGGGAGGTCTGTCTCTCCATTAGCTTGCCTGTTATCGCTGGCTTATCGCCTTATCAGGCCGGGTTTCTCCGCTCACTTTCCGCCTGCTCTAATCTTTATGAATTAACCTTGAGGGCTGGAACCCACAAGAGCGTTTTTTTGAGCATTTTGGCAGCGCTGTGATACGCTAGCGTTTTGCCAAAACGCTCAGCTGATGTTAATGGATGGGGCAACTTCCACAGGAGCGTTTGCGTTTCCCAGAAACGCAAACGCAGGACATGCAGCATTTTGGGAGCGTTAGCGCTTCAATGTAAAGTATTGAAACGCTAGCAGAAACGCTCAGCAAAACCTAAACTGAGCGGTTCTGCTAGCGTTTTGCGGTTCAGCACACTGTAACAAAATGAAAAATAATTCACAGGACCAATCAGGATAAAAACGCAAAACGCAAAACGCTAGGCACCCGCTGGGGAAAAAAATACAATGTTGCAATACACAACCCAAAACGCGCATGAATCCGCTTGCAAACCGCTCAGACAAAACGCTAGCGGTTGCGTTTTGCGTTTGCGTATTTCAGTGGGTTCCAGGCCTGAGGGCTGGAACCCACAAGAGCGTTTTCTTGAGCATTTTGGCAGCGCTGCGATATGCTAGCGTTTTGCCAAAACGCTCAGCTGATGTTAATGGATGGGGCAACTTCCACAGGAGCGTTTGCGTTTCCCAGAAACGCAAACGCAGGACCTGCAGCATTTTGGGAGCGTTAGCACTTCAATGTAAAGTATTGAAACGCTAGCAGAAACGCTCAGCAAAACCTAAACTGAGCGGTTTTGCTAGCGTTTTGCGGTTCAGCACACTGTAACAAAATTAAAAATAATTCACAGGACCAATCAGGATAAAAACGCGAAACGCAAAACGCTACACAACCGCTGAGGAAAAAAATACACTGCTGTAAAACGCGACCGAAAACTCGCATGAATCCGCTTGCAAACCGCTCAGGCAAAACGCTAGCGGTTGCGTTTTGCGTTTGCGGATTTCAGTGGGTTCCAGGCCTCAGGCCTCTTTTCCATGAACTGCTGATAGGCAGTGAAATGCCCCTCAAACTCTCACAACTGCTTGCTGCTGCCTGGTAACTGCTTGTTGCTGCCTGGTAACTGCTCACTACTGCCTGGTAGCTGCTTGCCGAACACACAGCTCAACAGTTCGTGGAAAAGAGGCCTCAGCGACATGTGTTGTGATAATCTCCGCACAAGGTGCTAATTTCCCGCACTGCTCAGGAATGTCAGATTTTCATGCGGAAACAGCTTTTATGAATGTACACTTTGCTAAATGGTCAGGAAAGTCAGCTGTTTTAACCGGTAAACTTGGGGTAAAACTTTATGAATAGAGGCCAAGGTCAGGAAAGTCAGCTGTTTCCAGCAGTAAGCATGCGGGAATGCTTTATGAATAGAGGCCATTGTGCGGTGATTATCACAACACATGTCACTGAAGGTTAACTCATTAGGCCTTTTTTCCACAAACTGTTGAGCTGTGTGCTCAGTAGTGTTGGGCGAACACCTAGATGTTCGGGTTCGCGAACGTTCGCCGAACATCGCCGCGATGTTCGGGTGTTCCACCCGAACTCCGAACATAATGGAAGTCAATGGGGACCCGAACTTTCGTGCTTTGTAAAGCTTCCTTACATGCTACATACCCCAAATTTGCAGGGTATGTGCACCTTGGGAGTGGGTACAAGAGGAAAAAAAATTAGCAAAAAGAGCTTATAGTTTTTGAGAAAATCGATTTTAAAGTTTCAAAGGGAAAACTGTCTTTTAAATGCGGGAAATGTCTGTTTTCTTTGCACAGGTAACATGCTTTTTGTCGGCATGCAGTCATAAATGTAATACATATAAGAAGTTCCAGGAAAAGGGACCGGTAACGCTAACCCAGCAGCACACGTGATGGAACAGGAGGAGGGTGGCGCAGGAGGAGAAGGCCACGCTTTGAGACACAACAACCCAGGCCTTGCATGAGGACAAGAAGCGTGCGGATAGCAATTTGCATTTTGTCGCCATGCAGTCATAAATGTAATACAGATGAGAGGTTCAATAAACAGGGACCGGAAACGCTAACCCATCACAGATGTTCATTGTTCATGTTACTTGGTTGGGGTCCGGGAGTGTTGCGTAGTCGTTTCCAATCCAGGATTGATTCATTTTAATTTGAGTTAGACGGTCTGCATTTTCTGTGGAGAGGCGGATACGCCGATCTGTGACGATGCCTCCGGCAGCACTGAAACAGCGTTCCGACATAACGCTGGCTGCCGGGCAAGCCAGCACCTCTATTGCGTACATTGCCAGTTTGTGCCTGGTGTCTAGCTTCGATACCCAATAGTTGAAGGGTGCAGACGTTGCTAACTGCTGGGTTAGCGTTACCGGTCCCTTTTCCTGGAACCTCTTATATGTATTACATTTATGACTGCATGCAGACAAAAAGCATGTTACCTGTGCAGGGGCGTAACTAGAAATCACTGGGCCCCCCTGCGAATATTTGGATGGGGCCCCCCCCATAGGTGCCAAATAATCGTAATGGGGCAGCGTTTCACTGTAAATTAATTGTAAAGTGGGCAGCATTTTACCAGAAAATCGTAATGTGGGCCTTTAGAAAATCATAATGTGGGCAGAGTTCACCAGAAAATCGTAATGTGGGCACCAGTCACCAGAAAATAGTAACGTGAGCAGCAGTCACCAGAAAATTGTAACGTGGGCAGCATTTACCAGACAATCGTAATGTGGGCAGCGTTCACCAGAATATCGTAATGTGGGACAGAAAATCGTAATGTGGGCAGAGTTCACCAGAAAATTGTAACATGGACAGCATTCACCAGACAATCGTAACTTGGGCAGTGTTCACCAGAAAATCGTAATGTGGGCCAGAAAATCGTAATGTGGGCAGCGTTCACCAGAAAATCGTAACGTGGACAGCATTCACCAAACAATCGTAACGTGGGCAGTGTTCACCAGAAAATCATAATGTGGGCCAGAAAATCGCAATGTGGGCAGCAGTCACCAGAAAATCGCCATGTGGGCAGCAGTCACCAGAAAATTGCAATGTGGGCATCAGTCACCAGAAAATCCTAATGTGGGCAGCAGTCACCAGAATATCGTAATGTGGGCAGCAGTCACCAGAAAATCCTAATGTGGGCAGCAGTCAGTCACCAGAATGTCGTAATGTGGGCAGCAGACACCAGAAAATCCTAATGTGGGCAGCAGTCACCAGAAAGTCGCAATGTGGGCAGCAGTCACCAGAAAATCGCAATGTGGGCAGCAGTCACCAGAAAATCCTAATGTGGGCAGCATACACCAGAAAATCGTAATGTGGGCAGCAGACACCAGAAAATCGCAATGTGGGCAGCAGACACCTGAAAATCGCAATGTGGGCAGCAGACACCTGAAAATCGCAATGTGGGCAGCAGACACCTGAAAATCGTAATGTGGGCAGCAGACACCTGAAAATCGTAATGAGGGCAGCAGACACCTGAAAATCGTAATGAGGGCAGCAGACACCTGAAAATCGTAATGTGGGCAGCAGACACCAGAAAATCGTAATGAGGGCAGCAGACACCAGAAAATCGTAATGTGGGCAGCAGACACCTGAAAATCACAATGTGGGCAGCAGACACCTGAAAATCACAATGTGGGCAGCAGACACCTGAAAATCGTAATGTGGGCAGCAGACACCTGAAAATCGTAATGTGGGCAGCAGACACCTGAAAATCGTAATGAGGGCAGCAGACACCTGAAAATCGTAATGAGGGCAGCAGACACCTGAAAATCGTAATGTGGGCAGCAGACACCTGAAAATCGTAATGTGGGCAGCAGACACCAGAAAATCGTAATGAGGGCAGCAGACACCAGAAAATCGTAATGTGGGCAGCAGACACCTGAAAATCACAATGTGGGCAGCAGACACCTGAAAATCGTAATGAGGGCAGCAGACACCTGAAATCGTAATGTGGGCAGCAGACACCTGAAAATCGTAATGTGGGCAGCAGACACCTGAAAATCGTAATGAGGGCAGCAGACACCTGAAAATCGTAATGAGGGCAGCAGACACCTGAAAATCGTAATGTGGGCAGCAGACACCTGAAAATCGTAATGTGGGCAGCAGACACCAGAAAATCGTAATGAGGGCAGCAGACACCAGAAAATCGTAATGTGGGCAGCAGACACCAGAAAATCGTAATATGCCCCCCCCCCCCCTGGGGCCCGCTCGGAGTTTTGTGGGTGCTGGAGGGGTGGCAGCATGAGGGGAAAGCCTTGCCCACAGTCGGCGGGGAGAGGGGTAGCTCCCCCCTCTCCCTCACCTCGGGGCTCTCCCCTCTGTGCTCCCCTCCAGCTCGTAAGTGTCTGTGGGGCTGTGGTGGGCAGCGAGCGGCGGGCAGATACATACCTGCTTCCGTGCGTTCCATTGGAGACTTCTCCCTCTAGCGGCTGACGTCACTTCCGGAAGTGACGTCAGCCGCTAGAGGGAGAAGTCTCCGATGGAACGCACGGAAGCAGGTATGTATCTGCCCGCCGCTCGCTGCCCACCACAGCCCCACAGACACTTACGAGCTGGAGGGGAGCACAGAGGGGAGAGCCCCGAGGTGAGGGAGAGGGGGGAACTACCCCTCTCCCCGCCGACTGTGGGCAAGGCTTTCCCCTCATGCTGCCACCCCTCCAGCACCCACAAAACGGCCCCAAGCGGGCCCCAGGGGGGGGCCGGGCCCCCCCGCGGGCGCAGGGGCTGCAGGGCCTATTCCTACGCCCCTGTACCTGTGCAAAGAAAACAGACATTTCCCGCATTTAAAAGACAGTTTTCCCTTTGAAACTTTAAAATCGATTTTCTCAAAAACTATAAGCTCTTTTTGCTAATTTTTTTTCCTCTTGTACCCACTCCTAATGTGCACATACCCTGTAAATTTGGGGTATGTAGCATGTAAGGAGGCTTTACAAAGCACGAAAGTTCGGGTCCCCATTGACTTCCATTATGTTCGGAGTTCGGCTCGAACACCCGAACATCGCGGCCATGTTCGGCCCGAACCCGAACATCTAGGTGTTCGCCCAACACTACACGTGACCCGTTTGGCCAATCACAGCGCTAGCCGAACGTTCGGGTAACGTTCGGCCATGCGCTCTTAGTTCGGCCATATGGCCGAACAGTTTGGCCGAACACCATCAGGTGTTCGGCTGAACTCGAACATCACCCGAACAGGGTGATGTTCTGCAGAACCCGAACAGTGGCGAACACTGTTCGCCCAACACTAGTGCTCAGCAAGCAGTTACCAGGCAGAAGTAAGCAGTTATAATGCAGCAACAAGCAGTTACCAGGCAGCAGTGAGCAGTTGTGAGAGTTTGAGAGGCATTTCACTGCCTATAGACAGTTTGTGGAAAAGAGGCCTAAAGATTAGAGCAAGCAGAATCAGCACAGAGAACACCTGTTTAGAAAAGGAGATAAGCCAGCGATAACAAGCAAGCTAATGGGCTCTATTCTCAAAGACTTCCCGCATGCGGTAAAGTACATGCGGGAAGTTTGCGACCAACATACCGTCAAGTTGAAATTCTCAAAATGTTCTGCATGTTTTTTCCGCATGCGGAAAAAGTGTGGTAAAAGTGCGGGATTCATGCAGAAAATTTTCCGCAAAAGTCGGTATTTTCCGCAATAAAAAAATCAATACTCAAAAATGTTCAGGCGCATCATTTCGTCATTATTTACCAATTTTTTTATCACCTACAAATAGTAGGTGATATATTCTGCATCCCATTGACTTTAATGAAGTGTGGAGGCTTATGGGCTGTGCTTGGTGGACTTTTTTTTTTTTTTTAACACTTTTCATGCAACCTTTTTACTGCATGATTCCCACATGCATAATGGCTGTTTCCGCATCTTTTTTCCTGCATGCGGAAAACATGCGGAAAATATTAGTGAATGTGGAAAAAATGCGGAGTTTACCGCTGGCGGTAAAATTTTGCGGTGTTTTTGCCTGTTAGTGAATAGAGCCCAATGTGGACAGACCTCCCAGCCAGCTGCAGTGTGAGCAGAACAAAAACTGCATCCCAGAATACCAAGGCTGTGTTTTTTAACCCCTTGGGTACCTGTTTTCAGATATATTTCACATCAGAAAGCCTGCATGTGTAACATTTCTTGAAGTTCTTCTAAGCTGCAGCAATTAAATGGATTGGGCTCTATTCCTAAAACATTGGAGGGAAAACATTGCATCAGTATTTTAGACTTTTGTGTGCTAATTCATAAAAAGTTTACACTTGCGATAATAGGTCGGGGAATTCCCGCACTAAACTGGCAGTGCTGCTGAGTTGATACATTTTCTCTGTGCAGAGACATTTACTATAAAGGAGGCAGCCCCAGCATCCCTTTACATGTGCATTCTTTTTAACCGGTTCAGCACCGCAGTCCGAAAATCTCATGCATCCGAGCAACATTCACCTCCCATTTATTCGCCTATAACTTTATTGCTACTTATCACAATTAATTGATCTATATCTTGTTTTTTCCACCACTAATTAGGCTTTCTTTGGGTAGTACATTTTGCTAAGAATAATTTTTTTCTAAATCTATTTTAACAGGAAGATTAAGAAAGAAATGAAAAAAATTCATTATTTCTCAGTTTTTGGCCATTATAGTTTGAAATTAATATACGCTACCGTAATTAAAACTCATGTATTTTATTTGCCCATCTGTCCCGGTTATTACACCGTTTAAACGATGTCCCTATCACAATGTATGGTGCCGATATTTCATTTAGAAATAAAGGTGCATTTTTTTCAATTTGCGTCCATCACTATTTATAAGCTTATAATTTTAAATAATATAATAACATATTCTCTTGACATGCATATTTAAAAAGTTCAGACCCTTGAGTAACTATTTATGTTGTTTTTGTTTTTTGTTATTGTATTTTTTTTTTTAATAAAAAAAGTGTATGTGGGTAATTTTTGGTGTGGGAGGGAACTGCTAATTTTAAATGTAAAATAATATTTTTTTTTAATTAAAAATGTATGTGCGTGCATTTTACTATTTGGCCACAAGATGGCCACAGTGAAAAAAGTCCTGGATGCGAACGATCTCGCTTCCAGGAACTAAAATGCTGGGGAGAAGTTTCCTGGGGGCAGAAATACCGCGCTCTCTGGAGAGAAAGCGTCGGTATTTCTGCGGGAAAGTTAGATCGGTGAATGGGAATTATATTCCCATTCACTGATCGGGGGGCTAGTGGCGGGCAGCGGGAGCGTGCCCGATTGCGCGCACCAGCCGGCGGCAGCAGCAGTGCCTATCTGGACGAGGAAGCTCGTCCAGATAGGCCGAACTGGTTATAACTGCCTCTGTTTGCCCTGAATCTTCTCTGAATCTGTACATTAGTTTTTCTAAACAATCTATTTAATTGCCACAGCTTAGAAGAACTTCAAAAAATGTTACACATGCAGACTTTCTGATGTGAAATTTATCTGAAAACAGTTACCCAAGGGGTTAAAAAACACAGCCTTGGTATTCTGGGATGCAGTTTTTGTTCTGCTCTCACTGCTGCTGCCTGGGAGGTCTGTCTCTCCATTAGCTTGCCTGTTATCGCTGGCTTATCGCCTTATCTAAACAGCCAGGTTTCTCCGCTCACATTCCGCCTGTTCTAATCTTTATGAATTAACCTTCAGTGACATGTGTTGTGATAATCTCCGCACAAGGCGGTAATTTCCCCGCATTGCTCAGGAATGTGAGATTTTCATGCGGAAACAGCTTTTGTGAATGAACACTTTGCTAAATGGTCGGTAAAATCAGCTGTTTCCAGCGGTAAGCATGCGGAAATGCTTTATGAATAGAGGCCATTGTTTAGAAAGACTATTAGGCTGGAACCCACGCGCGTTTTTTTGAGCATTTTGGCAGCGCTGCAATACGCTAGTGTTTTGCCAAAACGCTCAGCTGATGTTAATGGATGGGGCAACTTCCACAGGAGCGTTTGCGTTTCCCAGAAACGCAAACGCAGGACCTGCAGCATTTTGGGAGCGTTAGCGCTTCAATGTAAAGTATTGAAACGCTAGCAGAAACGCTCAGCAAAACCTAAACTGAGCGGTTTTGCTAGCGTTTTGCGGTTCAGCACACTGTAACAAAATTAAAAATAATTCACAGGACCAATCAGGATAAAAACGCGAAATGCAAAACGCTACACAACCGCTGAGCAAAAAAATACACTGTTGCAAAACGCGACCGAAAACATGCATGAATCCGCTTGCAAACCGCTCAGACAAAACGCTAGCGGTTGCGTTTTGCGTTTGCGGATTTCAGTGGGTTCCAGCCCTTAGACAGATTCAGCGCAGATTCAGGGCAAGGAGAGGCAATTTAAAGAAAAAATGCACATGTAAAGGGATGCTGGGGCTGCCTTCTTTATACTACTCTGGGCTCTATTCATAAAACCTTACCGCAAGTTTTCCGCTCAAAACAGCGGATTTTCCCGTCCATTTAGCAAAGTGGGCATTCATAAAAGCTGTTCCCGCATGAAAATCTACAATCCCCCAGCAGAGCGAGAAATTTCCGCCTTCTCCAGTGTTTTTCTAGATTTATCTAGAAAAAAGTAACAAAATGGCCATTCATAAAGATTAGAGGAAGCGGTATGTGGACGGGAAATACCGCTTCCTCTGATTTTGCGGATTACATACAAGTGAATGGGACAGACCTCCCAGAGAGAGCAGCGCATGGAGGGACTCTGCCGGCTGAAGTGTTTCCGCATGCCTTCCGACAGCTTACCGCCAGCTTTCAGCGGGAGATCTCCGCTCTTGCATCGCAGCTTTCAAGATTTCTTTGAATGACCACCCAGAAGTGTAAAATACCGCTGCGGTATTTTACCTCCAGGAGTTTTTTCGCCACATCTTTTTTATGAATAGAGCCCTCTGTCTCTGCACAGAGAAAATGTATCAACTCAGCCAGCAAATGTAACAACTCAGCAGCACCACTAGTTTAGTGCGGGAATTTCTTGACCTTTTGCTAAGTGCTCGGTAAGATCAGTTGTTTTCACCATTACCGCATGCGGGAATACTTTATGGATGATAGCCAAAGTGTACAAGACATGGTACACTAGCCATGGAGGTAGCCCCAGGTAAGTATAAATAAGGGCTAGGAAACCATCTCCAGTTTCCTTTTAATGTTTTATGTTTTGCAAACAAACAACAAGGTGTCAATGGTTCCATCAAGAGAGCTGTAACTATTGAAAGTATTATAAATTAAAATTCCTTCCAGAAAGTAAATCAGCAAGGAGTGTGTCACAAGTAATTGTTTGTTTCCACCCACCTGTGTCTAAGCTTTGGAGCAAATAG
This sequence comes from Hyperolius riggenbachi, assembly GCF_040937935.1. Lineage (NCBI taxonomy): Eukaryota > Metazoa > Chordata > Amphibia > Anura > Hyperoliidae > Hyperolius > Hyperolius riggenbachi. Next base: position 207,253,004 of record NC_090657.1, on the reverse strand, counting down.
GCCTGGTGCACACCGAGCAGTTTTTGAAGCGATCCGCAAACCGCTTCCGCCTTGGAAAATGCTTGGCTAATCTATTTCAATGGGATGGTGCACACCAGTGGTTTGGTGGTTTTAGCAAACCGCAAACGTGGGTCCTGCAGCTCTTTTGCGGTTTGCAGAAGCATTTCTGCCTCAATGTAAAGTATAGGAAAAGCTCAAACTGCTCTGGAAAAACACTACATCAGAGAGGTTTTCCAGGGGTTTTTGTTACAGAAGCTGTTCAGTAACAGCTTTTACTGTAACAATATATGAAATCTGCTACACAGAAACCCTCCAGAAACCGCTAGGCAAGTTTAGAAAACCTCTCTAAACATGCCTAGAATCTCTCTGAAATCTACTCCAAAAACCTCTGCTAGCGGTTCTGGTGTGCACTGGGCCATACAAACAAAAGCTAAGAAATTGGCTCAAGGAAATAGGATTTATGTACAAACAAGCCAAATGTAAGGGCCCGTTTCCACTACACAGCGTATTGTTATGCAGAAATTGCAATGCAAAGAAACTGCAACTAATTCACGTCAATGGAGTAGTTTCCATTGACGCAAATTGACCTACGCGATCCTGCACGATGGAATTTATGGATAGCATGCTACAGTTTTCCGCAGCATGCATCCAATTCCCCATATCCAGCGACAGGAAGCCGCATACGGTTGTATGGACGACAACCGGAAGTACCTGCAGGGGGATGTGAGGCGATGCGGCGATCGCATCCACTGCTCTAGTGGAAATGGGCCCTGAGGCATCATTTAGGCCCCTTGCACACTGGCATTGGCAATCTGTGTTGCATTACCGTTTCATACACGCGAGTACAGTGTGAGGGCTGGAACCCACTAGTGTGATTTTTCTGAGCGATTCAAACTGCTAGCGATTTCCTTAAATGCTCAGCTAATTATTATTATTATTATTATTATTATTATTTATTGTATTTATAAAGCGCCAACATATTACGCAGCGCTGGACATTAGTTTAGGTTACAGACATTTCTTCGGGGCGACATACAGCAATATGACAATACAGGAATACAAGAAAACCAGATCACACAGCACAGTATGAGTACAAGGTAATGCTTAGTCAGTCACTGGATGAAGCATGGAGATTAGGCAAGTTATGTTCACTCAGATGCATAGCATGGGTTCACAGTAATGGAGGTGCCAGATCAGGTAGGACACAAAAGGAGGAGGACCCTGCCCAAAGGCTTACAATCTAGAGGGAGAGGTAAGGACACGAATGGTAGGGGACCAGAGTTCAGCTGTAGGTTTAGAGCACTTGTGAGGGGTAGTAGGCCAGAGTGAAAAGGTGAGTTTTGAGGGCTTTCTTGAAGATGTTGAAGGAGGGGGCTGCCCTAATGGGTGGAGGTAGGGAGTTCCATAGTGTTGGAGCAGCTCTTGAGAAGTCCTGGAGGCGTGCATGGGACTGGGTGATGCGGGGGGCGGTTAGGCGAAGTTCATTGAAATGAGCTAATGTTAATGGATGGGCCAAATTCCACTAGAGCGATTACCAAATCGCAAAACGCAGGACATGCAGCATTTTAGCATTAGCGGTTAGCGTTTCTGCAATGTAAAGTATATAAACGCTGGCATAATCGCTCATCAAAACCTGCATAGAGCAATTTTGCTAGCGTTTTGAAATGACTCCCAAAGATACCCCCAATTGATCTAGAACGTGCGCAGAGAGTGCTAAAAGCATGTGAGGCTGATGGAGACAAGCCTCGTGACGTGATCTGCTGCCTCTCCAGCTTCCCACTAGAAAGAAATCATGCTCAAAGCTAGGGAACAAAATTCTATCCTAGTCAATGACTCTGAAATTAAATTGTTTCAGGACCTGTCTATCATCACCCTGAAGAATAGACGTGCTTTATAACCACTCCTAGCGGAGCTACGCTGATCAGGCATAACTTATGAATGGCGGTTTCCGTTCGGACTTGCTGCTACACGTGATAGCCGTACAACGCTTTTGTGACACTTTAAATATACCATTTATTGATCTCCCGGGATTTTATGGAGAGTTCAGACTTCCAGATGTTCTAGACCATATGTACTACGCAGGAGCCATGAACCCCTCTGGTGGTCCCTGACCTAGAACCCCTCCCCGATGACCACGTAATGTCTCGAGAGGACATGACCGTGGAACCAGAGCTAATACCTTTTTATGCAAAGACCGCTCTCCCAGACGCAGAGATAGAGACACTACTCCAGAAGATAATGGGGATTAACTTTATTTTCAAATTGGATTTCCTTTTGAACCTATTGGGAGCCTCTTTTCCCACCCTATTTTAAGCTCTGCTTAATTTTTGGTTGCTTTTCTATAGTTTTCATTCGCATATTATGGTTGTTCAAATCTTCTATCCTGCCATGCTTCTCTGAATTTGTTTTGTTTAACTACCTAACGACTGCGTCACGCCACTGGGCGTGAATGTGGTGACAGCCCAAGGACCGCCTAACACCAATTGGCGTCAGGTCCTGGAGCCAGCTACTGCAGGAGATCACATGCATCTTCTTCTCGGGGGGCAGAGCTCCGCCCCGCCTTCAGTCCCAAGCGGCGATCGACTGTTAGACAGTGAAACCGCCGCCTTTACACTTAGTACAGCGCTGCAATCAACAGCAGCGCTGTACTGGGGACAGCCGGGTGACACGGCTGATCCCCTGGAGGACAAGAGAGCGATCAGCTCTCATAGGCAGAGGCCTATGACAGCTGAGCACCAGGATTGGCCGGCTGGGGGGAGGGAGGGGTTTCAGGAAAAAAAAAGCAAAATATATTAATAAAAAAATTAATGTAAATATTTGTTAGAAAAAAAATAAACACGGGGGGGGGGGGGAGCTCTGTTTGTGGGGAGAGAAGGGGGGGGGGGGGGGAATCACTAGTGTGCTGTGTTGTGCGGCCCTGCAGCTTGACCTTAAAGCTAGGGTGACCATATTTTGATTTCCAAAAAGAGGATGATCACAACAGCATGTGGGTGTGGTCATGGGTGGGGCCAAATATACAAGACCTTAGCAGTGTGCTGTCCAACTTCGCGGACCACATGGTGGAGGGCCGGCTGACCACAAAATGCAATCAGATTTGCAGAAGATTTCCCCACAAAATGCAATGAGATTCTCAGAAGATTTTCCAACAAAATGCAATAAGATTGGCAGCATATTGCTCTACAAATGCAATGAGATTGGCAGCATATTTCCCCACAAATGCAATGAGATTGGCAGCATATTTACCCACACATGGAATCAGAGTGGCAGCATATTTCCCCACAAATGCAATGAGACTGGCAGCACATTTCCCCACAAATGCTATGAGTTTGGCAGCAGATTTCCAGAAAAATGCAATGTGATGGGCAGCAGATTTCCCCACAAATGCTATAAGATTGGCAGCACATTTCCCCACAAATGCTATAAGATTGGCAGCATATTTCCCCACAAATGCTATAAGAGTGGCAGCATATTTCCCCTCAAATGCTATGAGATTGGCAGCAGATTTCCAGAAAAATGCAATGAGATGGGCAGCACATTTCCCCACAAATGCTATAGGATTGGCAGCACATTTCCCCACAAATGCTATGAGATTGGCAGCAGATTTCCAGAAAAATGCAATGTGATGGGCAGCAGATTTCCCCACAAATGCTATAAGATTGGCAGCACATTTCCCCACAAATGCTATAAGATTGGCAGCATATTTCCCCACAAATGCTATGAGATTGGCAGCAGATTTCCAGAAAAATGCAATGAGATGGGCAGCACATTTCCCCACAAATGCTATGAGATTGGCAGCACATTTCCCCACAAATGCTATAAGATTGGCAGCACATTTTCCCACAAATGCTATGAGATTGGCAGCACATTTTCCCACAAATGCTATGAGATTGGCAGCACATTTTCCCACAAATGCTATGAGATTGGCAGCCCATTTCCCCACAAATGCTATGAGATTGGCAGCCCATTTCCCCACAAATGCTATGAGATTGGCAGCACATTTCCCCACAAATGCTATGAGATTGGCAGCACATTTCCCCACAAATGCAATCTTATTGGCAGCACATTTCCCCACAAATGCAATGAGATTGACTGCACATTTCCCCACAAAATACTCTTTCCCCTATGCTGCGTGCAGCTGCCTAAATATACCCCCCTCGTTCTCCCCTGACCAAGTCACCAACGCACAGAAGAGTGTGACTGGACAGATTACCAGAGGGGATAATAAGATAACAGAGAGGCTGGAGAGCATCATGGAGCTGGTGGAAGACCCAGGTAAGTATGAAAATAAAATTATTAAACATCTCAGAATTTCTTTAAAAAAGTTTCACTTACCTGGAGCTTCTGCCAGCCCCCTGCAGCCTCCGTGTGCACACGCCGTCTCTGAACGATCCACTGGTCCCCCGCCACAGCTAAGTTTTGTTCTCGCTGACTTGCAAGTCAACAGCCACTGCCCCTGGCCACACAAACGTCCTCATTCGCACTCCCATCACCAAGAGCATCCTGCACAGGCACAGAACAAGAAAACCTTGCACTGCACCCATGCAGGACACTCATGGTGAAGGGAACGCGAACGCAGATGCGCATGGCCCGGGACATCGACTTGCGAGAATAAAACTTGGCTGCAACAGGAGACCAGAGGACTTTTTTTTTTAAGACATTACAGGTTTCGTTTAACAAATGGCATATAACAAGCATGTATACAGGTGTCTAACAAGTGTCCAGCTTGTGTTGAAGTACTGTGGCTGGTAAGGGCTTGGAGTTTTCTACACAGTGCACAGCATGCAGGACACTAGTAGTGGCTGAGGCTGTACTCTGCTTCTGTCCGTTCACCCTTCTCCCTCTATTGTCAGCTCCCCTCTCTCCCCTCCAATCTCAGCCTCCTCTCTGTGTCCTGTGTCAGGCTGTCCACTTTTCTTCTCCCCCTCCCATCTGAGGCTTCCTTATCTTATCCCTTATCCCCGGAATTCCGATGACTTGCTTTCACACACGGCCTGTGTGTTATTGGTGCTGGCTTGTTTCCGCCTCCTCTGCTATGCCTGCTATCGGCATTTCCTAGCTCGCTTCTCCTGCACGCTGCGGAGAGAACATCAAGAGAATGAACTGAAGAGAGACGGTGGTGCAGGCTGCAGCCGCATGGGCCCCAGAGGTTGATGTGCCCTGGTGCCACTGCACGGCCTGCACAGGCGTATGTCCGCCAGTGATGAAGAGCCGTTTTGGGAGCCAAACGAGCTGGCTCTTTGGGAGCTGAGTGGCCGAGCCAGAAGAGACAATGCTTAAAGAGCCGGAATTCCCATCACTAGACTGAGACTCAGTCTAGTGATGGGAATTCTGGCTCTTTAGAAAGCATCGGCTCTTCTGGCTTGGCCGCTCGGCTCCCTTTAAAGAGTCGGCTCGTGTTCGGCTCCCAAACGGCTCTTCACTACCAGGCCATTTCAAAAACCCACCAGGACGCCCCGGACAGGTCGGGAAAAGTGCACCTGTCCGGGCAAAAGAGGACGCCTGGTCACCCTACTTAAAGCTGCAGTGGCCAATTTGTACAAAAACAGCCTGGTCTTTAAGGGGATTTAACACTGCAGTCCTCAAGTGGTTAATATGCTATTTAATGCATACTTTTCTTTTTCACAGCAATGCCTAACGGAGCTTTGGATTACTATGATTAAGCTCTATCCCAAAAAATCTGTTATGTCCACTTAAATAGAAGGGGGGGGGGGGGGGGGGTTGACACTTGGGATGTTGAGTGACACAACTATACATTCTTAAAATGCTCTATAAATGCCTGACAAAATATTTAAAGGGGACATGGATTTCTACGATCTGCTTGCTAATACAGGTTATTGTACCTCCTTTTGTTCACTGGCCATAGCTTCCCACAAGGGGTTTCGAATTAATCAGCACTTATTTAAAGTTTGTTATTTCTGCTGACTATTTTTGGTGGGCTAGTTATTTGCCCACTACCTCCATACTTGTCACACTTATAAAAATGGATTCCTTAGTTGGCAAGGAATTCCCGGGATTTGATTTCCTTTTAGCCTTATCCTAGGCTTATAAAAGGAGTTCTGTTACTCCTTAATCTAAAATCTCTGTTTTTGCTTCAATAAGCAGTTACTTAACTTGGATTACCTCTGAGTGCAGACCGGATATGAATATAACACTTACCTCATACAACACTAGAGGGCTTAACGCCCCGGAGAAAAGAAGCTCTTTATTTAAAGAATTATCGAAGGCAGGTTCTGAGATTTGGCTGATTCAAGAGGCCCACTTTAGAAGGGACTAAATTCCATCCTTAAAACATAAATATGTATGCAGATTTACCATTCCACAAATGCCGCTGGAAGATCTAAAGGGGTAATAACTCTTTTACATAAACGTTTGAATTTTGAACTCTTAGGGCTTGATTCACAAAAGAGTGCTAACTGTTAGCTCGGCCGTTTTCACGCGAATTTTCGCATTGCGCGTGATCGCGATTTTTCGCGCGAAACGATAACGTTTTCGTGCGCAAACGCGAATTTCACGCGCAATGCGAAAATTCGCGCGAAAACTGCCTTGCTAAAAGTTAGCACTCTTTTGGGAATCAAGCCCTTAGACACTCAGAAGGATGATAATAGGCGATACTGATTCATTAAAGGGAAACTCATGGAGTCACAATTGAAAAAAAAAAGTGTAACTGTCGGGCATAAAATCAAAAATTAATTCTATATTTTTATTTGGTAAACCAGTAATAAGGATGCTAAAGTTAAAAATCAATATTACTTTGCTTGTTGTTAAATGATCATTTCCTAATTTACCTGACTCATTTGGTACATTGCCGTAAAAGGAAGTTGCAGGGCATGCTGGGTTGTCCTTTTTTGCTTGTTTACGTCCCCTTACTTAACTAATGCAGCTTGATTGGCTGAAACCTCTTTCCCTTCTGTTTTCCCCTCCCACTCCTTTGTTCCTCCATGATTGGCCAATATTTCTCATGCTGAGACAATGCACTTTCTATTGCAGAGCTGAGTGGGAGTGCCTGAAGACTGGGAGGAGGGCGGGCAATGCATACACAATTAGGGAGAGGAGAATAAGGGGGTAAATGACATCAGGATTGGCTTCAAGATCAACACAGTTAAAATGGAGAATCCTAAGAAGGATTTTCTCTTTTTTTACTAAAATTAAAACGTGGACAGTGCAATACATATGTTATGTAAGTAGAGCAAGTATTTATCTACTTATATATGTGTGTTTTTTCTGAGATAGTATGGCTGACAGCTCCTCTTAAAGGGTAAGTTAAGTGGAAAAAAAATGTCTTCGGTTAACTAGAGCTTCTTCTAGTCCCCTGTAGTGCTCTTTGTTCTTCGCCATCATTCTGCACTGCTCCCTTCAGCCTTTGCACCCATCAGAAAGCTGGCCGACTTAGCCAATCACCACCAGCCACTGCACATGGCCAGCCACTGCTGGCGCACCTTCTCAATTGCGCTCCCATATCTGGACATGTTCAGCGCATCCACAGTTGCTATTTTTATGAGCTGCACAAGTGCAGATTGCTGCTGGTGACAGGAATGTGATCGAGAAGGCACACAAACATGTAGCTTATGGAGGAGCACAGCTCATACAGAGATCAGAGCAGAACGGCGGCAAGGTGCCAGAACAACTACAGGGTGCTAGAAGAAGCCAGAGGTAAGTTAAACTGGGGACATTGTTTAAGTTTAGGTTTCCTTTAAATCAGCTAAAGTTATCTGTAATTTGAATATTAGTCTAGTGAAACAGGACAGGAGAACATTCACAGAAAGATAAATAGAGAACTGAGAATTGTGGTTATGTGTAGAAGAAAAGTCTTATGACACAAACATTCCCGAGGGACGGTATAAAGGCGTCTGACTGTGGCACTTCAAGCAGCTGACAACTGGCATATTCCATTACTGCCTCAATTCAATTAAGGTATGGATTTTTCTTATCTATAAAACATCAGTCTGCCTATCTACCTATCTGTGTCTATCTATCTAGCTATCTATCTATCTACAGTATCTATCCATTGTATGTATGTATGCCTGTCTATCTGATAATTATGTATGATTCTATCTATCTTGGAACAACAGTGTCAAGAACTGATTGAATAACATATATGAATGTAGTATACACAGAGAATGTGTACATACATCACTCAGTACAACTGTATTAATCTGCCTTATATGAAATATTACAGTCTTGTGGTATTTAAACATTTAGTTACTTTGGATATTAAAAAAGTAGAAGAAGTTACTAAAATGGCCCGATTTCCCGTTCAAGTGCCTTTGCGTTGCCACAACTTCACTTCAAATCGAATTGTGTTTCCTTATGGAATAGACAATTTGTTTTGATTACGCACTTGACTCAAAACTACGCAAAGTTTAATTTAAGACATTGTGTACGATTATACGCATTGTTTGCCAGTTGTCAGTCGTGCATATACTGTATATGTATGATTGACAATTGACAAACAATGAGTATAATTGTACATTACGTGTACAATTATGCATACTGTACATACATGCAATTGCATACAGTTATGCAATCAAACATTTAAAGTGCAAGTTGTAATACAAATAATATAAATAATATATATAACAGGGGCGTAACAATAGACCTTGCAAGGGATGCAGTTGCAGGGGGGCCCAGAAGCTGAAGGGGGCCGCATGGGGGGAGAATTTTCTTTTCCCTGTCCTTAGACACTGACAACTAAGGGCATGGAGAGAAAAAAGTCTGCTCTCTGCACAATTTTTCCAATGACTGCCTCTGCTCAGCCACTGATAAGGAATCATACAACATTTTGCAGACAAAGATTTGTAAACAGTCCCTATTCAGTGTTCAGCAGGGTCAGGGGGGGGGGGGGGCATCCAAAGTTTTGCAGGGGGGACCAGTGAGTTCTAGTTACGCCACTGATATATAAAGGTATACGTGACTGTATTTCTTTCTCTCTCTGTATATATGTGATGTGTGTGTTTATGTATGTATTGAATGTATGTGTGTATACCCCAAATCATGTATATATATCCCAAATCATAACTATAATAAGCCGTAATTACATATTTTGGTTTATTTTATAGATAGATAGATTAGATAGATAGGATGGATAGATAGATGGAGATGAATGAATGAAAATATATATATATATATATATATATATATATATATATATATATTCACCTTAGTTACAGCCATCCACAACGTTTTCCGGGAAGTTGAAGCTTTGCTTGAAACCACGCCACCATTCGCGTAAAACTTTGCTTAGCCGTAACCTGTTTCCAATGCAAACTTTGATCGCGAAGGTGCCGGCTTCAAGCTCAAAGGGGGCGTGCTCTTAGTTTCAAGCTTAAAGTGAGCACCACTATACCTAAGAATCACAATCCTTTATTTAGCCAAGTACAAAGCAGTTGTATACGGAATTGGTTTTGGTTTATACTTAAAGGACTTACGAGGCGAAATGCTTAAAAAAAGTTATGTACCTCATTGCTAAAGCAGACTCCGTGCGCTCTACTATACTATACTATATCATGTGGGCGGCTCCACATGACCACCCACATGACGAACTACACTGCCAGCCAGCCGCGCCCCCTCAGCAGAGAATACAAGCTCTGAACGAGCAGGTACTCACTCGTTCAGTGCTTGTATTCTCTGCTGAGGGGGCGCGGCTGGCTGGCAGTGTAGATCGTCATGTGGGTGGTCATGTGGAGCCGCCCACATGACGTATAGTAGAGCGCACGGAGTGAGGGCGGACACGAGCGGGGCTGTAATCCTGCGCGGCCACGGCTATGCGAGCTGCGCAGGAGTTGGATTTTTAAAGCGGCGATTCTGCTAGGGCGACCCTGTGGAGGGTCGGGAGCTGCAATGTAACCTGGATTAGCCTGATAAAGCACCTGATCGTGAAAAGGAAGGTGCTGTTCGTCTGCCCTGAGGTCTGCTTTAGCAATGAGGTACATAACATTTTTTAAGCAATTCGCCTCGTAAGTCCTTTAAAAAAAAAAAAAAAAGTTTGTTCATACTAAATCTGCTCTGGACCGCTTGAAAATCATAAATAAATAGTTGTATATCAGTAGATTAGGGATGGCAAGAGGGAGGAGAATGGGGTCGTATTCCTAAAATATCATAAAGGTTGACGTAAACAAGATCCTTTTTGATAGGGCCACATATGTAATATTGGGCCTGATGCATTATAATGCGGTAAAGCTGTTGAGCGCAGGGAGCGCACAGCAATTTTATCATTCCTAACGTGGGGGGGGGGGATTCTTGCACGTTAACCATTAATGCAGCGGGCCTTACTGTGGCAACACGCATGTTGCTATGGTTATAATGTGCAGTTCACTGCACATTACCATAGCAATGCATATGTTACTGCGGTAATGTCCATTGTGCTAAGGGTTAATGTGCAGTAATCCCCCTGCGTTAGTAATGGTAAAATTGCCTTGCACTCTCTGCAATATAGTGCATAACACCCCATTGAAAGGTTGTCTTATTAAGACATATACTCTCTGGAGAAGGAGACTTGCTACCTTCATTGTTTAGAATTGCTACTTTTTATTAGCTACTTAAAGAGAACCAGAGAGGAAATAACTAATAAATTTATACATACCTGGGGCTTCCTCCAGCCCCATCAGCCTGGATCGCTCCTACGCCGCCGTCCTCCGCTGCATCTGTCCGCCGGTACTGGGTCCCGTCATTTCGGCCAGTCGAGCCAGTCGACGCAGGCAAAGTGTACTCCCTCCGTACTACGCAGGCGAATGCGTAAAGAGCCGGAGGGAGCCCCTGCTCATGCATACAACTGCCCGCATCCGGCGGAAGTGACGGGACCCGGTACCGATGGACAGAGGCAGCGGAGAAGTGCGGCGTGGGAGCGATTCAGGCATATGGGGCTGGAGGAAGCCCCAGGTATGTATAACATCTTTTTCAATTTTGCAGGTTGTCTCCCTCTCTGGTTCCCTTTAAACAGCATAAAGATAGTATAAATCCCTCAGTACTTTATTATTCTGTTGAAAGATATAATTTTACATAACACATGTATGTAATTTCTCCCCTCTGCTGATGTCTTGTCTTATCTTTACATTCAATTATTGAGCATGTTTGCTAAGTGACTAACAGCAGCTGCAAAGTAACTGGAATATTATGGATTATTTGTGGGTCATTCAATCCTATTTATTTTAGAATGATAAAAAAGGGAATGGCTATGGGTACTAAATATGACCCCAGGCCAGACAAACTGTTTATACAAAACAGATGATAATTTTTTGGAACTCATCTATTTCAAAGATGCATACAGGATGTATTATTATTATTATTATTATTATTATTATTATTATTATTATTATTATTATTATTATTATAATATTATTATTTTTTTTTTTAACAGACAGGGAGTCATTTTTAAAAGGTTTCATCTCTTGTATAAAAAAATCCAAAATCGCAGGTGACCCATTGAAATTCATTGTATGTGTAGCAGTCGGAGTTCAATGCTATGGGGCAAAAGCGCGCATGATTTTAATAGACGTGCACACTGCCTAAGTGTGCTACGTAGTAGCAAGTAAGTATGATTAATAAGAAATAAAAAAACAACAAAATGGGCAGGGCAACCTACAAGCCACTAATTGGTTTAGAGAATAAAGTTGTTAAGGGGGAAAAAAATCATATTTAAAATTGGGGATAACCAGACTGGTGAAGCTGTCATGTATACCAGGGTCACTTGGAGGCAAGTGGAGATTGTTTATTAATATTATCTTATGTGAACATAGTAGTACTGTTAAAAAAAACCCACAAAGGACCAGGGTCGGTTCTAGACTTTTTGCCGCCTTAGGCAAACTTGTGAGGATGTACCACCCCCCCCCCCCCTTCCAAGCCCAACCAGCATACCATAATGTGTGCATTATACTGGAAAAGAGATCACAACAATAAGGGACTTAAAAGGAATGCATAGAGGCTAACGTAGCAACTAGTCACCAACTAAAGCTGCAGGCAGGCATCATTCATGTCAGCAGTGACCCCCTCCCCCCCCTCCCCCCCCACATGTAACCTCCACTACTGGCCTGGCGTGTTCTGTGCGGAGCAGCTCTACTCCTAGGATCCCTCTACCTGCAGCAGCTATACCTGTTGGTGCTTGCATGCATTATACTAGAAATTAAAAAAATAATAATTAAAAAAAAAAGAGTTAGAACTTGGAATGCAGAGGCTAGCTAGCGTAGTAAGTAGCACCCAGTAGGCATCCTTCACTATCACCATTCAATGACCTCCCCCGGCCTTCACTGCCTGCTACTGGCCTACTGCTGTGCGGAGGGAGGCCTGAGCCCTGAGGGCATAGATTGTTCTCTCGCTCCTCAGCTCCCACCCATCTTGTCCCGGCTTAAGCTCTAGCAAAGTGAGTAACTCACTTGACTCACCAAGTCACTGTCCATCCTCATCCTGGCGGGGGGGCGGGCGGTGGACACCATCCATCCTCCTGGCACTGGCAGGGGACAGCGGGCTCATGGTCATCCTCACTGATTGACAGGGCAGGCAGCAAGCAGCGCAACTCTTCCAGATTCTGCCTCCACCTGCGCCTGGTGCCCGCCATGACATCATAAAAGGGAAGGGAAGCTGCCGAAGTCTGTGGCTGGCACTGGCAGCCAGGGTGGTGGCAGCAGTGTGCAGGGTCTGGGGGGGGTTCCTGGGGGATGAAGACAGTCTGGTTGGGTGATTGTCCAGTCAGGCGGGCAGCAGCAGAGGCCAGGCACACTCACTTCCTCTTTGTGCCTGGCGCCGTCCCCCCACATCCGCCGCCTGAGGAACCTGCCTCACTTCGCCTCATGGGCGTCCCGGGCCTGCTATGGGCCCGTTCACACTACAAGAGCTTTTTAAATGCTAGAACAGAGACAGAACAAGGTCCTCCAGCACCCAAGGCTAAGACACCAAAGTGCGCCACTCCATCCCTCCCACCTCAGCCGTCACACACTGATTGCTATTAAACTAAGAGGTGCCCCAGGGCCCCCAACCCTCCCCCCCACACACACCTTAATCTCTAGTGATCTTGCAGTCAGGGGAATGATAGCTGAGTAAGTTGTGTGCCCCCTCCTACACTGGAGCCTCTCTCACCTCTGCCTCAGCCTGGCCCTGCACTAGAGATTATAATAGCTCTTGCTAATGCAATGCTATGGGGGATTTTTACAAAATCACATCGCTCCAGTGTGAACACTCACACAGGAGAACATTAGCAAGAGCTTTTACAATCACAAGCACTAAGAAAAGCTCTCAGGCCGGGAGCACACATGGCCGAAAGGCTTGCGGTGCGGGAAATGCTGCGTTTTATGCAGCAATATTAGTCTATGGGACGTAGAAGGACCAGCGTTGCACTTGTGATTTACAGTAAGCATTCTACAGACACTGGCAATGTTTCATAATATGCAGGCTGGCTGCCAAAAGGCACATAATGAAAGTCTATGGTAACGTATATGCATTGCATTTTGAATGCGTTTTTTTTTTTATTAAAACGTAAAGATCTCTGATATGTTTCCACTTCCTGTTGTCTTTCTAAGGATTTGCATAAATAAAAAAAATGCATACAAAACATACGCGTTTTACATTACCTAACCGCAATCGCATTAAAGAGGAGCTGTTAGGTATAAGGTCTCAGAGAAAATAAACACAAATATCAGTAGCTAAACATTGGCTGTACTTACATTACATATGCATTTTACTGTCCATGTTTGTACTTCACATAATTTTTATATAGTATTTGCAGAGAATGATGCTCCTGACAGCTCATGGCAGGTTTCATGTTTGTCTGTCTCCTATGAAGCCAAATGTGTCGTCATGTCCTGCCTGCTTCCTGATGATTCCACTCACACAAACGCTGGTAATGAATAACACTACTGTGCAGTGAATATTAATTAGCCATGTGGCTAGGAACAATAGAGGACTCCTGCAGTGTACTCTGCCGGGAGATTTATTAGTGCTGTGAGCTAGACTGTTACATGCTGTTGAAACTTGAGCCTCACTAGCAGCCAGGGGAGGGCCCCAGAATGCTTTGCAGTATATGTTATTCAGCTTGCGTCCTCCTTAGGAGCCTGGGAATACGGAGCCTTGCTGTCAGCAAACATCTAAAGTAAGAGAGATTTTTAACTGCAGTATTGCCTTTTTGGCTTCCTTCTAAACTGTTTAACACAGGAGAATAGAGGTTTAAATTAGCTTTTGCAGCCTGACAGTTACTCTTTAAAGCACAAGCACAATGCATGCAAAACGTGTAAAAAACGCAAACGCACCAAAAAACGCAGTAAAAACGCATTACCCCAATGCAAACTCACCAACATAAAACGCTGGTTTTTCACGCTATGCCATATGTGAACCCAGCCTCATAGAGTGAACGAGCCCTAAACTGGGAAACATTTTGACAGATGTTCCAGAGTAAGTATTTTAAACGGCGTCTAAAATAGGTTAGTGTGCTCTTGATTCCCCTTCTGAGAGATGTAGTGACAAGTTCATACTGTCAGGGCTTTTTCAGATGTAGGACCTTTTTGAGAATACAGAGAATATGTATAAAAATGCTAATGTACTACATGTGAATAAGCATTTATGGTACAGGGGCGCCGCCAGGCACCAAGCAGACCAAGCGGCCGCTTGGGGCCTCATGTCTTTAGGGGCCTCGGAGGCTATGTGACGTCATTGTGACGTTTTTTTAATTTCCTCCGCTCTCCCCCTGCATTGCTCGGAACTCCCTGGCCGTGTCTCCCTCTGTGACGTCCCCAGTGACGTCACACGCAGCTGCCGCACCACCGCGCAGCGTGCATTTTCAGTGGAACGCAGAGCCAGGCCAGCCAGATCCATTCGTTGGTGATGGGTGAGGAGGAGGACTGTCCGACTGCGGTAACATTAACTCCGCCCCCCCATTGAAGCCTATTGGATGGGTTCAGCCAGGCCACGTGCTAGCTCAGTGCCTGCTAGCAACTTCCCCCGCCTGCCATACAGGGCGAGAGAATCCACAACTGCACGGATTAGCCAGGTCCCTGACGGAGCAGAGCCACAAAGCTTGGGGGAGATTTAAAATGTAAAGGACTGGTGCTGTACACCTCCGGTGCGGGGAACACGTGACCGCGTCGCAGAAGTTACACAGAAGCCTGGTCTGGGGAACCAGGTAAGATTGGTCTCTAGTCTCATTCCATGCAGCAGCCTCCACTGTTTGCCTCTCTTGTCCCCTGCATCTTCAATCAGCCCATGCTCTCTCATCCTGCTATAGTGCCCTATAACCAGCACTTTCCTCTCAGAACCCCCAATGTGCCCTCATGTACTCCTGCCCACCACTTACAATGCTCTATTGCTCTGTCACCACTCAGTGTGCCCTCACTCTCTCTCATCCTCCCCCTGCATCCAGAAAGTGCCCACCCAAGTACCCTCAATGTGCCCTCACTCTCTCACCTCCAAGCAACCTCGAATTTCCCTCACTTCCTCCCCAGCTTACCTCCCCCCCCCCCCCCAGTCGTGCACACCTTCACTCTCCAGCCATGCGCTCCTTCCCTTACCAGCCTCAACACCCCACCCCCCCTCGGTCGTGCGCTCCTTCCCTCCCCAGCCCCCTCGGTCGTGCGCTCCTTCCCTTTCCCAGCCCCCTCGGTCGTGCGCTCCTTCCCTCCCCAGCCCCCTCGGTCGTGCGCTCCTTTCCTCCCCAGCCCCCTCGGTCGTGCGCTCCTTCCCTCCCCAGCCCCCTCGGTCGTGCGCTCCTTCCCTCCCCAGCCCCCTCGGTCGTGCGCTCCTTCCCTCCCCAGCCCCCTCGGTCGTGCGCTCCTTCCCTCCCCAGCCCCCTCGGTCGTGCGCTCCTTCCCTCCCCTGCCCCCTCGGTCGTGCGCTCCTTCCCTCCCCAGCCCCCTCGGTCGTGCGCTCCTTCCCTCCCCAGCTCCACATTGTGATGCGTGGAAACGCCCATTTTTGCTCACCGCAGGACTGTCAGGATGGGGAGGGCGCAAAAAACTGTCTGTCCCCGGGCGCTGAAAACCCTAGCTACGCCTCTGGGTCACACTGTTGTCCGCACTGGGCTTGCGCCCGGCAGAGCAGCGCTACGGGAAGATGGTGTCCGAAGCCCTGTACTGAAGACTATTTGTGTCTCCAGTATAGGGCTTCGGGCGCCATCTTCCCGTAGCCCTGCTATTCAGTTCAGCGCGGGAGATTGCAGTCTGGGGAAGCTGCGCGCCAGAGGCTGACCGGGAGAGAAGACTTCTGTCAGGTGAGTAAATTCTTTTTTTTTTTTTTCTGAAATGTGGCCCACATTGCGTTTGTTTTCTGCTGAAATGTGGCCCACATTGCGTTTGTTTTCTGCTGAAATGTGGCCCAAATTGCGTTTGTTTTCTGCTGAAATGTGACCTAAATTGCGTTTTTCTGCTGAAGTGTTGCCCAAATTGCGTTTGTTTTCTGCTGAAATGTGACCTAAATTGCATTTGTTTTCTGCTAAAATGTGGCCTAAATTGCGTTTTTCTGCTGAAGTGTTGCCCAAATTGCATTTGTTTTCTGCTGAAATGTGGCCTAAATTGCGTTTGTTTTCTGCTGAAATGTGGCCCAAATTGCGTTTGTTTTCTGCTGAAATGTGGCCTAAATTGCGTTTGTTTTCTGCTGAAATGTGGCCCAAATTGCGTTTGTTTTCTGCTGAAATGTGGCCCAAATTGCATTTGTTTTCTGCTAAAATGTGGCCTAAATTGCGTTTGTTTTCTGCTGAAGTGTTGCCCAAATTGCATTTGTTTTCTGCTGAAATGTGGCCTAAATTGTATTTGTTTTCTGCTGAAATGTGGCCCAAATTGCGTTTGTTTTCTGCTGAAATGTGGCCTAAATTGCGTTTGTTTTCTGCTGAAATGTGGCTCAAATTGCATTTGTTTTCTGCTGAAATGTGGCCCAAATTGCATTTGTTTTCTGCTGAAATGTGGCTTAAATTGCATTTTTCTGCTGACATGTTGCCCAAATTGCGTTTTCTGCTGAAAATGTTGCCCACATTGCATTTATTTTCAATGTCATGGCAACGGCCATGGCAAACACCCCCCACGCCCACTTTTCGGCGCAAACACGCCCCGTCCCATCCCCCTGCTCCACCCACCTGTTATGCCACGCCCACTTTTGGCGGGATAACCACACCCATTTTTTGCCGCGGCGCGCTTCGCAAGCCGCAGGATAGGGCCACTTCCTGCAGTCCGCTTGGGGCCACAGAAACCTTAGCTGCACCCCTGTTATGGTATATATATTGACATGTCCATATTATCTGGAATCTGGAAAAAAATCATCCAATAAGAAATTGCTTATTTTCCCTCCCTACTGCCGTAGCTTACTGTCCCTCCCGCAGCAAACATCACCTTAGATCAACTACTTTCTGACCATAGTGTCCTAATCTTATCTGAAATAGGAAGCTTTCTGTCATTTGCATGATGAAATAAGATTGTTACTGTAGCTAAGAAAAAAAATGCAGAGTTCCTGTATTTAGACCAAAGGCAGAAAAGACCAGGAAAATTTCCACACGCAATTTTTAATGTATTTTGAATTTCATAGATTATGAGTTTTCATTGCGAAATCTCAAAATTGTAATTTATTGCGAATATATTTTTGCACTGACATAAGCGTAAATCTGGTTAGTGTGGCAGCCTAAAAGGGCAGCCCTTCTTTTCCTTGAGTGTCTGTGTGTATTTTGGTCTTTGTGGCCCTTCATGAAAGGGTATTGTTAGGGACCACAGTGGTTCTAAATGGATGAATGTATGCTTTAAGAGGTTAGGGTTTAGAATGTTATGGTAAATATTTATGATCATGTACACCTTTGTATTCTAAAATAACTAAATCAATGTCAAATAAGAAACCAAAGAGAATAAAGTAGGAATAATGAACTATAAAACAATGATGCAAAC
Organism: Hyperolius riggenbachi; assembly: GCF_040937935.1. Taxonomy (NCBI): domain Eukaryota; kingdom Metazoa; phylum Chordata; class Amphibia; order Anura; family Hyperoliidae; genus Hyperolius; species Hyperolius riggenbachi. The sequence goes on along the minus strand of NC_090657.1, from coordinate 207,235,168 downwards.
TAAACCCAACACAGGAGTGCTGCAATGAAGCCAGTCTGTTTAAGTTGGGCTAAAGTACCGAGTGTACACTGAGTGTGAAAAAAAGAAAGAAAGAAATAGATAAATTAATATGGTCAGTGTAAATTAGCGAAAATGTGTTCACAAATCACAATAGGTTATAATTTTACTTTGAATTTTTCACTTGCAGTTTTTGCATTTTCACATAGAATTTTCTCATTCATGTCCCTTGAGCATGTTCAAGTAGTGAACATTTTTCACTACTTGTGTAAAAATATTGTGATGCAAAAGCATAATCATGCAAAGGCCATCGAAGTGTTATGTGTTGCATAAAGGGCCCTAGACCCATACACACGCTTGCAGGGATGCTCGAATATACCCAAATTCGATTTGAGTACATTCGAATTTGGGTCTGGGTCAAATTTGGCATGTTCGAATGGATTCAAATTCGATTTGGGTGGATTTGAATGCGGGTCAGGGGAAAATTTGACCGTGATCACAAATTTGTGATTCAAAACCCGCTGACCTTAAGGGTTAATTGCAAAGTCCCCCTTAAATGCCAGAATCACCAAATTTGCAGGTTATGTTAAGAAGAAAAGTGGGAGCAAGGGGATATTTTTTTTTTTTTCAAAAGACCTTATACTTTTTGAGAACATCGATTTTAAAAGTTCAAAGAAAAAAACGATACATTTAAATGCCAGTCAATGACAGATCGTGGGAAATATTTCCCAGCTGTTAATAGCAAAGGCCCCTTACATCCTTGCAATGCCAAATTTGCAGGATATGTTAAAAAGATAGTGGGAAACAATATTTAAAAAAAAATTAAACATTTTTATTTTGGGGGAATGTTCTGAGTGTGGGAAATCTGAAAAAAAAATATGACGTGGGGTCCCCCCTCCTGAGCCTCTGTAACCCCTTATCCCCCATGCAGGCTGGGATAGCCAGAATGCGGAGCCCCGGCCGACTGAGGCTTTGCACCCTGAGCTATACCAGCCCACAAGGTCCATGGTATGGGGGGGCTCGGGGGGAGAGGGGCAGCCAAGCCTTCCCCTCTCCCCCTGAGCCCTTGTACAATCCATGGACAAGGGGCTCTTCTCCACCTCCGGTGCCCCAGGGGGGGGGGGTTCATGGTGGCATCTGGGAGTCCCCTTTAAGAAAGGAACCCAGATGCCCACCCCCCTCCCAGGAGAAATGAGTATAGTGCTACAAAGTACCCCTTACCCATTTCCACAAAGGGTTAAATGAAATAAAAACACAACCACTAGAAAAGTATTTTATTATTCTAAATTAACTGTAAATACTTACCTGTACCTTTAAAAAAATGTTCCCACGCCCATATACTCGGAAATGATCCAACATATACTGTATCCTCCAATCTTGTGATCTTCAATTAAGTTGATTGAACATCTCCCACGGCAATTACCTATACTATACCTTAGAATGTGTCCTGCCGATGCATAGCGCCGGCTCCCACTGTCCTCTCCACCTCCTCACCTGTCACCCTCACCTAGCCTGGCACCTAGTGCACCCATGGGTGCACCGGGTGCCAGCCTAGGTGAGGGGTGACAGGTGCAGGCAGATGGGGAGAGACAGCGGAAGCCGGCAGCCCGCATTCTAAGGTATAGTAACCGGCTCATCAATGAGCCAGTTCTTTTTGCATTGAATTGAATGAAACGGATCAGAGCCGATTCATTTTATTCAATACAAAAAGAACCGTCTCCTTGATGAGCCGGTTACTATACCTTAGAATGCGTCCTGTGCGGACATATAGCAGTGCGGCTCCCGCTGTCTCTCCCCACCTGCCTGCACCTGTCACCCCTCACCTAGGCTGGCGCCCGGTGCACCAGGTGCCAGGCTAGGTGAGAGTGACAGGTGAGGAGGCGGGGAGGACAGCGGGAGGCTGCGCTATGCGTCGGCAGGACACATTCTAAGGTATAATATCGGTAATTGCTGTGGAAAATCTTCAATCAACTGAAGATCGCAAGATTGGAGGATACTGTATATGTTGGATCATTTCCGAGGATATGGGCGTGGGATTTTTTTTTAAAGATACAGGTAAGTATTTATGGTTAATTTACAATAATAAAATACTTTTCTCGTGGTTTGGTTTTTATTTCATTTAACCCTTTATGGAAATGGGTAAGGGGTACCTTGTACCCCTATACTCATTTCTCCTGGGAGGGGGGTGGGCATCTGGGGTCCCCTTCTTAAAAGGGACTCCCAGATGCCACCATGACCCCCCAGGGAGTCATCACCCCACCTCCTCCTGGGGCACCGGAGGTGGGGAAGAGCCCCTTGTCCATGGATTGGACAAGGGCTCGGGGGTAGAGGGGAAGGCTTGGCCTCCCCTATCCCCCAGAGCCCCCCATACCATGGACCATGCGGGCTGGTATAGCTCAGGGTGTGAAGCCCCAGTCAGCCGGGGCTCTGCATTCTGGCTATCTCAGCCTGCATGGGGGACAAGGGGTTACAGAGGCTCAGGAGGGGGGACCCCACGTCATTTTTTTAATTCCGATTTCCCACACTCAGAACATTCCCCAAAAATACAATTTTTTTATTTTATTTTTTTAAATTTTGTTTCCCACTATCTTTTTAACATATCCTGCAAATTTGGTGTTGCTAGGATGTAAGGGGCCTTTGCTATTAACTGCTGGGAAATATTTCCCATGATCTGTCATTGACCGTCATTTAAATGTATCGAATTTTTCTTTGAACTTTTAAAATCGATTTTCTCAAAAAAGTATAAGGTCTTTTTGAAAATGTTTTTTTCCCCTTGTTCCTACTATTCTTCTTAACATAACCTGCAAATTTGGTGATTCTGGCATTTAAGGGGGCTTTGCAATTAACCCTTAAAGTCGGCGGGTTTTGGGCGACGGTAGCTGAATCCAAATTCGTGATCACGGGTTTAACACCCATGATCACGGCCGAATTCAAGAGTAAAATTCGGATACATTCGAATTCGTGATCGGTATCAATCTTCGAATTCGACTTCTGGATTCATAAAAAACTACCCGTGATCATGGGTAAATTTGAATTCGCGAATTCTGAGAGCAACCCTACACGCTAGATTAAAGTCGGCTGAGGTAGCAATAATCCTGTCTATGCACAGCAGCCCTCAACTCCTAACAACTGCCTGGCCAGCAAACTGACAGGCAGTTCCATTTGGCCAATGGGAAACCTGACAGCTTTGCTCTCTCTACTCCCCTATGCATGATTTCAATCTGACGGTTATACTCATTGATGTTTTGATGACCAGGGCAGGTTCTAGACTTGTAGGGATGCATCTCCCCCACCCATCCCAGGAAAACACTAAGATATATATGCACTGCATTCCAAATTATTGTGCAAATTGTATTCACGTGTCATCAAGATTAAATATTTTGTTTTTCAATTAATCTCATGGATGGTATTGTGTGTCAGGGCTCATTAGATCACTGAAATTAATCTTGGACACCTCTGACAACTAGTAGTTTCCCAGGTGAGCCAGATTAAAGGAAAAACTATTTAAAAGGGGTGTTCCAGATAATTAAGGAGACCATCATTTTCAAGCAGTATGAGAAAGAAGAATGAGCTATCTGCTGCCAAAAGTGTGAAATAGTTGAATGTCTTGGACAAGGTAAGAAAACCTTTATATTTCACAAAACTTGAGCTTATGATCCTTGTACTGTTAAAAGATGTGTGGCTGTGACTCAGAGCACACATGGGTTTGTGCAAATAAAAGCAAATTGAAGAAGGGTTCTGCCAAACAAATACATCAGATTAGCTGCTAAAATGCCATTACAAAGCAGCAAACACATATATGGAGCTGCTAGTGCCTCCAGAGTCCCGCAAACATACAAGTGCAGGATTATCCAGAGGATTTCAGTGCATAAACATTCTATTCAACCACCTAACCTAAGCTCACAAGCAGTAACAGCTGCAGCGGGCCCAGAACTACAAGAAGACTCATTTTGCAAACAGTCTTGTTTACTGATAAGTGCCGTGCAACGCTTCATGGTCCAGAGGGATGGAGTGGTGGATGGTTGGTTAACAGCCACCACATCCCAACAAGGCTACAATATCAGCAAGGAGGTGGCAGAGTAATGTTTTGGGCTGGAGTCATGGGGAAAGAGCTTTTCAGCCTCTTTAGGGTCTCTGAAAGTGTGAAAATGGCCTCTGAAAAGTGTGTGGAGTTTCTGAGTGATCACTTTCTTCCATGGTACAAAAATACCAAGAATTACCTTGCATCATTGGCTGCTAGTGATGAGCTAACGAGCAGTGAGCTATTCAAATCCATGATTAAAATGAGGCTTGATTGCCTTAGGGGTGCGCTGGAAGATAGGGGGTTACTTACCCATAAGTCAGCAGTCCTCTATGCGTTTCTAATGTCTTGCACGTGTCCTATTTCCTCCTTCCGGCTTGAATGAGGAAGTGCGCTTAGTAAGTCTTGCAACGCATCCAATAGTACCCATAGAGGACTTATACTTATGGGTAGAGTTGGGCTGAACCTCCGATTTTCGGTTCGCGAACCGGGTTCGCGAACTTTCGCGAAAGGTTCGGTTCGCGTTAAAGTTCGCGAACCGCAATAGACTTCAATGGGGATGCGAACTTTGAAAAAAAAAAATAATTATGCTGGCCACAAAAGTGATGGAAAAGATGTTTCAAGGGGTCTAACACCTGGAGGGGGGGATGGCGGAGTGGGATACATGCCAAAAGTCCCCGGGAAAAATCTGGATTTGACGCAAAGCAGCGTTTTAAGGGCAGAAATCACATTGAATGCTAAATGACAGGCCTAAAGTGCTTTCAAACATCTTGCATGTGTATACATCAATCAGGTAGTGTAATTAAGGTACTGCTTCACACTGACACACCAAACTCATCGTGTAACGCACCGCAAACAGCTGTTTGTGTAGTGACGGCCGTGCTTTACTGGTGCGCACCATGGCGAGAGTGCAGGTTTTGGTGGCTTTACAGCCCATATGGTCACCTGGCTGATGTAGCTGAATGACAGAACAGTGACTGTCCAGCTGATCAAATTTGGTCTGACCACAATGAGGCAACGACCTTATTATCGTGGGTGTGCCCCCCGAGACACTCATCTAGGCGCCGGTCATTGCTCCATTGTGATACGCAAGCCCCTTCACCACGGCAAGGTAATGATCACGAAGGGGAATGGGCGCATGTACATGCCTTTTCTTTTGTTGTTGCAGCTGCCCGCAGTGCAGCCAGAAAAATTAGGCAGTCATGTACATGCACCCGAAAAATTATTACAGCGGCCGCTGCTAGCAGCGGCCTAAAAAATTCAGCAATCCGCCTGGAGTCCCGGACCCTGTTGGTGGTGGCGGAGAAGGTAGTCAAGCGGCCTGCAGGCAGACATGCTGTGTGGAGGGACTGGGAGCGACTTAGTCTTCTTGGGGCAGGCCAGGCAGCCAGTCACACGGCGTGCAGGCAGAGATGCTGTATGTGCGGGGACTGACTTAGTCTTGGGGCGGGCAGCAGCCCTCCGGGATCCATGCCTCATTCATTTTGATAAAGGTGAGGTACTTAACACTTTTGTGACTTAGGCGACTTCTCTTCTCTGTGACAATGCCTCCAGCTGCGCTGAAGGTCCTTTCTGAGAGGACGCTTGCGGCAGGGCAGGAGAGAAGTTGGATGGCAAATTGGGACAGCTCTGGCCACAGGTCAAGCCTGCGCACCCAGTAGTTCAAGGGTTCCTCATCGCTGTTCACAGCAGTGTCTACATCCACACTTAAGGCCAGGTAGTCGGCTACCTGCCGTTCCAGGCGTTGGTGGAGGGTGGATCCGGAAGGGCTACGGCGAGGCGTTGGACTAAAGAACGTCCGCATGTCCGACATCACCATGAGATCGCTGGAGCGTCCTGTCTTTGACTGCGTGGACACGGGAGGAGGATTAGTGGCAGTGGTACCTTGCTGGCGTTGTGCCGTCACATCACCCTTAAAGGCATTGTAAAGCATAGTTGACAGCTGGTTCTGCATGTGCTGCATCCTTTCCACCTTCCGGTGAGTTGGTAACAGGTCCGCCACTTTGTGCCTGTACCGAGGGTCTAGTAGTGTGGCCACCCAGTACAGCTCATTCCCCTTGAGGTTTTTTATACGGGGGTCCCTCAACAGGCAGGACAGCATAAAAGACGACATCTGCACAAAGTCGGATCCAGTACCCTCCATCTCCTCTTGCTCTTCCTCAGTGACGTCAGGTAAGTCAACCTCCTCCCCCCAGCCGCGAACAATACCACGGGAAGGTTGAGCAGCACAAGCCCCTTGCGATGCCTGCTGAGGTTGTTCTCCTGCCGCTGTCCCCTCCTCCTCCTCCTCCTCCCCCAAAGAAACACCTTGCTCATCATCCTCTGAGTCTGATTCGTCTTCTGCACACGACTTCTCTTCTTCCTCCTCCTCCCCCCTCTGTGCTGCCGCAGGTGTTGAGGAAACAGCTGGGTCTGATGAAAATTGGTCCCATGCCTGTTCCTGCCGTAACGGTTCCTGGTCACGCTCATTCGCAGCTTCATCCGCCACTCTACGCACAGCACGCTCCAAGAAGTAAGCGTAGGGAATTAATTCGCTGATGGTGCCCTCACTGCGGCTCACCAGGTTGGTCACCTCCTCAAACGGCCGCATGAGCCTGCATGCATTCTCCATCAGTGTCCAGTTCTCGGGCCAGAACATCCCCATCTTCCCAGACTGTTTCATTCTACTCCAGTTGTAGAGGTAGTGGGTCACGGCTTTCTTCTGTTCTAGCAGGCGGGAGAACATGAGCAGGGTCGAGTTCCAGCGAGTCGGGCTATCGCAAATGAGGCGTCTCACCGGCATGTTGTTTTTGCGCTGAATTTCCGCAAAGCGTGCCATGGCTGTGTAAGACCGCCTCAAATGCCCACAGAACTTCCTGGCCTGCTTCAGGACATTCGCTAAGCCAGGGTACTTTGCCACAAATCTTTGAACCACTAGATTCATGACATGTGCCATGCAGGGTATGTGTGTCAGCTTCCCCATATGCAAAGCGGCAAGCAGATTGCTGCCGTTGTCGCACACCACGTTGCCTATCTCCAGGTGGTGCGGGGTCAGCCACTCATCCACCTGTTTCTTAAGAGCAGCCAGGAGAGCTGCTCCAGTGTGACTCTCCGCTTTGAGACAAGCCATGTCTAAGATGGCGTGACACCGTCGTACCTGGCATGCAGCATAGGCCCTGCGGAGCTGGGGCTGTGTAGCTGGAGAGGAGATCTGCCACTCAGCCAAGGAGGAGGAGGACAGCGAAGAGCATGTAGCAGGAGGAGAGGAGGTGGCAGGAGGCCTGCCTGCAAGCCGTGGAGGTGTCACAATTTGGTCCGCTGCGCCCTGCTTGCCATCGTTCACCACCAGGTTCACCCAATGGGCTGTGTAGGTAATGTAGCGGCCCTGCCCGTGCTTGGCAGACCAGGCATCCGTGGTCAGGTGTACCCTTGACCCAACGCTCTTCGCAAGAGATGACACCACTTGCCTCTCAACTTCACGGTGCAGTTGGGGTATGGCCTTTCTCGAAAAATAAGTGCGGCCTGGCATCTTCCACTGCGGTGTTCCGATGGCCACAAATTTACGGAAGGCCTCAGAGTCCACCAGCCGGTATGGTAACAGCTGCCGAGCTAACAGTTCCGCCACGCCAGCTGTCAGACGGCGGGCAAGGGGGTGACTGGCCGAAATTGGCTTCTTCAGCTCAAACATTTCCTTCACGGACACCTGACTGCTGCTGTGGGCAGAGGAGCAGGAACCGCTCAAGGGCAGAGGCGGAGTGGAGGAGGGTGCCTGTGAAGGTGGAAGGGAGAAAGCGGCAGAAGCAGATAATGCACCTGATGGAGGAGGAAGAGGAGAAGGAGGGTGGCTTTGCTTTTGTGTGCTGCTGCTGCTTTTGCTCAGGTGGCCATCCCATTGCTGTTTGTGCCTTTTCTCCAGGTGCCTTCGTAAGGCACTTGTCCCTACGTGAGTGTTGGCCTTTCCACGGCTCAATTTTTGTTGGCAGAGCGAGCAGATGGCTTTGGTCCGATCTGAGGCACACACATTAAAAAATTTCCACACCGCTGAGCCACCCTGGGATGTGGGCACTATGGGGACCTCAGCAGCTGATGCTGAAGGGCAAGTTGGCTGGCTGTACATAGGTGGCAATACATGGTGCCGGACACTGCCACCAGCTGTTTCTGACGAAGAGCTGCCCCAGCTTCTTTCAGCAACTTCTCTCCTCCTCCTACTCTCTGACTCCCCCTCTGAACTGTCCCCCTCTTCATCTCCTCTATTGGGTACATACAGAGGATCCCTATCATCGTCATCATCGTAATCATCCTGCCCAGCTTCGCTTGCCTCAGACAAATCCAAACATGCACCAACATCAGTAGGTCCTTCATCCTCCTTACACGTTACATCCATAATGTTGCCGCGTAACTCAGACATATGAGCTGGTGAAAATTCATCTGGCTGTAACAACAATGGCTGTGCATCAGTGATTTCACCACTAAATAATTCTTGCGAAGTGTCAAATGCAGCGGAAGTGGTGCTAGTAGTAGCACTGGTGGCTGAGCAAGATGAGGTGTTCTGTGTCGCTAAATACTCAACCACGTCCTGACAATCTTGGGAGGTAATGGGACGTGCCTTCTTCCGAGCACTGTACTGTGGGCCAGGTCCACACGAAATTACATTTACACGACCTCGCGCAGACCTGCCGGGTGGCCTTCCTCTGGCTCTGCCACTACCTCTTCCTCTACCTGTTTTGTCCATATCGGGTATGCACGGAGTGGTATATCACACTGCGTGCACTCACGTAGGTAGGTGGGTTCACTTAACTGCACAGGTATGCGCACTGATGCGGTGGGTTCACTGAACAGAACAGGTATGCAGTGGCGGGTTCACTAAACAGAACAGGTATACAGTGGCGGTTCACTAAACAGAACAGGTATGCAGTGGCGGGTCCACTGAACAGAACAGGTATGCAGTGGCGGGTTCACTTAACTGCACAGGTATGCGCACTGATGCGGTGGGTTCACTGAACAGAACAGGTATGCAGTGGCGGGTTCACTTAACTGCACAGGTATGCGCACTGATGCGGTGGGTTCACTGAACAGAACAGGTATGCAGTGGCGGGTCCACTGAACAGAACAGGTATGCAGTGGCGGGTTCACTAAACAGAACAGGTATACAGTGGCGGTTCACTGAACAGAACAGGTATGCAGTGGCGGGTCCACTGAACAGAACAGGTATGCAGTGGCGGGTTCACTAAACAGAACAGGTATACAGTGGCGGTTCACTGAACAGAACAGGTATGCAGTGGCGGGTTCACTTAACTGCACAGGTATGCGCACTGATGCGGTGGGTTCACTGAACAGAACAGGTATGCAGTGGCGGGTTCACTAAACAGAACAGGTATACAGTGGCGGTTCACTAAACAGAACAGGTATGCAGTGGCGGGTCCACTGAACAGAACAGGTATGCAGTGGTGGGTTCACAGCACAGGTATGCAGTGGTGGGTTCACAGCACAGGTATGCAGTGGTGGGTTCACAGCACAGGTATGCAGTGGTGGGTTCAATGAACAGGTATACAGTGGCGGGTCCACTGAACAGAACAGGTATGCAGTGGTGGGTTCACAGCACAGGTATGCAGTGGTGGGTTCACAGCACAGGTATGCAGTGGTGGGTTCACAGAACAGGTATGCAGCCAGACAGGAACAAGCTAAGCCTAACTAATCTTTCCCTGAGAGACAGTCTGCAGCAGCTCGCCCTACTCTGACTAATGCAGGCACACGAGTGGCCGTAATGGCCGCCGCTGCCTGCCTTATATAAGGGGGGGTGGGGCTCCAGGGGCTAGTGTAGCCTAATTGGCTACACTGGGCCTGCTGACTGTGATGTAGAGGGTCAAAGTTGACCCTCCATGTGCATTATGGGGCGAACCGAACTTCCGCAAAGGTTCGCCTGCGGGACGCGAACGCGAACCACTGAAGTTCGCATGGAACCGTTCGCAGGCGAACCGTTCGGCCCAACTCTACTTATGGGTAAGTAACCCACTCTTCCAGCCACACACCTGAGGCAATCAAGCCTCATTTTAATCACAGATTTGATTAGCTCGCTACTCGTGAGCTCATCACTGTTGACTGCTATTGACATAAAAGGAGAAAAACACATGGTGTGGCCCCCATCCTTCCCTGACCTCAATCCTATTTAGAACCTTTGGAGAAACAGCAGCTGGGGGGGGGGGGGGGGTTATTTTAATATTCTGTAAAGAAATTAAAACAGAAACTCTCCAAAAATTCACATGTTCAATGGATGCAAGAATTGTGAAGCTGCGTTCAAATGTAACTTGACCTGTTAAGATGTTTTTGATTGAATTAGCTTTTGATTTCAGTAAATATGACCTTCTAATGATGCAAATTTATAAAATGACAATTTTTAGTTCTTTACAACTCGTAAAATGTTTTCAAACTCTATGGTGTAGTAGTGATGGAATTTGGAACAGTGCATTTTATTTAAAAAAAAACAAAAAACAGACCATTAGTAGAGATTTTGCGAACCTCCGATTTTCGGTTCGTGAACCCCGCTAAAATAGCACCCCACAACAGCTCGTTTGAGAGCTAATCTTGTTCTTATGATCTGTTTTTTTTTTCCTGTGTATCCTACTGACACTTGTGTTGCATAGACAGCCTTGCTAATTCATACTGTGTGTGTGCCACTGCCAGCCAGGTCCAGCACATTCAGTGACTACCTGTGTGTGTGACAGATGCACATTGTAATACCCATTACTGCATATACCTACCTGTTGTGTTCAGTGAACCCACCCCCTCACTGCATATACCTACCTGTTGTGTTCAGTGAACCCCCCTCCTCACTTCATATACCTACCTGTTGTGTTGAGTGCACCCACCTCATCACTGCATATACCTACCTGTTGTGTTCAGTGAACCCACCTCATCACTGCATATACCCACCTGTTGTGTTCAATGAACCCACCTCATCACTGCATATACCTACCTGTTGTGTTCAGTTCACCCACCTCCTCATTGCATATACCTGCCTGTTGTGTTCAGTGAACCCACCTCCTCACTGCATATACCTACCTGTTGTGTTCAGTGAACCCACCTCATCACCGCATATACCTACCTGTTGTGTTCAATGAACCCACCTCATCACTGCATATACCTACCTGTTGTGTTCAGTTCACCCACCTCCTCATTGCATATACCTACCTGTTGTGTTCAGTGAACCCACCTCATCACTGCATATACCTACCTGTTGTGTTCAGTTCACCCACCTCCTCATTGCATATACCTACCTGTTGTGTTCAGTGAACCCACCTCATCACTGCATATACCTACCTGTTGTGTTCAGTGAACCCACCTCATCACTGCATATACCTACCTGTTGTGTTCAGTGCACCCACCTACCTACGTGAGTGCATGCAGTGTGATATACACCTACCTACGTGAGTGCACGCAGTGTGATATACCACTCCTTGCATACCTGTTAACTGCACCTGTGTGACTGCACATTGTATTAGTCAAGTCAGTGCATACCTTTCATTTCATATTCCCCCCTGATATGGACAAAACAGTAGAGGAAGAGGTAGAGGAAGAGGTAAGGGAGAGCCAGAGGAAGGCCACCCGGCAGGTCTGTGCGAGGTCGTGTTGATGTGATTTTGTGCGGCCCTGGCCCAAAGTACAGTGCTCAGAAGAAGACATGTGCCATCAACTCCCAAGATTGTCAGCATGTGGTTGAATATTTAACACAGAACACTTCTGCAGCCACCAGCACTACTACAAGCACTGCATCCGCTGCATTTGACATTTCGCAGGAGTTATTTGGTGGTGAAATCACTGACTCACAGCCACTACTGCAACAACAAGATGAAGGCGCTAAGCAAGTTACACCACCTCATATGTGTGAGTTAGGCAGCACTATGGACGTAATGTGTGAGCAGGAGGATGATGAAGTACCTGCTGTTGGTGCAGTTTTGGAGGTGTCTGAGACAAGAGAAGCTGGGCAGGATGACTATGATGATACGGATCCCACATGGGTTCCTAAGAGACAAGATGACCAAGGGGACAGTTCAGAGGGGGAGTCAGAGAGGAGTAGGAGGAGACGAGTTCCTGAAAGAAGCAGGAGGATTTTGTCGTCGGAAATAGCTGGTGGCAGTGTCCGGCGCCATGTATCGCCACCTATGTACAGCCAGCCAACATGCCCTTCAACGTCAGCTGCTGATGCCACCATAGCGCCATCACCCCAGGGGAGCTCAGCGGTTTGGAAATGTTTTCATGTGTCTGCCTCAGATCAGAGCAATGCCATCTGTTGTCTCTACCTCCAAAAATTGAGCCGTGGAAAGGCCAACACTCACTAGGGACAAGTGCATTATGAAGGCACATGGAGAAAAGGCACAAACTGCAATGGGAAGAAAAAAAGCAGCACACAAAAGAAAATCCACCCTCCTTCTCCTCTTCCTCCTTCAGGTGCAACATTTACAGCTGCTTTCTCCCTTGCACCTTCACAGCCACCCCCCTCCACTCCACCTCTGCCCTTGAGCAGTTCCTGCTCCTCTGCCCACAGCAGCAGCCAGGTGTCCGTGAAGGAAATATTTTAGTGGAAGAAGCCAATTTCAGACAGTCACCCCCTTGCCCGGCGCCTGGCAGCTGGTGTGGCGGAACTGTTAGCTCACCAGCTGTTACCATACCAGATGGTGGACTTTGAGGCCTTCCATAAATTTGTGGCCATTGGGACACCGCAGTGGAAGAAGCCAGGCCACAATTATTTCTCTAAAAAGGCGATACCCAAACTGCACCGTGAAGTGGAGAGGCAAGTGGTGTCATCTCTGGCACACAGCGTTGGGTCAAGGGTCCACCTGACCACGGATGCCTGGTCTGCCAAGCACGGTCAGGGACACTGCATTACTTACACAGCCCATTGGGTCAACCTGATGACCGCTGACAAGCAGGGACCAACATCAGCAACTTGATCCTGTACGCTTACTTCCTGGAGCGTGCCGTGCGTAGAGTGGTGGATCAAGCTGTGGAGGAGTGTGAAGAGGAACAGTTACGGCAGGAACAGTTGCAGGAGCAATTTTCATCAGAACCAGATGTTTCCTCAACACCTGCGGCAGCACGCACAGAGGGGGGGGGGAGGAGGAAGAGTTGTGTGGGAAAGAGGAGTCAGACTCAGATGATGAGGAAGGTGTTTCTTTGGAGGAGGAGGGGGTGGCAGCAGAAGAACAACCACAGCAGGCATCGCAGGGGGCTTGTGCTGCTCAACGTTCCTGTGGCATTGTTCGTGGCTGGGGGGAGGAGGAGGACTTACCTGACGTCACTGAGGAAGAGAAAGAGGAGATGGATAGTACGTCTGGATCCAACTTTGTGCAGATGACCTCTTTCATGCTGTCCAGCCTGTTGAGGGACCCCCGTATAAAAAAACTTAAGGGGAATTACCTGTACTGGGTGGCCATGCTACTAGACCCTCAGTATAGGCACAAAGTGGCGGACATGTTACCAACTCACCTGGTACCACTGCCAGTAATCCTTCTCCCATGCAGGCAAGGACAGGACGCTCCAGCGATCTCATGGTGATGTCAGACATGCGGACATTCTTTAGTCCAACGCCTCACCTTTGCCCTTCCGGATCCACCCTCCACCATCCACCATGCCTGGACTGGCAGGTAGCCGACTACCTGGCCTTAAGTGTGGATGTAGACACTGTAAGCAGCGATGAACCCTTGGACTACTGGGTGTGCAGGCTTGACCTGTGGCCAGAGCTGTCCCAATTTGTCATCCAACTTCTATCTTGCCCTGCCTCAAGCGTCCTGTTAGAAAGGACACTGAAAGGTCACTGAGAAGAGAAGTCGCCTAAGTCACAAAAGTGTTCAGTACCTGACCTTTATCAAAATGAATGAGGCATGGATCCCGGAGGGCTACTGCCCGCCCAAAGACTAAGTCAGTCCCCACACACAGCATCTCGGCCTGCACCCTGTGTAACTGGCTGCCTGCCCCAAGACTAGTGTTGGGCGAACAGTGTTCGCCACTGTTCGGGTTCTGCAGAACATCACCCTGTTCGGGTGATGTTCGAGTTCGGTCGAACACCTGATGGTGTTCGGCCAAACCGTTCGGCCACATGGCCGAACTAAGAGCGCATGGCCGAACGTTCCCCGAACGTTCGGCTAGCGCTGTGATTGGCCGAATGGGTCACGTGGTTCGGACCCGAACGCGCTCTGATTGGCCGAACTGTCACGTGGTTCGGGTAAATAAATACCCGAACCACGTCATATCTCCGCCATTTGTCTGGGGGTTTAGCTTTGGGTAGGCAGGCAGGGTAGTTCGCGCTCCAGCCACGCTAGCCAGGGTCCCCCAAGTCATTGTGTCGCTGCTGGGAATAGTAGTACACCGCTCGCTCAGCCACACTATATAGCATTCTGTTTACTGCCACTCTGTGTACCTCGCTCAGCCACACTATATAGCATTCTGTTTACTGTTCTGTGTCTGCTGGGAATAGTAGTACACCGCTCGCTCAGCCACACTATATAGCATTCTGTTTACTGCCACTCTGTGTACCTCACTCAGCCACACTATATAGCATTCTGTTTACTGTTCTGTGTCTGCTGGGAATAGTAGTACACCGCTCGCTCAGCCACACTATATAGCATTCTGTTTACTGCCACTCTGTGTACCTCGCTCAGCCACACTATATAGCATTCTGTTTACTGCCACTCTGTGTCTGCTGGGAACAGTAGTACACCACTCACCCGCCACTGTATAGCATTGTGCTCTGTGTCGCTGCTGGGAATAGTGGTACACCGCTCACCCGCCACTGTATAGCATTGTGCTCTGTGTCGCTGCTGGGAATAGTGGTACGCCGCTCAGCCACACTATATAGCATTCTGTTTACTGTTCTGTGTCTGCTGGGAATAGTAGTACACCGCTCGCTCAGCCACACTATATAGCATTCTGTTTACTGCCACTCTGTGTACCTCGCTCAGCCACACTATATAGAATTCTGTTTACTGCCACTCTGTGTCTGCTGGGAACAGTAGTACACCGCTCACCCGCCACTGTATAGCATTGTGCTCTGAGTCGCTGCTGGGAATAGTGGTACACCGCTCACCCGCCACTGTATAGCATTGTGCTCTGTGTCGCTGCTGGGAATAGTGGTACACCGCTCAGCCACACTATATAGCATTCTGTTTACTGTTCTGTGTCTGCTCGGAATAGTAGTACACCGCTCGCTCAGCCACACTATATAGCATTCTGTTTACTGCCACTCTGTGTACCTCGCTCAGCCACACTATATAGCATTCTGTTTACTGCCACTCTGTGTCTGCTGGGAACAGTAGTACACCGCTCACCCGCCACTGTATAGCATTGTGCTCTGTGTCGCTGCTGTGAATAGTGGTACACCGCTCACCCGCCACTGTATAGCATTGTGCTCTGTGTCGCTGCTGGCAATAGTGGTACACCGCTCACCAGCCACTGTATAGCATTTCTGTACTGCCACTGTACTGCTGCCAGTCAGCGTGTACTTTAAGGATAAGTGAAATGAGGAAGAAATCCGGTGAAAGAGGGAGGGGCAAGGGAAGAGGTGTTTCCCCTGACGGTTCACGTACAGGCCACAGGGGAGTACCCAAGAAAACCCACTCAATACCGCCCATGTTGTCCAGGACAACAACCCTCACAAATCCAAAAGAACAGGACCAGATAATTACTTGGATGACCTCTCAAGCGTCCAGCAGTGGGTTAAGCAGCACCAGCACATCACGCACGAGGTCCGAGTCCTTAGCCAGTTACAAGGAGCCAGTGGGCACAAAGCTGACACAACCGGCAGCGACACCACGCACACAACTGCCAGATAACCAGTCCGATGAATTACCTCAGGACACAATGGGGTATTCGCAGGAGCTATTCCCAGCCCAACAAACTTCCACCTTTCAAAGGTCAATGGAGGAACAGCCAGAAATGTTGTGCCCGGATTCACAACCATTAACTGTGGGAAATGCACCGCACACTGATATACAAGGCGAGTCCGAGGAGGACTCGGAAACCCAAATCCCAGAGCAAGTTGGGCAGGAGGGGTTGCAATTGCAGGAGGTCGGCCGACAAGATCTGGAAGACGACGTTGGAGTGAGCTGTGCAGAGGTTGTTCTGGGGAGCTCTACTCCACGGCGGCGGCCCCCCACAATGACATATGACGAGTTTGAGGAGATGGAAGAGGAGGGTATGGACAATGTGGACAGAGACCCAGATTTTGTTTGTGAACGAGAACATCGCCGTCGTAGCAGCAGCACAGATGAGTCTGTTGAAGAACCCACTGCTGCACGAGTTCGCCTTGTGCCACAAGGTAGGCGGCGCGCAATTTCAGGCACCACAAGCGTGGAAGTTCAAGTGAGAGGCAAAAGAGGCGCAAACAGAAATCGCCAGCAAGGCAGGTGCTCCAAAGTCTGGGCTTTCTTTGAAGACTGCACTGAGGATAGAGATGAGCGTAGTGACCTAATTACGATTTCGCGAAATTTCGCGTAATTAGTGTAATTACGATTATGGCCGTAAGTACAAAATCGTAATGAAGAAGGATTTCGCGAAATTTCGCGTAAGCGTAATTTTCGCGTAATTTTCGCATTACAGCGGGTATTACGAAATTAATGCGTATGGCCATGCTCCCAAGCGGAAAAGTTGACGCATGGATCAATGTTAGGTAGCCGCCGACTTTAACGGTTAATAGCAAAGCCCCCTTAAATGCTAAGAGCCTCAAATTTGGAGAATATATTAAGGAGATCAGGAGGAATAAGAGGAAAAATTTTTTTTCAAAAAGACCTTATAGTTTTTGAGAAAATCGCTGTTAAAGTTTCAAAGTAAAAATGTATACATTTAAAAACCCGCCGACTTTAACGGTTGATAGCAAAGCCTGATTAAAGTTTAGGAACACCAAATTCCCAGGGTATATTAAGGGGATCAGTGGGAATAAGAGGAAAAAACATTTTTTCAAAAAGACCTTATAGTTTTTGAGAAAATCGATTTTTAAGTTTCAAGGGCGAAAATGTCTTTTAAATGCGGAAAATGTCCGTTTTTTTTTGCACAGGTAACAATAGTGTATTATTTTCATAGATTCCCCCAAGTGGGAAGAGTTTTACTTACTTCGTTCTGAGTGTGGGAAATATAAAAAAAAAACGACGTGGGGTCCCCCCTCCCAGACCTCTTTAACCCCTTGTCCCCCATGCAGGCTGGGATAGCCAGAATGCGGAGCACCGGCCGCGTGGGGCTCCGCACCCTGACTATACCAGCCCGCATGGTCCATGGATTGGGGGGTCTCGGAAGGGGAGGGGCAGCCAAGCTTTCCCCTCCCCCTCCGAGCCCTTGTCCAATCCAAGGACAAGGGGCTCTTCTCCACCTCCGATGGGCGGTGGAGGTGGAGGCGCGATTTCCTGGGGGGGGGGGGGGTTCATGGTGGAATCTGGGAGTCCCCTTTAAAAAGGGGTCCCCCAGATGCCCACCCCCCCTCCCAGGAGAAATGAGTATAGAGGTACTTGTACCCCTTACCCATTTCCTTTAAGAGTTAAAAGTAAATAAACACACAGACACTTAGAAAAAGTATTTTAATTGAACAAAAAACATAACCACGAAAAAAAGTCCTTTAATATTCTTAATTAACCATTAATACTTACCTGTCCCTTTAAAAGCCAGTTCCCACGCAATATCCTCGGAAATATACTAATCAGTTACAATGTAACAAAGTTGTTACAATGTAACAACTTTGTTACTTTGTAACACCACCGCACCCGACGTCACTCGCCGCCACCGCCGCACCCGCACGGACCCGACAGAGCTCTGAGCTATATAGCTCAGAGCTCCCTAAGCATCTTTGTATTTGAGCTCCAAGGAGCCCCATTGGTCCTTAGCAGACCAATGGGGTTCCTTTAAATCAGAAGGAACCCCATTGGTCTGCTAAGGACCAATGGGGCTCCTTGGAGCCCAAATACAAAGATGCTAAGAGAGCTCTGAGCTATATAGCTCAGAGCTCTGTCGGGTGCGTGCGGGACGCTAAGTCCCCGCCGGCTCCCGCTGTCCACCCCGCCCACATCTGTCACCCACATGTGGGTGACATGTGGGTGACATGTGGGAGAGGCAGGGAAGGCAGCGGGAGGCGGCGGGGACTTAGCGTCCCGCACGCACCCGACAGAGCTCTGAGCTATATAGCTCAGAGCTCTCTTAACATCTTTGTATTTGGGCTCCAAGGAGCCCCATTGGTCCTTAGCAGACCAATGGGGTTCCTTCTGATTTAAAGGAACCCCATTGGTCTGCTAAGGACCAATGGGGCTCCTTGGAGCCCAAATACAAAGATGCTTAGGGAGCTCTGAGCTATATAGCTCAGAGCTCTGTCGGGTCCGTGCGGGTGCGGCGGTGGCAGCGAGTGACGTCGGGTGCGGTGGTGTTACAAAGTAACAAAGTTGTTACATTGTAACAACTTTGTTACATTGTAACTGATTAGTATATTTACGAGGATATTGCGTGGGAACTGGCTTTTAAAGGGACAGGTAAGTATTAATGGTTAATTAAGAATATTAAAGGACTTTTTTCGTGGTTATGTTTTTTGTTCAATTAAAATACTTTTTCTAAGTGTCTGTGTGTTTATTTACTTTTAACTCTTAAAGGAAATGGGTAAGGGGTACAAGTACCTCTATACTCATTTCTCCTGGGAGGGGGGGTGGGCATCTGGGGGACCCCTTTTTAAAGGGGACTCCCAGATTCCACCATGAACCCCCCCCCAGGAAATCGTGCCTCCACCTCCACCGCCCATCGGAGGTGGAGAAGAGCCCCTTGTCCTTGGATTGGACAAGGGCTCGGAGGGGGAGGGGAAAGCTTGGCTGCCCCTCCCCTTCCGAGACCCCCCAATCCATGGACCATGCGGGCTGGTATAGTCAAGGTGCGGAGCCCCACGCGGCCGGTGCTCCGCATTCTGGCTATCCCAGCCTGCATGGGGGACAAGGGGTTAAAGAAGTCTGGGAGGGGGGACCCCACGTCGTTTTTTTTTTTATATTTCCCACACTCAGAACGAAGTAAGTAAAACTCTTCCCACTTGGGGGAATCTATGAAAATAATACACTATTGTTACCTGTGCAAAAAAACTGACATTTTCCGCATTTAAAAGACATTTTCGCCCTTGAAACTTAAAAATCGATTTTCTCAAAAACTATAAGGTCTTTTTGAAAAAAAATGTTTTTCCTCTTATTCCCACTGATCCCCTTAATATACCCTGGGAATTTGGTGTTCCTATACTTTAAGCAGGCTTTGCTATAAACCGTTAAAGTCGGCGGGTTTTTAAATGTATACATTTTTACTTTGAAACTTTAACAGCGATTTTCTCAAAAACTATAAGGTCTTTTTGAAAAAAAATTTTTCCTCTTATTCCTCCTGATCTCCTTAATATATTCTCCAAATTTGAGGCTCTTAGCATTTAAGGGGGCTTTGCTATTAACCCTTAAAGTCGGCGGCTTTTTTATATTATACGGAGCGTTACGGTTTAATGCGAAATTACGGTAGCGTTTAATGCGAAATTACGGCATGAACGAAACGCGAAATTACGCGTTGAAAATTACGCTTACGGTATTTTCAATTATGATTTTAATGCCAATTACGCTACCGCAATTTCGCATCGTAATCGCAAATTTCGCATGCGTAATTAGAGTAATGCAAAATTACTAAAATTTCGGCTCAACTCTAACTGAGGATGGTACTATGGCGATTTGCAAGGTGTGCAAGACCCGCCTGAGCAGGGGGAAAAGTATTAACAACCTCTCCACCACCAGCATGAGCCGCCACATGCTATCCAAACATCCCACTCTGTGGGCAAACGCGGCAGGACAGGGTACCAGCAACACTGCCTCCCTTGGGGTCACCAGACTTACCACCAGACCCGCCTCAGCAGCAGCAGTAGCCCAGCCATTGCGTGGTTCACAACATTCACAAACATCAGACGCTGACACTGTCACTTTCCGGAGTAGTGCTCTTGAGGTCTCCCAGTGTTCATCAAACACAACAACCAACAGCCCTTCAGTGTGCAGCCCTACGATTCAGTTGTCTGTCTCGGAGATGTTTGATCGCAAAAGGAAATTGCCAGCAAATGACCCCCGGGCCATGGCAGTAACAGCCAGCATAGCCAAGCTTCTGGCCTGCGAAATGCTGCCATATCGAGTGGTGGAGACAAACAGCTTCAAGGGCATGATGTCAGTGGCCATCCCACGCTACGTGGTTCCCAGCCGCTACCACTTTGCGCGCTCTGCAGTACCTGAGTTGCATGAGCACGTGGTCAGCAAAATAACCCGAAGCTTGAAGAATGCCGTTGCCTGCAAGGTTCACCTCACCACTGACACCTGGACGAGTGCGTTCGGCCAGGGTCGATACATCTCCCTTACCGCGCACTGGGTGAACCTTGTGGAGCCTGGCAGCGATTCCTCACCTGCTACAGCGCGGGTGTTGTCCACGCCGCAAACAGCTGCACCGCTGTCCCTCCCACTGGATAACAACAGCAGCACCTACCTCTCTGACTCCTTCTCCTCCAACGCATCTCAAAGCTGTACCTCATCCGGAAACGCTAACCCAGCAGCAGTAGGATCGTGGAAGCAGTGCAGCACAGCTGTTGGCATGCGTCAGCAAGCGTTGCTGAAGCTGATCTGCCTTGGGGATAAGCAGCACACAGGGGAGGAAATTTGGAGGAGAATAAAGGAACAGACGGATTTGTGGCTGGCACCGCTGGACCTGAAACCGGGCATGGTTGTGTGTGATAATGGGAGTAATCTCATTCGCGCTTTAAGGTTGGCTAAGCTGACACACATCCCTTGCCTGGCGCACGTGATGAACCTAGTAGTTCAGCGGTTCCTGAGGACATACCCAGGCATGGCCGATCTTCTGTTGAAGGTGCGACGAGTGGCCAAACATTGCAGAAATTCCAGTACTGCTTCGGGGGCACTCGCCAAGATGCAGGAGCGCTTCAATCTCCCCCACCATCGCTTGCTGTGTGATGTCCCTACACGCTGGAATTCTACGCTGCACATGCTAGCCCGCTTTTGCGAGCAGAAGAGTGCAGTGGTCCAGTACATGATGGCGCAGTACCGAGGCGCATCCGGACAGCTGCCAAGCTTCTGTGGATCCGATTGGGCCAACATGTTGGACCTCTGCCAAGTCCTCCAAAATTTTGAGCAGTCCACGTTGCTTGTGAGCAGTGACAACTCTTCAGTCAGCATTACCATACCACTGCTGTGTTTACTGAAGAGGTCAATGTTGAAAATCAAGGAAACAGCTGTCATGATGCAACTGGGGGAATCGGAAGGAGAAAACGATCAGCTTGATGGTACCAACATCAGGCCATCCGCCTCAGGAAACGCTGGCCCCAGCAGCTATGACGAAGAAGAGGACGAGGAACAGCTGGAGTTGGAGCAGGAATTTCCTGCCACCACTGACGAGGGCCAGAGCGGTGCACGTTGGACTTCCACAATTCAGCGCGAATGGTCAGCAGAAGTAGACCAGGAAGAAGGTGACGACTATGATGCATCACAACAACTATCACAACGCTCACAAGAGGATGATGAGGATTCTGGCAGGACTCTGGCACACATGGCTCAATTCATGCTAGACTGCATTGAACGCGACCCACGAATTGTGCGCATTCTGGACAACACCAATTACTGGGTTTATACACAATGTTCCAAAACTGCTTGAAGAAAGAGTCAGACAGGTCAAAATGGAAGAATACCAGCAGGCCCTTGTGGAGACTTTAGAGAGGAGATTGACATCCTCCCCCTCCTCTAGCCAGTTGTACGCCGACAGACTGACTTCCGCAAAACCCAGGATGACCAGGAGGGCAGCAAACAACACAAGCCGCAGCTAGTGCCCAAAAGGGAATGGTATCGGCAGTGTCCTTGGAGTGGGAACATTTTATGACATCCATGCAGCAGCAGCCCACAGAACAGCAAGCGTGCAGATCCACCTCCAACACCGATCGCCTGGAGAAGATGGTCAAGGACTACATGTCCGATGGCGTAGCTGTGTTGAACAATCCATCTGCACCCTTCAACTATTGGGTATCGAAGCTAGACACCTGGCACGAACTGGCAATGTACGCAATAGAGGTGCTGGTTTGCCCGGCAGCCAGCGTTATGTCGGAACGCTGTTTCAGTGCTGCCGGAGGCATCGTCACAGATCGGCGTATCCGCCTCTCCACAGAAAATGCAGACCGTCTGACTCAAATTAAAATGAATCAATCCTGGATTGGAAACGACTATGCAACACTCCCGGACCCCAACCAAGTAACATGAACAATGACCATCTGTGATGGGTTAGCGTTGCCGGTCCCGGTTTATTGAACCTCTCATCTTTATTACATTTATGACTGCATGGCGGCAAAAAGCATTGCTATATCCGCACGCTTTTTGTCCTCATGCAAGGCCTGGGTTTTTGTGTCTCAAAGCGTGGCCTTCTCCTCCTGCGCCTCCTCCTGTTACATCACGTGTGCTGCTGCTGGGTCAGCGTTTCCGGTCCCTGTTTATGGAACCTATTATCTTTATTACATTTATGACTGCATGGTGGTAAAAAGCATGCTATCCGCACGCTTCTTGTCCTCATGCAAGGCCTGGGTTGTTGTGTCTCAAAGCGTGGCCTTCTCCTCCTGCGCCTCCTCCTGTTCCATCACGTCTGCTGCTGCTGGGTTAGCGTTGCCGGTCCCTGTTTATGGAACCTCTCATCTTTATTACATTTATGACTGCATGGTGGTAAAAAGCATGCTATCCGCACGCTTCTTGTCCTCATGCAAGGCCTGGGTTGTTGTGTCTCAAAGCGTGGCCTTCTCCTCCTGCGCCTCCTCCTGTTACATCACGTGTGCTGCTGCTGGGTTAGCGTTTCCGGTCCCTGTTTATGGAACCTCTCATCTGTATTACATTTATGACTGCATGGCGGCAAAAAGCATTGCTATATCCGCACGCTTTTTGTCCTCATGCAAGGCCTGGGTTGTTGTGTCTCAAAAAGCGTGGCCTTCTCCTCCTGCGCCTCCTCCTGTTCCATCACGTGTGCTGCTGCTGGTGCTGGGTTAGCGTTACCGGTCCCTTTTCCTGGAACCTCTTCTCTGTATTACATGTATGACTGCATGGCGACAAAAAGCATGTTACCTGTGCAAAGAAACATGACATTTTCCACATTTAAAAGACAGTTTTTCCTTTGAAACTTTACAATCAATTTTCTCAAAAACTATAAGCTCTTTTTCAAATATTTTTATTCCTCTTGTACCCACTCCCAAGGTGCACATACCCTGCAAATTTGGGGTATGTAGCATGTAAGGAAGCTTTAAAAAGCACGAAAGTTCGGGTCCCCATTGACTTCCATTATGTTCGGAGTTCGGCGCGAACACCCGAACATCGCGGCGATGTTCGGCGAACGTTCGCGAACCCGAACATCTAGGTGTTCGCCCAACACTACCCAAGACTAAGTTGATCCCCACACAGCATCTCTGCCTGCAGCTGCAGGTCACTTGCCTTCTCCGCCACCACCAACAGGGTCCAGGACTCCAGGTGGATTCCTGAATTTTAAGGCCACTGCTAGCAGCGGCCGCTATACTGATTTTTCTGGTGCATGTACATGCCTTCCTAATTTTTCTGGCTGCACTGCAGCTGCAACAACAAAACAAAAGGCATGTACATGTGCCCATTCCTATTCGTGATCATTACCTTGCCGCGGTGAAGGGGCTTGCGTATCACAATGAAGAAATGACCGCCTGCTATGTGAGGGTGTCTCGGAGGGTGGCGTACCAAAGATAATAAGGTCGTTGCTTCATTGTGGACAGACCAAATTCGATCAGCTGGACAGTCACTGTTGTTCTATCATTGAGCTACCACAGCCCGGCAACCATATGGGCTTGAAAACCGCCACGGCCTGCAATTTCGCCATGGTGTGCACCAGTCCAGCATGGCCGTCACTACGCAAACAGCTGTTTGTGGTGCGTTACACAGTGAGTTTGGTGTGTCAGTGTGAAGCAGTACTCTAATTACACTCTCTGATTGATGTATACACATGCAAGATGTTTTAAAGCACTTTAGGCCTGCAATTTAGCATTCAATGTGATTTTTGCCCTTAAAACGCTGCTTTGCTTCAAATCTAGATTTTTTTCCCCGGGACTTTTGGCATGTATCCCACTCTGCCATGCCCCCCTCCTGGTGTTAGACCCCTTGAACAGAGATGCTAGGGTAGTACTTTTTAAAACCCGAATTGATCCGGGTACTCAGATATCCGGATCCGATTCAGATATCCGAATCCAAACTTTTAGATATCCTCATGAACGCGGATATCCGAATGCATTATCCGCGGATATCCGACCTATTCGGATATCCAGATAGAGAAACCGGAAATGCCTTTCAAAATGCTTTAAAAACATTTCTAACCTTTAAAAACACCTTTCTTCGCCATTACTCCCCTCCTCCAGAGGAGTGTCTGGTCTTCCCAGGATTTGTAGGATGTCAAAAGCACACTCACATACATTAACCAGGAATCAAACCCAGGTCAACTGCGTGGAGGGCAGCTATGCTCACCACTATACTACCAACACTACAGGCTGAAGCCAGCCTAGCTGGCCTGGGAAGGATGAAAAGCTAGGTGGCCATGCAACCATTCCTGCTAACCTAAAACTTACTTGTGTCTTACAACACATTAGCTTAAGACTTTACCAAATCCAATGCTCCAATATGGGGAAGCTTCTCTGTTTGCTGTTTTTGTGGGTTTTTTTTTTAAGTGTGGTGTCACAGTTCACTCATCTCTTCAACAAGGCCCAGGAGTAGTTACCCGGATATCCGAAATCTGGATGAGCATCCCTGCCCTTGAAACATCTTTTCCATCACTTTTCTGGCCAGCATAAGTGTTTCTAGTTTTCAAAGTTCGCCTCCCCATTGAAGTCTATTGCGGTTCGCGAAAGTTTGCGCGAACCGAACCTTTCGCGGAAGTTCGTGAACCTGGTTTGCGAACCAAAAATCGGAGATTCGGGCCATCTCTAGATTAGCTACATGCTTGTTTCAGGTGTGTGATTCAGCCACTACTGCAGAGAGATCAGAAGAGATCAGCAGGACATCCAAGCAACTGGTATAGTTTAAAAGGAAACATCCTTATTCCTCTCAGTTAAGGTTCCTTTTAATGAAGCTTCCATAAATAACTCACCTCACTGTGTAAAGAGCCAAAGTTTTGAGCGCCTTTCTGGGGCAGCTGCCAGCTCTATGTCATTATGCTGGTGTCACTTCGTCGGCCATTTTAGAAAATGGCAGATTCAATGTAAAAGTGCCAGGAGATGAAATGTAGTAAAAGGAGCTAATGGAAAGCCAAAAAAGGTATATAAAAACACTGAGGAGGCCACCAGGGAGGGTGGGGGAGGGATGCAGTAGCAAGTAAATATTACAATATAAGCGCTAAATGAATAGCAAGTGAAACATGTGTGAAGAAAAGCCTTACAGTGACATGAGATGTGCTATGGATTATGTATGTGCACACTCACATACACATAGGACAGTCTCTCCAACCCCCCCGCCACCCCCAACAGCGCATGCCCCGCTGGCAATGAGTGTCTGCGTTACATGGAATCCAGCTCGCTGAGACACCATATCCCCACCATATCATCATGTTGTTCCTGTACATACACTATAGACAGCATGCACCCAGAGTGTGCGCTAGAAATGTGCTAATTGTCCATTTATTTATTTTTAAAACAAAAGAAAAAAACAGGGCACCGAGAGCCCAATAGTGCAATATAGTTTTAACAGAGGAAATCTGTCTAGATAGTTCGTGCAGAATTATACTCACAAAAAAGGGTCACCAGCAGGCAACCACTTGAAAGGCAGGTGGGGAGAATTGGTACCCGACCCCACTCAGGTATAAAAGTCGCTCTCTGTAGATAGGAAAAAAAGGGGGCGTACCCCTCCACCAAGGGTGGATAAGTAATATGTATCAAACGCAGATAGAACAGAGGCACCAAAAAGAGTAAAAACACTATTACTTAAAAACAGTAAAAAGAGGGAAGGTAAGGTGGACTTACCTCCCTCTAGCAGTGGACAACAAGACTCTGAGGTAGAGTAAAATGCATTTATTAAACAGTGTCACTCCTAAAGATGCAACGCGTTTCGCGGGCCACAGCACCGCTTCCTCAGGCTATACAGGAGTTCAAAAAAGCTGTAAATGGGACATATACATAAATCAACAAAAAAGCATCAAACACTGACAGAGGCATACAGCTGCAACATTGGAACATACATTTCCGAATGTACATGTGTAAAGATTCTTACATTAACTAGAATAGAGTGACCCTCTCAGCCCGATTAGCTGCATTGAAAGCAGGCTCAGGCAGAGTAGGATCACCTAGGATATGTGCTGTATAACACTAAGTGCTTATAAGTAACAACAAGATATTTACCAAGTGCTTGCTCTAAAATTAATGGCAGTGAAAGAACGATGTGCAATAAGGTGGTAATGTCTACTACCAGTGGAACAAAAAAGCGAGGAGCTGGCTGTTAGCCAGTGGGTGACATACCTGTATCCGATCCAAGTATTGAATGAGCACCTCTGTGCGGGCGCGCTCCATAGAGCCCCCATTTGTCCTTAGCTAGGAGAGGTGGGGGCCAATCAGTGCGCGCCATGCGCCGAGAGAAGTACGCTCACGATCGGCCAGGCCAATCCGGTGGAATGCATACAAAATAACGCCTATATGGCTGATTGGTCCGTGCAGTTGCGATGTATTCACTTAAACTGGCAATAGGGAGTATTGATGGTCCATGTCGGTCGGACCACGCAAACGGCCCAGAGCAGAGTCGGCCAACACAAAAGGAACATCCTGAATAACTATCCCCTCCACAGCGTTTCACGTCACTTCGGCACTCACCACAACAACGACCCTCACTTCCTTAAGTTCACCTTCATTGAAGCACTCACTGCCCCATTCCTTTGATACCCTAAAAAAACAGGAGATGTACTGGATCCAGATACTAAAAAGTTTAGTACCGGATGGATTAAATGAAATTCTGGAAAAAATATACTAATTTTTAATTACCTACTCATAAACTGGAAATCTGTTATGGTGCCGGCTGCAGCAACCTGACCGAATGTTTTATGGATTTTTCTAGTCGCTTTCTTTTTAAGATGTCTTAGAATTTTTAGTCCGTTTTAAGGTTTATTTAATAACATGCATTTATACTCATAGTGTTCACTACATCTATATTTATATTTATTTTTAGATTATCAATTCGATAGTGTATGGTCTTTTTAGATACCTTGTGGAATGTTTTTTATACATTCTTTTTATACATCCGTTTTTATACATCTCATTTAATCTGATATCTATATTTGATTATTGATCATATGCTGTTTATAATTATTGTCTCTGCAAACGTCTCCCCGAATTGACAATCACAATCAGCACTCTTTTTTATATAGTTGTTCCTGGTTCCCCACCATAAAAATGGCAGCCACCATCTAAGCATCTATACACAAAAGTACCTTTCTAACCCACAAGATGGCGGCCGCCCTCACATGCAACATTATTATGTCAACCAACAAAATGGCGACCGCCGTATAGGAGACATTCCTATTCAAACCCACAAGATGGCGACCGCCATATAGGCGTCATTTTGTATGCATTCCACCGGATCTCCCCATTGGCCTGGCCGATCGTGGGCGTACTTCTCACGGCGCGTGGCGCGCACTGATTGGCCCCCACCTCTCCTAGCTAAGGACAAATGGGGGCTCTATGGAGCGCGCCCGCACAGAGGTGCTCATTCAATACTTGGATCGGATACAGGTATGTCACCCACTGGCTAACAGCCAGCTCCTCGCTTTTTTGTTCCACTGGTAGTAGACATTACCACCTTATTGCACATCGTTCTTTCACTGCCATTAATTTTAGAGCAAGCACTTGGTAAATATCTTGTTGTTACTTATAAGCACTTAGTGTTATACAGCACATATCCTAGGTGATCCTACTCTGCCTGAGCCTGCTTTCAATGCAGCTAATCGGGCTGAGAGGGTCACTCTATTCTAGTTAATGTAAGAATCTTTACACATGTACATTCGGAAATGTATGTTCCAATGTTGCAGCTGTATGCCTCTGTCAGTGTTTGATGCTTTTTTGTTGATTTATGTATATGTCCCATTTACAGCTTTTTTGAACTCCTGTATAGCCTGAGGAAGCGGTGCTGTGGCCCGCGAAACGCGTTGCATCTTTAGGAGTGACACTGTTTAATAAATGCATTTTACTCTACCTCAGAGTCTTGTTGTCCACTGCTAGAGGGAGGTAAGTCCACCTTACCTTCCCTCTTTTTACTGTTTTTAAGTAATAGTGTTTTTACTCTTTTTGGCGCCTCTGTTCTATCTGCGTTTGATACATATTACTTATCCACCCTTGGTGGAGGGGTACGGTCCCTTTTTTTCCTATCTACAGAGAGCGACTTTTATACCCGAGTGGGGTCGGGTACCAATTCTCCCCACCTGTCTTTCAAGTGGTTGCCTGCTGGTGACCCTTTTTTGTGAGTATAATTCTGCATGAACTATCTAGACAGATTTCCTCTGTTAAAACTATATTGCACTATTGGGCTCTCGGTGCCCTGTTTTTTTCTTTTGTTTTACATATTGATATGCTATTTCATGTCTGATCAGCTCAGTATTGCTAGACAAAACATTAGCCACACTCAGCATATCAATGTATTTTCAACAGTGTCAAATATTTCAGCACTGACAAGCTGATATTTGCAGGTCAAAACATTTCCCACACTCAGCATTTCAATATGTCCTCTAACAAGCATCAGATATTTCATGTCTGATCAGCTTATTATGTCAGGTCAAACCATTTCCCACACTCAGCATATTAATGTCTTCTCACCAGCGTCAAATATTTCAGCACTGACAAGCTGATAGTTGCAGATCAAAACATTTCTCACACTCAGCATTTTAATACATCCTCTCATGAGTGTCAGATAGTTTAGCTATTACAAGCTAAGTTCCTGGTCAACACATTTCCCAATCAGTATATCAATATGCATCTTACCAGTGTCAGATATTTCATGTCTGATCAGCTGATTGCAGGTCATCTTCTCACCAGTGTCAGCCATTTCAGCTCTTACAAGCTATTTGCAGGTCTAAACATTTCCCACACTCAGCATTTCAATATGTCCTCTAACAAGCGTCAGATATTTTATGTCTGATCAGCTTATTATTGCTGGGCAAAACATTTCCCACTTTCGACATATCAATGTATTTTCAACAGTGTCGGATAGCAATAATCAGCTGATCAGACATGAACTATCCAACACTGTTGAAAATACATAGATATGCCGAGAGTGGGAAATGTTTTGCCCTGCAATAATAAGCTGAACAGACATGATATATCTGACGCTTGATAGAGGACATATTGAAATGCTGTGTGGGAAATGTTTTGGTCTGCAAACAGCTTGTAAGAGCTGAAATAGCTGACGCTGGTGAGAAGATGACCTGCAATTATCAGCTGATCAGACGTGAAATATCTGACACTGGAAAGAAGCATATTGATATGCTGAGTGTGGGAAATGTTTTGACCAGCCATCGCTGAACAGACATGATATATCTGACGCTTGTTAGAGGACATATTGATATGCTGAGTGTGGGAAATGTTTTGACCTGCAATAATAAGCTGATCAAACGTGAAATATCTGACACTGCTGAGAAGACATATGGATATGCTGAGTGTGGGAAATGTTTTAAACAGCAATAATCAGCTGATCAGACATGAACTGTTTAAAACATTTCCCACTCTCAGCATATCAATATGTCCCCTCACCAGTGTCAGATATTTCAGCTCTGACAAGCTGATTACTGCTGGTCAAAACCTTTCCCACACTCAGCATACCAATATGTTCTCTCACCGGTGTCAGCTATTTCAGCTCTGACAAGCTGTTTGCTGGTAAAACATTTCCCAAACTCAGCATGTCAATATGTCCTCTAACAAGCATCAGATATATCATGTCTGTTCAGCTTATTATTGCTTGTCAAAACATTTCCCACACTCAGCATATCAATATGCTTCTTTCCAGTGTCAGATATTTCACGTCTGATCAGCTGATTATTGCAGGTCATCTTCTCACCAGTGTCAGCTATTTCAGCTCTTACAAGCTATTTGCAGGTCAAAACATTTCCCACACTCAGCATTTCAATATGTCCTCCAACAAGCATCCAATATATCATGTCTGTTAATATTTTTATTGCAGATCAAAACCTTTCCCACTCTCGGCATATCAATGTATTTTCAACAGTGTCAGATAGTTCATGTCTGATCAGCTGATTATTGCAGGTCAAAATATTTCCCACACTCTGCATATCAATACATCCTCTCATGAGTGTCAGATATTTCAGCTCTTACAAGCCAAGTTCCTGGTCAAAACATTTCCCAATCAGCATATTAATATGCTTCTTACCAGTGTCAGATATTTCATGTCTGATCAGCTGATTATTGCAGGTCATCTTCTTACCAGTGTCAGCTATTTCAGCTCTTACTAGCTGATTATTGGCGGTCAAAACATTCCCCACACTTGGCATATCAATGGGCTCTATTTGCAAAGGGCAGTTCGGTAAAATAATTTTGGTATTTTACACTGTTTTTTTCCAAATTCACTAAAGATTTTCCGCATGAGGCAGAAGTTTGGTAATTTACTGAACAAACATGCTTCAATTCTCTAAGCCCTACTCTGTAAGTGTCACTTACCAGCCGTGGGGCAGGGAGCTGCGTGTATGTGTCGGAGGTTTTCTCTGCAGGTTTTCTCTCCCCATCATCCCTTTAGATGTGCTGCAGCCACCAGGGGGAGCTCTTCAGTATGGCAGAATACAGATTTTCACATCTTAAGGGATGCAGAAAAGCCCCCTAAAATGTCATCTTCCTCTGCTACAGTGAAAGACCCACCCGATACCCAATCACATGTAATCAAATTGAGAAGCAGGACTGTGTGGCTCTCCCTATTGGCTGCCTGGTTCTCCCTAAAGGCTGTCTGTCAAATCTACCACACAGAGAGATCATGAAGGAAGTGAGGTTATCGGTTGCTATGAGCTGGAGAAAAATACTAAACACTTTTGCCCGGTATACCGAATGCGGAAAGCTTTGTGAATTGTAATTTCTTGACATTTCCTGAGGCATTTATCACACAAGTTGGTATTTTAACTCACTAGTTGGTAATATTAATTTTCAGTCAGTAATTCAGTCATAATTAGGGAAAGTGATCTGTAAAATCAGCTGTTTTCAGCATTACCAAATGCAGTAATGCTTTGTGAATAGAGCCCAATTTGTCCTTTCTTGAGTGTCAGATATTTCAGCTCTTACAAGCTGATTATTGCAGGTCAAAACATTTCCCATGCCCATCTAACAATGGCAAGAAGACATATTGATATGCTATTTTATGTCTAATCAGCTTACTATTGGAGGTTAAACCATTCCACACTCAGCATATCAATATGTCCTCTCACCAGTGTCAGATATTTCAGCTCTGACAAGCTGATTACTGCTGTTCAAAACATTTCCCACATTCAGCACATCAATATGTCCTCTGACCAGTGTCCTATAATTCATGGCTGATCAGCTTATTATTGCAGGTCAGAACATTTCCCACACTCAGCATATCAACATGATTTCTCACCAGTGTCAGATATTTCCCATTTGCTGGTTGAAATATACCCCACACTCATCTGACACTGATGAGGGGACATATTGATATGCTATGTCTTGTCTGATCAGCTTATTATTGCAGGTCAAAAACATTTCCTACATTTAGCATATGATGTCATCAGTTTATTTTCCCCTCTGGTTTCCTTTAAGTAATACAGACCTATATATAATACAGACCATTATATAAGACCCGAAACAGACAACTGAGGAGAATAGAAGGATGAGAGACAACT
Source organism: Hyperolius riggenbachi (assembly GCF_040937935.1). Taxonomy (NCBI): domain Eukaryota; kingdom Metazoa; phylum Chordata; class Amphibia; order Anura; family Hyperoliidae; genus Hyperolius; species Hyperolius riggenbachi. The sequence continues at coordinate 207,203,280 of NC_090657.1, read as the reverse complement.
GGGTCATATGCAGACCAACAGCTCAGTGCACCAAATAATGTCTGATCGGTTTTCATTCCTGGTTGGCTTTCTGTTTCTTACAGGCAGCATGTTGGAGCTCTCGGGCTACTTCTTGCACTATCAATGTTCCCCTATGTAACATGACTTTACCTTGCCTTGTAAGGGTTTTTTCGCCTTCCTCTGGATCAAAAGGGATATGTGAGGGAGCAGGCTGGTGTTGTACTTTATACTGGTTGATCTCGATGGACGTATGTCTTTTTTCAACCAAAATAACTAAGTAACTATGTAACTATGTAACATCTACGTCAGCAAGGAGATGACATCATGGCCAATCAGTACTATAGAGAGAGGAGGATTGCCGCAGGAACGCCACATTACTGCAACTTGTCATTTTATCCCAATCACAGAACTCGGAAGCATTGGCCCAATCAAAGCATGAAGAATTATTTCAGCGGAAATCCTATTACAACTTGTGGTGATTTGCTCAGCTGCCTGTGCAGGCAGGCAGCTTTTTGACCATTGTGTAGGTTTGCATGCTGCAGGACTCTGGAAAGAAGAGCTTCTTTCAGTTTTGCAGCTTGTGCTTGCTGAAGAATTTGCATACATTGTCATGCAAATTGCCTGGCCACGTTCATTGGAGGAATGTACTATAAGTACTATGTGTTTCCCACAATGTTTGGCTGGTCATATGGATTCCTTCCTGTGAAACACTCTGGAGAGTGTCAGCCATGCTCTTTGTTTGAAGATCAGCTTAGAGTAATTCCTGGAAACTGTGCTAGGCAGATTCCCTAGTGCAGTTAGGATTGTTTATCTGTTTTGTTTGTCTGTTGCGATTGTCTTGTCTCAACGGTGGTCGACAGGAAGTCGTTCTGATCTCTGTTCTTGGAGCATAGCTGGTGCAGCGGTTGCTACCAGCTATCTCTTCTGTTCTGCCTCTCTGGATCGCACTAGCATCCTGTGCTAGTGCTGTGGATCCTTCTGTTCTGCCTCTCTGGATCGCACTAGCATCCTGCGCTAGTGCTGTGGATCCTTCTGTTCTGCCTCTCTGGATCGCACTAGCATCCTGCGCTAGTGCTGTGGATCCTTCTGTTCTGTTACTCTGTCCCTGGATCGCACTCGCTTTGTGCTAGTGCTGTGGATCCTTCTGTTCTGCCTCTCTGGATCGCACTAGCATCCTGTGCTAGTGCTGTGGATCCTTCTGTTCTGTTACTCTGTCTTTGGATCGCACTCGCTTCGCGCTAGTGCTGTGGATCCTTCTGTTCTGCCTCTCTGAATCGCGCTAGTCACTTTCGCTAGTGCTGTGGATCCTATCTCCCACCTGTTCCTGTTTTCGTGTGTCTGTCTTGTCTGCTACGAGCGCTTGCTGGAGGCTCGGTGAGGTAACCGTTAAGCAAGCGTTCGCGACCTCTGTTTCATGTTTGTCTGTAGATGGTTAGTTAGGCGTGCTTGTCTCTATTGTGCTTATCACGTGGAGACCACGCATAACCGCGTGCACTGTTGCGAATGAGTGCGGTGTTCGCGGTTAGCTAGCGTTTGTTATTTTCCGCATCTCCTCATTGTATGATTTGCTGTGCCTTTGCTATCCTCATATTCTGTTCTGATCTGCCTTGTGTCACTTCTGGCAATCGCCTTTCTTGCGGTTGCGTTTCTGTTTCGTATCTGCTGTTGTGTGTGCGCGGTCGCGGGGTGGCGACTAGATTGGCGCACACACATACAACCTGTCCCTTTGCTCGTTCTCATTCGCAATCGCTTCTCTTGCGATTGCGTTCTGCGCTTCGTACAATTCCTGTCTGGCATTTGTGGAGGTACAGAGGATTGGTTCCTCTGCACTCCCCAGCCCCATCTGCCGACAGGAATTTCCCTCTACGGGTGCGTAGCCCCTTTTGCTGGGTGCCTGCAATTATACACTTGTGGAGGATTTCTGCCGTATCAGCGCACGCGTTGTGCGCTGCTCACGGAGAAAGTTCCACAATCGTTACAGTATGAACAGCCAAACCCAAAACCCCAGTGTAGACGGAATTTCTGATTTGAACGATTTTGTCGAGTTTGGGTCCTGTGTCTTTAAGAGCTTTCAAAGGCTAAATTCGGAGACCAAGGCGGAATTTCTTTCTGAATGTGTGAGGTTTTGTCTGAATCCCACCTTTCAGATTTCTGATCCGTCCACGTCGGCTCTTCTGTTTGCCTATGTGCTCTTAAAAGACGATTTGTTCACCTGGGCGTATGATCTGTTAAAAATCAATTCCTGGAATGATAATCTGTATCAGTTTCTTGCAGTGATATTCTCTCACTGGTTTAAACTGCCTGGCTTGCCACCTGCTCTGATTGAGTGTGTAGCTGCTGATAGGTCAGCTGATCTTTCCCTTCCATGCAAAACCTTTCAGTATGACAATCAGTTCAATGTGTCTGTTGCCACTTCAGGTTTTAAACAGCAGACAGGCAAAGTTGCAAAAAAGGGAAAAATTAAAAAGCGCAAGCATCTGAATAAAACACTCCCTAATGATGTGTATGATGATGTTGCTCAATCTCCAGGTTTTTTGCCCCAATCCAAAGCTTATGTGGATCCTGCTATAGGTAGGATCGCACACTATATTAAAGCAGTTAAAAAAATCTGTTCTTGTTCCTGAACTCCACCCATATGGAGATTATCTAGATACTGGCTTGTTCGAACCTCCATTTGCCTCATGGGATGTCGGGGCCTTATTGGAGGAATTTGATTTTGTTTGGAAAGCCTTTTGCGATTTTTACATCGCAAAAAGCGAAGATGTCTTGAATGCTTGTCTCGATTCTATGTACCTTCTGATTGATTCCGATGAATGTGACAAGGATGATGTGGATCTGGTGATCTATGTATGGCAAACGATTTTGGATGAGTTGCACACACACCAACCTATTGATTCCAATAAAGAGACATCGTTGTCGGATGATTGTTCCTGCCTTTCTGGGGTAAAGCATGAGAGTCTTGACTTTGTGCAATCTGAAATAAATGAGTATGCCGCTGTGGTTGATTCCTGTGCGAATCCTGAAGGATTCTCTCCTGACAGTGTGCAGTTTGAATCTGTGCGATCTGATGCCTGTTTCTCGAATGTTCCTGCAGATTGTGATCGGCATGAGTCTGCCGGTTTCCTCAAGGATGTGTGGGATCCTTTTTCATTTAGAAACAGATCTTTGAGATCTTCCGTCTGTGACCCTGCTATGGGGAAAATTTCTCGACTATGCAGCGTCAAAAGTAAAATTAATATGTCTAATAAAGTTTATCATGTTGATGTCGCTATTTCTTCGGCAAATGAGTCTCTGTCTCACCCTGTTCTCACCTGTAAGGGCCCGTTGTCTGGGGACAGTTGCTCCAGCGTTTCGGTCCTAGATGCCTTGCAGTCTGCTCCGCAGATCACGGAGGTTTGCGCTATGGAAGCGTCAGTTTCACAACCTAAAGTGATTTTTGATTCGCAGGGTTTTGCGTCCTGGCTCCTCGGATTTGACATTGCTGGCAGAATCTAAGAGGGAGACAGCGCTTCGGTTTTGCGAATCTGACTCTGAAACATTTTTGCTGGGTCCAGAGAGAGTTTCTCTGAGCCTGCCCTGTACCATGAATAACAATATGATGTCCAATCACACTGACATTTGTGAGTCCCTTTCTTGCTCTGAGGGAAGTGCTGATTCTGCACCCTGTACTCTGGATGAGTCAATGTGGCCTTGCTTAGAATCCCATGCAGTGTCTCTAGAGGCTCGTCTGGGTATTGCCACTATACTCACCTGTCTTTCTGCAGTTTTGGAGTTGCAAGCTAGTTTGACTGCTACGCAGAATTCTGGGTGCAGCGAGATTAAAGTTAGGGAGTCAGTGTGTGGTCCAGTGAATATTCCTGTACGTTCCGCTCATGATGATGAAATTCAGTCTCAGTTTATGGTGGAACCTTCCCTGGGACATCTGCCCTGTTCACAAAATAAAGTTCCAGTTTTGCCCTGTAACATGGATACTACAGAATCCTTCTTCGAAAACTTGAAAAATGATGTTCCTGAGGTCTTGTTTGATGTTCTGGAGGTCTCCGAGTTCCTCCCAAAGGGTGCAGAACTTGTAGGAGATGTCTCCTGCCCCCCAAGTCCTTCTGAGGTGTTGCCCTCTTCCGTAGGCATTGCTGCCTTGCTGGCTACCTTTTCAGCTCTGGTGGAGCTGCAGTCATGTGTAGTCAATGATGATATTGCAGTCACAGAAATTTCCGAATTTGAATCCGAGTCTTCTTTTGAAAGTCCAGTGCTTGAGACCGATGCTCGTGATGATTCTCTGCCCGGTCCTGGTTTTGGTTTCCTCGTGTCGGACTCTGAGGTTGGCAGTTCCCCAACATGTCCTGAGGTTTCTCCTGTGCTGGTGTACCCCAATGTGCTCTGTGACCCAGAAAGCCCAAGTGTGCCTCGGTTACCAGCATACTCAGATGCTTCCTCGGTTGAGACATGTTCTAATTTAGCCTGCCTGCTTGCATGCCCAGAAGTGGTCCCTGAAAGTCTTGATCTTGATGGGTGTCCTCGTAATTCTGAGTCTGGAATTGTCATTGGTTCCATAGGGGTTCTTGATAGTTCTCCATGTGAGCCTGGTGATTGTTCTGCCCTCTTGGGATCTCTGTGGAGCTTCAAAAGGTTCTGGGAGATTCCGGGAGAAATTTTGCTTGGTACCCTGGATAAGATCAACGGTGGCTTTTGTGTTGTAAGGGACACTTCGAACAGGTTTTGTGGCAGATTTGGTATTTTCGGACGCTCCTTGGAAGGTGGTGGGTATTGTCTGGAGGGTTTCGGTGGCTTCTTCTCTGGTATCCACAGTCCTGATGGGTGTTATGCTGAGACTTGTAGTGCTGATGGGCATGTTTCGGTGGCTTCTGTTTCCGATGAGGTCGGTTTCGGGTGGACTGACTCTGGAATTGGACCTTGTCGGGCTGTCCCGACCTTCATGAGTCTTCATTTGAGTCTGTTGCCAATAGAACTTTTGAGGGTCGTCTAGAATTCGACCCTGGAGGGGGGGGGGGGGGTACTGTGATGATTTGCTCAGCTGCCTGTGCAGGCAGGCAGCTTTTTGACCATTGTGTAGGTTTGCATGCTGCAGGACTCTGGAAAGAAGAGCTTCTGTCAGTTTTGCAGCTTGTGCTTGCTGAGGAATTTGCATACATTGTCATGCAAATTGCCTGGCCACATTCATTGGAGGCGTGTACTATAAGTACTATGCGTTTCCCACAATGCTTGGCTGGTCATATGGATTCCTTCCTGTGAAACACTCTGGAGAGTGTCAGCCATGCTCTTTGTTTGAAGATCAGCTTAGAGTAATTCCTGGAAACTGTGCTAGGCAGATTCCCTAGTGCAGTTAGGATTGTTATCTGTTTTGTTTGTCTGTTGCGATTGTCCTGTCCCAACGGTGGTCGACAGAAAGTCGTTCTGATCTCTGTTCTTGGAGCATAGCTGGTGCAGCGGTTGCTACCAGCTATCTCCTCTGTTCTGCCTCTCTGGATCGCACTAGCATCCTGCGCTAGTGCTGTGGATCCTTCTGTTCTGCCTCTCTGGATCGCACTAGCATCCTGCGCTAGTGCTGTGGATCCTTCTGTTCTGCCTCTCTGGATCGCACTAGCATCCTGCGCTAGTGCTGTGGATCCTTCTATTCTGTTACTCTGTCCCTGGATCGCACTCGCTTCGCGCTAGTTCTGTGGATCCTTCTGTTCTGCCTCTCTGGATCGCACTAGCATCCTGCGCTAGTGCTGTGGATCCTTCTGTTCTGTTACTCTGTCCCTGGATCGCACTCGCTTCGCGCTAGTGCTGTGGATCCTTCTGTTCTGCCTCTCTGGATCGCGCTAGTCACTTTCGCTAGTGCTGTGGATCCTATCTCCCGCCTGTTCCTGTTTTCATGTGTCTGTCTTGTCTGCTACGAGCGCTTGCTGGAGGCTCGGTGAGGTAACCGTTAAGCAAGCGTTCGCGTCCTCTGTTTCATGTTTGTCTGTCGGTGGTTAGTTAGGCGTGCTTGTCTCTATTGTGCTTATCACGTGGAGACTGCACATAACCACGTGCACTGTTGCGAATGAGTGCGGTGTTCGCGGTTAGCTAGCGTTTGTTATTTTCCGCATCTCCTCATTGTATGATTTGCTGTGCCTTTGCTATCCTCGTATTCTGTTCTGATCTGCCTTGTGTCACTTCTGGCAATCGCCTTTCTTGTGGTTGCGTTTCTGTTTCGTATCTGCTGTTGTGTGTGCGCGGTCGCGGGGTGGCGACTAGATTGGCGCACACACATACAACCTGTCCCTTTGCTCGTTCTCATTCGCAATCGCTTCTCTTGCGATTGCGTTCTGCGCTTCGTACAATTCCTGTCTGGCATTTGTGAAGGTACAGAGGATTGGTTCCTCTGCACTCCCCAGCGCCATCTGCCGACAGGAATTTCCCTCTACGGGTGCATAGCACCTTTTGCTGGGTGCCTGCAATTATACGCTTGTTGAGGATTTCCGCCGTATCAGCGCACGCGTTGTGCGCTGCTCACGGAGAAAGTTCCACAATCGTTACACAACTGTTATTTTACATGTGACACAAGACTCTGATATTACCCAATATTTCATGAGTCATTTGATTGGCCTAAAATTTCCATGGTATTCCGATTACTGCAATAAAGTTCAACATTCTCTGATTGGTCCAATACTCAAAAGTATTATAATTAACTAATTTTATTAACAAAATGACAAAAAAAACCCTTTCATCTGAAATGGGTAATCTTCATTTTTAGCAGGATTTTTTTTTCCTAGAATCGGAAATCTCCATTTCCGACCATCTCTAAGAAACTAGCAATCAGGTCCTTTCAACCACAAAGCAGCCTTATTAAGCACTGGAATACACCCATCACAAACATGTCAGTGTTCTTTTTCTTCTGAAACGAATGGCAGACTTGACGGGAGAATAGCAGCAAGGGAAAACACGGGGGGGGGGGGGGGGTCATATTAACTCAATGGATGTTTATTTATTTTTTTGCATACATTAAAAAAGAGCACTGGGGTAATTTGGGGGCCAGAGAAAGCTGCTAGTGAAATATTGGAAAAAAATTACCAATAATCCACTACTTAATTTGGATATGAATAGATCAGTCATTTTCACCTAACCTTGTTATCAAGCGAGCTGTCCCTCTACCGATCCCCCACCACAAAATGCCTAATCAACCACCCAAGTGATGCCTAACCCTAACTGCCCGCCCCACCAACTGCAATTCCCGCCCACCCATAATATAAAATGTGACAGCCCGAATCCCTCTTTAAAGTTCTATGATTTTAGATGTGGGGATTCATCATTCTCTTTCTAGACCCTTATCTTGGCTACAGCCCTTATATATATTTGCAACCATATATGGTATATTTCTTTATAAAAGGCTTGGTTGTCTGTTACAGCACCATTTACTTTTGTCACTTATGTATTTTGCTAGGAACAAAGATACCTGAAGAATTAGTGGAGATTTTGAAATCCGAGTCCTTCCATTCCCACTCTGAGGGACTTCAGTCTGAAGAGAATGGCTGGTTTACATGAAGATGACTTATATGGATCCTTAGAAATGCAGATCACACCTCATTTCTGATAATATAATACATGATGCACTAAACATTCCTGTTGTGCGGACAAGTCCAGGGTAATTGGTATCATCCCGATTCAATACTTCTGAATTAAGAGATAAAGGGAAGACCATAAGACCAAAGTGAGTAAAGTATGTAGGGTGTAAAGCCCTCATCAATTACTTCATGCAGGTGCGAAGGATCTCATTTAATCAGAAGCTCCCCCTTTGATACCTGACTCACTGGATCTGGCAGCTAGATGGAGCCGAATGCACATCAGGGGTATAGGACACCCCTATGCCTCTCTGGCAATCTGCACGGCACTTTGTAATCCCGATCACCTCGTCATCAGTGAAGCCAATAGCCAGCTGTTGCTGCTGCTCAAGCTGGGGCCCCACTGAATCCTAGCTCCACCCCTAATTAACCAAAGTGCTGCTGAAAACTGTTAATTTGTTTAGCATTTTCACACATTTAAAGGCCGGTTCACATGGGCGCTAAAGGAAGGGGCTTTGTGCTCCTCGCTTAAAGAGAACCTGAGATGAGAAGCGTCTCACATTCCATACTTACCTGGGACTTCCTTAAGCCCCCTTGAGGCCACTCGTCCCTCACAATATCCCCTGGTGGCTCTGGACCCTGGCAATTCAGCCCTTCATTGGGCATGCGCGCCCCAGCATGCTCCTCCGTCATGCTCCTGTCCCTCAGCCACTGGAGCGCAATGTGCTCCTTTTCCCTCTTCCTGTACATGGTAAATAAAATGGTGCTCACTGGACTTGTATTAAGCCCACACTGCATCTGGTCTGCTCTTGCTCCTGACATCTGCAAGCTTTATGCCGAGATCCTCCGACTTCTGATGCATGTCATGTCGTCATGAGCCTCTGGGGGCAGCATACAGCACAGAGGAAGAGTAGATCAGATTCAGAGTAGACTAGGTAAATATAACTGCACTTTACAAGGAAGAGGAATCTGGCTATGGTGCGGGTTCTACCATGATGCTTCTGCTGGTGGCCCGGGTCACTGAAGTTCTGCCCATGTGACTTTACAACCAGTTAAAGTGAAGCTTCCTCTTGTACCTTAGAACAGTGTTCCCCAACCCTGTCCTCAAGTACCACCAGCAGTGCATGTTTTGTGGACATACACACAGAAGTATTTAATCAGCTCTGCTGAGACACTAATTACCTCACTTGTGAATATGTGCTATTTCCTGCCAAACATGGACTGTGGGTGGGCCTTGAGGACAGGGTTGGGAAGTCCGGCCCTATAATATTTATATCTAAGGCAGGGAACACACTAGATGCGATTGTGCATGTGTCCGGATGGCAAAACGCACACAATTCCATAGGCTACTGAAGTCATTAGTCTTGCTCTGGAAAATGCTCATCGTGTTTTGTGTTTTGCAATTTTCCATGCATTTTTAAATCGCACATCTTTCTGCTTTTCCCTGCACGATGTGCACATTTGCATACAGTATATTCTGCCAGAAACGCAGAATAAAAGAGACCAATAGCGGCAAAGCTTTAGCAGAAAACGCAAACGTAAAAGCCAATGGAGACCCAGAAATTGATGGGGAAAATGGCCCTGCAAGTGTGTTACCTGCCTAAGCAGTGGTGATGACTATTGTAGTCTATGTTATGAGTACTCACAATGCACAGAAACCTACAGACTGTGACAGGGAGGGGAGCCAAAATCAGAATGGGAACTCTGGCCATACACAGTACTATCCAACTGTACCACAAAATGGCCATACACAGTACTATCCAACTGTACCACAAAATGGCCATACACAGTACTATCCAACTGTACCACAAAATGGCCATACACAGTACTATCCAACTGTACCACAAAATGACTGAATAAATAGTACAATCAAATCAGTCAGTTAATTGATTGAAACTTTTCTCTTCATCAAACAATGTTTTAATCAATCTTTTCTATGAGAAAATTGCTGCCATGTCAGTGGGTGCTCTACCTCTGTGTCTTATTTGGTATTACAATTTGAAGGATTTTTTTATGCTTAAACATGCGATGCACCACCTCTGTTCACATTGCTAGTAAAAATAAACAACATTTCTTGTTTCTTTGCAATAAAAGAAAATGTAATAATGTAAAAAAAAACACATTTAAAAAATAAAAATAAAAACCATGAATAAAATGTTTTAAAGACAATGTACCTTGTTGGTGGCATTCAATAATGAAACTAATAAAATCACCCTTGGGCCCTGCTTTACATTGTCCGGGGCAGATGATCTAGATGAGAGTTTAAAAATGATGGGGTTATATTTCTTTACTCCCAATTCTAGTTTTTTGCCTTGAGCCATATTAGGTTGCCTGGGTGTGAGTTCCTGTCTTTAGGTTGATGTAGATTTCCATGTGATTGACAAGGTTGGTTTTAATTGGAGTATTGTCCATATGGTCATTGATGCTATGCATTAAAGTGAATCTGAAGCATAATTAAAATAAAAAAATAGATACTTATCTAAGGAGGGGGAACGCTCTGGGTCCTATAGAGCCTTTCCGTTCCCCTCCTCATCTCCGCATTCCCCCGCAGGCCCCTCTGTTTAAATCTCCACCGTGGGAGGTTTTGGGAGTCTTTGGGAGCCCGAGTGCTTTGGAAGACTCTGTACTGCACACGTGCGAGAGATGGTGCTCGCTCATATGTAGTGTGGAGCAGCCTGTCTTCTGGAGCCCGAGTGCTCCTAAACACTTCCGAAGCCCACCCGCAGCAGAAGAAAGCAGTCTCCCATTGGTCATGGGTTGGAGACTGCTAACGGGGGAGCCTGCGGAGCAATGATGGGAGGAGAGGAATGGGAAGGCTCTAGAAGACCCTCTCCTTAGGTAAGGATCTGTTCTTTTTTCTTGTTATGCTATAGACTCCCTTTAAAGGGAACCTAAAATGAGTCTTCCACATTTATTTCCATTTAAGCAATACTAGTTGCCTGGCTGTCCTGCTGATCTCTATGGCTGCAGTGGTATCTGAATCACAAACCATACTCAAGGAGCTTATCCAGTCAGACATCAGTCAGAGCACCTGATCTGCATGCTTGTTCAAGGTCTATGGCTCAGGCCACATGTACAGTGGTGTATTGTGGTGTAGCAGCTGCTTTGTAATGGGGCTTACTGCGCTGCAATGCAACAAATATGTGCTGTTAACAGTGTGGTAGTAGGGCTGTGGTGTGATAACGCACTGCATGCAGGTTAACAGGTACAGTGTAGTACACTTTTCATTGACTGTATGCAACGCTTTGTGGCCATAACGTGCAGTACTACCATTCCATTCTGTTGCTTTCCTCTTATACAAGGAATACAGCAGAATGTCCCAGTGTGAACACGGCCTCAGGCTGGGATCACGGTGGGCAGAATCACTAGCGTTGTGGAAAACCCATGGTTTTTTTTTTGCCCACAATGAAAGTCTATGGGCTGCATTGCAAAATGCATATATCTTAATTTTACAAATGCATGGAAAAAGCAGCACATAAGGTATTTCAGTGGAGACGCAGAGGACTACCGTATTTCACGCCGTATAAGATGCTCCGGATTATAAGACGCGCCCAGGTTTAGAGGGCAAGAAACAAGGGAAAAAAAATATAAACTAAACCTGGTGCGTCCATATTTCAGGAGCATCCTGTACATGTCCTCCCACAAATGGTGTCCTCCTGTGTACCTCATGTGTCCTTATCTCCCCCTGTCTACCCCAAGTGTCCTCTGGTCTCCTACCCTGTGTCCTGTGGACTCCCCCCTGTGCCCCCTAGTGTGTCCCCCTGTGCCCTCTGGTCTCCCCCCTTTGTCCTGTGATGTTCCCCCCGTGTCCTCTGGTCTGCCCCCTCTGGTCCCCCCTGTGCCCTCTGGTCTGCCCCTGTGTCCTCTGGTATGCCCCCTCTGGTCTGCCCCCTCTGTGTCCTTTGGTCTGCCCCCTCTGTGTTTTGTCACCCCGCATGTTTCCCCCTGTGCCTGGCTCCCCGCTATGTGTTTATCCTACCCCCGCTTACATGCCTAAGTCCCCCACTTACATTGCCGGGTCCCCCCTGTGTATTCAGCGGCAGCGGGCAGCAGCTTACCTCCTCATCTTGCCCGCGGCGATTGAATACATCCGGCTCCTGTGGGCGGCTTCCTCTACTGCCGGCTTCTAATGATGCGTAATTGATGATGCGTCATTAGAAGCTGGCACTAGAGGAAGCTGCCCACAGGAGCTGGATGTCATTTAATCGCCGCGGGCAAGATGGAGGAGGTAAGCTGCTGCCCGCTGCCGCTGCATACACAGGGGGGACCCGGTGATGTTAGCGGGGGGCTTAGACATGTAAGCGGGGGGGGGGAAGGAGGATAGACACATAGTGGGGAGCTAGGCACAGGGGGCAATAGGCAGGGAATCCCCGACATAGCGGCGGTTCGTATCGGCAGGCGTTCGGAAGTTGGGGATTCCCTCCCTTTACCGTATAAGATGCAGGGACTTTTCACCCCATTTTTTGGGGAGAAAAAGTGCGTCTTATACGGCGAAAAGTACGGTACATTTTTACATGCATTTTTGATGTGTTTCTGATTAAATATGATGCTGTATTTTACTCCACTGAAATAGGGAAATGCACTAAAAATGCATGAAAAATGCAGTTGCATACCTAAACGCACGCAAAACTGTAGAAACACAAAATCTAAAAAAACACCTGGTTTTCTGCACTGCCTAGCGTGCTCCTAGCCTCACAGTATTAGGCCCAGTGCACACCGAGCGGTTTTTGATGCGATCCGCCGGCCGCATCCGCCTGTCAAACCACTCGGTTAATGTATCTCAATGAGATGGTGCATGCTGGCAGTTTGAGGATTGTAGCAAACCACAAACGTGCCTCCTGCTGCACATTTACATTGATGCAGAAACACTTCTGCAAACCGCAAAGGATAGGAAAAACGCAAACGGCTCTGAAAAACGCTACTTCAGAGTGGTTTGCCAGGCATTTTTGCTACAGAAGCTGTTCAGTACAGCTTTTACTGTAACAATTTATGTAATTGCTACACAAAAACTCAGCCAAAACCGCTAGACATGTTTAGATATCCGCTGTAAACATGCCTAGAATCGCTCTGAAATCTGCTCCCAAAACTGCTAGCATTTTGCAGATCTGCTAGCGGTTTTGGTGTGCGCTGGCCTTAGAGACACAGGATCAAGGGAACAGCCAGGCAACTCTCTCTGTAACAACCAAGGTACATCTTCTTGCACGGCCATCAGTTACAATAAACAATTACCGACTTCAACTCATTATAGCAGACAGCAGAGAGGGCAAATATGTTGGCAAAACAAATCTGGCTTGCATGCAAAAATTGTATGCAGCTTGAATTAAACCAAATGCACCTCCTGCTGAACTTGATTGGCCCAGTACCAAGCTGCCTACAAATCAGGGGGCGGTCCTTCCATAAAGCAACATGAAACGCAGGCTTCAAGGTGGCAACAATTCTCGGATGGCCTCTCACCAAATGTCCCCCTCCTCACACTGCCCATCTCCACCTCCCTAGGTGTGCAGCACCGCTTCACTCAGCGTTCCAGCGATGGGATCTCCATTCACCCATCCAGCGTCCTGTATCCATGGCTACAGGTCGGGTCACATGAGGCGCTGCTGTAATCAGAGAGGAAGCAGCACTTCACGTGTGGCTGGTGAACCCATCGCTAATCTGCTGGGGGTGGGTGGATGAGGTGACGTGCAGCACATACCTGGCATCCTGGGAATCAGATGCTGCAGGCCAACAGAGAGGAGATGCTGTCTTGGAGGAAGCAGAGGAAGGTAAGCGAGTGCCAGTGCCTGCAATGTGCAGCCTGATGTGTCTCTCCTGGGGGGGAGAGGGGGGTTTAACAGCTAGGAAAATCTCTGGCAAAGCATAGAAAACCCAAGTTCCAGCCTTCTTGGCTTTTACTGAGTTAGGACTTCCTTCTACCAGTGAAATATGATGGACTCCAAGTATACTGCTGAAAGACCTGAGTTGTAACTCCTCTAAGTGGAGGCCTTGTGGCCATGGACAAGCCACCTGCGTCACAGAATAGTATGGAACTGGCCATTGCTTGGTGGTTTGTACACCTGACAATGTTTTTATTTGGCTGCTTTGCTCAGGGCAGCCCACTACAAAAGTTATACATGAAGAAAAAAAAATGTAGCTGACTAATCTTTATAACAAATAACTTTAACCCGGTCGATCAATAGAAAATTTAGAGCCACAAGGCTTAGAACCAACAATTCTTCTACAGCAGGCCAGAGCAGCAACTGTCTGAGACACCAGCTCCTTTTGTGCTTGAACCTGCTCCTGGTTTGGGTTAGTGTGGTGCTATATGGGTACTCAGGCTGTAGCTTTGGAGACCTGGGTTTGAATCATAGTGGTAGCAGTGTTTTACTCCTTAGGTATGTATATATTTGATGATCCATGAGAAATACATCTCCTGGCCTTTAGCTCAAGTGATTATCAGCTAGTAAGCGCATTTGGAAGGTGTTTAAAGCTCATTCATTTTTTTGTACTAGTATAGTATGATGGACGAGCACATGTGGTTGGGGGAAGGAGATAGCTCAGTGGTATAGGTCTCTGCCAGCAGTGCTGAGAAGCCTGAGTTCAATCCTGGTGGAGATTCCTGCTCTAATCTTATCTCTTTCTCAAGCTGTTCTACTTGTGAAATACGATGGACGAGCACATATACTCAGGAGAAGGAGATAGCTCAGTGGTGTGGGTCTCTGACAGCAGTGCTGAGAAACCTGAGTTCAATCCTGGTGGAGATGCTTGCTCTAATCTTATTATCTTTTTGTCGGTATTTTAGACTTCTGGGTGGTCATTCATAAAAATCTTGCCAGCTGCGATGCAAGTGCGGAGATCTCCCGCTGAAGGCTGGCGGTAAGCTGTCGGAAGACATACGGAAACACTTCAGCCAGCAGAGTCCCTCCATGCGCTGCTCTCTCTGGGAGGTCTGTCCCATTCACTTGTATGTAATCCGCAGGCTTCTCGCTAAATCAGAGGAAGCTGTATTTCCAGTCCACATACCGCTTCATCTAATCTTTATGGATGGCCATTTTATTACTTTTTTCTAGATAAATCTAGAAAAACACTGCAGAAGGCGGAAATTTCTCCCTCTGCTGGGGGATTGTAGATTTTCATGTGGGAACAGCTTTTATGAATGCCCACTTTGCTAAATGGTCAGGAAAGTCCGCTGTTTTGAACGGAAAACTTGCGGTGAAGTTTTATGAATAGAGCCCTTTGTATTGGTCTTCCATGTGAAATTCCAATAAAATTGTTTGTGGCAGTAATGTGACAAAATGTGAAAAACTTCAAGGGGGCTGAATATTTTTGCGAGCCACTGTATATGTGTGTGTGTGTGTGTATGTATATATATATATATATATATATATATATATATATATATATATATATATATATATATATATATATATATATATATATATATATATATATATATATATATAGTTTGGCATACTGGGAGCTGTAGTCCCCCCCTTAGACACACACACACACACACACACACAAGGCTGGGGAGGCATGGGAGTTGTAGTCCCCTCACCTTCACCCCCTTGCCCTGGATCTCCAGGCTCTTCATTGTGACTATAAAGAACAAACTGCACTTACCTGGGGCTTCTTCCAGCTCCTCTCAATCGATCGGTGCCCTTGCCGCAGCTCCTCTCCCTCCCGGCATCCAGCGGTAAAGAAGCCGACCTCGCCAGGTTGGCTTCCGGGTCGGTGTCATGTGCGCTCCACGGCGCGGGTCACGTGGTGTAAGTGACGTTATCAGGTCTCTAATACGCAGGTGCAGTAGTTCTGCGCTTGCGCAATAGAGACCAGATGACGTCACTTAACACCACGTGACCCACTCCATGGAGCGCACATGAAGCCGACCCGGAAACCGACCTGGCGAGGTCGGCTTCTTCATCGCTGGACACCGGGAGGGAGAGGAGCTGTGGCGAGGGCACCGATCGACTACCAGGAGCTGGAAGAAGCCCCAGGTAAGTGCAGTTTGTTTTTTATAGTCTGCGCGGATCTTCCCTTTAACCCTGGAGGGGATAAGGCCCCTTGCTTGCTAAACTTCTCTCTTTAGGTGGGGAAAGGCTATCTTATCATCCTGCAGGAGTCTACATATCATGTCTTAAAACAGAACTAAAAGTGAAATATATCACTAAAGCTGACTCATAGCTTGCTATACTAGCAGCCAGGCTTGAACAGAATGTACAGTGCAGGGAAAGTCCTGTCCTGCTAGTCATTTCACCCCCAGTCTGCTTCCCTAGTGAGATGATTCAAAGATTCGGATCAAAGATCTGAATCTTTTCAATGAACTGATTCGAATGATCCGAATCCTTGAAAAGATCCGGACTTCCCATCTCTAATAACCATCCTGTTACCACATCCTCACGGGGCCAAATTGGAGGGAAAAATAAACTGGAGAGATCATTGGCCAAGGAGAGGGACAAAGGCTGACGCTGGGCTGCAGTAACTGGCTGGCTAAACTGAGGGGCGGGACTGTCTTGTACAGCAGGGAACTCCTATTGCAACATGTTGTGGGCGGGGCTTGGCACTAGCATCAGCTTACAGCTATCACTATGGACCCTTGGCCAATCACTGGCAGGGGGCGTGGGTTTGATTTCAAAAGGAGGGAGATTGGAAAAACCTTGAATAGCTCTGCCTCCTGAACTTGACTTGCTTGAAGTGGATTCCTTTGGCGTGGAATCCCACAACGAGCTGCCTGTCTCTCCTGTACCTGCCATCTTATGCCTGCTCTAGCAGGGCCAGCAGCAGAAGCTAGCCTCATGCCTCAGCATCCTCACAGTAACCAGCTGAGCTCACATACTCCCTGTCAGGGGAAGGGAGAGGGACACAGATTGTGCATGCACAGCAGCAGCAGCATCCCCCACCCGGCACACAGCCAGCAGCAGCAGCAGCCCCCGGCACACAGCCAGCTGCTGCAGCCCCCGGCACACAGCCAGCTGCTGCAGCCCCCGGCACACAGCCAGCTGCAGCAGCCCCCCAGTCACAAAGAAGCCAAATCTGCCTCCCCCCCCCCCCCCACAGCCATCAGCAGCTGCCTTCCCCCGGTCACACAGCAGCCGCAGCTGCCTTCCCCCGGTCACACAGCAGCCGCAGCTGCCTTCCCCCGGTCACACAGCAGCCGCAGCTGCCTTCCCCCGGTCACACAGCAGCCGCAGCTGCCTTCCCCCGGTCACACAGCAGCCGCAGCTGCCTTCCCCCGGTCACACAGCAGCCGCAGCTGCCTTCCCCCGGTCACACAGCAGCCGCAGCTGCCTTCCCCCAGTCACACAGCAGCCGCAGCTGCCTTCCCCCGGTCACACAGCAGCCGCAGCTGCCTTCCCCCGGTCACACAGCAGCCGCAGCTGCCTTCCCCCGGTCACACAGCAGCCGCAGCTGCCTTCCCCCGGTCACACAGCAGCCGCAGCTGCCTTCCCCCGGTCACACAGCAGCCGCAGCTGCCTTCCCCCGGTCACACAGCAGCCGCAGCTGCCTTCCCCCGGTCACACAGCAGCCGCAGCTACCCCCTCCCCCCCATCACACAGCAGCCGCAGCTTCCCTCCTGTCACGCCGCAGACACAGCTGCCCCATCACACAGCAGCAGCCCCCCATCACACAGGGAGATGTGGGGAGAGGCAGTGTGTAGCAGGGAGAGGAGAGCTGAGTTTAAAAGTGTAGGTAAGTGGCCAACTGCATTAGGACTGGGCTTGTGTCAGCTAGCTTAGCACAGCAAGAGCAGCCACCAGCACAGCTTAAGGCTGGTTTCACAGTGGGACATTACAGGCGCACGTTAGAGCAGCCTGTAATGCAGCCCACCGCACAGTACTGAAAAATCAATGGGGCTGTTCACAGTGCGGACGTTGCGTTACATTGTAACGCTGTGTCACAAGACAACGTACTGCATGCAGTACTTTGGACGCGGCTGAGCCGCTTTAGACTGCTTGCACATGCTCAGTAATGTTGGGGAGGAGCGGAGAGCGGCCAGGCACATGGCTAATTAATATGCACTGCACGTTATGACGTGCAGTGTTTACTTCCTGGAGCAGCCGCTCTGTGCGGCAATTGGCTGGCGGGACCACGTGATGCCGCATGCGCACAAGAGTGCGCATCACGGCATCACTGACGCCAGAGTGAGCTGCACAACGCGTCTCACTCTGACGTCCAGATCCAGCACCACCAGGCGTTGAGTTAGGGGGACGTTATGCGACCTTAACGCCCCCTCTAACGCAATGTCCTGGTGTGAAATTAGCCTAAAGGGATACCTGAGGTGAGAGGTATATGGAGGCTGCCATATGTATTTCCTTTTAAGCAATACCAGTTTCCTGGCTATCCTGCCAATCCCCTGCCTGTAATATTTTTAGCTATAGACCCTGAACAAGCATGCAGCATGTCAGGTGGTTCTGACTGTTCTAACAAGATTAGCTGCATGCTTGTTTCTGGTGTGATTCATGCATTACTGTAACCAAATAGACCAGCAGGACTGCCAGGCAACTGGCATTTTTTAAAAGGAAATGCATATTTCGTATTACAGTTGTCCTTAAAATTATATATGGGAGGCAAATTAAAAAGGAGCGTTAAAGGGAACCCAAGGTGAGAGGGATATGGTGGCTGACATGTTTGTTTCCTTTTAAATCAGATTTGCCTGGCTGTCCTGCTGATCCTCTGCCTCTAATACTTTCAGCCATAGACCCTGAACAAGCATATGCTGATCACATGTCTATGACAAATCTGACAGGATTAGCTGCATGCTTGTTCTGTGTGTGATTTACACCCAACTGACCAGAATTCTCAGTAGGACTGCCAGGCACAGGCAACTGGTATTGTGTAACAGGAAATACATGTCAGCTTCCATAGGTCTCACACCTTGGCTTCCTTTTACATCAGGGATTTATCTACATCCCAGTAAGTAGCTGATGCCCCCTTTCCCACAAGCAAGATTTACCTTTTCTCAAATAGATCATCAGGAGGGCCTGTATGGTGGATATTGTGGGGAAGCCCCTCCCACAGTGTGATGTCCTGACAGCAGTGTTGCCAAATCATCCCTTTAATTACTAACACATCTAAGTTATACAGGTGCTGGGGCTATTTGCACATAATCGGTGCCTTAACTGCATCTACCTAGCCACAAAACCTGTATAATTTTTATGTGTCAGTAATTAAAGGGATGAGTTGGCAACACTGCCTGACAGTTTGCTGTCTGGCCCTCATTGCATTGTGGGAATTTATGGTGTTTTCCAACCAACAAGCAAGCAATATCTTCCTCTGTGCATGGAACTCAGTAATGAACATTCCGCGCAGATCACCTGGCAGAACTAAAGATGTCGCTCACCACCAGGGATATATTTCAGAATGTAAATCAGGGAGAGGAAAGATTGTACAATGGGAAACCACTTGCTAAATAATCAATAGATGAATATTGTAAACAATAAGTAATTATGTTGTCATTTTCACTACAGTTCCTCCTTTAAATCAGTTTAGCTTGACTTACCTGGTGCCTCCTCCAGGACTAGAAGTCTTGTGTAGTCTTTGCTGCAGTTCTGCTGCCACCCATTCTTCCTGTGTCCCCCTCAGCAGTGGCTTCTGTGCAAGCACGGGTTTGTGCGTGTAATGCTGAGTTCTCATGCCTGGGAGCATTCTGCACAAGTGCAGTACTACTGCGCAGAACACTCCCAGCCACAGGCGCATGAGCGGTGCATGCACCCATGCATGTGCAGAA
Organism: Hyperolius riggenbachi; assembly: GCF_040937935.1. NCBI lineage: Eukaryota > Metazoa > Chordata > Amphibia > Anura > Hyperoliidae > Hyperolius > Hyperolius riggenbachi. The sequence continues at coordinate 207,184,032 of NC_090657.1, read as the reverse complement.
GCCAGTGACCACTATGGAGTGGGTGACAGCAGAACTGCGGCGAGGGACACAGACTTCTAGGAGCTGCAGGAAGCCCAAGGTAAGTAAAGCTACATTGATTTCATTTGCCTCATGTTTCCTTTAAAGGAGAACTGTAGTGAGAGGGATATGGAGGCTGCCATATTTATTTCCTTTTAAGCAATACCAGTTGCCTGGCAGCCCTGATGGTCTATTTGCCTAAATAAGTGTCTGAATCACACCAGAAACAAGCATGCAGCTAATCTTGTCATATCTGTCTAAATTTGTCAGAAACACCTGATCTGCTGCATGCTTGTTCAGGGCCTATGGCTGAAAGTATTAGAGGCAGAGGATTAGCTGAATAGCCAGGCAACTGGTATTGCTTAAAAGGAAATAAATATGGCAGCCTCCATATACCTCTCACTACAGTTCTCCTTTAAGTGCACCTGTAGAATTTTTGTACCAAATTGAACCTCTCTGGAGATTTGGAACTTGGTATGCTAATGGGGGTTGGGGAGCACCATTTCTTACCTGGAGGCTGCTAATGTAGCCCCTTGTCCCTGTGATGATTGCCAGCTGCAGCTTGCCGCACCTACAAGAATCCCGCTGTAGAGTGTGCTCCTGGCCGCACTGCATACTACAGCTCCCAGTATACATTGCGGCATGCATCTGCTGGCATGCATTGTGCCTGGGAGTGTACTCTGCTGCAGGATTCTTTGAAGTAGCTCCTAGTAGGTAAGTCATGGTGCTGCCCTTAACCCCCCCCCCCCCCCCCCAAAAAAAAAAAAAAGCATACTAAGTTAGGAACCTAACTTATGGCAATTGAGTTTGCAAGAAAATAAAGGTTTACCTTAGTGCTCAATGGGCTCTATTCACAATAAGCAGTTGGATTAAAAAAAATAGATGGAGATAAAATACCTCATGCGGTATTTTACCCTTTTTTTTTTTTATTCTAAATTCACAAAAGTTTTCTCCCATGAGGCAGAAGTTTGGTAATTTACCGAAAAAACTGCCTCAATCCACTAAGCCCTGGTCGGTAAGTTTCACTTACCAGCCATCTAGCAGGGCAGCAGGCAGGGAGGTGTCTGTTTGTTTGTCTGTCAGTCAGTCAGAGGTTTTCCAGACTGTGCCGCCTGTCATCCCTTTAGATGTGCTGGAGCCACCAGGGGGAGCTCTTCTATGTGCTAAAATCCAAATATGCACATCTAAAGGGATGCCGGCAGAGTTGTAGCTTGGTTCTGCATTGATGCACTGAAAATCCCACCTGCATACATATTGCATCCAATTAGCATGAGAAGGAGGCTGTGTGTCTCTCCCTATTGGCTGCCAGGTTCTCCCCAAAGGCTGTCTGTTAAGTTATTACACAGAGACAGCATGAGGAGAACAGGTTGTCGGCTGCTGTGGGCTGGAGAAAATTACCAAACGCTTTTGTCCGGTAAATGAAGTGTGCAAATCATTGTGAACTTACATTTCTTGCCATTTCCCGGTGTATTTACAGCATAAGTCAGTAATTTACCTCACTAGTCGAACTTTTTTTTCTTTTTTCTTTTTTTTTTTTGTGCGGTAACAAGTTTAGTGAATTGTAATTTGGGAAGTTGATCAGGAAAATCTGCTGTTTTGCGCATTAACGAATGCGGTAGTGCTTTCTGAATAGAGCCCATTGTACTTTAAAGTAGGGATGATCCATGAATGTATTTCATGCGGACTTGTCTAAATGTTAATGCAAATATATACAGCTTGAAAATGGACCAATCAATTGAACCTGTGTGGGACTTGACTGGTCACATTTCAAGCTGAATTTATTTGCATACAAATTTACATACATCCTGATCTGTGGAACCGAAGTCAGCTGAAGCATTTTTGGCACCTGGAATCGTTGGTTTCACTAAACTGAGGAGTCAAGGCTCATACACACGTCAGATTAGTCTTATGGTGTGTACACACTTGAAAGATAAATGAAAGAGATCAGACCAATTTTACCCCTTTCATGTAGTATGAGAGCCATACTCTACACAGTCTATTCTATTGAGCTGCACTCCCCATCAGATAAAATCTTTGCAAGATGCTGCACACAAAGATGCCCGTACACACTCAAAAGATCATTATCTGCAAAATATCCATTCCTGCAAAAGATCCATTCCTGCAAAATGCATTCATAGTCTATGAGATCTGCAGATCCTCATACACACTTGGTTTAACAGACAATTTATCTGCAGATCATCTGCAGATCAGATCCACCAGGATGGATTTTCAGATCTGCAGATGATTGCCAGATATGCAGATGAAGTCTGTTAAACCAAGTGTGTATGAGGATCTGCAGATCTCATAGACTATGAATGCATTTTGCAGGAATGGATTTTTTGCAGGAACAGATCTTTTGCAGATAATGATCTTTTGAGTGTGTACAGCATCTTTGTGTGCAGCATCTTGCAAAGATTTTATCTGATGGGGAGTGCAGCTCCATAGAATAGACTGTGCAGAGTATGGCTCTCATACTACATGGAAGGGGGTAAAATTGGTCTGTGATCTTGCATTTTCCAAAGACTTTTATCTCAAATGTGTATGAAACATTAGGAAAATGAAAGATCACAGACCAATTTTACCCCCTTCCATGTAGTATGAGAGCCATACCTACACAGTCTATTCTATGGAGCTGAACTCCCCATCAGACAGAAATCTTTACAAGATGCTGCACACAGATACTGTAGACATTCAAAAGATCAGTATCTGCAAAAGATCTGTTCCTGCAAAAGATCCGTTCCTGCAAAATGCATTCATAGTCTATGATATCTGCAGATCATCATACACACCTTGTTTAACAGATATTCATCTGCAGATCAGATCCACCAGGACGGATTTTCAGATCTGCAGATGAATGTCAGTTAACCTCCTTGCCGGTTATCCCGAGCTCAGCTCGGGGTAACCTGCGCAGGAGGATTTCTCAGGCCCCGCTGGGCCGATTTGCATAATTTTTTTTTTTGTTACAAGCAGCTAGCACTTTGCTAGCTGCTTGTATCATTCGATCACCGCCGCTCGTCGCCGATACGCCGCGCCGCCCCCCCCCCCGCCCCAGACCCTTGCACAGCCTGGCCAATCAGTGTCAGGCAGCGCTGAGGGGCGGATTGGGATTCCCTGTGACGTCCCGACATCCATGACGTCATCCCACCCGGTCGCCATGGCGACCGGGGAAGCCCAGCAGGAAATCCCCATTCTGAACGGGATTTCCTGCTTACTCTGATCGACGAAGGCGATCGGAGTGGGTGGGGGCTGGGGGGATGCCGCCGCTCAGCGGCTATCATGTAGCGAGCCCTCGGCTCGCTACATGATTTGGAAAAAAAATAAATTAAAAAAAAGTGCTGCGCTGCCTCCTTGCCGGGGAGAATTACACCGGCAAGGAGGTTAAACAAGGTGTGTTTGATGATCTGCAGATCTCATAGACTATGGGCTCTATTCATAAAACCTTACCGCAAGTTTTCCGCTCAAAACAGCGGATTTTTCCCGTCCATTTAGCAAAGTCGGCATTCATAAAAGCTGTTCCCGCATGAAAATCTACAATCCCCCAGCAGAGCGAGAAATTTCCGCCTTCTCCAGTGTTTTTCTAGATTTATCTAGAAAAAAGTAACAAAATGGCCATTCATAAAGATTAGAGGAAGCGGTATGAGGACGGGAAATACCGCTTCCTCTGATTTTGCGGATTACATACAAGTGAATGGGACAGACCTCCCAGAGAGAGCAGTGCACGGAGGGACTCTGCCGGCTGAAGTGTTTCCGCATGCCTTCCGCCAGCTTACCGCCAGCTTTCAGCGGGAGATCTCCTCTCTTGCATCGCAGCTTTCAAGATTTCTTTGAATGACCACCCAGAAGTGTGAAATACCGCTGCGGTATTTTCCCTCCAGGAGTTTTCTCGCAACAACTTTTTTATGAATAGAGCCCTATGAATGCAATTTGCAGGAACAGATCTTTTGCAAATACTGATCTTTTGTGTCTGTACAGCATCTTTGTGTGCAGCATCTTGCAAAGATTTTTTTTTGATGAGGAGTTCAGCTCCATAGAATAGACCGTGTAGGTATGGCTCTCATACTACATGGAAGGGGGTAAAATTGGTCTGTGATCTTTCATTTTCCAAAGACTATGGTCTGATGTGTGTATGAGCCTTACCACCCTCCATGTAGTATGAGAGCAATACCTACAGTCTTTTCTATGGAGCTGAACTCCACATCAGAAAAAAATCTTTGCAAGATGCTGCACACACAGATGCTGTACAGACACAAAAGATCAGTATCTGCAAAAGATCTGTTCCTGCCAAAAATCCATTCCTGCAAATTGCAATGATAGTCTATGAGATCTGCAGATCATCATACACACATGATTTAACTGACATTCATCTGCAGATCAAACAATCATCCGCAGATCTGAAAATCCATCCTGGTGGATCTGATCTGCAGATGAATGTCAGTTAAATAATGTGTGTATGATGATCTGCTGATCTCATAGACTATCATTGGAATGGATTTTTGGCAGGAACAGATCTTTTGCAGCTGCAGATCTTTTGAGTGTGTACAGCATCTGTGTGTGCAGCATCTTGCAAAGATTTTTTTTTTCTGATGGGGGAGTTCAGCTCCATAGAAAAGACTGTGTAGAGTATGGCTCTCATACTACATGAAGGGTGGTAAGATTGGTCTGTGATCTTTCATTTTCCAAAGACTATGGTCTGATGTGTGTATGCACCTTTAGAGTTGGATGATTTTTGCACCTACTCCACAGCTCTGCATAATTCTGCATGAACTCAAATAGTTGCAGCTCATTGATCATCCCTACTTTATAGTGTACAAGCGTTAATACTTGGCACCTCCTCCAGCCCCCTGTAAGCTGTGGGCTCCCTCGCTATCCACCAGGGCTGCTCCGTTCCACCGCTGGCTGGCCTGGTTTAAGGGAACCTTAACTGAGGTATGTGGATGTTTCCTTCTAAACAGTACCAGTTGCTTGGCAGTCCTGATGATCTCTTTGGCTGCAGTAGTGGCTGAATCGCACACCTGAAACAAGCATGCAGCTAATCCAGTCTGATTTCAGTCAGAGCACCTGATCTGCATGCTTGTTGAGGGGCTGTGGCTAAAAGTATTAGAGACACAGGATCAGCAGGAGAGTTGGGCAACTGGTTTTATTTTTAAAAGAAAAATCCATACACTTTCTCAGTTTAGGTTCCCTTTAACCTCCCTGGCGGTTAATTTTTTTTTGCCAAATTGGCAAAAAAAACTTTTTTTTTTTTTTTTTTTTGTTTCATGTAAAGCTACCAGAGTGGTATCTACATGAAACACCACTAGAGGGCGCATGTGTCCCTCTAGTGCGATCGTCGCCGGCATCTATAGCAAACAGGGGAGCGTGTATATAACGCGTTCCCCTGTTTGGCTTCTCCTGTCGCCATGGCGACGATCGGGATGATGTCATGGACGTCAGCCGACGTCCTGACGTCAGACACCTCCGATCCAGCCCATAGCGCTGCCCGAAACTCATTGGTCCGGGCAGGGCTCTGGCGGGGGGGGGCCCTCTTTCGCCGCTGCGTGCGACCGATCGCCGCAAAGCGGCGGCGATCAAGCTGTGCGCGCGGCTAGCAAAGTGCTGGCTACGCGCAAAGCAATTTACAGCATGAAAATCGCCCCACCAGGGGCTGAGATCTCCCCCTGCGCGGCATAGCCCGAGCTCAGCTCGGGCTTACCGCCAGGGAGGTTAAAGCTGTGACTTGGCTCAGTCATGTTCCCCTGTGTGCAGCCCCAATGTTGCTTCTGTGGCCGGTTGTCTGCGCAGAATACTCCTAGCCAGGGCCGGTTTAAGCAATAATGGGGCCCCAGGACAAAATAAACCTGGGGGGCCCCCCAACAGATAGCCCGGAACAAATCTGCATTAAGGGACCTTTTTTGCAGCTGGTATAGTCAGGGTGTGAAGCCCCAATCGGTCGGAGCTCCACATTCTGGCTATCCCAGCCTGCATGGGGGACAAGGGGTTAAAAAGTTTCAGGAGGGAGAACCCCACATAATTAAAAAAAAAAAAAAAATTCCCACACTCTAAACATACAAAAATAATTGGTAAAATAGGAAAAAATGCCAGGGATCTTCATACAGCCATACATATTGCAGCTGTATAGTGTTCCCTGGCCAAAGCGCTGTGGCTGTGTATAAACCCCGTCAGGAAATGTATTGCTCTTTCTTTTGATACATGTAAAATTACACTACCGTTGGGTTTGCTACTAAAAGTGACATACTGCATTTAAAGGTATACTTTTTTTTCTTTGAAATTTTAGAATCGATTTTCTCAAACTATAAGGTCTTTTTGAAAAATTGTTTTTCCTCTTATTCCTAATGATCTTAACATATCCTGCAAATTTAGGGTTTCTAGCATTTAAGGTGTATTTGCTATTAACCGTTAAAGTCGGCGGGTTTTTAAATGTGTATTTTTTTTTTTTCCTTTGAAACGTTAAAATCGATTTTCTCAAAAACTAACTTTCCTCTTGTAGCCACTGGGGGCCCCTACAGGCTCTGGGGCAATTTCCTCCTTTGCCTCTATGGTAGCGCCGGCCCTGCTCCTAGCCACAGGAGTGCAGCTACGGATGCTCACAGTCATGCATTTGCAGAACTTCCAGACTACCGAGCTGGACAGCGGATAAATGGATGGGACTGGGAGGATGGTGAGGAAGCCCACAGTCTACAGGGGGCTGGAGAAAGCACACAGGTAACTATAAATGCTTGCAGTCTGGAAGTCTTGGGTTTCCTTTAGGACAGACAGGAGGTTGAACTGTGTGCTTGTTGGTCAATTCAGTGTCCCGTCTGCTGCCTGCCAGTTGGTATGGGTCAGCCATCCTGCAGCACAGTAGGTCACACAGCATAGCATCACCAGATCAGTTGGTCACTCAGCCAGCTGACACAACACAGTCCGCATCACCAGCTCATTAAGCCAGGCAGCACAGTTCGACAAGCTTGTTAAGCCAGCACAGCTCCCATCACTGCCAGTCCAGCCAGCACAACATCACCAGCAGGCCAGCCGAGCACAACACCCAGGCCAACACAGAAGCTCTGCCATTATTGTAAAATGCTGCCTGTTTATGGTATTTCTATGTTGGAACACGTGTCACAGCTTGACTCTGGCCTGGTTCCCCAGATCTCCCAGGGCCCTAGCAATGCCCCTGGTCAATGAAATGGTAACAATTTTGTGTTGATGTAAATTTTATATTGCTTGGAGGCAATTTTTTGCTGCTTAGAATTTGACCATTAAAATATAGCCAGTATTTGTTAGAGTTCCTGACTAGGGATCGGCAATGAAATGCAAATGTATGCATCTTGAAAATGGACAATCATCATGGCAGGATTTATCTAGCCAATTTCCAAGCTGTATATATTTGCATGTAAAATTGCATGATCCTGCATCAATTTGTTAGCATTTGCGTGTAATTGACCCTCCCTACTACTGCGTTGGGCTCTATTCATAAAACAATTGCGGGGGGAAAAAAATCTTGGAGGATTTTAGACTTTTATGTGCTAATTCATAAAAATGTTTACACTTGCGATAATAGGTCAGGGAATTCCTGCACTAAACTAGCGGTGCTGCTGAGTTGTTACATTTTCTCTGTGCAGAGAGAGTAACTATAAAGGAGGCAGCCCCAGCATCCCTTTACATATGTTTTTTTTGTTTTAAAACTGCCTCTCCTTGCCCTGAATCTTCTCTGAATCTGTGTATTAGTCTAAACAATCTATTTAATTGCCACAACTTAGAAGAACTTCAAAAAATGTTACAGATGCAGGCTTTCTGATGTGAAATTTATCTGAAAACAGGTACCCAAGGGGTTAAAAAAACACAGCCTTGGTATTCCGGGATGCGTTTTTTGTTCTGCTCTCACTGCAGCTGCCTGGGAGGTCTGTCTCTCCACTAGCTTGCCTGTTATCGCTGGCTTATCGCGTTATCTAAACAGTTGGTGTTCTCAGTTCACATTTCGCCTGCTCTAGTCTTTATGAATTGACATTAGTGACATGTGTTGTGATAATCTCCGCACAAGGCGGTAATTTCCTGCACTGCTCCGGAATGTCAGATTTTCATGCGGAAACCGCTTTTATGAATGGACACTTTGCTGAACGGTGGGAAAAGTCAGCTGTTTTGAGCATTACTACATGTGGGAATGCTTTATGAATAGAGGCCATTGTGGGAGTTCCCGCCTCCTGCACACAGGTGGTCTTCTTAGCTCCAACTATAAGCTGTTTTATGACCACCAGGGGAATTGGTCTGGTGTGAAGTGCATTCCTGAAGTTTTTTTTTTTTTCTTTTTTTTGGGGGGGGGGGGGGGGGTGGGGTGATGTTATTTTGGAAGGCGGATGGGTTATACAGCAGTATACATGGTAGATATTCTGCTGTGGTGGATAACAGGTCTGTATTATATATGATGGTCAATTGGATATCAATTATATGGCTCCTGGATCAATATAATACTTTCTATTGGTTTTAGATGTTGCAGACATGCATATTGCATGTAGGGATGAATGGGCAAAATTCTATAACATGATTTTGTAGCAAGTTTAACTTGGTGTTTTGTGTGTGTTTGCATTTTTTTTGTTATTGCTTTTTTCTTTAATGCATTTAACCACTTCACAACTTCACATTCATTTGTCTATAACTTTATAATTACTTATCACAATGAAATGAACTATATCTGTTTTTTTTTTTCGCCACCAATTAGGCTTTCTTTGGGTGGGACATCATGCCAAGAATTATTTTATTCTATATCTGTTTTAATTTAATGGGAAAATAGAAAAAAATGTGGGAAAAAATGTATTATTTTTAGTTGTCGGTCTTTATATAGTTTTTAAATAATGCATGCTACTGTAATTAAAACCCATGAAATGTATTTGCCCTTTTGTCCCGGTTATAAAACCGTTTAAATTATGTCCCTATCACAATGTTTGGAGCCAATATTTTATTTTGGAAATAAAGGTGCATTTTTTTTCAGTTTTGCGTCCTTCCCTAATTACAAGCCCATAGTTTATAAAGTAACCGTGTTATACCCTCTTGACATAAATATTTAAAATTCAGTCCCTAAGGTAACTATGTATTTTTTTTAATAGTAATTTTTTAATTACAAAAAAAATAAAATTGGGGTGTAGGAGGTAATGAGTTAATTTTTAGTGTAAAAGTAATGTATTTGTATTTAGGGTGTAGTTTTACTATTTGGCCACAAGATGGCCACAGTAACTTTTTTGTTTATGCGACCTGCAAGTGTCTGGAAGGACGCTTGCAGGAAGTACAAAGAGGCTGGGAAACTTTTTTTTTTTTTTTTCTTTCTCCTCACAATGATCGCTGCATCTCGTAGAAGCAGCTGATCATTGCAGGGGGCAGAGATCAACGAACAGGAAAGGTTTGTGATCTCCGAGCGGGCGGCGGCGTGCACGAGCGTGGGGGCGCGCAGACAAGGGAGCGTGGGGAGCAGCAGGAGCGGCGTCAGGTGCGGATTTCTCCTTCCCTTGCTGTTAACAGGGTGGAAAAAGGGACGGAGAAATCCGCACCGCTGGGGGTAAAGTGGTTAAAACCCAGTGCAATGTAAGGGCCTGAGCACGTTTATGTCCACTGTTAAGCGGACGGAAGTGTACTAGTGTATTCAGACCCTGAGGCCAGAAACCCATTAGGAGCGACTTCTAATTGCTATTGATTTGAAAAGGCTCTTGCTAATGCAATGCTACGGGGGATTTTTTTTTTTTTTTTTTATAAAATCACATCGCTCAAGTGGGATCACACCCATAGCATTACATTAGCAAGAGTTTTCAAATCTAAGGCCTAGTGCACACCAGAGCGGTTCGGCTGTGGTTTGCGATCCGCTTGCGGGTGCGGATCCGCTTGGGTAATGTATTTCAATGGGCTGGTGCACACCAGAGCTGGAGGCGTTTTGCAGAAATGCATACTCCCGGGCTTCTGCAGATTTTGGATTGCGGAGGCGTTTCTGCCTCAATGTTAAGTATAGAAAAAAAACGCAAACCGCTCTGAAAAACTGCACTTCAGAGTGGTTTGCCAGGCGTTTTGTGTTACAGTAGCTGTTCAGTAACAGCTTTACTGTAACAATACATGAAATCTTCTACACCAAAAACGCTTCCCAAAACCGCAAAATGCTAGCTGAAACGCTACAGAAAAAGAAAAAGCATTTCAAAATCTGGTAGCATTTTGCGGATCTGCTAGCGGTTTTTGGTGTGCACTAGGCCTCAAAGTGCTCAGAAAATTGCTCCCACTTTATGCAAATTCCATTTTTTTTTTTTATTTTCTTTTTTCTCTATTTGCTGCTGTGTGCTCCCATGCCCCCCTCCCCCCCCCCCCCCCCCCTTAGCCCGATGATCAATGAATGGCAACATAGTTCCCATTCATTGATTTAAGTCCCCGGTAGAAAGACACACCTTATCAAAAGCCGCTGTCTTTCTGAACAAAAATCACATCCTCCTTATACTTCCTGTAAGCGAGAGTACGTGTTTGTTTTTTGTTTGTTTTTTATAAAAACGCTTTACATTGCTTCACCATTGACTTTCATTATGTGAGTTTTTGAAAAATATGCGACAAAACCAGAGTTTTTAAAAATGCAAATTATAAAACACATATGCATTTTGATGCGGCCCATTGACTACCATTGCAAGAAAAAAACGCTTCGTTTTCTGCAACGCTAATGTTTCTACTGTGTGTTCCCAGCCTCAGGCCAGAAACCCACTAGGAGCGACTTCTAATCGCTAGCGATTTGAAAAAGCTCTTGCTAATGCAATGCTATGGGGGATTTTTTTATAAAATCAAATCGCTCAAGTGGGATCACACCCATAGCATGACATTAGCAAGAGTTTTAAAATCGCAAATCGCTCAGAAAATCGCTCTCTAGTGGGTTTCTGGCCTCAAGCTGCATTTATATTCAAAATTTGCATAATGCAACATCAACTTGAAATTATTTGCATCCCATTGACCATCCCTACTGCTAATCATTCTGGCATCAGCAGTGTCTGTAAACCTCCTTAGCGGTAACCCCGTGCTGGACACTGGGTAAGCCGCCGCGGAGGATTTCTCAGGCCCTGCTGGGCTGATGTGCATAATTTTTTTTTGTTGTGTTTGTTGCGATCGCCATCAATGCGCCGCTACCTGCCGCGGTACAGCCCCCCCGCATACCCCTTGTGTAGCCTGGCCAATCGCTGCCAGGCTACACTATGGGGTGGATCGGACTCCCTGTGATGTCATGTCGATGACGTCACTCCGTTCGTCGCCATGGCGACGGGGGAAGCCCTCAAGGAAATTCCGTTCAGAACGGGATTTCTTTATGGACAAGCGGCGATCGGTGAGTACGGGGGGGACCCCGCAGGAAGAGGGGAAGAATGTAGCTAGCTCTAGGCTAGCTACATGCTAAAAAAAGGTGAAAATAAAACCCTCGAGTAGCCGCACAAATCATACCACCAGGGAGGTTAATAAAGAAGGGAAAAAAAATTTCCTTCAGTTTTAACCGTGTTTTTTTGTTTTTTGTTTTTTTTTAATTTTTTTTTTACCCCTGTAATAGCTATATGTTAAACCCTTGACTTCCACCTGTAGCGATCAGTTGTTGCTAGGGGAATAGTTTGGGGCCCCAGTGCTCTACAGATGCATTGCTCTGCCATTGCCTAGCACAGCATACATACAGCACTGAGGTACTTGACTAGAGATGACGCGAACCTCCGATTTTCGGTTCGTGAACTTCCGCGGAAGGTTCAGTTCGCGTAAAAGTTTGCAAACCGCAATAGGCTTCAATGAGGAGGCGAACTTTGAAAAATAGAAAAAATTATGCTGGCCAGAAAAGTGATGGAAAACATGTTTCAAGGGGTCTAACACCTGGAGGGGGGCATGGATGAGTGGGATAGACACCAAAAGCCTCGGGGAAAAAATCTGGATTTGACGCAAAGCAGCATTTTAAGGGCAGAAATCACATTGAATGCTAAATTGCAGGCCTAAAGTGCTTTCAAACATCTTGCATGTGTATACATCCATCAGGGAGTGTAATTCGAGTTCTGCTTCACACTGACGCACCAAACTCACTGTGTAACACACCGCAAACAGCTGTTTGCGTAGTGACGGCTGTGCTGGACTGGTGCGCACCATAGCCAGAGTGCAGGCAGTGGCAGTTTTCCAGCCCATATGGTCGCCGGACTGTGGTAGCTCAATGATAGAACAACTGTCCAGCTGATCGAATTTGGTCATCCACAATGAAGCAACAACCTTATTATCTTCTTGTATGTAGGTTGGCATAGGTAGGAGTCTAAGTAGAGGTAGGTAGGTATAGGTAGGAGTCCCAGTATAGGTAGGTAGGCATAGATAGGTGCCTCAGTAGTTAGCTAGGCATAGATAGGAGTCCCAGTATAGGTAGGTAGGCATAGGTAGGTCCCCTAGTATAGGTAGGTAGGTGTCCCCGCATAGGTAAGTAGGTGCCCCAGTAGTTAGGTAGGTGTCCCAGTATTGATAGTTAGGCAGGGCCTGGCTGGCTCAGTAATAATTACCAAGGTCTAGCTGCAACAGATAGGGCTGTATAATGTCAGTGAGCAACACACAAAAAAAAAAACACATCAGGAAAACATTAGCTCTTAAGAGAGCTGAGGGGTGCTATTTTAGCAATAACAATCATCCAGGAGCAAGCCAAGAGCCTAACTAATCTTTCCCTAGGAGAAAAAATCTGCAGTAGCTCTCCCTAGTCTGTCTGTTTGCAGCAGGCACACAAGTGAGTGCCATGGCCAGCGAGCCTGCCTTATATAAGGGGGGTGGGGCTCCAGGGCTTAGTGTAGCCTGAATGGCTACAATATATGTAAAAACAAAACAGAGGACACCAAGAGCCCAATAGTGCAATATTGTCTGGTAAGCTCAATATATAATGTCAAAGGTTCTTATACTCACAAAGGTGGGATACCATCAGGTAACCACTTGACAGGCAGGTGGGGAGTATTAGTACCTGACCCCACTCAGGTATAAAAGTCACTGTCTGTAGATAGGAAAATGGGGAAAGAACCCCTCCACCAGGGGTGGACTTAATCGTGCTGTGCTATGTACGAACAGAGGCGCCAAGCAGAGTAAAACAATGTTCTAAAACTGATAAAAAGAGGGAAGTCGAGGTGGACTTACCTCCCTCTGGTAGTGGACATATACTCAAATGCAGAGTAAAAAATAAAGCTCACACGCTTTATGGACCTGAACCAGTTTTATATGCTCCTGTACTGCCTGATGAAGCGGGACTGTTGACCGCAAAATGTGTTGCAATTTTATGGAGCTGTAAATAAATTGTATATTTTTTTTTACTCTGCATTTGAGTATATGTCCACTAACAGAGGGCGGTAAGTCCTCCTCGACTTCCCTCTTTTTATCAGTTTTAGAACATTGTTTTAGGCCTGGTGCACACCAAAACACGCTAGCAGATCCGCAAAATGCTAGCCGATTTTGAAACGCTTTTTCTTCTTTTTCTGTAGTGCTTCAGCTAGCGTTTTGTGTAGCGGTTCTGGTGTAGTAGATTTCATATATTGTTACAGTAAAGCTGTTACTGAACAGCTTCTGTAACAAAACCACCTGGCAAACCGCTCTGAACTGGCGTTTTTCAGAGCGGTTTGCGTTTTTTCCTATACTTAACATTGAGGCAGAAACGCATCCGCAATCCAAAAAATGCCTCACCCGGGAGGATTCGTTTCTGCAAAACGCCTCCCACTCTGGTGTGAACCAGCCCATTGAGATACATTGACCAAGCGTATCCGCAGCCGCAAGCGGCTGCAGAAACGCTGAAAAAGCCGCTCGGTGTGCACCAGCCCTTACTCTGCTTGGCGCCTCCGTTCATACATATTACAGCATGAATGGCTACAATGTGCCTGCTGACTGTGATGCAGAGGGTCAAAGTTGACCCTCATAGTGCATTATGGGGTGAATCGAACTTCCACCAAAGTTCGCCTGGAACCGTTCACGGGCGAACAGTTCGCTACATCTCTATACTTGACCTGTCCCCCAAACAGCAATCACATCCGATCATTACTGACATGTAGGCTGGGGATAATGGTCTGCTGCATGGCAAGCTAGTAGTGAAAAACGGTATCCTTTGAATCGAGAGGGGCCAAACTGTGGGACCTGCCATGCAAAAACTGATAAGCCATTTTTCTGCATTTTTCCTACTAAAAAAATCCATTAAAATAATTATTGGGGTAAATATAACGTGTGAAAAGCATAGTAGCGTGTCTTTAGTTTATTATATTTTGAATGTATGGGCCCACATGCAAGTCACATTTTCTCCTGAGTTACCTCCTAGAAGGTAACTTTTTTTTTTTTCAAATAACGTTTTAGCATTTTACAATTGAAAAAGCACTATCAAAATCATTTTGAGTATTTTCTTGCTTGCTGGGGGGTTAAAATGCATTTTCTAGCAAGGTGTGACAATCTCATCTAGGAGACAGTGAATTGCATATGGGCCATGGAGTAACAGCTCGGGAATGGGAAGTGGTGAAAATCTCATTTCCTTTGGTGTCTGATGGATTATTGCAGTGCGTGGGAAATGGATGCCAGATGTGATACAGATGGCATTTATTATTTTACTGACCAGTGAAGCCTGGTAAACCCTTTCAATTATGTTTGGCCAATTGCTGACCAATTTTTCCACCTCCATGTAGTAGAAGGACCCTTTCACTCTGGGGTGGTGCTTAAAGTGAATGCACTGCTACCGCAGTCTGGTACAAACCTGTGGGGTAAATCACATTACCAGCGTTGCGGTCCCCCAGAAGTCCTCGCTCTGATGCTGGTCCAGAACTACGTTACAGCGCAGTGACCTGAGTCAGCCCGTTAGTTTAGTCTATGGCAGTAATGGCTAATTTTGGCACTCCAGCTGTGGTAGAACTACAAGTCCCATGAGGCATTGCAATACTCTGACAGCTCTAAGTATAACTCGGGGAGGCAGAGGCCTGATGGGATTTGTAGTTTTGTCACAGCTGGAGTGCCAAGGTTAGCCCTGGTCTATGGCTACGTGAGAATATTTAGCACAGACGTGTGTTTTTTTTGTTTGTTTTTTTTTAATACGCTTCCGTGCACTTCCTACTTGGCCAGATGAGGAATACTGCGTAGTAACGCGTTATTCTCCCAAAGGCCTGATTTTGGTGGCAGGGGCACCCTGCCTTTTTGCAGTGTGAAATCGGTCTAAGGGTCGACGGCTATGGAAAACGCATATGCGATTCTGCCTAGTGTGTTCCTACCAACATACTACATGGAGGTGGTAAAATTGGTCAGTGAGTAGCCAATTATAATTTTAAAGGTGTGTGTGTGTGTGTGTGTGTGTGTGTGTGTCTGTCTGTGTGTGTGTCTGTGTGTGTGTCTGTGTGTGTGTCTGTGTGTGTCTGTGTGTGTCTGTGTGTGTCTGTGTGTGTCTGTGTGTGTCTGTGTGTGTCTGTGTGTGTCTGTGTGTGTCTGTGTGTGTCTGTGTGTGTCTGTGTGTGTCTGTGTGTGTCTGTGTGTGTCTGTGTGTGTCTGTGTGTGTCTGTGTGTGTCTGTGTGTGTCTGTGTGTGTCTGTGTGTGTCTGTGTGTGTGTCCGGCTCAGATCTAAGCAAGATAAAATTTTGTATTAGCTCAGAACCATTAGCATTATAGTAAATATGTTGACTGGTCTGTCAGAAGGGTGGGGGATGGATGAATTGGGTAGTAGAGGTTTCAGGGGTGTGCACTGGGTGGATCCAAGAAGTTTAATTACTACACAAAAAGTGATATCTACTAGGTAAGGCCACTAATGATACAATTTGTTTACAAACGATTCCTGATATGAATGATTGGAAATGATTGTTTGGCACTACTAATGGACAAAAATCTCATAACCAATGTGATCAGATGAATGACATATTTTATTTTAAGGATTATGTCAATCTGATAGAACTGGTTAGGAAATTTGTGTCTATTAGTGGTTCCAAGTAGTGTTGGGCGAACAGTGTTCGCCACTGTTCGGGTTCTGCAGAACATCACCCTGTCCGGGTGATGTTCGAGTTCGGCCGAACACCTGACGGTGCTCGGCCAAACCGTTCGGCCACATGGCCGAACTAAGAGCGCATGGCCGAACGTTCCCCGAACGTTCGGCTAGCGCTGTGATTGGCCGAACGGGTCACGTGGTTCGGACCCGAACGCGCTCTGATTGGCCGAACTGTCACGTGGTTCGGGTAAATAAATACCCGAACCACGTCATATCTCCGCCATTTGTCTGTGGGTTTAGCTTTGGGTAGGCAGGCAGGGTAGTTCGCGCTCCAGCCATGCTAGCCAGGGTCCCCCCTGTCATTGTGTCGCTGCTGGGAACAGTAGTACACCGCTCGCTCAGCCACACTATATAGCATTCTGTTTACTGCCACTCTGTGTACCTCGCTCAGCCACATTATATAGCATTCTGTTCACTGTTCTGTGTCTGCTGGGAATAGTGGTACACCACTCGCTCAGCCACACTATATAGCATTCTGTTTACTGTTCTGTGTCTGCTGGGAATAGTGGTACACCGCTCGCTCAGCCACACTATATAGCATTCTGTTTACTGTTCTGTGTCTGCTGGGAATAGTGGTACACCGCTCGCTCAGCCACACTATATAGCATTCTGTTTACTGTTCTGTGTCTGCTGGGAATAGTGGTACACCACTCGCTCAGCCACACTATATAGCATTCTGTTTACTGCCACTCTGTGTACCTCGCTCAGCCACATTATATAGCATTCTGTTCACTGTTCTGTGTCTGCTGGGAATAGTGGTACACCGCTCGCTCAGCCACACTATATAGCATTCTGTTTACTGTTCTGTGTCTGCTGGGAATAGTGGTACACCGCTCGCTCAGCCACACTATATAGCATTCTGTTTACTGTTCTGTGTCTGCTGGGAATAGTGGTACACCGCTCGCTCAGCCACACTATATAGCATTCTGTTTACTGTTCTGTGTCTGCTGGGAATAGTAGTACACCGCTCACCCGCCACTGTATAGCATTGTGCTCTGTGTCGCTGCTGGGAATAGTGGTACACCGCTCACCCGTCACTGTATAGCATTGTGCTCTGTGTCGCTGCTGGGAATAGTGGTACTGTATAGCATTTCTGTACTGCCACTGTACTGCTGCCAGTCAGCGTGTACTGTAAGGATAAGTGAAATGAGGAAGAAATCCGGTGAAAGAGGGAGGGGCAAGGGAAGAGGTGTTTACCCTGACGGTTCACGTACAGGCCACAGGGGAGCACCCAAGAAAACCCACTCAATACCGCCCATGTTGTCCAGGACAACAACCCTCACAAATCCAAAAGAACAGGACCAGATAATTACTTGGATGACCTCTCAAGCGTCCAGCAGTGGGTTAAGCAGCACCAGCACATCACGCACGAGGTCTGAGTCCTCAGCCAGTTACAAGGAGCCAGTGGGCACAAAGCTGACACAACCGGCAGCGACACCACGCACACAACTGCCAGATAACCAGTCCGATGAATTACCTCAGGACACAATGGGGTATTCGCAGGAGCTATTTCCAGCCCAACAAACTTCCACCTTTCAAAGGTCAATGGAGGAACAGCCAGAAATGTTGTGCCTGGATTCACAACAGTTAACTGTGGGAAATGCACCGCGCACTGAAATACAAGGCGAGTCCGAGGAGGACTCGGAAACCCAAATCCCAGAGCAATTTGGGCAGGAGGGGTTGCAATTGCAGGAGGTCGGCCGACAAGATCTGGAAGACGACGTTGGAGTGTGCTGCGCAGAGGTTGTTGTGGGGAGCTCTACTCCACGGCGGCGGCCCACAATGACATATGACGAGTTTGAGGAGATGGAAGAGGAGGGTATGGACAATATGGACAGAGACCCAGATTTTGTTTGTGAACGAGAACATCGCCGTCGTAGCAGCAGCACAGATGAGTCTGTTGAAGAACCCACTGCTGCACGAGTTCGCCTTGTGCCACAAGGTAGGCGGCGCGCAATTTCACGCACCACAAGCGTGGAAGTTCAAGTGAGAGGCAAAAGAGGAGCAAACAGAAATCGCCAGCAAGGAGGCAGGTGCTCCAAAGTCTGGGCTTTCTTTGAAGACTGCACTGAGGATGTTACCATGGCGATTTGCAAGGTGTGCAAGACCCGCCTGAGCAGGGGGAAAAGTATTAACAACCTCTCCACCACCAGCATGAGCCGTCACATGCTATCCAAACATCCCACTCTGTGGGCAAACGCGTCAGGACAGGGTACCAGCAACAACACTGCCTCCCTTGGGTTCACCAGACTCACCACCAGACCCGCCTCAGCAGCAGCAGTAGCCCAGCCATTGCGTGGTTCACAACATTCACAAACATCAGACGACGCTGACACTGTCACTTTCCGGAGTAGTGCTCTTGAGGTCTCCCAGTGTTCATCAAACACAACAACCAACAGCCCTTCCGTGTGCAGCGCTACGGTTCAGTTGTCTG
Organism: Hyperolius riggenbachi; assembly: GCF_040937935.1. Classification (NCBI taxonomy): domain Eukaryota; kingdom Metazoa; phylum Chordata; class Amphibia; order Anura; family Hyperoliidae; genus Hyperolius; species Hyperolius riggenbachi. The sequence continues at coordinate 207,165,612 of NC_090657.1, read as the reverse complement.
TGTCGGAGATGTTTGAGCGCAAGAGGAAATTGCCAGCAAATGACCCCCGGGCCGTGGCAGTAACAGCCAGCATAGCCAAGCTTCTGGCCTGCGAAATGCTGCCATATCGAGTGGTGGAGACAAACAGCTTCAAGGGCATGATGTCAGTGGCCATCCCACGTTACGTGGTTCCCAGCCGCTACCACTTTGCGCGCTCTGCAGTGCCTGAGTTGCATGAGCACGTGGTCAGCAAAATAACCCGAAGCTTGAAGAATGCCGTTGCCTGCAAGGTTCACCTCACCACTGACACCTGGACGAGTGCGTTCGGCCAGGGTCGATACATCTCCCTTACCGCGCACTGGGTGAACCTTGTGGAGCCTGGCAGCGATTCCTCACCTGCTACGGCACGGGTGTTGCCCACGCCACAAACAGCTGCACCGCCGTCCCTCCCACTGGATAACAGCAGCACCTACCTCTCTGACTCCTTCTCCTCCAACGCATCTCAAAGCTGTACCTCATCCGGAAACGCTAACCCAGCAGCAGTAGGATCGTGGAAGCAGTGCAGCACAGCTGTTGGCATGCGTCAGCAAGCGTTGCTGAAGCTAATCTGCCTTGGGGATAAGCAGCACACAGGGGAGGAAATTTGGAGGGGAATAAAGGAACAGACGGATTTGTGGCTGGCACCGCTGGACCTGAAACCGGGCATGGTTGTGTGTGATAATGGGAGTAATCTCATTCGCGCTTTAAGGTTGGCTAAGCTGACACACATCCCTTGCCTGGCGCACGTGATGAACCTAGTAGTTCAGCGGTTCCTGAGGACATACCCAGGCGTGGCCGATCTTCTGTTGAAGGTGCGTCGAGTGGCCAAACATTGTAGAAATTCCAGTACTGCTTCGGGGGCACTCGCCAAGATGCAGGAGCGCTTCAATCTCCCCCACCATCGCTTGCTGTGTGATGTCCCTACGCGCTGGAATTCTACGCTGCACATGCTAGCCCGCTTTTGCGAGCAGAAGAGTGCAGTGGTCCAGTACATGACGGTGCAGTACCGAGGCGCATCCGGCCAGCTGCCAAGCTTCTGTGGATCCGATTGGGCCAACATGTTGGACCTCTGCCAAGTCCTCCAAAATTTTGAGCAATCCACGTTGCTTGTGAGCAGTGACAACTCTTCAGTCAGCATTACCATACCACTGCTGTGTTTACTGAAGAGGTCGATGTTAAAAATCAAGGAAACAGCTGTCATGATGCAACTGGGGGAATCTGAAGGAGAAAACGATCAGCGTGATGGTACCAACATCAGCTATAACGAAGAAGAGGAGGAGGAACAGCTGGAGTTGGAGCAGGAATTTCATGCCACCACTGACGAGGGCCAGAGCGGTGCACGTTGGACTTCCACAATTCAGCAGAAGCAGACCAGGAGGAAGGTGACGACTATGATGCATCACAACAACTATCACAACGCTCACAAGAGGATGATGAGGATTCTGGTAGGACTCTGGCACACATGGCTCAATTCATGCTAGACTGCATTGAACGTGACCCACGCATTGTGCGCATTCTGGACAACACCAATTACTGGGTTTATACCCTTCTGGATCCACGGTACAAACACAATGTTCCAAAACTGCTTGAAGAAAGAGTCAGACAGGTCAAAATGGAAGAATACCAGCAGGCCCTTGTGGAGACTTTAGAGAGGAGATTGACATCCTCCCCCTCCTCTAGCCAGTTGTACGCAGACAGACTGACTTCCGCAAACCCAGGACGACCAGGAGGGCAGCAAACAACGCAAGCCGCAGCTAGTACCCAAAAGGGAACGGTATCGGCAGTGTCCTTGGAGTGGGAAAATTTTCTGACACCCATGCAGCAGCAGCCCACTGAACAGCAAGCGTGCAGATCCACCTCCAACACCGATCGCCTGGAGAAGATGGTCAAGGACTACATGTCAGATGACGTAGCTGTGTCGAACAATCCATCTGCACCCTTCAACTATTGGGTATCGAAGCTAGACACCTGGCACGAACTGGCAATGTACGCAATAGAGGTGCTGGCTTGCCCGGCAGCCAGCGTTATGTCGGAACGCTGTTTCAGTGCTGCCGGAGGCATCGTCACAGATCGGCGTATCCGCCTCTCTACAGAAAATGCAGACCGTCTGACTCAAATTAAAATGAATCAATCCTGGATTGGAAATGACTACGCAACACTCCAGGACCCCAACCAAGTAACATGACCTATGAACATCTGGGATGGTGTAGCGTTTCCGGTCCCTGTTTATTGAACCTCTCATCTGTATTACATTTATGACTGCATGGCGGCAAAAAGCATTGCTGCTATATCCGCACGCTTTTTGTCCTCATGCAAGGCCTGGGTTGTTGTGTCTCAAAAACCGTGGCCTTCTCCTCCTGCGCCTGCTCCTGTTCCATCACGTCTGCTGCTGCTGGGTTAGCGTTGCCGCGTGGTCCCTGTTTATTGAACCACTTATCTTTATTACATTTATGACTGCATGGCGGTACAAAGCATGCTATCCGCACGCTTCTTGCCCTCATGCAAGGCCTGGGTTATTGTGTCTCACAAAGCGTGGCCTTCTCCTCCTGCGCCTCCTCCTGTTCCATCACGTCTGCTGCTGCTGGGTTAGCGTTGCCGCGTGGTCCCTGTTTATTGAACCACTTATCTTTATTACATTTATGACTGCATGGCGGTAAAAAGCATGCTATCCGCACGCTTTTTGTCCTCATGCAAGGCCTGGGTTGTTGTGTCTCACAAAGCGTGGCCTTCTCCTCCTGCGCCTCCTCCTGTTCCATCATGTGTGCTGCTGCTGGGTTAGCATTACCGGTCCCTTTTCCTGGAACCTCTTATATGTATTACATTTATGACTGCATGCCGACAAAAAAACATGTTACCTGTGCAAAGAAAACAGACATTTCCCGCATTTAAAAGACAGTTTTCCCTTTGAAACTTTAAAATCGATTTTCTCAAAAACTATAAGCTCTTTTTGCTAATTTTTTTTCCTCTTGTACCCACTCCCAAGGTTCACATACCCTGTAAATTTGGGGTATGTAGCATGTAAGGAGGCTTTACAAACCACAAAAGTTTGGGTCCCCATTGACTTCCATTATGTTCGGAGTTCGGGTCGAACACCCGAACATCGCGGCCATGTTCGGCCTGTTCGGCCCGAACCCGAACATCTAGATGTTCGCCCAACACTAGTTTCAAGGTAGCATTTCCAAATCGTGTGAAGATTGTTTGTGAAGAATAGTTTGGCAAATTGTACCATTAGTGGCCACCTTTTTAAAGACGTCCTCATCTTCACTTAAAGGAATCGTCAGGCAAAAAAAATTTTAAAAAAATTCAGCGTTCACCTGGGGCTTTCTCCAGACCCTTGTAGCCGGCTGTCCCACACCAACTGCTCCTCTGTCCCGGGCTCTCCGCACGGTGCAGAACTACTGTGCCTACCCAGTGCGCCGCGGACAACATGACCATGATTGACAGCGGTGCTTCACGCAGGTGCAGTCGGGATGACATAGAGGTCGTCCTCTGCACTGTGCGGGGAGTCCGGGATGGCAGCGGAGAGATCAGATCAGTCGGCGTGGGACAGTCGGCTGCAAGGGGCTAGAGAAAACTATTTTTAATCCTTTGGGTGCCAATGTTCCTATTTCGAGTTATTTATCTTTTTTTTTTTGTCTGTGTTGCACCTCCTCCAATGGGGTTGACCTTTTTCCAGTGCACAATTTGACGTGTATTTTGGTTTGCATGTGCTTGCATGCAAGACTTTCTGCATAATTTTGTTCTCCTTATCCATCAAAAAGGCGTATGATTGGCCTGAAATGTAATCTTCAGCAGGAATATAACCCCAAACACACAGCTACATTTGAGTAAGAAGTATATTCAGCGTAGTGAAGTCCTGGAAGTGATGGTATGGCCCCCACAGAGCTCTGATCTCCACATGGAGTGTGTCTGGGATTACATGAGGAGACAGAAGGATGTGAGGAAACCTACAGCCACACACACCAACTTTTGATGTAGAGTTTTCATCTGTTCATTCAATGCATTTTATTTTTATTTTGATGAAAATGAATACTTGCATTTTGACAGCATTTTTGTGTGTATTTATGTAAATGTCTAAAATATAGAATGATTAAGTTACAAATGCCAACATATTTGTGTGTGCATATATTATGCATGAGTACACAATGTGTATAGTATGTATACACAATACATGTTAAATGTATGAATATAGATGTACTATGTATACACAATGCATGTTAGTATATAAACACAAGACACACTAACATGTATCGAGTATACATACACACAATATACACAATATATACACACAAATGTTTGTGCATGTATGTGTATATAGTATGAATACACACAATGTTTGTATATAGTGTGTGTCTACTATGCATACAGAATACATATTTGTATATACTATGTAGTATGAATACACAATACATGTTTGTATAATGATATGATGTATTAAGATAGTGTATATACTATATATACACATTACATGTTAGTGTATATACTATATATACACATTACATAGTGTATATACTATATATACACATTACATGTTGGTGTATATACAATCCATTTGTATATATTGTGAGTATACAGTAGATAGAAAATACATATTGCATGTAGTATTTATACTCAATACATGTTAGTGTATATTATGTGTGTATATTCTATGTACACACAATACATGTTTTTGTATATACTATGTATACACCATACATGTTGGTGTATAATATGATATGACGAAAGGCGTGGAACGCTGAAACGCGTAATAACGCCACCAGCACACGTCTATCCCTTGGGGGAGCAACTAGGGTCGCTTTCCATCCGATCCATCCAACTCCGATGGCCACGGCAGTTTGAAGTGCACCCACCAAGGAATGATTTTAAGGCTGCAAAGCCTGATTACATGCTTGTATCCACTTGCATCTAGTAAGTGAATTTTTATTTTGCGCAAATTGTTTTAATAAAGCAGTATTACACTATGGAGCGCTCCTCCTTCTCTATTCATGTTGGTGTATATACTATGTATACACCATATGTTTGTATATTTTGTGTGTATACACAATACATGGTTGTATATGTATATATGTATGTGTGTATACTCGATACATGTTAGTGTATATTGTGTTTATATATTATGTATACACACAATACATGTTTATACATATGTGTATACACTATGAATACACAATGTTTGTATATATTGTGTGTGTGTGTGTGTGTGTATATATATATATATATATATATATATATATATATATATATATATATATATATAATTTCTATGCATACACAATGCATGTTTGTATATACTATGTCTGTATGTAGTATGCATACACAATACATGTTTGTATATACTATGGCTTCAATTCATCAAGCATTACCGCATTCGGTAATGCTGAAAACAGCTGACTTAACGAAGCACTTTAAAAAATGTTAATTCATCAAAGCTGTTACCGAATGAGAAGCTGAAATGACACAGCAATGAGATAAATTACCGACATGTGCTCAACAAATGTTAATTCATCAAGGTTCCCACATTCGCTAACACATTCCGTGTTTATCTCAAGCTCTCCCCTGTCGTTACAGGCTTCGAAAGCCTTCTGTGTGAATGTTTTCATGATTAGCAGGAGCAGGCAGCCAATAGAAACAGCCCCTGTTCTCCTGCAAGTGCCGCTGAGAGGTCACACAGGCTTCTCCACACAAACTTTCAGACCCCCCAGGCAGTGAGCAGAGAGAACTGGTCAAAATATATCCCCAGATTCCCTTCGGTGGTGTAACCCTTTCAGGCTCTGTTTGATAATGCAAAGATGCTGGTGGTGAAATCACCAAGCATGGCATTTGAATGTCTCCAGGAAGTTCATCTACGTTGTGGCAAATAAATAAAATGTTAAGAAAGACTGATCGACAGATTCAGAGCAGCAGAGGCAGTATAAATAACAGTAACTATAACACCTTTACATCTAAAGGGATGTCTGGATGCCTTCTATTGTTATCAGCTTGTAACAACACAGGGACATTCCAAGCTGCTCTGCACCACTCTGCTGTTATCGAACAGCCTTTGATGAATTGAAGCCTAGTAGTTCGGTAACTTAACGAACCTCTACCACACATGGGAAAATATTGATGAATTAGCACAGTGAAGTGTAAAATACCGAATGCGGTATTTTAAGGACTGGGGTTTTGTTATCGAACACCCTTTGATGAATTGAAGCCTATGTCTGTATGTAGTATGCATACACAATACATGTTTGTATATACTATGTCTGTATGTAGTATGCATACACAATACATGTGTATATACTATGTCTGTATGTAGTATGCATACACAATACATGTTTGTATATACTATGTCTGTATGTAGTATGCATACACAATACATGTTTGTATATACTATGTCTGTATGTAGTATGCATACACAATACATGTTTGTATATACTATGTCTGTATGTAGTATGCATACACAATACATGTGTATAAATACTATGTCTGTATGTAGTATGCATACACAATACATGTGTATAAATACTATGTCTGTATGTAGTATGCATACACAATACGTGTGTATAAATACTATGTCTGTATGTAGTATGCATACACAATACATGTGTATAAATACTATGTCTGTATGTAGTATGCATACACAATACGTGTGTATAAATACTATGTCTGTATGTAGTATGCATACACAATACATGTGTATAAATACTATGTCTGTATGTAGTATGCATACACAATACGTGTGTATAAATACTATGTCTGTATGTAGTATGCATACACAATACATGTGTATAAATACTATGTCTGTATGTAGTATGCATACACAATACGTGTGTATAAATACTATGTCTGTATGTAGTATGCATACACAATACGTGTGTATAAATACTATGTCTGTATGTAGTATGCATACACAATACATGTGTATAAATACTATGTCTGTATGTAGTATGCATACACAATACGTGTGTATAAATACTATGTCTGTATGTAGTATGCATACACAATACATGTGTATAAATACTATGTCTGTATGTAGTATGCATACACAATACGTGTGTATAAATACTATGTCTGTATGTAGTATGCATACACAATACATGTGTATAAATACTATGTCTGTATGTAGTATGCATACACAATACGTGTGTGTGTGTGTGTGTGTGTGTATATACTATGTCTGTATGTAGTGTATATACTATGTATACAGTCCTGGCCTAAAGTTTTGAGACTGTCAAAAATATAAGTTTTTCACAAAGTTTGCTGCTAAATTGCTTTTAGCTCTTTGTTTCAGTTGTGTGTGATGTACTGAAATATAATTATAAGCACTTCATACAATTCAAAGGCTTTTGACAATTACATGAGATTTATGCAGACAGTTAGTATTTGTAGTGTTGGCCCTTCTGTTTCAGGACCTCTGCAATTCGACTAGGCATGCTCTCAATCAACTTCTGGGCCAAATCCTGACTGATGGCAACCCATTCTTTCATAATCACTTCTTTTGAGTTTCTCGGAATTAGTTGGTTTTTGTTTGTCCACCCGCCTCTTGAGGAATGACCACAAGTTCTCAATGGGATTAAGATCCGGGGAGTTTCCAGGCCATGGTCCCAAAATTTCAATGTTTTGGTCTCCGAGCCACTTAGTTATTTACTTGTGGCTGTGTTTTTTGGCAAAATTGTGAGTGAGCCCACTCCCTTGGATGAGAAGCAACCCCACACATGAATGGTCTTGTTTCTGTATTCCGTGTGTGTGTATACTATGTATACACAATATTGTTTCTGTATTCCGTGTCTGTGCGTATACTATGTATACACAATGTTGTTTCTGTGTTCTGTGTCTGTGCGTATACTATGTATACACAATGTTGTTTCTGTATTCCGAGTCTGTGCGTATACTATGTATACACAATGTTGTTTCTGTATTCCGTGTCTGTGCGTATACTATGTATACACAATGTTGTTTCTGTATTCCGTGTCTGTGCGTATACTATGTATACACAATGTTGTTTCTGTATTCCGTGTCTGTGCGTATACTATGTATACACAATGTTGTTTCTGTATTCCGTGTCTGCGTATACTATGTATACACAATGTTGTTTCTGTATTCCGTGTCTGTGCATATACTATGTATACACAATGTTGTTTCTGTATTCCGTGTCTGTGTGTATACTATGTATACACAATGTTGTTTATGTATTCCGTGTGTGTGTGTGTGTGTGTGTGTGTGTGTGTGTGTGTGTGTGTGTGTGTATATTATGTATAAACAATGTTTTCTGTATTCCATGTGTATACTATGTATACACAACAGTGTTCTCCCCAGGCTCTTTTAGCCGGGTGCTCCACCCGGCTAGTTTTGGTGAGCACCCGGCTGTCATCAGCTCACATCCTTTACTGCTGTAAGCAGAGTTATGCAAAGAAGTGCTGGCCCTGCATTCCCTCATCTCGTCCCACCCGGCTAGTTTTTTCATGCCACCCAGCCACTTTTTCATGCCACCCGGCTGGGAAAAAATTCTGGGGAGAACCCTGCACAATGTTGTTTCTGTATTCCATGTGTGTGTGTACACTATACACAATGTTGTTTCTGTATTCT